>NC_142013.1:50889261-51569886 GCF_049901735.1 Notechis scutatus | reverse complement strand
AAATAAATTGGTTTTATATTAGTTAGGCATTTGGCAACATATGCAGATGCTACATAATCAATCCTAGCATTGGCCCACCAAACTTCGGTTTGTCTGTCCTGATATCAGACAATGAATTTTCTAGAACTACCTGAAGATGGCAGAGTTTGAACCTGAGATTGTTTGCATGCAATCCATAAACCTTGATTTGGATGAGACTTAGTCATAATAAACTTTGGCTGCGTTAAACCCTAAATATTAAAACTGTCACATAATTCAGTCAAACATAGCATATTCCTCAGAGTATTCCCCCCTTCATGTTATACTTCATAATTTAAATTAAATTCTCTGAACTGATTTACCTTGTTAATTATCCCAGAAATGTTACTATCTTTCAAAATATTTTAAAAGCCTGCTGCCAACTGACAGGAGGAGAGATAAGGTGCATTTATACACTGGGAGTAGGGAACAATTTCCTCCTCAAAATATCTAAACTCATTATTGCTACTTTCCTTGCCTCTGGGGGGCAAAAATTCACTGAATGCCAAATGGCAGCACAGATAACTTTGTTGCCATCTGATGATTTGGTGGATTTTTGAATTTGGTGGTTCTCAGTTTTCTGAACTCTACCTCTACCTCCAGTCCCCAGGACACCAGTATGTAAAGAAAGACCATCAAAAGACAGAGAGTTTTTGAAGTTCTTAACTACAGCAAAGGACAGCTGTACCTGGTATTCAGGAGTAATGTGCTGGTAGAAACCAGAACTTAATTGGGGTGAGCAGCACTTTCATACAGTTAATGATGATTTGTCTCAGCAACATGGACTTAGTAATGTTCCTAGAATAATGTTATGATGCTTTCAAAATTCTGTGAAAGTCTTTGTGATTCCTGCCATAGAACTTCTAGTTACAAAGATCCTAGTAACTGAATCATCTTTGATGTCTCTTGAGGCTTCTACAAATATAGACTGTTGGCGAGTCTTCTTAAACTGCAAAATGTAAGCATATGAGATAATTCAAAGGATTCACTGCAGTCAAATAAGTGCAACTATTAGTTGTGTTTTGATTGTATGCTCTTTTATGATGGAATACTATATTTGAAAATGTTATAGAAAGTGTCCATATATTGATGATATAAGAAATGACACTAGAAGCCACAATGCTATATCACATTTAGCTTTTTTAGTAAACGAGTTATCATAATAATCACTACCGTAACTCATAAAACTAAAATAGAAAAGAGGTCCTTAGCCTTTGACTATTCCAAACTTTACCATGCTATACTGTTCTAGGAACAACTGTCATCAAATTATTTCTGATTACTACATAGGATTGGACTATGGTTAATTTATTTGCTGGTTTTAAAGTATCCTTCATACGTGTTCATTTAAAAAAAACCCACATTTCATTCAAATGTAAATCATTCAGCTTGTCTCCCTGGATGATTCTGCTTCACAGAAGGTAAATATAAATTTTTTCATTAAGACTGCTAATCTGTGGTTAATTTTCTCCAATTCCTTCACTGCTTTCCCAACAGGTGTTCTGATTTATTTTGAAATCCTAAGTTGAATTTCACTAATATTCTACTCTTTTTACCTTCAGTGGATTTAATTGCACAATATAGTGTAAATAATTATTATAAAATTACAATAAGAAAACCAGTGTAGCATTTAACATGCTGGCCTAGAAACCAGAAGACCATAAATTCTAGACCTCCCTTAGGCAAGAAAGTTGGATGGGTGACTTAGACCAGTTACTCTCTGTAGTCCAGTCCAACCCGCCTCACAGGGTTGCTATTGTGGGGAAAATTAGAGGCAGGAATATTAGGTATGTTCACCATCTTGAGACATGCACATATACACATACACACACATATATATGCATATGTACATTTAGGGTAAAATATAAGTATTCTAAGTAAATAGAAGAAGAATAAGTACTATTAATGTTGCATAAATGAAGTGCAAAGTCTGGATTGCAATATCGGGAGACAGCAGAATAAAAGAGAAAGAACTGGAAAAAATTAACAAAATATAAAGACCTGCAAATAGAAGGAGAATGACCGCAGCAAAAGAAAGCAAAGACAGAATCAATATTAATGGATGTTTTGGTGCAATCTCAAAACATCTGGACCACCATTTGAATACCATCACCATTGACAAAATCATCAGCAGTCATTTGCAAAACAGTCACTTGCAAAACACTTGGAAGAGCTAACAACTTGCAACCTGTGACCATAGCTTTAACACCGCTAAACAACCAAATCCTTGAGAAGGAATTGGTAGATGGAAAAAAATGCCAAATCCACCTACAGACTGCTTGACCAATGAGAGAATAACAAGCAAAAATACAATATATAAATCTTAATTTGTCTGTAACAGCCGAAGAGGTCTGCTTTAACCTTTGTTGGTGTGCATAGCCAGGCTAATTATCACTGTTTGGGCTTATAAAGTATCTTTCTATCCTAATCCTGGGCAGGACTATGGAGAGTCAAAAAGAAAAGTGGTGTTTGTTGGAGCAATAACTTTTTAAAAAAGAGAGGGAGAGAGAGGAGACTGCATTTCCACCCCTATTATCTTGGACTTACTTCTGGGTCTGTACATCTTCCAAGGGAACAAGCTGAGAAGGAATACTCCCGTTCCACATTACGCAGATGGATCACCCACATTACCTTAAATCTTATAAAAGCAAAGGACAGAGACACCTTCTCAGAGCCCTTCTAGAAGCAGCAACAAAACTTCAGTGTGTTCTGTAGATAAGTTAGTGGCTAACTGCTGAAGAGAAAAAGATATTTCACATTCAGATTTTGTGAAGCTAAAAACTTATTCTAGAATCTTTCCATTCAGGATTATTTCAATAATAGTTTAGTTAATAGATATAGAACTAAAATGGCAAAGCAAACTTGTGGGGCCGATTGTTGTTGGAAACAGTCCCTAAGTCATCATCTAATGAAACTTAAATGTAAAAGGAGTCTCAGAGCTTTCAAGAGGCTATTTCGTGAAATAGGAATCTAAGTCATCTATTTATGATGTACTATAGAATGTGGTTGCCTTCAAGAGTCATCTTTATGGCTATGTGATTTATTTATTTTAATTGAAGTGTGTGCAATGTTTTTGGGACAGAATGGGGGCCTTGGCTTTTCAGGGATTGGTGGGAGAACTGTACTGTTAAAATATAGTGGGCGGGGCTAAGCAGAATGAAGTGAGATAGTAGGTTTTCCTCTTCTGTCATATTAAAAATGAGTATTCTCTAATAAGTTTGAAACTCTTTGAAAAGTGCCTAAGCCTTAGATTACATACCTCTATTGTAGTCGATTGGTTCTTCAATGAAATAATAAACCTCATAGATGAACTTCCATTAAAGAGTAAACACCATAGAACAGAGTGAAGCATATAGCAAAATAATCATTGTGAGTATTTAAATAAAAGATTATATATATATATATATATATATATATATATATATATATATATATATATATATATATATATATATATATATATATATATTCTTTTTATTTAAATATTATATATATATAATATTCTGAATATAAGAGTGTCAAACATTTCCAAACTTATATCTGATTTCAGTGATACAATCACTGAACAACCAGTAGATGGCAATAAGAAGTTAATGATTTGTGTGGTTCTTTACATGATCATCCAGACATTTGCAACATAGATATGATAGCTCTAGATCAGGCCTGTATAACATTTATATGGCCAGCCAGCATTTTTGACAAATCATTGATCCACTGATGCCAAATGTCACTATCACTAAGAACCACTGCTGTTTAGATTTTTGCAGCCACATCTACCATAAAAGACTTCCTGACAAGCTTCTCCAGAACCTCCAGACCTCATCAATATTGCCAGCTGTTGCAGTGATGCTAGCCATGGAAATACTGATTGACAGGTTCTATTTGGTATGATTTCAGCAAATGTTAAAGGACATTTCCAAGTTTCTTTTTTTTTTTCAAGTATCCTTCCACATGATAAATTATTTCTGTTATTCAATGCTCAGAGGATACTGGCTATTGCCTTCCTTGGAGGCTTCTTTTTGGAACCTAGATAGCTGACATTGAGATATGGGTTAATAAGTAGTATGAGATATGCCCTTTGAATATGCTCAGATGATTGCATGCATGGCACTTTTATGAAACAAGCTCATAAAAACAAGGCCAGCCAATTAAAATTTCCTGGCTGAAGAATACTTCATTTTTTCAGTAGTGACTAGCACAAGAATGATATTCCAAGTCAATAAAAACCAATGAACAACAAATGGCATTTCTCATCCCCATACCAAGATGTGCAGTATCCAAGGTGGTTGAAATTAATTTAAAACTGGAGGCAAAATCAACAAACATGTGTCTGTTCCAAAGAGGAGTATTAATAATAGTATTAGTAGTAGTGGTGCATTAAACTACTATTTATTGTTCTTTACATATTTTAAAAATGCCAATCTAACATTAATTATAGTGTCATCCAGTCAATGTGCTAAGTCTGAGTCCTGCCTCCTTCCTGATTCTGAAATGTGAATTTTAAAAAATCAAGGTCTGTATTCCTTTATCTAACATGGGAAAAATTACAATTAATCATATTTTTAAAAATATTAGTATACGATAAGCAGAAATGATAAACAGTTTATAGAAACAAATATAGACATTTTGAATTATACCATTTTCCACATGGGAATTACATGCCTTTAATTTTTTTTCTAACACCATATGTTTTTGCTTTTCATCAAAACGAACTGCAATTTAGTGTCTGGTAACTATTAAGGAAAGAAGCATACCACATTGCAGAGAAATTGGTGCTTGGAGGAATGATATGTGTAATCACACATATCACACACATAAGCTAACAGAGGTTATGCTAAGGGAGGGAATGATAGTAAGGTATAATTATCCTTTATGAATGGAATGAAACTCTCTGTTGGGAACAAAGGAGAGGGGGAAGTAGGCGAGATTGATTCATTCATCTTATTCATACAAGAAAATTGTCTATCAGGAATTCAGGACAACCACAATATTTTTTTCTTTCAACTTGTAAGATGGAAGGTGTGGAAAGTGGTGATAAGCAAAAGATTAGTTAGGGAAGTACTCTTTCTAAAATGGTATAAATGCTAAAATGTGCTCTCCTAAAAACACTATGATTGAAAAAGCCAGTAGTAAGCTGATTGCAAGAATAACTAACTGAAGGATCACTTCTTTTCCCTCCCTCCTCACTAAGGCAGTTTATGTGCGCAAATACTAGTCTCCTTTTCTTTTGGTACATGACAAGGTTCTGAACTATATATCAGAAGCAGAGTTCTGTGAAAATTCTAAGTGAAGGGACAAGGCAGATTAGGATAACCAGTCCTGCAATTTAAAATCTTGCCTAAATCATCCAGTCTCGTGGGTGATTTTGAGTTTGCAGTGTGTTAATTCTAGAATCCAGCCAATTCTAGATAAACGATTATTGAGCTATTTTATGCACATTTCTGAACTGCCTAACAGTATGGCTGCCTTGCAACATAAACACACACTTCTCTCCTAAGGTAAGCCTTAACTCTTGAGCTTTGGTACATTTTGTACATCTGAATGCCTTTATCAAAGAATACTTCGTTTTTTCAGTAGTGACTAGCACAAGAATGATATTCCAAGTCAATAATAAAAATACGTAAACAATCATATACATATATACATTCAGGTATACATATATCTCACATTAGAATAGAATAAGAGAGTTGGAAGGGACCTTGGAGGTCTTCTAGCCCAACCCCCTGCTTGGGCAGGAAACCCTATACCATTTATTATTAGTGTCCAGTCTTTAGGGAAACATATGGAGGTGTTAACCACTTCCTTAATAGAATACTGAATCCAATGTATAAAAGGTAAAAGTCATGACCCTATAATGGTCAATCAGCCTATTAGTTTGTGACATGTGAATCAGTTCTACTGTAGCTGCATGCTTGAATTTATTACATGGGATGCTCCTTACTTAACAATGAACCCTTTTCAGCTACAAGCCATCCCTCCACTCTTTTAAAAAATAATAGGTCAAAATCTGTAGTTTAAAGTGAACTACTTGTCTGTACATTGGTAAGACATCTGCAAAATATAGTATGAGCAGGTATTGCAAATGGGCTCTACCTAAAGATTCAAGGATGCCAAAGACACAGTGTTAGCCAAATTTACTGAGAATCCCATTAAATAATGATGTCTCCCTTCAGCCTACAACACCTTTTGGGTGATTGATTTAAGAGGAAATGAATTCTTCTTCTGGTCTTTTCCCCCCCTTCAACAATTAGTTTATGATATGTTATAATTTCTAAGTTTTTTTAAATGACCCCAAAATCTTGCTGCATTTAGTCTCCTGAGAATATTGGGTCGAGGTTTTTGATCCCTGTTGCTCATTGATTTGAAGGCTGATGTAGTGCAAGGGGTCCTTATTAGTGGCGTCTGTCATTGCTATAATGTTTTTGTTATTTTTCCTCATTTGTTCATTCTGACATCATGTCATTACAGAATGGTGCTGTTCAAGCCCTGCCTTGGCTGTTCGTTAGCGTGTGTTTAATGAGCAGCTTAATTGAGCTGTCTAGTAGGCCACCTGTCACCCTCCGGACTTATTAACATACTAATGGCCTGACATTGTATTCTCTGACAGGCAACAGGGCCTACTGATTTGATGTCTGGACATGAGGTTTTTATGCAGGAATGAGAGAGGATATTGGGAAGGAGGTTTAAAAAACACAAATTAACTCTTTGGTATCTCTGTATTATGGCCGCTGGACAAAACCAGAGACAAGTAGAGAAACTGTCCTAGTTTCAAGTCCTGCATTAGTCCTGCAGTTTCCGTGCATTTCTCCAGAAAGAAATATGTTCAGGGAAAGAAGAACAGGCTTTGCTGCTTTGCCTCTATTACAGTATTATTGTGGGTTGCTACTTCAAAGGGGGAAACCTTCTAAAGCACAGGGGAAAGTTTTGTGACTAGTCTTTTCTCTACTGTGGCTAAACAAATGAAAGGCAAGAAATTTCCAGTTAAGGGATTTAAGTGCATTGCATTGTCCCACTTGTTGAATCCAGATGAAGACATTCATAGTCAGTGTGCCTGCTGCCAAATTATAAAGGTTCAAAGGAATGGCTTAAGTGCATGCAAGTTTAATCAAAATACTTGTTTGGGGTTTTTTGTTTTTGTTTTTTCCTAGCAGCAAGGGGTAGACCTTCTGTCATAGGCAGATAACACCACCAGATGGGGTGGCTTAAAGTCCAAAGCTACAATAACGGCATACCATACACATTTGCTTTACAAAAACAAACAAAAAAGGGGGAAACGTGTGGTTTTTATTCTTTTTCTTAAATAAGAGCCTTAACAGAAGATCGTATTTTGTACAGAGGTTTTCTTAAGTGTGAAGGCACTGAGATAACTTTTGCTAACTTACTTTCTTGCCCGCCTCAAACAAATCCCACAATGAAGAGATCTTGTTAATCAGAAGGATATTTTTTAAAAATCCTCAAGGGGCTTCAAAGAGATCAGAAATTGTAGAAAACCAGGGGATTCTGCCCCAGCTGCCCCTGCTCCAGAAGAAATGCATATCAAGTTTTGAAATTTCCATTGACACCTGCTGGGTGTGTGTGTGTGTGTGTTTAGTATTTGAATGGGAACTCATAATGATGCAATTAAATAAAATATACAGAAGGAAAAATATGCTAGTTTTATGCTTGTTTAGAAGCACTGAAAATAAACTATTTTTAATTTATTTATAGAACTGGATTATTACTGGCACTCCAAATTTATAGGAAATGAACTTGCTAGCCATGATACATTTCTATGAGCTAGTAAAACCTAATAGAAAGTAGGAAGTATATCAGAGTCAAATTGGAACTACAGAAGAAAACCACTTTTGCCACATTAGATTTTAGTACAAAATACTTTAATACACACATAATTTTAATACACACTTTAATACACACATAATTTTAAGTGGTCTAAAACATCATTTTATATAGCAGAGTAAATTCAAGTTAAAAATTTAAGTGGAATTGAAATCTGGAATTAGTTGTTATGTTTCAAATCCTACCAAAACAGATACCCTTCACTTCTTTACCTCTTCTTCCTTGCTTTATAATGTTTCATTATGCGACACAATGAAATTGCTCTAATAATTTTAAGTTAACTTATTTCTGCCATCCAGTCACTGCCATTTTTGCAATTAAAGCAAACTCATTTACTTTTTTATTTTTCTGTTGTTTTCCATTTTGGGGAAAGAAGGGCAAAGAAATGCAGGATTGTTATTTTTTAAAGCAACATCGGGTTCCTTATAATGTTCATTTCTAAACTAGTTGGAAGATATTGTTTCATTTTCAGTTCATTTATTTATTTATTTAGCATATGGCATCTACATATGTCATGTGGTCATTGTTATACAACACTAATAAAACACATTATATGTACAAATACAAATATAAGTTTAAATAAGGCATCAACAAATACATATGTAAAGTGTGACAAGTTTCAATATATAATGAGTTAGACCCATGCACGTTTTTTTAGAATTCATCAATTCAGGATCCACTGGGAGTATTAATATAAGTAGGGGATTCACTTCAGAGATTAAGCTGTGGCAAAAGAGATCCAGGCAAAGTAAAATACTGTTTCCAGAAAAGCATAACATGAACAAATGGCAAAGTAAATCAATAAAGCAAAGGAAGTTAGCAGTAAGGCAAAAATTCAGGCAGTACCCTGGACAGCTCCATGGGGAGTAAGCTTCAAATACAACTTCAACAAAAGGCAATCTTAGCTTTGCAGCACCATCTAAGTAGCTTTAACAAACTGTTAACTCCAGTTTTGTAGTTTAGCTCTACTAAACTTAGAACAATTGGAATCAGAAATGCAATCTTTTTATGCCAGAGAAATGCAGTCTAAAAAATCTCCCAGTAGCCCAGAATTTCAGAATAAATTGTTGAGAGCCCTTAATTGTGGAAAGCCATTGTCTTTCCTTCTGCAAAGCTTCCTAATGAAATAGAGCAGAGGTCTCCAAAGTTGGCAACTTTAAGACTTGTGGACTTCAACTCCCAGAATTCTCCAATCTTGTTTGTTGAATTCTGGGAGTTGAAGTCCACAAGTCTTAAAGTTGCCAACTTTGGGGACCCCTGAAATAGAGAGTCAGATTCTTGTATACTAAGTGGTAGGTATGTGTCCTTAGATAAATGAAGAAAGTCATGGAGAAAATACCAGTAGCAATGTCTGGGGAGCTATAGCTGTTGACCAGCCAAAACATGTCTTCTATTTTAAACTCATAATTCTTTCAGTAGAGTTGCCTCATGCCTTTTTCATGTGAAGTAAATGAGATGCTTTTATTTTCACTTTTCATTGTACTATCTAAATGGAGTTTTAAAACAAGCTGAGGAAAAAAATGATTTAGGATGAATATAAAAATAATAAATGCTACCCCTTATAATAATCTCTTCCCTATTTGAAAATTAACAACACTAATAGGAATAAAAGATTGTATAGAAGTGTTGGAAAGACTAGGGAATCAACTAGTCCATTTCTTCTCAGTAAAGCAAAATATGGCATTCCTACATGATCATCTTTAAATTACAAATTTCTTAGCAAATGTGTGAGAAAATCCATATTGATCCATTGTAAATAATTATTCCCACTGGATGCAACATCCTGTGTATTCTATAACTAATTATATCTCTTTACAATCCTACCTAAAATGAGGAACTTACAGATTTCTTTCTTATTCTGATAGCTTTCTGTCAATTTTCTTTAGCCACCTTTCCATTTTCACTGTACAAGGATTGTTAAAGGCTGTCTTTGCAAGTTTATGCCTGTTGCAAGTTGACATGGCACCATACCAAGTAGGAGGTGTTGGCTTGTGTGCAAGATTTCAAAGCCGGTTTTGTAGTAAGTTACAATGCTTATCAGGGAATGATCCATGGGAACATATGGTCCTTCCTGATTAAAATGCATAACATGAGGAATGGAAATGAATGCATAATGAAAGTACTTTCTGGTGTTTCCTGGTAAGTAGCTAGGATGTAGTATTATAATTCAGCATTTTTCATAATAGTATTAGGCATTTCACATAGCAGCTCTTTGCTAAAAGCATGTAATTGTTGCATTGTATTTGATGGTTTGTTATAAGAAAGTAGACACCAATTTTCCTAAAACATCTTCTAATAATTATATACAAAATATTTATTGAAACCATGATAAAAACACATTAAAAAGATATAGGAGGATAATAGAATTTGATGAAACTTAAGAATGGGAATGAAATCTATTCATTTCACTTTCTTATTTATAAATAAGACATAAAAACTACCACAAACTAATATAAGGTAAGGAAAAAGAAGTAAAAAAGAAATCAAAGTTGAAAATGCAAGAAAAGGGAAAAAAATAGCAGAAAAAATAGAAAAAAGATACAAGAAAGCAGCTTCTTTACAGTAGTTTTAAGTACAATTATAAATTTACCTCTCACAATATGGTTACTTCTTTTTTCTTTCTATAATCTATCCTCTTTAATTGTCAAAACTGTAAATCATAAATTCATTTTTTCTATTTTATGCAAAAAGTCTATATACAGTAGAACTTCTATTTAGCAATATACATAGACAATAAATACTCTTTTCTTAGATCAATTTAATCATCTCAGCAAGTTTCATCATCTTTACCAACCATTCTTCCATTGTGAGTAATGCTGAATCATTGCATGTTTGTGTGTACAATAACCTCACTGCAGTTAATACATACAAAAACAAATTTTCATGACTTTTTTTCAATTACTTGTCCATCAATTCTTCCCCCCTCCAAAAAAAAAAAAAGAAAGAAAGAAAAACCCTCTCTGGTCTCAATTGTATATAGATCTTGATTTTAAAAAATATTTTCTCATTTTTCCTTATATGCATATTTTTTCAAGGCCATTTTCTGGCATATAATGCCTTTTATACTATGTTTATGAATGTATGTGCATAGCTTCCCCTAATATAAATATTTTATTTGATTTTTAATGTAAAATGTTATCTGAATGTAAGTCAATTCAAACTCAGCTGTTGATGATTTCATGGAATATCTATTTGATTTTTAGCAATAATACAGAAGTGTTGTATAACTTCCCATCCTAGCCTTACTCCAAGTATTTTGTGATGAACTCCATCTATGTACTAACCAAGTCCTATTCTACTTGCTTTTCAAGATCAGGCAAAATTAGTCACATATTGTGAAATAAAAAATAACCCACTGACCCTCAAATTTGAATTGGCAGTTTCAACTTTACTCTAAAACACATTTGTGGTAACAAAGGAGATCTAAGTTCATGGCCAGGATCACTTAAAACTAACTGGCAGCTATAGAGAACATGCCATTGTGATTGTCTGACATATAATAACAATTGCTAACACCATAGTCCCCAGTGTTTCCAAAGCTGGAAGTGGCAAAATTGTATGTTCCTTTATGGCACCAAGGGTGACATGTTGAAAAACTGGTTAGTTCCCTTCTCAAGAAGACTGCTTTGAACCCAGGAAATTTAGACAACTGTCACCTTATATGAATTGTTCCTTTTTGGAGGAGGATAGCAGAGTAGTCTTTAAAACAGGAACTTGAAAGAATCAGATTATCTGGACACTTAACAGGCAGTAGTTTAGCCTGGGTATGCAATAATAACCTCTCTGATCACTCTGATGGACACTTAATGGCAAAACTTGGATGAGAGTGTTATGACCATTCATGTTCTGTTGGAACTGTCAATGGCCTTTGATGTAACAGATCATAGCAACTTTCTTTCTTTTTTCAACTTTTATTGGATTTTTATTTTTAAATATACATCAACATCAATACATGAACAGTGTGGCCTCTGGGTATAATTCATTTTGATACAAACAGCAATAATGATAATCATAATAGTTGTTGTATTAATCAAACTTATATAGTCCTAGTATTAATATACATGGTTTTTAGAGTAATTATTCAATATTTCAATGTTCCATTTTAATGCCAATTATATTAGAAGCATGCATGGTAATGCCATCTTTCAACCTCTGATCTTTTCCATCAAATTATTACTTATATTCTATTATATAAAAATTATATCTGCTAATATTCCCCCTATTTCTTATTTCTACCTCTATTCTAGCTTCTAATCAGGTCACCATTGCTAGTATTAATATACATGTTTATATTAAGACACAGTCCTTCATTCTTTGGTTGTTCAAAGTCACAATATGTCATTCAATTACAAATCTTCCTATTATTTAAACATACCTAATAATACCATCTTTCAACCTCCAATCTTTCCATCTAACTATTGCTTCATATAAAGGTGTGTATTCTTATTTCTACCTCTATTCAAATTTCTAATCAGGCCATCATTATATTAGAAAAAAAGAAAAAAATATTATAATTCCTTTCTATCCATCATCTCTTGATAATTTTAAAACTTCAATTCTTATTCATGTTTTGGCTTGCCTCCCATGCTCCTCTTTTGGATCTTTGTCTCTTATCAACATCTGTATCTTCACCATTCAGACTAAAT
This sequence comes from Notechis scutatus, assembly GCF_049901735.1. Lineage (NCBI taxonomy): Eukaryota > Metazoa > Chordata > Lepidosauria > Squamata > Elapidae > Notechis > Notechis scutatus. The sequence continues at coordinate 51,557,386 of NC_142013.1, read as the reverse complement.
ATTTCTCCCATCTCTATCCTCCTAAGCTGCCAGGTGTCCAGAGTATCCACCCAAAACCAAATCTTCCTTTCAAAAATATCTTCCAGGTTATCCAATTCCATTTTTAAATCTCTTAAAGTACTTTTCCCTTGGTTTATTTCATCAGTCATTATTGTCTATATCGTCTTCTCCTTCTCATCTTCTTGCTTTGTTTGCTGGTTTGTCCATTCTGTCTTTTCTTCCATTCTTTCTGATATCTCCTCTCTTTCCTGGACTCTTTGATCTTCATTCATTATCAGTTGTAGGATATTTTCTATTTTCCCATATATGCCTTGCATTAGGTTCTTTATCTCTCTGTAATTCTTTTCCATAGTACCACTTATGCTTTGAAACATCAACACCATTTCTCTTGAAATCTCACTCATTTCTCCCTGATGGAGCATCTTGTCTTAATTTAATAAGTCCAGCTTTTGCTCAGGTCCAAAAACAGTATATTCCAGTCCATTGTTGCTCCTCATAAAGTTTAATAATCATAGTTCTTTACATCTCAGGATTATTAGTCAATTCCATTTAAGTAGTCGAAGCAGCTTCCTCAAATCAAAAGTCACTTTACTTTACTTAAGAGTCTTCATTATTCTCACAATAGAGTCTCCAGTAATCATAAAATAAATAGTTATAGAACAGTAAATGTCACCACAGTCCTCCAGATGAATGTTGTTTATTTCTCTTATCAATTTTTTTTCTAAACTTGTAAGGGTCTGGTATATTTCATTCACCAGTAGATGGCATCCCCAACTTAGGTTTCAACATTGTTTCAAGTCTTATAGATTTGATTAATCCAAATTTAGTTCAATTTATGGAAGCAAAGTCGGCTATTCAAGTAGATTCAAGTAGATAGTTCCAGCATTTTATAATGCCTTTCCAAAACAACCCCTGTCCAATTTAAAAATCCAATTTTCTATATTTTAAAAGGTCTTTAGCTTTTTCCCCCTTAGTTCCTTTCTTTTGGGTCTAGGATTTTTCTCACTATGGTTGTTCGCTGCTTTGAGAAATAATTCTAAGAGTCTCTTTTCCTGGTGTTTCCTCTTTCTTTTTTTCTTTAAAGCTAGGGTCTAAATAAAAAAGGTTCTTCTCACCCAGCTCCAACCACTGTTCATTTACACCACTCCTGCACATTTCTTTGTTGCCTTGGCTGTCCCATCATGGCTGCCTCTTCTCATCGAGGGAGAGGGAAGAAGCCCTGAGTCCAGCAGGAGAGTTGCTGCTCTTCGCGACCTGCAGGGTGCCCCTCTTTTCTTCACCACCCCTAGAGGGTGGCTTTAGCTCCTTTTGGACCCCTCCAACAGGGAGAACTCAGTGTGGGAGAACGGAGACTCTCCCCTCACATCTGATAGTGCCGCAACATCAGCCAGAAGTCCCGATCATAGCACCTTTCTGAAGTGTCTGTGAAGGCTAGGAGTTAGGGTAGAGGTCTCCAAATTTGGGAACTTTAAGACTTGTGGACTTCAACTCACAGAATTCCTCAGCCAGCCATGCTGGCTGGGGAATTCTGGAAGTTGAAGTCCACAAGTCTCAAAATTGCCAAGTTTGGAGATCCCTGAGTTAGAGGCACTGTATTGCAGTGGTGCTATTCCCTCTTCTGAGTAGCTGAGTCTACTTAGTGTTTATGGAGATGGAGATGTTGGGTCTTTACAAATTCTAGTATGGGGTGTCCCAAGGCTTGGTCCTCTTTACCATTTGTTTAATATCTATATGAAATTATTAGCCAAGATAATCCTTTGCTTCAGTAAAAGGTATTATCAATATGTATATGATTCCCAGTAATCTTTCTTTGCCCCAAAGAGAATTAGATATGGGGTGGAAGTCCTAACTTGTTGTAGGTTCAGACTCAGCCAAAGAAATGTGGAGTGTCTATTGATTTATCCACTTTGAGACCCTCCTCAAAACTCAACTTTTTATAAACCAAGGCTTTTTCCAGCCAGGTCTGATCAGTATCAGTATCTGTCAGTATCTTATTCAGCATCTGTAATATGTATACTAGATCTCCTGTGGCAAAAGACATTTCATAAGACTAAAAATGTCTCTAACCCAAAACAGGATATGAAAAAAAGAAGGAGATGCAACTTCTAGGTCACACTCACTGGTATATTTATTTTTGTCCTTCTTAACATTTCTGCCAGGTTGTGAATGATGAAAACTTTAGAAGAGTATATATATGACCTATAAAACCAATTTACTCACTCCCATGAAGCCAGCCATTCACTTTTTTTCATAGAATAACAGAGTTGGAAGGGATCTTGGAGGTCATCTAGTCCAACTCCCTGCTCGAGCAGGTTGTCTAAGTCTGATTTTCTCTTCATGGTAGCTATCAATGCTTCATGGAAGATCAGTGAATGTAATTTTGTTTACTCTTTTATTTTTCAGGCACACTTTCTAACATGAAAATGCAATAAGCATTACTTTAAGCAAACGTGACTTGTAACCCAAATAAAAATAACTCATTAGAACTCACTCCTCTCTGTTGCTGTACTTATTTGGTTCCATATCAACCTTGCACAGTTGTAGATTTTCTATAGGAACCCACAACTACAGTAACCGATGCATAAAAAAAGGGATATTTCGTAAGGGGCAGATTTGTTCATTAGACCCTGAGGTTTCACAACAGTCATCTTTCACCTTTTTAAACTTGAAGCAGCCCAGCAGTTTGATAACTATTTGGCTGCAGTCCTCCTGCAGAGCCATGAGATTTTTCCAGGCTGCCTTCTCCCAGGCTGTTTGGATTCTCTCCATTCCATTGAGCTTGCCGTGGCAGCAGGGTAGAGATTATTGTATTACGTTGCTCCGGGATCTTACCTGTTCCCTCAGCAATCGATGGCTTGCCATACACAAAAACAAAATACATATTACAACATTTTGAACAGAAGGTAGAGCACATGTTTTTAGATCCTATACAATTTAGGAATAGAGATAATACATTTGTAAATATAATTTGTAATTTTGCTGTAATAAATCTGGAGCTAACAAAAATGGAATTAATTTCCTATGTTGCCTCATTTTATAATGATGCACATAAAGCCACAGTAGAATTAATTAGCAATATTTTTATGCAGTACTTCCAGACATATATGTACCAATTTGATTGCAGCATCCCCCATAAAATCTTGAAATTAGGTTAGGAAAAGGCCCTTTTAAGAAAGTTGATAGCATCCATTCAAAGACATAGTGTCAAAATTAAGTTTTGATGACTTACTGAAATTAATTTGAAGGGAATTGTTAACTCAACAAGGTGAAATCCAAGGCTTTCTTCCAATGTTCTCCTTTTAAAAATTGCTATATATTTCTTCTTGAAAGATTTTTGATATGGATAATATGAAAACTATTTGTTTAAATATACAAGTTAAAAGTTGTGAAAGGGCAGCATTAAAAGCCGTGATGGTGCAGTGATTAGAATGCAATATTGCAGGCTAAACCTGCTCACATTGCCAAGATTTTGATTCCCTCAATCCTGACTGGCTCAAGGTTGACTCAGCCTTCCATCCTTACAAGGTTGGTAAAATGAGAGCCTAGATTATTGGAGGCAACATATTGATTCTGTAAACCGCTTAGAGAGGGCTGTAAGGCACTGCAAAGTGCCTTAGTAAGTGCTATTGTTATTAACACAGAGATAAATATATTATTTATTTTTTACCCATATTACCTCCAGGAGCAAAAGGGAGCTTCATTTTATCCCGACCAGAATAACTCCATTTCAGACTTAGAGAAAGAACTGACTCAAAGATACGCAGTGGGTTTCTAATCCAAAATCTTACCAAGAAGTCCCAATCCTGATTTAATCCTATAGCACTGTTTCTCTTGCCTCAACAACTATTTTTCTAACTGTAGTCAATTCGTTTTTACTTCAGTTGAGCAGTAATTTTATTGGTGTGCTGGTCTTCTTCACTGTAATCAACACTTTCCCCTCTTTTTAGGGCCCAATCTGATGGCCTGACTTGTACTCTCTATGCTTCTGACCCACTTTTTCATGTGAGGGGCTATCAACAGTATGCCACTTTCCTCTTGCCCAGCAGTTGACAGAAATGTGAGAGGCCAGGCACTCAGCTGTAAGAATGGCAACTCATGTCACCATATGCCTGCAAGCACACTGACTTGCAATAAATGAATCCAACCTGCATGAATTCAGAAGCTAATGACGGCTGAAACCCAAGTCAGGAATTTAGAGGGTTCTGTTGTTGTGTTTTGCTTTTAGCAGCCTTATCCATAATGGCTTCAGCCTCCCCCTGTTGTTATGCTTTTGGAGTCTAAATGTTATTAGGTTGGGACAAAAACCTTCAGGTAGTCTTTCCTGCCTTCACAATGACAATGGTTAGAAAAGTTAGGCTCCCGCTGAGATGGACAAGGCACCACCCTGTGAAAGGGAATAACCAAGGTCAACCGGTGGGGACATAGGCATCTGCAGACAAGCACTCCTGCAAGCACACATTCTCACTCTCTCTCTCTCTCTCTCTCTCTCTCTCTCACTCTCTCTCTCTCTCTCTCTCTCTCTGTCTCTCTCACACACACACTGTTTTACACGCAGGGTCATTGTTACTTTCCAGTGACCAGCTGCCTACAAACCCTGGACCAAAAACAAAATGGGTAACACAGCCTCCATTCAATGGAGATTAAATGCCTGAAATAAGCCACACCTCTGAACAATCCCTCCAGAAAGAGGAACAGCATTCAATAGGCACCGAGACCCATTGATCAGCTTTATAAAAGAGGGGAAAGCCTCCATGAAAAAAGGTTTTACAGTGCCCCTTAAACTAGCTCAGATTTTTCCTTTCCACTCTGACTGCCCATTTTGCTCACCCCGTAATCAAGTATCTATCATTTATATCCAAGATTCAAGCCATGATCTTAAAAGGAAAAAAAACTACACACAGTACCGCGAAGCATCTTATTTCTCACTGATGACATTAGCACTGTAATTTGTACAACTTTACTACTTAAAAAATTAGTTGCTATTATTCATACTGTGTAATTGACTGTTAAATCCTCATTTATGTTAATTTGAATTTGAATATACTACTTCGTGAAATGTTAGATTGCCATGTTTACAAATATACTACAGGTATTCAGAAATGTAGATGATAGAAAACATGCTGTTTAATCTAGTTGTTTAAATAAATTAAGCCTATTTATCTGACACTTGGTAATTCTGGGCACACGTCCTCAGTCCTTTTTGCATGTTACCATTCCTGTCAGCCAGCATGTAAATTTTGTAGCTTTTATTTTTAATAACTGGTAATCCTAAGGATGAGATTTCAGCTGATAAATACTCTACACAGGTACATTTTACAGGAAACATATTTTTCTAATCCATGGAGACATTGTTTCCAAACCAAACAGTTGTGCCAAAAAGAAGAGGAAGAAAGAAAGAAAAAGAGAAAACAATTTGACAGCCATTAAGTTATTTTGGATATCAGTCTTCTTGGTACTGAATGCATTTCTTTTCAGTGCAAGAAGAAACTGATAATAAAATCATGGCTAGCATATCTGAAAGCAATCTTTAAATTAAATATGTTGCTTTATTTCTCTGGGAACATCTAGAAGTTTAGACAGTTTTAAAATGAATAATTTGAAAACAACGGAATAATCATATGCTGAATATATGGTCGCTAAGTATTGAAAATAACTTGATGGCAGTGGCACATAGCCAATCCATATATCAAAAACTATGTGACAGCAATGCGGTGTAACTATGTTGCAAGGACATTACAAGAAAGAGATATATGACATGTCAGTGGTGGGATTCAATTTTTTTTTACTACTGGTTCTGTGGGTGTGGCTTGGTGGGCATGGCAGGGGAAGGATACTGTAAAATCTCTAGTCAGAGGTGGTATTTGCCAGTTCTCCAAACTACTCAAAATTTCCACTACCTGCTGAATACCACCTCTGTGACATGTATACAAATCATAAAACCCATAGAACTGAAAGATGTCATTTAGGTCAACAGCTCCTGCTAAATTCAAGAATTCAAGCTGAAGAAATTTTAGTGGTCTAACTGCTGCTTAAATATATTTAATGAAGAAGAGGACCCCAGCTCCCTCAATAATTGATTAAATATCAGTCTACATATCAAGTGTGAGAAAAGAATTTGTGCTAATTGATGCCTCTCATTTAGTAAAAGCTGTTAAAGAAAAGGCTACACATATATGCTATGTGTATGATGGAGAACTTGTAAAAGAGAAGGTTCAACATCTAGGATATAGAGCGTTTGTCAGAGGTGGGTTTCTACCGGTTCTGTCCACCTCTGTAGAACCGGTAGCTCTGAAGAGCAGCATACATAGAACCGGTTCTATGTCTGCTGATGTTTTTGCCCACCCGCCCCCCTGGGCTCTTACCTGATCTTTATTTCCTGATTTTTCAACTTCAGCTGCCAAACGAGGCACAGCTGCAGTTAAAAAAACAAGAAAAGAGGGCTGTTTCAAAGGCTGCTTCTCCGCACGCAGTGTACTAATGACGATTAACAGGCACGGCTCACAGCGGGCAGGGAAGCTCATAAATCCCGAACCGGTAGTTAACCCTGTCGTATCCCACCCCTGGCGTTTGTGTCTATCCTTTATGCATGATTAGCTTCTTCCATGGATTATATCTAAAGTACAAGGCACAAGAGCAGTGTCAACAGGTCTGTACCCATTTTCCTCTCATTATCCATTTTCAATATAATGTGATGTCATTCATTTCTCTCACCTCTCTGTCACAAAGAGCAATATATCAACAAAGAAATTGCATATATATTATTCTAATTAAGAGGACTTCAGCCTGAAAAGATTATTGCTGAGAAGCAAAGACCTGTACTGGTCTAGAAAGATGTATAATTTCTTACTCCAAGCAGTGGTCCCATAGTTTAAAATTCCATAACGCTTCAGTCAGCAAGGTCAACTGTCATATGAACTGAAAATATGGGGATTATAATCCAATAGATCAAGTTCAAAGACATTACTATATTGATCTAAGCAGTACAAAGCTTGAAAACAGCAATTTGTTTCAGCTTCAAATAAAAGACTGCTTTAAAGTTGCTTAGGAAGTGAAGCAGGACCTGGCATTTACCAAAAGCTAGATTTGGTCATGTATTGTCAGAGCAACTGATTTACTCAATTTTGCTAATCTTCTGGATATGCTGTTAGCCAATAAACCATTTTAAGTGAGCTGACTATTTGCTAAGATTTATGGATGTTTGGTTAATGCTTCTTGAGGGACTGGAACAGAGGTGGGATTCAAATTTTTTTACTACTGGTTCTGTGGCTGTGGCTTGGTGGGTGTTAGGAATATAAGTCACCTAACAGCTATTTGGGTTGGACAATATATAAACCAGGATGGACATTTTAATTCTGTCTCTTTAAGAGAATCCTAAAAGTGTAATTGGGTGTAGTTTCTCAAACGGCCATAAGATGGAGCTAGAAACCTGGGTTATTTGTCTTAGTCTTAGTCTCAGTGAGTGTTTCCTTCTGTTGGAGAGTTTTGCCATTCCTCCATTTTTCCTAATCGACTGCTATTCCTGGATTTGATCTAAGTCTGATACTGAACTGTTTTTGACACTGGAATTTGTTATTGGATTATCCCTGGACTAAAAACTGACTGATCTTACCTGTGAATGACTTTGGACTGCCTATTTTGAACTTTGCTTAAACTTTCTGGAAGTAAAAACCTACATTTACTATACAGTGTATCTGTGTGCTGTATGTGTATTATTCAAACACTGCTCTCAATACGTCTCCCTGTATGCGCTCATTCTCCTAATGGGGAATTACCTCAACAGTGGGTGTGGCAGGGGAAGGATACTGTAAAACCTCCAGTCAGAGGATGGATTTGCTGGTTCTCCAAACTATTGAAAATTTCCGCTACCGGTTCTCCAGAACTGGTCAGAACCTGCTGAATACCACCTCTGGACTGGAATGATCTCTGCCTTGATTGTGGCGGTTAATTTGGAAAGGGCAGAGAAATGGCACTGCCACAACTTAAATGCAGAACCAAAAGAGTTGTAATCAAGAAGGCTGGAGATCCATTGGTTTGGTTTAGAAGCATTGGTTGGAAAGAGATAAAATGGTTCTAAGCATGTGCCAGTTAAGGAATCTGACGTGTATTTGTAGATTTATACCCTTATGTATGAGCCAATTAATTACAGTCAACACTTCAAATACATAATAATTCTTCTCTACCAGAAATGAAGAACATGAAAGGCAAGAATATTTCCTGATATGTGATTAAAGCATCGGAAAAACAGAATGATCCAAAGAACTTATAGTATGTCATTATAAACCTTTGAATTAAGAAACACATAGTTTTTAGTATGAAAATGGTTTACTGAAACTTTAAAGTTGTAGCTCTTTTTTAAAAAAACTCTTATTTTTCAAGAGCAAAATGTTCAGCTGGAGAATAAAAAAGACCGAGTACTCAGAAAATGTATAGGTGAAAAAAAAAAACTTGGGCTTTTATATAATTTGTCTTCCAGCAAACTTACCAGTGAATTTGAAGTCTTGGGAGAATCTGTAGGGATTTTAACATTACAGAACGGATTTCCCTTAGTCCATAGTTTTTATAAAGAAGTAAGAATTTAAAAATGAGATAGGTTGCTGTCATGTTCATTCTTGTAAATCATTGTGATTTATTTTAATCTTCTGAAAAGACTTGTTTTTACATAACGCATTGCTAGACTGGTAGAAATATATTAATATTTATTTTAAGGCACTCTTTCAAAATAAAGACAAAAATCGTTATAGTGAACAAAATAGCTTTGTTTCCATTTTCAAAGTGCCTCAATTCTATGAAGTTGTAATCCATCGGGACTTAACCATTCTCAGAAGAAGGCTTTTTTCCCCCTGTTCACACACCTTGAGACAAAGAGCATATTTAAGATGAGGGAAGGAATGAAATGGGTTGCAGAGGGTGGAGGGTGGGTGTGTGCATTTGTGCAAGATGTGGAGTAAATTTATTCCAGAAAGCGTCTGAAACTGGATAGAGTGTCTTCGAAGAAAAGGCCCCTAAGTAAACCTCAGCACCATTCAAAAGATTTGCTCTAACACTTAACAAGTGGTGCAGGAAGAAAGAAAAATCTGTTGTCAGGTTTGGGGTGTTTATCAGCTCCCCTCAGGACACTTGACCTGATGCTGTGGACCCCCTAATCCGCTGATCTGCATGCTACAAGTCCTACAAGATGCAGGCCCACGACTGCCGATGAAATTGACTGAAATACTTGTCCTAATACGCTGATCTTTCAGTGCATTGTGTGCCACTCACCTACTCCTGCCTAGTCCCTCCTTCCCTCCCAGACAACCCTTCGAAATTTAATTCTGCTCACAAATTGTGAAATAAGTTGTTTGGGCTGGATTTGTAGAGTGAATTGTCTTCCTAATGAAACAGTCTGTTCATTATACGGTTGTAGAAGGAAGATTTAGCGCTCCCATACCCCAAGACTCATGCAGGTTAACGTTTTTAGACTGATGGTTCACAAAAGAATGAATAGCCTAGGCAGTCAAATCAGGCTTACAAACAGCTTGGCATAAAAACAGTTACTGCTTGTGTGCATGTGGATTTAGAGACCCCAATTTCTTAATGCCAAAGATTTGTAAGTACAAATGGGTGAGCCTTCAAATTGTTTACAAAGAAAATAAAGTGACTCAGAAATGAGTTTGCTTAAGGCCAATTCCTTCCACATGTCACCAAGTGAGTTAAAATCTGCCTGGTGCAATAGCATATATGTCCTTAATCACCTGAAGAAATAATTATTTCCTTCAAAGGCTCATAGAGTTTTAATAAAATTAATTAATGGACAAGTTTAACGCTAATGCCAATTTGAGGGGGGAAAATTCTGGACTGTACCCAAACAAAACTGTTTTAGATTTTAAAACATGTTAAGTGGGTATACAGGATTAAGTTATGGCACAAAGATATGTGAAGGGCTGAAACAATCATAAGATGTCACAGAGTAAAGACAATGTTATACTTTCCTGCTGAGAAATACTTAACCCTGACATACAAGAATCCTGTGCTCACCTCCTCCAAAATAAAACTCTCTGAATTAAATGGGACCTACTTCTAGGCAGGTGGATATGGGACTACAGCATGAACATGCATTTGCTTATGCCTTATAAATGTTCTCATTTTCATTTAAGGGTCAAAACTAGTATAATTTTCAGAATGTTTTTGTGTGTGTGTGTGTCCTCTTTTCTGCCACAGGTTTTCTCATCAGCTCTAGCTTTTCTATCACTCCTGGTTTATTTGAATGAACAACTTTTTATATAAATCATAAAATCAATGTCAGCCATTCAGGGATCTTAAAATAATCATATTTGGCCAAGCATTAGTGAGATTAATAATTAAATCAGTGAACACTTTCAAATGCCTTTAAATGACCCCATATCCCCAAAATGGAAACAGTTTTGAATATTGTTGAAAATATGCACAACAAATAGTCTGTATATTTATGAATATTTTGTATGAACATGTAATGTAATATGGGTATATATTGAAATAGAAGTCAAATTTCAATAACTCTAATCCTAACTGATACGTTTTACAACACAATCTTGAAAGTAAGCCCTAAATTCCATGGAAATTATTCCCAAGTCAATAGTTATGGGATTTAGCTGCAATGTCTTACACAGAAACAATATTTTTCTGAGAAATATTGAAGAAATATTTAACTTTCACTTCTAAAGATCATATAGTAACTGATACTAGTACCATAACTACTTGCTATTTCAAACTGGTTACCTTGCACCACTGGTGGCTTCTCAGCTCCATTTGGAGCATCTTTGAAATACTGCAGAAGCATTTAGAAATCTGCTCCTAGTTTATTCTTCCTGACTTTAGAAATAAGGTGATTTTATTTATGCTGAAATGTAACCGCAGATTATCTTTTACCCTTAGAACATAACAGTGAAAGAATACTTCTCAGTGATTTAAGGTTGGCAACCTGTTGTTCTCCAGATATTTTGTACTACTTGTTCAGCTCAAACTTTCTCATCTAATTCACCCGGCTCACTGGCAACTATGGGAATTGAAGTTTAAAAATCTGAAAAACATGGAGTTGCTCTTTCTGCCACGAGTTTGAGAAGTGTGATAACTGCATTAAGTGACTGTGAGACTTAGAACTCAAGTTCCTTAAACCTCACCTCCCCATTTCCAAAAATATACAATGTACGCCTGCTTTGGAGAGATCTGGGGAGCACTCACTTGTTTCTAATTTTGCACTATAGAATGCCCACTAATTTTCTAGCATAAAGGGAAAGGCTGTAGCAGTGTTACAGAGTATATTTGCATGCAAAAAGTTTCAGATTTAGTCTAGGCAAGGCTGGGAAAATTCCAGTGATTACTGTAGAATGCCACTGCACTCCTGGAGAGCACAGAACTAAATTCAATGATGTGGCACATTCCTATTCTATATTTCTAGAAATATGATATTGCCACAAAATTGTGCTGTCCCATTCATGCACACACACCACAAATGTAAGGAGTCTTTATTAAGGCTTCCGAGCCTAAATTGGTATTCCCCAACAATTATCTGTGCCAGCAACAGCTGTGCCCCAAGGAGTTCCATGGGCTACTCAAATGAAGCAAACTCAAGGCAAGGGCAATTCAAGTCCACTAGTCGAAAGCAAGTTCCCAGACAAAGACAAGTCCCAAAATAATGGCAAACCACAGGCAAAGGCAAGGCAAAGGAAACAAGTGAAGGGATACAATCAGGGGTGGGATTCTACCAGTTCGGACCAGTTCTATAGAACCGGTTGTTATGATTCTGTGCAGTTCGGAGAACCAGCAAATCGTGCCACTGACTGGCCCTTCCCCCCTCCTGTTGGATTTCTGCTTTCTAGTTAAACTAAATCATTGTTGTACTGCTTTGCCTTCGCCCAGGAGGCTTCCCTGAGGCCTAGTCAGGGGTGGTATTCAGGAAATTGGGGGGTGGGGGAGAAGTGGCCTGAGAGCAGAGCCGAACCTTCCTTAGAACTGAAGCTTCTATTTTTCAGTGCAGACTGAGGCAGCAGATTGCAGAAAGGTAGATCTGTGTGTGAATCTATGATTCTGCAAGCAACTCAATTTGTTTTGCTTTATTTTGGGTAATAGTTGGGTAATATATATAATATAGTTGGGTAATATATATGTATGTATGTATGTATGTATATATGTATGTATGTATGTATGGTATTCAGCTTTGTTTGGGTATTTTCCCACGTCATTATAGTTGTGCTTTTAAAGTTGTAGCAACGTTTTGGCAGAATCTCATCTGCCATCATCAGGCTTCTGTATTGTGTTAGTCTGTGAGTCAGATACATCGATGACACATTTGTGATTTGGCCCCATGGAAAAGAAAACCTAAACAATTTCCTAACACACCTAAACAGCACACACCCCAAAATCAAATTCACCATGGAAATGGAAACAAACAAACAACTACCATTCCTAGATGTACTAATCTACAAAAAAACAGATGGCACACTAGGACACACCATATACCAGAAGAAAACACACACCAACCACTACCTCAACACCCAATCCCACCACCACCCAGCACAGATAAACTCCGTGGCCAAAACACTAATCACCAGAACCAAACACCTGGCAGACAAGACACACATAAAGACTGAACTATACACCCTGACTAAAGTACTGACAGCTAACGGCTTCCACAAAAACAAAATCACCGGCTTGATCCACAAAAACACACTGAGACATAATGGAGACCTAGAAGATGAACAGACCTATGGAACAGCTGTCCTGCCCTACATAAGAGGTGCTACAGACAAAATCAGTAAGATACTACACAGGCATCACATCAAGACTGCCTTCAAAACAGACAGAAAAATAGCAGCCATCCTTAGAAACCCCAAGATAAAAATTATTATGGAAAACCAAGGGCATACATGAAGTCCTGTGCATCATGCCCTGCCACATACATTGGACAGACCAATAGAAGAATAAGTACCTGCCTGGATGAACATAAAAATGCAGTAAAAAGCTGGAACACACTTCTCACTAGTCCAACACATGAAAACAACAGGTCATAGCATCAGCTTCAATGGCACCAAAACCCTAGCCACGATAGAAAACCCCAGCTACAGAATTATCAGAGAAGCCACAGAGATTGAAAAAGTCACAGAAAGCATGAATAGAAGAGATTATTCCACCAGACTGTCAATTATTTGAAAGCCTGCCACTCTAGGAAACAAAATCTCCACACCACAAGCTAGGCAAACACCTGGGCATGGAAACAGATCCCCCCTGATTACCTCCAGCTCAAACACACCCCAACCAGGCACCCAGATGAAACCTAGCTTCCTAAGAAATGATAGCAGATCCATTACTCGGGCCAAGCAGCACTAAAGCCTCCAATACAGAAACACAATATTTGTACCCAATCCAAGACAAAAAAAGCCACAAAACAGACAGAAGATATTAGAAGCACCAATCAAGCAGAACAGCAAACTCCAAGACCAATAAACACAGAACAAGACTCCCAACCAATCAAGGATGAATGAGACTTCATCGAAACATTGCCTAGATACTTCCAATCTTACGCAGGAGAAAACCCAAATAACCAAAGATCCATATATATATATACATATTTACATAAATATTTACAATATCTATGTATAAATCACATGACCACCAAGCCACACCCACAAATTAGGCCATGCCCACAGAACCAGTTGTTAAGAAATTTGAATCCCACCCCTGGATACAATCCAAAGGCAAGATTAGAACACACCGCAAAAAACCAACACGTTGTTCCCAGAATCGTCTCTGTCTGCTGTGCTAAAAAGCCAACTTCTGGTGCAGCCCATCAAGAAGGGTGAGGCTGCCTCCTCACAAGTAGTCTGGCTGACCTTTACTGCTCCTGCCTTTCCTCTGCCCTATGTGTTCTTGAATCAGGTGCAAAATGCAGTTCTTCCTCATCACTGATTGGCTGCAGCTGCTTTCCCCACTTGAAGCCTCAGAGCTGTCCTGCTGCAGCTTTGCTTCAGCCAAATCATTCTTAGACAGCTGCTTGGAGCCATTGATCAACTCCCCTCCTGATGTGCCCTTAACTGGTTCATCTTCCTCTGGACTGATATCTGAAGAGGTATCTGAGGAAGTATCGGGGGAGGTCAAGGTAGTTGTGATAATGATAACTCAAGTAAGCCGGGGATCATGGTCCTAGAAGAAGAACTTACTTTGGAAAGGAGAAAGTGTGAATCAGATATTACGCACCAGTCACACAAGAAGAGCAAGACACCCCCAAAAGAGAAGCCACCTTCTGGTTGGGGACTCAATTGTAAGGGATGTAAATTTAGGAAAGGATACTGAGGTTTTGAAAGAGGTCAGGTGTCTACCAGGTGCTACTGCCAGCAGAGACAAGAAGCGTATTCTTAAAATAGTCAAGAATGCCAGCAAGGACTGTGATGTTGATGCTATTATACATCTTGGTACAAATGATCTGTCCCAGAAGGATGTACTTTCTGTTCAGAAAGACTTCCAGAGCTTGGGGTATGAACTTAGTAATATGGGCTGTAGGCTTATCTTTTCAGAGGTTCTACCAGTATACAAAGAACAAAAAGGGAAAGGACAGCGTGTAGCAGAATTTAATGTGTGGCTAAAAGAGTAGTGTAAAAGGGAAGGCTTTGGTTTTATTAGTCATGATGTCTGCAGCTGGTCCAATGAAAAATTGTACAAAAGAGATGGTTTGCATCCATCAAAGAAAGGGACTGAGTTACTTGGCATTAAATTCACAGATTTCCTGGATAAACATTTAAACTGAACAGCGGGGACAGAGATTTAATGGATTCAGAACATTTCTGTCCCCAGCAACCTAAAACTAATAAGGATACCAGTGCATGCAAAATAGATGTTTGTGCAGGTAAGATTATCAACCTTGATGCCAACCAAAACCAAGCATTTAATAGTGAGTGCCATACCATGTGCACTAATCAAACAGGTGGCAAGAAAGTAGGGGCAGTCAGGCACAACACAGGTTACATAGACAGTAAACACAGTGTCAGACATAAAGATCTCAAGTGCCTATATACAGATGCACAAAGTCTGGGGAACAAACAGGGTGAACTCGAACTACAAATACATGAAGGTAAATATGATATAGTTGAAATAACAGAAACTTGGTGGGATGAAACCCATGATTGGAACATACTGGTAGAAGGATACCAACTATTCAAAAAACAAAAAAAAACCAGACCCCATAAAACAGGAGGTGGAGTTGCACTGTATGTAAAGGACCACTATATTGCTACAGAAATGTATGAAACCAAAGATGAAAACCTCCTAGAATGCATATGGGTCAATATAAAAGAAAAAAAAGAATGACATGGCCATAAGTGTATATTATAGGCCATCAAATCAAGAAGAAAAAATAGATGTCCTTTTTGCCAGCCAACTAACAAACATATGCAAGAAACACACAACAATAGTAATGGGAGACTTCAATTATCCTGATATCAATTGGAAAACTAATTCTGCACCAAGTGAGAAATCAAATAAGTTCCTAACCAACCTAGCTGACAACTTTGTTGTCCAGAAGGTAGAGGGTGAAACTAGAGGGACAGCCATACTGGACTTAATTCTTCCAAACAGAGAAGAAGTGATAGAGGGAGTTGAAACTGCAGGAACCTTGGGTGAGAGTGACCATGTCATACTAGAATTCAACATAACACAAACACAAGCAACAGAACATAATGACACCAGAGTCTTGGATTTTAAAAGAGCTGATTTCAATAAACTCAGAGAGAACTTGGGAAAAATTCCATGGATGAAAATCCTAAAGGGGAAAACAACTCAAGAATCTTGGGAAACTCTAAAAAGTATGATCATAGAAGCTCAGACCAGCACAATACCACTGAGAAAGAAAAACAAGAAATCCAAGAAAAAACCAGCATGGCTGCACAAAGATCTCTTTGGCAAATTGAAATTAAAAAAGGACAAGTACAGAAAGCAGAACTGCTTAACTCATTCTTTACATCTGTCTACACACAAAAAGAAACCATAGCTCAACCCACCAAAAACATAACTGTAAAAGACAGACCAGAAATAAAAGTTAAAATAAGCAAAAAAATAGTAAGAGAACACCTATCTGATCTTGATGAAAACAAATCACCGGGGCCTGATGGATTACATCCCAGAGTTTTAAAGGAGGTGGCAGAGGTCATCTCAGAACCACTGCACCATATCTTTCAAAAATCCTGGAGCACCGGGGAACTACCAGAGGACTGGAAAAGAGCTGATGTGGTTCCCATTTTCAAAAAAGGGAAAAAAAACAGACCCAGGAAACTACTGACCAATCAGCGTAACATCAATACCCGGGAAGATAATAAAAAAGATAAGATAATAAAAAATAATAAAAAAACAGATCTGCCAACATCTAGAAACAAGTAAAGTAATAACTAGCAGTCAGCACGGGTTTGTTAAGAACAGATCATGCCAAACCAATCTTATTTCATTCTTCAACACAGTGACTAAATTAGTAGACCAGCAAAATACTGTGGACATAATATATTTAGATTTCAGCAAGGCGTTTGACAAAGTAGACCACAACCTACTTCTTAGTAAAGTAGAAAAAAGTGGAATAGATAGCACCACCACTAGATGGACTCACAACTGGCTGGCAAACCATACTCAACGAGTAGTCCTTAATGGGTCTAAGTCTACATGGAGAGAAGTAAGCAGTGGGGTGCCACAAGGTTCCGTCTTAGGCCCAGTACTCTTCAATATGTTCATTAACAACTTAGATGAGGGAATAGAAGGGGAACTTACCAAATTTGAGGATGATACTAAGCTGGCAGGAATAGCTAACATCCAAGAAGATAGGCTCAAGATCCAGATGGATCTTGACAGACTAGAACACTGGGCCATATCTAACAAAATGAAATTCAATATAGAGAAAAGTAAAGTCCTACACTTAGGCAAGAAAAACCAAAAGTACACATATAGACTGGGTGAAACCAGGCTCAATAACAGTAACTGTGAGAGGGATCTTGGAGTCTTAGTGGACAACCAGCTAAATATGAGCCAGCAGTGTGCAGCAGCTGCCAAAAAAGCTAATGCAATCCTAAGTTGTATTAACAGAGGGATACAATCAAGATCAAGGGAAGTACTAATACTACTCTATAAAGCCTTAGTAAGACCACACCTAGAGTACTGCCTCCAGTTTTGGTCACCACATTATAAAAAAGATATTGAGACTCTAGAAAAAATACAGAGAAGAGCAACCAGGATGATTAGGGGACTGGGGGCTAAAACATACAATGAACGGTTGGAGGAACTGGGCTTGGCTAGTCTAGTAAAGAGAAGGACCAGGGGAGACATGATAGAGGTCTTCCAATATTTGAGGGGCTGCCACAGGGAGGAAGGGGTCAAGCTATTTTCTAAAGCACCTGTAGGCCAGACAAGGAATAATGGATGGAAACTGAACAAGGAGAGATTTAACCTGGAAACAAGGAGAAACTTTCTGACAGTGAGAACAATCAACCAATGGAACAGCTTGCCCTCAGAAGTTGTGGGAGCACCATCAGTTGAGACCTTCAAGAAGAGATTGGACTGCCATTTGTCAGAAATGGTGTAGAGTCTCCCGCTTGAGCGGCGGGGGTTGGACTAGATGACCTACAAGGTCCCTTCCAACTCTGATTATCTGTTATCTGAGTCATCAAAAATACCAAGTAATATACATGGATGAAAAATAGGAAGAAATATTGTAGTGATTCATATTATAGGTATAAATTACATTCATGTCTGATATTGCAGCTTGACTCTCACTAAGAAATATATATGTGTGTGTGTTTGTATTGCATAGAACACTTGATCCAAGTTTAAATTCTCATTCAAACCACCCCATTCTTAGAGTCTAATAGATTGTTAGCTAAGAGAATCTTAGAGGAAAAACAGTATTAAAAAATCTAAAGTTCTGTTATAAATAAACAAGGCATTTATCTTAGCACTTTAATTCTTGCAGGGAACATTTAGCAAATCAGGCTAAGGGGTTGGCAAAGGGGGGAGTTATACCTCTCCAGGACCTCCTCTCTTGCTACTCTTTTGATACCCTAATTGGCTGTTATCAATGCAATTATGTCTATAGGCTGACCCTGACTTTGAGGAACAGAAAAGGCACCTTACATGGAAGAACTCTCAAGGCGCTTCCCAAAAAATGTTCAAGATGCAAAACCACTAGCATTTGAAATGGAAGACAGTTGAGTTGCATAGAACCATATAAAATTCATTAGAATGAGGGAGAATAAACAATACAAAGGGTTTTTTTTCCATTCAGATACAGTGACTAGAAGTTCAATGGTAGGTTTCAAAAATCAAGCATAAAGGACAAGCAACACTTTAGCCCCAAAGTTGAAAAATAATTGCACAATTAGCTGCTTGGGGTCAATGATGCCAGAGCGGATTGCTTCCAAGATAGAAATAATCAATTCAACAATGTATAAAAGATATAAAGAAAGTAACTTTGCGTATGCATTTCAGCATTATAATGAACACCAGCAAAACCAGAATAATTATTCTTTTACTTATTAAATGTTATTGTACCAGCATAACACTTTGATTAAGTGAAATCCTTGGTGCTCTCTATGCTTGGTTGTTTTTATGCAGATGTTTAATTACCCAACTTGGTAACATCATCAGTGCTTGCTACTGAGTGTGGAGTTAGTTCCCTGTTTATATACAGTAGCTTGCCCTGCCAGTTTTAGTGGTGTTTTTTTTTCCTTAGAAGTTCTTTAATTAAGGTATCATTTACTGCTTATTGTTTGCTTGGTGTCTATCCAATAAAACCATTAATTCCACATATATTGGATATTTTCTCTTCTATTGAAACTTTACTTAAGACTTAGACTCTTGCAACAAATTTACTCTTCTTCTCAATTGAAGTTAAGATATACATATGGACACCTTATTATGGATTATTCTGTTTGCAATAAGCAACTATCTCTGTAATGCAAAATTCATTGTGGAGTTCTTGGTACTCTCTGAGATTGGTTGTTTGTTTGCAGACATTTCATTATCTAACTAGGTGAAAGCATCAGTGTCATGAGTGTGAGTTTGCTCCCTGTTTATATGTAGTAGTTTGCCCTGCCAGTTGGTGTTTGGTGGTTTCTTGATAGAGTACAGCATTGTATTCTGCCTGACTTTTTATCTAATGTTGATCCCTGCTCTTCTGAAAGTTGGCTGCTGTGGAGGGGATGTGTTCTAGTCTTTTTGTTTCTTTCCTAAGTTTTTTTAATTGTCTCTATCCATTTCATAGTCTCTTTTATGGTATGTAAATGTAGTTTATCTCTATGTGTACATTGATGGGTGATTTGTCTGAATGTGAACTAAGATGCTATTAGTTTCCATGTGTAAGAGATGGCTGTGGTTCATTCTGTCCCTGTGTTGTGAGATTAAGAAATTTTCATGTCTGACAATTAGCTGGTGTTTGTAGATTTGCTAGTCTTTTGCTTGTCTTCCCAAGTTCCTTAATCCAATTTTGGAGCAATCTGAAATCCAGATTCTTGAGACATTTATGCTATTCATTGACTGCCTGCAGCAAGGTCAAACAATTTTCCATGTGTAAGAGCTGGCAGTGATATCCATTCAACCACACAGGCGCATCCTGAAGAAAAGCACTGTCTCTCAGGAGTTCCTGTCTCTTATATATGGTTGTACAGACATCAGACATCATTGAAAATTCACTGGAGTTGGGTGGCCAATACATTTAAAGAAACAAATATATACAGACAGACAAAGACATGTATAGATATATCATTGCAAATATTATTGCAGTGAGAAAGAGGACACAATAGACAGGTGAGCCCAATTTTCCATACTGTAGAGTACTACACATAGTAGGCAGTTCTCTGGAAAACTCTGGAAAATATATTCTTTTCCAAGATCAACAATAGCTAAAATCAGACAATACTACATAACAACACAGCACCCTGCTGTATACCAAAGTAACATATAACTTTTTTTTGTACAAAAACCTCCATTATTTTTAGCACACTTTACAATGCTTTGGCACAACTCAGCTATATTGTGAGTGATATTTCATGATCTTTATGATAATAGAAAAAGATGTAGAAAATATTTGGACATTTGTGAATGTTGATACAATGGGTGAGAATAACATACTTCACATATCCTTATAAAATGTGATCCATTTGTATTTGAATATTTAACCCAGGAAGGAATATGTCTATTGGATACAAGTCCCACCAAATACTTGGGACTTCCTGTTGTGTATGTAATTCAACTGCAGTAATTAAAGAGATTACTGTTAACATCAGGCTAGGCCTTGTGATTCACTGTTCCTCACTTATGAGACCTGCCAATACAATGGCACATGATTTCTCAAATTAAGAGTTAAAAGAAGAATTAAAAAAAAATATATGGATCTACTTCAAAAGTAGTTAGCTGGCAAATTGAGGACATCAACTCATCCTTATCTAGGAAATATATCAAATGAATTTACGTTTCTCCCACCTCCAAATTAAGCAAGGTACAGTCTATTTTAATTACTGTCAAAAAGGAAAACATATTCCAACCATAGTCATCTGGATAGCAGTGGAGAAAATATCCACATGAATGCTCCTCCTGTGAACTGGAAGTGAGACACTTGGAACTTCTTTTTTCTTTTCTTTTTAGCTCAGCAAAGCAAACAGGGAGTTAATTATATCTCTGTGACCAAACAGAAATAAAGCTTTGTAAACAGTTGTTAAACCCCTGCTGAAAGAAGAAAGCTTTCATCTCTGGAGGAGGAAATGTTCCAAATCTGCGAGAGGAAGGTAACCATTTCCTATAAAACCCTATTGGAAGAGAGAAGTCATGTTCTGCCAAAGGGATATATGTGGCAATGCATAAAATATCACAGCTTTTTCAGTTTTAAAACCAAGTAGTCTTTTTTCCCACCTGGCCCCAGGACTTAGTATGCAAAGTGGTATACTTTCCCCCCTTCTTTCTCATACCCATCGTATCATCGGAATGGAAGAGCTTATGGAAGAGATTAGCAATGTTTAAGGACAGGACTGGCCCTGAGAGGAAGCAACAAGGTGGCAACTTCTGAACCTGAAGGGAGCAGGCTAGGAGGCCCGGGAGAAACTGCTTGGCTTACTGATGTGTCAAAGCAGTTTCTGCTTGAGAAAGAGCAACAAATTCCTCTTAAGCAAAAAACGTAGATGAGATGTAGCTGAAGTATTTTGGCATTTGAGGCAAATTCTTATAACTATCACATTCAACACGTGAGAATTTTTGATATGCCCTTACCACCTTTACAGGAAGGAAAACTTAAGGGAGTCAATAGCATTTGAGTGCTATTATCAGAGGTATAACTTTGAAAGCTTTTGTATGGTGAATATTCAGGTTTTAATAATATCTACATGAAATTGCAGGAAGTCCTTCATTTACTATTCTTGCTTTCCAGCAGTTCTTGCCTTGACTAGTGCAAATATATATAGATACACCCACGCAGAAGATCCTGCCCTCTCTCATTCTCACAGATTTCTCTTCCCTGCTGCAAGCTGTCCTTGGCCTCCTATCCCTATTTTTCCTTAGCTAATTTCTGTGGAACCAGTTTTAAAAAAAAATACTGAAAGGGCCATCTTTTTAACTGATTGATGACATTGCTATAGACAGCACTGGCAAATGAACAAAAGGTCTGGGGCATGCCCATCAATAGCATTCTGTTAGGCTATTGTAGCAAAGTGATCATCTACAGTGAAATGAGGCACAGCACACCTGTGTTGGCAGAGATTAAAAACACTATTTTTGATGCAGAGCAACAAAAGATGATAGGCAGAGGTGGGATTCAAATTTTGTAATAACCAGTTCTGTGGGTGTGGCTAGGTGGGCGTGGCTAGGTGGGCGTGGCCATGTAACTGGGTAGGCATAGCTGCTTCCTCCTCCTCCTCCTCCTCTTCTTCTTCTTCTTCTTTGCAGCAACCCCCTCCCCCATTTTTGGGGCCTTTTGAGCCTCAGGCAAGCCTCCTGGAGGGGGCGTTTTTGCTCCCAGGAAGCTTCTTTGGGGCCCAGGAAGGCAAAAAATGGAGGCGGTGAGGGGGACTGCTGCATCCCCCTCCATTTTTGCCTTCCTGGGCCTCAGGGAAGCTTCTTGGGTGAGGGGAATCCCGGCACAGCTGATCATAGGAACAACTGATCATAGGGAGGGGGAAAAAGAAATACCTTAAGGAGTGACTGGGTGGGGCAGTCAGCGATGTCGGGCATGTGTGCAATGTTGCGCATGCACGATAAGGACTGCCTGGGTGGGGAGGGGAGGGTGGGCGGCGAGGGGTATGGCCAGCCAGGGGCATGATTTTCTGGTTCTCCAAACTGCGCATAATCATAACAACCGGTTCTATAGATCCAGTCCGAACCGGTAGAATCCCACCCCCTGGATGATAGGTATAGGTCAGGGGTCCCCAACCACCGGTCCCCAGACCGGTACCGGTCCGTGGAACATTTTCTACCGGGCCGCCGGTTTGCTGGGCGCCGCCATCTTGTTTCGATGAGAAAGGTTTTTTTAAAGACTCCAATTTTTCTTCTTTCCTTTCTCCCAAAATGAAAATACGAAAAATGAACTGCATAAAGTTCTGCTACAGCAGGCATTCGTTCCCCCAAAAAGGAACTCACAAATTACAGAACAAAAAAAAAAAAGAGAGGTAGGACCAGGATATAGGCAGACGCAAAACTTTATATGCAAAAAATAGCCAATCTAGGCGGTTAGCCCTGAGGGAAGTGTGGGGGGCGGGGAATGGTAACAGTCGGCATGCATTTTTCAAAAGAACCACACAGGCTGCTGAGCCCTGGACAGAAAGAGTGAGCTGAGTAACATTTTGTTGCTTCCTGATTGACTAATTTCAAGCTCCCGGCTGCACTAATCGGGCAGGGCCGTGTCGCTCACGTGACCTCCAGGTGAGAGATTAAATTCAAACGGCCGTGTAGGAGGATATCAGGGAGTCGGTTGCACCGCTTCTGCGGGAGAATCTTTTCATTGCAAAGGCAAGCGGGTGGGGTAAGCGCCGTGAGGTGGGGGGTCAGATGGGGTGCCGCTGTTAAAAAAAAAACTGAGCGAAAACAAATTTAATTTGGATTTAGTGGAAGGACAAGTTTTCCACTTTGTTGGATGGGTTCTAGTTGAACAAATGAAGCCGAAAAAGGGGGCTCTTGCTTTGGGGTCGCTCAGCTCGCCTTTCCTTGTCATGTGTGCTGATGCCGGTACCGGGCCGCGGATCATTTTGTGATGCCGGTACCGGGCCGTGGCACAAAAAAGGTTGGGGGCCACTGGTATAGGTGACTCTGATGGACTAGTAGTCCTCCCAGATTGGTACTTGGGCTCTTCTCAGGCTAATTCAAACAGGATGGGTAAGTGAGCCATGCCTCGTACCCATTGCTCTTTGGAACAGTGTCCTTCCAGAGATTTATAGGGCTTCTGTCCTGATGATGTCCCAACATTCACTGAATACCTGGAAGTTTCCCTAGGACTCTGGTTCATTAATTGCATCCTCAACTTTTTGGGATGTATATTGTGTTTGTTTGTTCTGATTTTTCTTTATTTAAATTAAATTTTAAAGTAGAAGCCACTCAGAGACATCTTACAGAAAGCAAGGAAGATTATCTTGATGGAGACATACTGGAACTGTTGCCTAAGCAAAAGAGGCTGAAGCAATTTTAAAGTATGACATAACATTGTGATAGCATTGGTTTTACCCTATGATGCCACCATGCTGGATCTTTATTACAGGAGGGGATGAATCAGCATGCAGGGAAGAAGTCCAGAAGTTATCCACATGGTGCTTGGATGACAACTTGCACCTAAACACCAGCAAGACAAAAGAGATGGTGTTGGACTTCCGGAAGCAGAGAGAGGAATCTGCCCCACTTTATATCAAGGGGGGCCTTGTGGAGAGAGTTTCCTCTTTTAAATTCCTAGGAGTGCACTTCAGCCAAGACTCACCTGAAAAAAATAACATGTTCCAAGTGGTTAGGGAGGCTCAACAGAGACTCCATTTCCTTAAGGTCTTGCGCAAAAATCAGGTGGAACAAAGGTTAATGACTTCTTTCTATCAGTGTACAATAGAAAGCGTTCTCACATATTGTGTCATGGTATGGTACGCTGGCTTAACAGCCATGGACAGGAAGGCACTACAGAGGGTGATGAGTACAACACACACAAAAATAATGGGCTGTCTCCTAATCCTGCTGGATGAAATTGCCAGATCCCGCTGTCTCAGCAGACAGAAAAATCCTGAGATGATTCACACCCAGGACAGCATTTCTTTACTCTCCTGTCATCAGGCAGGAGATACAGAAGCATAGTCAGCCAGACAAATGGGCTGAAAAATAGCTTTTATCCATGGGCTGTTAGACTTTTAAATGAAACACAACACCATAACCAGGTTTAATATACAGACTTACAGTGCCAGTGTAATGGGCAATATGTCTATACTGGTGTGTGTGTGTGTGTGTGTGTGTGTGTGTGTGTGTGTGTATTGAAACTATGAGATCAAGCTTAGTTTTTGGGAAGGAAAATAAGGGGGGAAATGTGCCTTTGCCTACCAGCATCCATCAGTATTCATCTGGCTAGCATCCTATCAGTGTGTGAGAGAGTTGAGGGCTGTTTGGAAACTGAAACAGTATTTTCTGTGTGAGCAAGAAGGAGATAGCAAGGAGCCTGGGCATGGCTTAGCTCAACTGTTCTGTACTAAAGCTGGTTGCTACTGTGAAACTAAAACTGAAACTGCTTGGGTTTTGCATTTGGAGCAGATTACTTTTCAGGTGGGGAGGGAGATTAGAACTCCTTAGCATCAGAGCGTGTTAATAATATTATATGAAATACTAATGCTCTGATGGTCATTTTGAAAAATCCTTTATTAGTGAGCACCTAGAAGCCAAGAGGAACATACGTGTCAAACTTCAAGTTTGTAGGCTTTACAGTTCTGGAGATTTTTTGATGATGCATGAATGGTATTTCGCTTTGATAGATAGATAGATAGATAGATAGATAGATAGATAGATAGATAGATAGATAGAGATAGAGATAGAGATAGAGATAGAGATAGAGATAGAGATAGAGATAGAGATAGAGATATATGTATGTGGAAAGGTGCGCCTAGTTCTATTTCTTACTTGGGTTTAGGGATTGTCTTTTATTATTGAGATGTATTCGGTGTTTTGTGAGATGTATTCGGTGTTTTGTGTGGGCTGCACCAATGGAGCCTCATTCAATTTCATTGTACACATGTTGTGCATTGACAATTAAGGTTTGAACTTTGAACTTTTCTGTCTGGCTGCCCACTGGGCTTGACATATTTGGGATTGAGCAGCAAATAAATAAATACATACATACATAATGTTTAGCATTCCTATCACTTGTTCTTTTTATGCTGCACAAAAAGGCTACTCTATATAATGCAGACTGTTTTACATTATTTCTCCTTTATAAATTAGTTTGTGAGCAGACATCTAATTTGGAAAAAAAAAGAGATGTAACTCAGTGATTATAGTAGACCAGCACCATCTTGTGGGTTGCCAAAATCATTCCATGTAGTTTATAATCTAGTTTCACATATAATAGTTTAATTTCCTTTAAAAGAATTGTTCCTTTGTGGGATTAATTTATATCCAAATGATTGGTGGGAACCTCTACATATGGGACCAGGAAAGATATACTTGCTATAAAAAACTATAGAAATTTCATTGTTTCATCTTTTGATCCACAGAAAAGTAATGTCGATTTTAAGAACTCTATGTCTACTGATGGAAGAGATTATTTACAGCTCAGTGCTGAATTGCGGGGACCTTAATACTTTGGGAGCTTGGTTGTTTCTAGCAGATATTTCATTACCAAACTAGGTAACATCATCAGTGCTAACCCTATGTCTCTCACAGACTGGAGCTGGAGGATGTGGGAAAGGGACACAGCAGTTGAAATCTCCTGGAAGATAAGTAGTAGTAACAGTGATTGTCAAGGCAGAAAGATGAACTATGATATGTAGATCAAGAGGGCTCCTGAGATATGAATTTTGAGACTTCCAGTACTATACTTTATGAGCCCAGTTGTGCTATTATACATCATAATAAAAATATATTTTGGTGGCTTAACAGACAAAGCAGGACACTATGAAACATTGCCCTATGCAAATGCAAAACTTACTCATTTGAATTAGAAATTCAAAGTACTGAGCAAAATCTATTCAAAAGTCCTTTTCATGTTCTAGCAAAAAGTGATTTTGTGTAGTTTTATATATTCAAGTGGAGTTCTAGCTGTACTTCTAAATACAGTAAATTTATTGGGGAATAACTATAATTGAACCCCGGGATTTACTTGAGAGTACATACAGAAAGATTTTAATGTCACTCTCTTATAAACTGGAAAGTGAGCAATACTAGCAGAATTGTATTGTTAATTTACTGTATAACATAATCATAATAAAAAGTGTTTTGCCACAAAACGATTTAAAATTTGCTCAGATGCTTCAGTCCTAATCTCCAATAGGATTTTCCAATGCCAAATTTATCCCTCGGTGAGAAGGAAAATAATGCTTTAAAAGAGAATTATTTGAAATAAAAAATATTTGTTTCTTTCTTTCATTCACTATATGTGATAAAATACTCATAATTAACAATTAACAAATTATACTTTAAAATGTATATTTACTTATTTGATTTGTGTATACTAATAATGGAAAATAAGCTTTTTGCATTTTTTTAAAGAATGGAACACTGCCATTTATTTTATCTAATCCATTGCACAAGTGTTACATGCATTTGGAAAGATACCATGCTGAGAAAGAATAATATATACCATGTGATTCTACTAAATATAAAATCTTAGTAATGTAAAAAATACTGTGTTGCATGTTTCATAAAAATTGTAAGTTTAGATGACATTCCAAGATGATAATGAAGTATTTTTCCTAATAGAAATATCAACAAAATCTGATTTTCAAAACTGCTATGATAGAGCATGAATTAAGAATGAATAAAATGCCTCTTTTGCAGTGGCCCTCTAAAGCTGTTCAGGATGCTGGTGATGTCAGCTGTGACTTTAAACAGAACCATTCCTGTCAATAATTTTTGAAACATGTACAATCAGAATGGACCCAACGAGACAGGAGGTGGCATCCTCTTTAATCCCATATTTAGAAGCAGAAGCTGAAGACAATACCACAATCTTCAGCCTCTTTAAGCTTGATTCCATTTGACACATCCACCCTTCTTTTATCAATCTTACAAGGATATCCCACTTCAGGGCGCTTCATATAATATCTACTTTACTAGTGTCATTGAGATGGAACAATCAGAAGGCTGAATTTGTAATTCTAGGGAGATGCTTTTTTAAATTTTTCTGCTGTCAAGCAGAAAAATCAATATTATCATGATCATCAAAGGAGAGCTATGAAAATAATACTGCTCCCATGTACAGTATACCATTATTATTTTTTACAGAAATATTTTGAATTTTTTAAAATTGTAATTGCTTTTTTGGCAAAGTATTTCATTCTAATAAAAAACTATGACATTCATTCAGAGATCATGTCAATATTATTTTAAGAAATATTTGCTGTTTTCTATGTGGCAGATACACCACAAAAACACTGTAAATTCCTAATCTGCTTAACACAAATGTCTGGATCCATATCTGTTTATTCTATTCGTTAAGATTAATCAACTAAACATCATTTTTATTTTTTTTATTATACAGTATAATGAAATATAAATAATTTCAACATGAATAAAATAGAAATACCATAGTGGTTATAAAAATAAAAATGCATACATACAAAATGGTAATTAAATAAGCAAACTAGAGGAAGGGAGAAAAAACTAATTTAACAAAAAGATCCATATAATATTGATTTGAATAAATATTCAAATGTACTTGTTGAACCAAGAATGAAAAACATACTGATGAAAATGATACTGATATATAAAAAATAATGTATATTTTTATCAATATTTCCTTTTGAAAGTATGAGTGTTAGAAACAAGGCTACCTTAACAGCCTTACCAAACTTTGAAGGAACCAAAGTAAGCTATATAGTGCCCTCTAAAGATATTATTTTGATAATGCCTTCAGTTTTCCTATTGCCAATGAACAATAATTTTATAATTATTATACTGGCATTTCAGTACCATATCTATGTACAGAGGGGAGCAGCCTGTGATTTACTGTAGAGCTGGTCTAATTTTTTTTGCATGCTATACTTTTAGAGATAAACAATAAATACTTCCCTAATCAATACCTCTATGTTAGATAAATTGAAGGAATTGTAAATCCAAAATATTAAAGGAAAAAGGAAAGAATTATTTATTCTAGGACCAATAAATTAATCTTCCTAGGAATTTATTTCTATATATATAATGAGCAACAAGGTGCAAGTGTCTCTGAAGTGGGAATATAGAGACTACTGCATTATTATATAATTAGCCATAATAAATATTAAGAAGTATTGGAATAACACAGTAAACTCAGTGGGAGAGGGACTAGAGCTGGGAATTTGAACAGGTAGATATTTTGCAGGGAAAAAAAAAGTTGCCCCTTCCCTCAATCTGCTATTAAGGGGTTCTTCTGTTTGATAACAGTGTAAGATAAGCTTTCATGAATTCTGTAGTTAACAATTCTGTCCAATTTATCCCTCATCTGTTTGCTGATCTTTTTACAGAAATTCTCTTGTTCCCTTTTGTAATATATTACTGTTTGCTTTTTAAAATATATTATCAAGTAACAGGGTACAAGATGCAATCTATTACATAATATATAAAGTTTATATTACAAAATAGGAGAAAAAAAATAGGCAATAGCATTTTTCTATGAATTTTCTAGAATAGAATAGAATAGAATAGAATAGAATAGAATAGAATAGAATAGAATAGAATAACAGTTGGAAGGGACCTTGGAGGCCTTCTAGGAAGAAAATTACATGTAATTTTTGAAAGACAGACCTTTTTTTTTAGTGGACCACTTCCAGTATAAGGGGAAATAATCATAGAGTTTCACTGCCATGAATGCTCAATACTGTCATTCAAATTTGTTTTTAGCTTGAATGTTCTCAACAACCCATTGCAGTAAGCTTGCACTGTTTGGCATTACTGAAATAATCCATTGTCTGGCTTCGTTTAGTTTTAATTAATGAATTGGAATTTGAACAACACAATAAGCCACATATACATGCGTACCCTTCTTAGAATCATCAACCTGTTTAACATTCATATGACCGCACAGTCTGCATGGTTTGATTAAGCGTTTGTTAACACAACCATTAAACAATACTCATTTGAGACTCAGATAGGTATTTTGTTATTTTTCATAAATTTCCTGATTGATTAAGCTCCATTTGTTTTATCACCCACTAGAGAAATTTCTCTTAATAGGGTAAGTGAGGAAAAATACAATTTCCTTCCCTTTCCCTTTCACACATACACACTCCTCATCTGTACCAGTCTCATAAAATCTAATGCAAAGAACTGGGACTTTTTGTTGAAAATAGCAATGCTTCTCTGCAAGAAGAAAATATGGCTAGTTGGAAGTAGGTGGAACAGGTAATAGTAACAAGTGGCTTCCCATCCAATCTGTTCCTAAAACAACTCAAATCATCAGCATTTGTATCAGTAGGGGGAGCTCTGGTATTGAAAAACATCCCCAGCCATTTTAAATGCTGCTAGATCCAACCTGTATGCACAGACCTTAAGTTCCCAGTGGAAGTAAGACTTAAAGCAACTGAGTTTAAAAACCATGAACAAGATCCAGAGAATTGAATAGCTATGGCTATAACGCAAGAATACTATATAGTAACATCTTCCTCTACACACATACACACAAATAATCACCTTTAAAAGTTATTTTTGACACAAACATATGTGCATTACAAATCTGAACTGATTGTATAGTTTTGTTAGCAAAAAATCCTGTATACACGTTTATGAAAGCGTCCACAACCCAGACATATAGGAATATTTTCCAAGTAAATAGTATCAATCAATATGATACTATGGGCAATTTATACTATTGTTTTATACCTTTAGCATATGTCTGAAAGAAAACAGGTAAGAAAAAGCTGCTCTTACCACACACACACACACACACACACACACATCTAAGAAAATGCAAAGACTTCATTTCAAAACTGCATAGTTGTTTTCTTAGAATTTATTTCCAAGACAAAATATAATGGCATGAAGCACCCAATCAGGAATGCAAAAAGGATTAATAAACCAGGTATGTGATTTATTTAATTATTAATGAAGGCTTCCAGCATTAGTTCTGGTTGTCATGGCAACTAGGGTTGCCGCTAGCTTCCAGAAAACATAAAAGAACAGCAAGTGCAAGGCCGCACATTCCATTTAGTCTTGCTGATTAGCCAGGCTGTCAAAAGAAAGGAAGGGAAATCAACAGAAAACAAGAGCTACAAAGAGAAGAAACATACATTGAAACTTCTCACAAGCTGCAAATGTAAGTACTCTTTATATTCCCAAAAAGTGAACATTGGTTATTTCAAAAAGAGAGGAGACAACTGACTTGTGTTAAGAAATAAGCAGTTCCACCTCAGCAGCATTGCATCACAGTAAACCAGAAACTGCTGTTTGTCAGTGGAAATGTAATTCTAAATCTTGAGTTTTGTGCTGCTTTACTATGAAAAGATTTATAAAGTCTTCTGAACAAGAAGAGGCTTCTTTCACTTCCATATGTAAAGCCTTGTAAAATAAATAGCAGTCCAGAAGTACTGCTGTAGGATGTATATATGGTTGCTTAAGATGATTTATAGAAACAAAAACCTGTATCCCATCACCTCTATCCTGCAGTCAACTGCCCTCCCCCCAAAAAATAGCTTTTTGAAATGCTATGGGATATGGACAAAGGCTGCTGGAAGAAGAGTAAATGGGAGACATTTTTCCATTAACTTCCTTAGCAGTCTTCTACAGATTTAGCCAGAGAGAACTTTCCTCTGTTCAGCTGAGATCAGTCACAGGCTGCTGGGTACCAAACTATAGTTATCTGAGGTTCTAACGTGTCTCGTTTTATCCTTGAGGAACCTGCCATATCATATCTCACCTTGTTTAGAAAATCCCATCCCGGTTTGTAGAAGCACAAGTGTAAAAGAGGATCCCCCTAATAAAATAGTAGGATTGTGGATTGTTTCACTTATACAGCTTCCAGCTCTATGTAATATAGTCAACGATGCTATTCTATGCAATTATTTGGCTCGGAAATTACTGTAATTAAAATTAATATTTTATAAAAAAATTGAAAAACTACTGAATTGATTGTAAAGACTAGAGTTTCTAAAATATTTATCTGGAAGAAAGTCCCTTTGAACTCAGTAAGACCTATCATGGATTAATTTGGACTGCTTTCAACAACATAAGCTTTAAGTAGGGTTGTGATATTTTTTTCTGTCTATCTAATGTATTAAGATAATAAGAGTAAAAATAAAGTTGGTACCCTGTTAAGTGTGCCCTGAATACATGATAAAAGGCAGATATATTATGCAATACATATACTGTTTTCTATGGTATGATTGAATGGACACAAGTATCACAATGAAACAAAATAAATTATGTAAGAATTATTGATACCATATTCCGGTTTTAAAACATTTTTAATGTTGCTTCTCTTGAATTACTTGAAAACTGGTAAATAAATTATTCCAACAACATAAAAGCAAAAGCAAAGTAAAACTGAAATATATTCCAATTGATTGCAGAACAGAAGAAATTTCCAACGAGATTCAGAGTGCTGATTTTGACTTTTCAAAACTTTTTCTTACATGCCGCAGTGAAGTTATATTGATGAAAATTGGTTATGCTCGTTAAAGCCACAACTACAAATACTTATAGCTACCAGATTTGGGGCGGGGGAAGGAACAGGAAGGGAGGTTTTCTTTGTCTGCAGATAAATGACTTGACAAATTACTAAGGATGCTCTGTTTCTTGCCCAAATTAAGTTGGCCTATGTTACAAATATACAAAGAACCCAAATGTGGGATTTCAAACTTTGATGAGGTTCCTATGAGAATAGCTGCTATTCATGAGAATAGCAGAGCTCAATTCATGGAATACGCCAAAATTTGGGATTAAATTTGAATACAGTTACTGTATTTTGATATAAATGGTATTTAATATAATTAAATTGTGAAAAGGTCAGTTCAGTTGCAGTATTTTTCAACACACAGAAACTCTGTACCTACTAATTTAAATTTTTATTTCACTGATCTTCTGAAATGAATATTTAAGATTTATATTTGTTGGCATCAGCAATCAACCCTACACCAAGACATTTTTAAAACTTGTGTTATAAAAATATATTTTAAGGCCTATTGAAGGACACCTTGTTATGTATTCCACTTCAATGTACAATACTTAAGTTGCCACATTTGCAACATGCCTTTCAGAGATTACAATTTCCTGGCATTTTATATTAAATGTTTTAATTTTGAATATCTAACTTGCTCAATCTCAGCTTGAAAGTCTTCCAGTATCAGCACAAATATTTCGTAGGAGTGACAGGCTGCTATGATACCAAATGCTTGGATAAAACAAACATTGGCAATGTGATCACCCATTGGCATTTGCAAGTTTATTTAAAAGAAAACTAATTCCCGGAACTAAATATGAGGCTTATTTTTTTTCCTATATATCTTATCTAATTTTTAAAAGAATGTTATTTTAAAATGTTTTTAAGCATAATAACTCTATTGTGTAATTAAACTATGACTTAAGCATATATATTGAAAAACATAGCTATGATTGCATAATGTTTTTAAAAAACAGCATTGTCACTATGATATAGAGGTGGACAATAGTGTACAGAAAATGAAGAGAATACTTTTAAATGAATCAAAAACATTTTACTCTTCCCCTGCAGGTCATAGAGGAGTGCTAGAGGTCAGTGTAGTTAAGAAGGGTGCATGGGGAGGGTTGCAGGAGTGTGTGAGAAGTGCTGACTGGCTTCGGGACAGCATGCATGGAATGCAAGTCGGGAAAGGTGCCATGTAGAATTGTAGATCATGGAAGGCGCACAGGAGGGAAGATATGGATTGAGGAAGTGCTGCACAGCAGGGGTGGGATTCAATTTTTTTTTACTACAAGTTCTGTGGGCGTGGCTTGGTGGGCATGGCAGGGGAAGAATGTTGTAAACTCACCAGTCAGAGGTGGTATTTGCTGGTTCTCCAAACTACTCAAAATTTCAGCTATCGGTTCTCCAGAATTGGTCAGAACTTGCTGAATACCACTTCTGCTACACAGGCTGGGGAAGTCACAAGGGGGCAGTGCAAGAAAGGGAAGCTAAATGGGGTGCGCATGATGTTCTGCTCATATTGGACAAGGCACACGGGTGACAGCATGGACCAGGAAGAGTGCACAGGTGTTCCTTCTTCCCTGTTCCTCTGTTCCTTCCTTCCTTTTTCCTATTCCATCCTTTCCTTTCCTCCATTTCCATTGCCAGAAGACAGGTGAGTGGCTGCTGCTAGCTGGGAAAGTGAAGGATTGCACGAGTGACTGGAAAATTGTCACAGAAAGTTGAAGACCACATGACTACAGCAGCAGCCTGACAGCACTGAAGCAGCAGCAACCAAGTGGTAGTGAAATTGCCACAACTTTCTCAAATTTCATTCTCTCAGGAGTCCCAGTATTCTGTAACTTAAGGCATGTCAGGTTAAGTAGGTAACATGCAGGGCATCAGTAAAGACTCCTGAGCACACTTGGGGGCATATAGCCACCAAATTGTCTTTCTCAATTTAGAATATTTGCTGTGTGAACAGAAAATGTAATTTTTTTGGTAAACAGAGTTTGAATACTTGCAGATTTAGAATATAAGTCCTCTTCATAGAAGCCAGCTTGTAAATGGGTATTGTTTCCTGTAAGTATGGTACTTTGGTCAGCAAAAAATTGGAAATATATGGGATGCTGCTTGTTTGGAATGAGACTGAAGATGGTGACCTTCAATCTCAACTCCCTTTTAAATTATCTATACAAAGTGTAAAAAAGAGCTGCAAAATCTGCCTGCATAAACAACGAGCGTCTATCTCATGAAAGTTTTTGGATCAGCAGTCATCCATAAGTGGAAGATTACCCTCTTTGAAAAATAATTGTAATGGGAACAAGTTCTGATTACTAGAAATTTGACTGCAGAGGAAAAACACAATTCCAAATATTTCAATCAAAAACTATAGATCAGGGATGTCACTGCTGTCTTAATTCAATCACAAATTTTTCAGTCACATAACTTTTCCAAGAATACATTGAAAATAAGGTAACAGAATGTTGATACTGTTTTATTTTAGAAAATGGTTGGATGTGGGTTACTTCTTTATTTTTAAAAAACTGCAGTGTAGATAACTTGTCATTTTTTTTTCCTGGAAGGCTTTCTCTGTTTTCTAATGCAACTGAAATGGGCTGGAGAATTCTACAAGTCACCAGCCTGTGAGAAAATCAGTGCAACTACCATGCTATTGATGCAAAACTGATGCCTACAGTAGCGTTCACTGTCCCTTGCTCTGGGTCTGAAGTTATCTTATGCAGACCCTTTGAAGATTACATCTTTACTAACTGTAATTTTTTTTTCTTCTACTGTTTTTAATGCATTATCTTTTCTTACATCCTGCCAATCTGGAATGGAGTAGCATAGAAATCTTAGTATAATAAATAAACAAAGCTTATTTGTTTTTCAGGTCCGCTGAAGTGGCCGCATATGGCCTTGATGCTTATGTAAGACATGTTTCACTATAAAAGAAAGTCTCTGTACATCTCTGAGCATTACCAGGCAAACAAATATGCATCAAGCTGAACCTCAAGGAAAGTTCTGGAAAATTGGTTCCAGGCACATCTTTCATCTGATTATTATGTTTAAGCCTGCAAGAGAGTTATACTGAAACCTATGAGGAAGGAATACAGTTCTGCATTCATACTTGGACATATCCAACATTTTTTATCCCTTCAAAGATCTTATGAATTAGATCATTCTTTTCCTCAAATTTACAAAAGAAGAAATGAGACTAGAAACAGTCCCAATGGAAGCAGAAACCAAAAAATGAGAAAATTCCAAAAAAGAAAGAAGAATTTCAGCCTGGGTTTAATCCATTTATGTGCTGTAAAGAGGGTAGAATATTTTCCAAGAATTATTGATCCCAACTCTCAACCATTTTATTGTGCCCCCACTTATAAACAGATGTTGTAGAAATCTTTGGGGCAAAACCTGTTTTCTGAATGAAATGTCCCCTCCACTGATTTAAGTAAGTGCGGGTCCTAGAGCTATTAGCTCCATAAGAATTATGGCTTTTTCAGCCCACAGGAATAATCTTTTTTTGATTGGTCTGTTAAGCTTCTGTGTTGATAGTTCTGTGTGCAGTGAAAAAAATAATACACTTTTTTTTACCAAAGAAAATACAATTCGAAAGTGCATGTGCCCTGATAGTATTAATGACTGTGATTATAGCTTAGCAAATCTAATTTGTAACTGTATGACTGTTTTGCCCTACACAGCAGACAAAACCTACTATAATAATTTGGTAATTTGGTTCACTGAAACTAATATGTTGAGAATCCTGTTAAACGTTACATCGGTGCACAATCTAAAACTCTCACTTTGTGGCACTATTCCTTTGACAACAAAATATTTGACCATTTGGGGATTACAAAAATTACAGATAAGAAGCGAGAATAATGGCCAATTAAAACAGCAAAGTTTAACAATCTCTACTAGCTGTGACAATGGAGCCCAAAACAAGTTGATATCATACAAAGACAAAAGCATGATTACTCATGTTGCTGTTTTAGACACATCTCTTTTCAATGACAGTGGCCCATTGAAAGCATACAGTGTAGAAAATATTTCTAACATTTCAAACCAGTTTCCATATTTGGACAATTTTTTTATTCCAAGTAACAAAAGTTGTATCATAACATTCATTTATTAAAACACAACTCTTGGCCATTTCTATAATGTAAACATTATAAATTGGGTCATCCTGAGATATTGTAGAAAGTAAACTTCTGTTGCTCTTTATATTACAAATAACAACAACAACAGGGAGTTGAATAAACTTTAGTCCTAATAGCTCCTATTTCAATATAATTTACAGAATGCTATAGAATATTCCAGCTTAATTCAATCCCAGAATCAAGCCTTTAACTCTGATAAACAATAATTGTTCAATCCATGTTATACAAAAAATGTTGTCTAATTTGTTCCATATAGGCATATGGGGGATAATATTTAAATTCTTCTGAGAAATGTAGCATTTCTGATAGTTTGTATGTGTACCTTGGGAGTTGATGTTGACGTCTGGCCGTTACTCTGAACAAGTCCTTATAGTTTTCTAGGCAAAATTTGGAAGTGATTTGCCATTGCCTTCTTCCTAGGACTGAAAGAGTGACTGACCCAAAGTCACCCAGCCTTGGTGACTTTTGGGATCCTTTGTGTCCAAGGTCAGATTAGAATTCATACTGTTCCAATTTCTAGCCTGATGCCTTTAATCACAAAATTGGCGCTCTATTTTTATACTGGCCAGAAAATAAATTCAAGTATGTGTGTACACACACACAATATACAATATATTTGATAGTAATTCCTAGCAAGTATCCTAGTCCTGGAAAAAATATTCTAATTCTGGAAAACACCTTTGATAAATCAGGCAAGACTGAAAGGAAACCATCTAAAGATAATTACCCTGATCTAATAAATCCTTTAAATTAAAGAATAATATCCCTAAAATGTTTTTTTTAAGTCTAGATTTCAAAATTTCAGCAGGTTTCATTGTACACTTTACAGAAAATGGTCCTTATACAAGTAATTAGGGAGAAACCAGTCATATGTTTCCATGTATGCATGGAGTGATTGTAGCTGTATTTAGGAGTCTCACAGCCCATGGATAAAAGCTGTTTTTAAACCTATTTGTCTGGCTGGCTATACTTCTGTGTCTTCTGCCTGATGGTAAAAATGAGAAAAGACACTGACCAGGATGTGAATCATCCCTAAGTATTTTCCTTACTCTGCTGAAGCAATGAGACTTGGCTATGTCGTCCAGTGATGTTAGGGGGCAACCAATGGTTTCTTGTGCCAAATTTATCACTCTCTGTAGTGCCTTCCTGTCCGCAGCTGTTGAACCAGCGTACCATACTGTTATACAGTATGTGAGGACACTTTCTATTGTAGACCGATAGAAAAAGGTCATCAGCCGTTCTTCCACCTGATTTTTCTGCAGGACTCTAAGGAAATGAAGTCTCTGTTGAGCCTTCCTAACCACCAGGGATGAGTTGTATTTCCAGGTGAGGTCTTGACTAATAAGCACTCTCAAGAATTTAAAAGAGGAAACCCCTCCACAGCCCCCTTTGATATACAGTGGGGCAAGTTGCTCTCTGTGTTTCCAGAAATCCAGCACCATCTCCTAAGGTGTTCATAACTTATATTTCCCAGAAAAATGTCAAGAACTAATGGATTAGGATCTATGTCGTTGACTCAACAGCAGAAACTATAGAGCAGGTTGTCCAATTCCCGGCCCACGGGCCAGATGCGTTATGTGCTGGCCACATCCATGCCCGGATTAGTGAAGGGGGAAAAAGTCCTGATACATCACATGATGCTGCCGTGACATGAGTTTGACATCCCTGCTATTGAGGGATCTTGGAATCGTAGTGGATAATCACTTAAATATGAGCCGGCAGTGTGTGGTAGCCACCAAAAAAGCCAGTGCAATCCTAGATTACATTAATAGACAGATAGAATCAAGATCATATGAAACGTTAGTACTGCTATATAAGGCTTTGGTAAGACCACACTTGGAATGCTGCATCTAATTTTGGTCACCACAATATAAAAAGAGTGTCCAGTTGAGACTCTGGAAAGAGGGCAGAGAAAAAGAACAAGATGATTAGGGGGCTGGAGGCTAAAACATAAACAGTTGGAGGAATTGGGTAGCCTAGTGAAAAGAAGGACTATGACATGATACCAGTGTTCCAATATTTGAGGGGCTGCCACGAAGAAGAGAGGGTCAACCTATTTTCCAAAGCACCAGAAGGCAAGACAAAAAGCAATGGATGGAAACCTAATCAAGGAAAGAAACAACCCAAACATAAGGAGAAATTTTCTGATAGAGAACAATAAAGCAGTGGAATGGCTTGCCTTCAGAAGTTGTGGGTGCTCCATCACTGAGGCTTTTAAAAAGAGATTGGATAGCCATTTGCTGAAATTGTATTGAGTGGAGGATTGAAGTAGAAGACCTCCGAGGTCCCTTCCAACTCTGTTATTCTGTCTTAATGCATTACATTCAAATATTATTGTATTGATTACAGATAGAAGCACAGAGAAAACGATCCTATTTTAGAATTAAGAATAAATTTTGAATTATGATTTAGATATGCAATGAACTGAACACTAGAAATTGCATTTTATACCACCAATTCTTCAACAATAATGTAAACAAATAAAATGTGCAATGTTATTAGAAAAAGGTTTAATGTTTTTAATCATCATCAATTGTGAATGATTGTTTTTTAACTTTGTTGTACACTGCCCAGAGTCACTTCTTTTGCGAGATGGACACCTACATAAATTTGAAAAATAAATAAACACCAAAGAAGCATTCCATACCCTGCCAAATTTTTAAAGATGGGATGCCTTAAACTCACTTTATGTGATATAGTGTACTTTAGTGATATGCATAGGTAAAAATTCAATGTTTGTGTATAACATGAACAGGTGAATTGTATTACCATGATTAAGTGTACATGTGTGTCATATTTGACAGATTTATTAACTGTACTGTATGTAAAGGGGTTTGTTAATAAGTTACATGAATGATTGAGGACATTAGAAATATCAATCTCGCAGAAAGGAAATATTTTAAAAACAACAAAACTAAACATCAAGGTTTCTTCCAATTGTATGATTTAAGAATTTTCTTTTAATTCCACTAACCTAGCAATATTCGTTGAGATATTTTTTACAATCCTAAACACAGTAAAAAGTGAATGATCAAATTTCCAATTATTCCCATGGATTATTTTATCCATACATTCTTCTCTCCCCCCATTATATTGTTGTTAATTCTGATATTTGATATAATATTTGTACAGTATTAATAAAATTGACAGATTGTTTAAAAACTTAAAGACTATTGGAAATAAAAAACAATATTATACACATATTTTTGTCTTCATAAAAAATTTAGGATATTAGGAAAAAATGGCTGATTACATCAAAGTATTTATTGTATAATGAAAGTTTCAGTTTTGAGCTGATTACTTAGTACTGAAATTTCCATTGTATGATTGCTACATACTGTATGTATATGTCTTTGGGTATGTCTGTGTATATGTCTGTGTATGTGTGTATAGAAAAAAGTAAAGAAAAATACTGTAGATAAGCAATACCAATTTAACAGGAATGAAAAAACCTTAACATTTTTTTAAAAGGAAAATAGAAAAAAAGCTATTAGGTTTCTAACTATTCATCAGTTCAATTCCCACCAGCTCAAGGCTGACTCAGCGTTCCATCCTTCTGAGGTTGGTAAAATGAGGACCCTGATTGGTGGGGGCAATATGCTGACTCTGTAAACAGTTTAGAGAGGGCTGTAAAGCACTGTGAAGCGGTATATATAAGTCTAAGTGCTATTGCTATTCACTTTTTGTAGATATGCTAATTTATAATATTGTAGATATTAGTAGCCATACTGCGTTTCTATTTGACATCCTGTGTGCTGTATTGTATATATGGGAACCATTCTTGCTTAAATTTGATTAAACCTCTATTGTGTATGTATATTAGTTTTGCAGCATATTTTCAAAATTTAAGCTCCCAATCGATAAAAATATTCCTAATCAGATATTGTCATTACTATATTTTTCTTCCAATGTTATGCAAAAATTATTTTTGTTGCTGTAACCATGTATCTCATTGTTTCTTGCTGATTTTTTTCTGAGATTATATTTAGTAAAAAAAAAGGTAATTTCATTACAAATTTAAATTCCAAAATGTTCTGCATTGTACTCTGTATATCTTTCTAGTTGTTTGGGATTATTTTACATGTCCAGCGCATGTAATAAAGAGTTCCTTCTATTTCATAGCATTTCAAGCATTTGTTGTAGTATGATCTGTCTCTCAGGTACTATTGAGAGTTGTATATTATCTGAAAATATTTTGTACCAATTTTCCTTTAAGTTATAATTCGGTGTATATTTTATAGTCAATAATTCAATAATTATTGAATTAATAATAAGTCAATAATCAACTTATTAATAAGTCAATAATTCTTCCCATTCTTGTGTCGTAACTATTCGTTAAAAATTGAATTCATTTTATCATACAGTTTCATTATATTTTCAATTGCCATTCTAAATGTTTTAATAATATCCATTATTTAAACGTTTTAATAATATCCATTGATTTTTCTTGGGTTGCTTGTGGGATTTAACTACATTGTATGAAATTGTTTCTCAGACAAAGATTTTATTTATACTGCATAAAAATCTTATCTGATTGCTAAATCTCTTATATTATGCTACTCTGTTAAGGTCAAATAGCAGAATAATCAGCAACTAAGATTCTGCTGCCCCCTAGTAATAAAAAAGCAGGGTTCCAAATATTATTAAAGAAGTGAAAAAGCTATAATATGAATGAGAAACAGCAATTTATTTGTTTTAAAAACGAACTGTACAACAAACTGTATTCCTCACTGCATTTAATATTGGGTAACATGATACAATAAATAATGAAAAACAGTTTGTTTTTCATAGAAAAGCACCAGAGCATATTGTAATGCATCTGTAAATTATTCTATTGAGTTTTATCTTTAATCAGATAGGACTGTGACTATTCTTTATCTTATTTTTTGTTTTCTTTTGCTAGCATGCCAGGTGTAACTTAAAACAATGATTCATGGCCTTACCAGCATGCAATTAGATAATAGCTATGCACATATTGTTTCTATATTCTTCTTTTATATTCATTAGTTTGTCATGATGTATGCATATATCATGTAGTAGAAATAAGTGGATTTTTTTTCTTAAGGATACAGCACATAATTACAATTCTCATTCATTTTGGGATATCAAAACAACACAATCATTTTTCCTGTACTCATCCATCTTCTCAATTCTCAATCTCCATAGGGCTGAGACAACTGAGTGGGATGTCTGGTTGGGACAACTGATTCAAAGGTAACTCCCCACCAAACAAATAGTATATTATAAAATTTTAATATAACCTATTGTTGCAAAGAGATTTCATTAAATTTGACGTTACACCATCTGCGTTACAAAATTGATGTGTTGCAAAACTGTTGCAGCAAAAACTTGATATACCAAATATGCCATTGATTTAATGAACATTACTCAGTTAAATGACAATGAAGTCAAAACCAAATTTTATCAGCTCTAACAAGTCCATTAAGCCAAGATTTTAGTGTATTTTGTTCCCAGTGATTTGTAAAATCCCTTGCTGTTTGCCCGGAAATATATTGTATGTTATTTAGCTTATTAAACCAAACGATATTTCGAAAATCTCCCAAGTTTTGTTTTTTCCCCACCTTTCCTATTACCTATTCCTATTAGTATCTTTTCACTATCATTTGTTGGTTGTATCTTAGGACGTGTGGTTGTATCTTATGATTTATGTATGAATTGTCAATCACTTTGTTGCTTATGTACCGGAGATAAATTCCTTGGGTGTCCAATCACACTTGGCCAATAAAGAATATTCTATTCTATTTTTCATTTCGTTATTAATACAAGACTAATCGATCGATCACAACGGCAACTTCGCCACCCTTCGGACATTTCTATACACTGGTGACTTTCCCGCCCTTCCACACCCGTTACCAAGGGGCCATTCACGTCACAGGCCTTCCTCCCCTTTCCTCACCTACGTCTTTTTTTTCCAGTCCCAAAATGGCCGACTTCTTCAATTACCCTCTCGGCGGTGACTCTTGCCTCAATCTATGGTCTAACGAGGCGCTCTAGTCAACAAGGCGAACTCGACTGCAGAGCCCTGTCTGATATTTCTGCCTCTGCCCATGACATCAAAGAGAAAAATTGTCAAATGTGGCGGTGTACGGTAGAGGGCGCTATGATGACTCGTAGGCCGTGACGCTGCTCTTGCTGCAGCAACGGGGAGGGAGCGAGGAGTGACTCGCAGCGTGCGCGCTCTCGGTGCCGTTGCGGTACTTGGTGTTTTCGCGCTTGTCTCTCCCCCCCTCCCCACGATTCTTCTTCAAACCTTCCCGCAACGGCGGCGGTTTGTTGAAGAAGAATGTTCCGCAAGGCACGGCGCGTGAATGTGCGGAAGCGGAACGAGTCCGAGGACGACGACGAAGAGCGAGATGAAGCGTTACCGTCGCAGCTGCTGCCGCCGCCGCCGCCGCCAGGAGGTGATGGGCCTGCGGCAGAGCCTGAGCTGCCAGCCCCTAAGCCCCCGCTGCTGCCTCTTCCGATCGGTTGCGTCCCTCTGGTCTCCCCCTCCTCCTCCTCCTCCGCCCCCTCCTCCGGCGGAGGCTTCGCTTTTAGCAGCGCTGAGGTGATGGGCCGGGGAGGCCCCAATTTGCCGGGCCCGGAATTGCAGCCGCCGCCGCAACCCCCGATTGCGCTTGTCCCTCTCCCGCCGCCGCCGCCGCCGCCGCCGCAGCAGCTGCCATTGGGAAACAACGGGCACGTGCCTGCGGTTTCTAAGCCGAAGGAGCGGAAAAGGGGCAAAGAATCGGGAGCCCCGCCTGGGATGCCCCGCGGAAGCCGCAACCTGCTCAGCTTCCAGGATGAGGAGGAGGGTAAGCACGCGTCGAGCCGGCTTTCTTTTGCAGGAGCTCTTTTTCTTTTGTCCTCCGGGGCCTGGTGCGTCGGTTTTTTTTTCTCTCCCTCGCCCTGCACCCGGCAAACAGGCGCTTATGCTGGTCACGTTCAAGCTCGACGAGCTCGTTATTCAGAGGTACAGGTAGTCCTCGACTTACAACCGTTCGTTTATACAACGGCACTAAAACAAGTGACTTATGACCGTTTTCACGCTCAGAAACCATTGCATGTCATCAACATTCAGGTACTTGGCAGGTAACTCATATTTGCGATGGTCTCAGCATCCCAGGGCCATGGGATCACCTTTTGTGACCTTCTGACCAGCAACGAAGATAAATTCACTTAACCCTGTTACTAAATTAACGACTTTAGTGATTCACTCAACTATGGCAAGAAATGTCGCAAAATGGGGCCAAAACTCACTTAACAAATGTCTTACTGAAGGACAAAAATGTTGGTCTCAATTGCGGGCATTAGACTTCTCCAAACAATCCACATCTACTCTTGACTTTTACCTTATACTTATTTGATATATATTTATATTTCCTTATGTTTATTTTGGTCTTTTTCCCAAGCTAACATTATTTGGAAGCATCCCCATTTAGAAAACAGCACAATATATATCAAACGTGGAAATGTTTAAGTTTTGTAGACTGTCTCCCAGGCTAGGGATTTCTTTCGGGTTAGTTGGTTGTGGTTTGGCAAGGCAGTTTAGTTTGGCAAATTCTATTAGGTGTATGCAAATATAGGGTTGAATTTGATCGGATTTTGCTGTATTGTCTCAGGCCTGACAAATACAAAATAAAGCAAAATATTTTAAATTGGACGTATTGAAGATATTTTTGAACAGCGGACCCAGAAGTTACTTTTAAGAGTGCCTACCTTTATAGACAGAATGCTTAAGGTGTAATTAATGGAAGAGGAACAAGTTGTAACTGACAAGATTGAGACTGGTCTGAAACTGGATTTAAAAATAACAGGCTGCAAGCATGCTACCGAAAAATATGTTACATTGGACATACAAAAGAAACCGACTTATGTCTTAATTAAAAGAGATAAAAATAAACCAAGAGAGTGACCTGTGTAATTTTCCTATATTGGATTCACAAAAGAGGCTTATTAAGCTTTGAAGAATTTTGTGAGAAGGGATAAAGGAAAAAAGGAAAAGAAATCAAGTTCTAAGCCATTATTTGAAGGGCCTAAGGATCAAGATTGTTAAAAGGAATATAAAGTCAGTTAAAAAAAAGATACATTATTTCTAGTAGTCCTCAATGGATTTATTGTCCTGGCTTATATACTCATGTTTCTAGGCTTTCCTCAATAATGTTCTATTAGATCTGATGTTTCCGTATCAGCTGTCAGTAACCTAATATATCCTGAAAACTGTGTTCTCTACATTCCTTTATCTCTTTAGGTTAGGCAAGTAGGAACTGAAAAACTTACCTTTTTTGATACCTCACTATTGTGGAATCCATTTTAAGAATCATATTTCTACATTGTAAATGTCCAAAATAATCATTTAAGTACTACATTTTTAAAACTATATAATTTTTGTGGGTTGTACAAGAGTCAAAGCAATTGTTAGTAAATTTTTCAATTGCAAAACTTTCTTGTGAAGAGTCATGAAAATGATTTTCCAGATATTATTTTATAGCTTTATAATTACTGTCTAATTTTATTATTCACCTATTGACTAGCAATCTTGGGAGAATTAATTCTTTTTCTTCAACACCTTCATTCTCCTTATCTCCACCTCTTATGCTTTCCCATATTTACATCTCATCTCAGTCGCTATACTGGGAGAGAGACTACCAAGAGCAGCTTACAGTCTCTAGAAATTTACAACCTAAAGCAGTTTAAGATAAATTGATTTAAGACAAGGAAGTACCTTTCTTTCTTGAGTTTAGCAAATGAGAGTAGCTAATGAATCCATGTTTTATGAATTACACAAATAGAAGCAAGTTTATTCTTCTCATAAAATGGATTAATTAGTTTAGAATTTTCTTTGGCTTCACACGTCCCTGAATTTATTAAGGAAGAAAAGGAGCCTTTCTTCCAGTGTTTCTCTCATATGATGGCTAGAAGGGCTCCTTGTGTTCCAAGTAAAATAGGAGATTGTCTTTTCTAGGCTGAAAGAATAAAAATGTAATTT
The DNA here is from genome assembly GCF_049901735.1 of Notechis scutatus. Classification (NCBI taxonomy): domain Eukaryota; kingdom Metazoa; phylum Chordata; class Lepidosauria; order Squamata; family Elapidae; genus Notechis; species Notechis scutatus. The sequence goes on along the minus strand of NC_142013.1, from coordinate 51,512,487 downwards.
CTCCCAACACCTTTCTACATTAGAATAAAGGCACTGCCTTTTGCTGCACGTGAGATGGATGGGTAAGATTGCATTCTGCATACAGCAGAGTGAAAAGTAACTAGTACGTATATATGTGATATTTGTTCTTCTGGAAATGGAACAGCTTGTAAAAGTGTTGAGAGTTTCGTTTCCCACTTAATCATGCCCAATCTCTAACCAGACCATGTTGTTTTCGGATAATTTGATGTTTTGAAATAAAGTTTTCAAATTGAAAGTGGTCTATTCAGTTGTGTCCTAAGGATGGTCTAGCCCTGAAAAAGGCTGCTTTGCATAGAATATGTCTGAAACGCCTCAGTGGTTCGGTGTATTTTTTTCTGAAAAATGCCAGTCTGTGCACTCTTGAATGTTCTGTACCTAAATTAGTGAATTTTCCACATCCCTAGTGGAAGGTTTGGCAATTCACTTGAAACCTCACAGTTTGCCCGGAGAAATCTGGCATTCTGCATTCGGCCAGAATCAGGACATCTTCAGGCTTGCGTTAGTAGTTGTGGCTTCAGCATTTCTGTTTGTTAAAATTATTAGTAGTTATTCTGCTTCAAATTTAACTATTTTATTATTATTTTGTTTTATCAAAGAAACGGAAGTTTTTAAAGTGAAGAAATCAAGTTACAGCAAAAAGATAGTAAAGCTGCTTAAGAAAGAATATAAAGAAGATCTTGAAAAATCAAAGACAAAACCAGAAACAAATTCTTCAGCAGATGGTAATCTTAGTTATATATTTTAACTGTCCATATTAGAAAGTTGCATGAGGCAAATATATATATATATATATTGCTTTGCGCTTAGAACTTTCTGAATTGACTGTGTTCTCAGCAGTTCCTCTATAAACTGCTGCAATGTTCTGGTATTCTGACCATTGGAAACAATTGTAATTTAGTATTAATTTTTTGCTCCCTTGCTTTTTGACCTCAGTGCTCCAAGAATAACTGGGCTGATAATCGATATTCGGTGGTAAGAGCCAATGTGCTTGCAGAAAAGCTAATCACATGATTTTTAAAAATTACTCCCAAGATAGAATTGTAACAGATTGAAATCTTTGTTACCTTGTGTTGTTTCTCTATTCATGTTAGGTTACCATATAGGTATTTGTTGTCTCATGGGACTTTGAACTTTACAAGACAGGAAAGACAGGAATATGTTCATGACGTACTGGCAATATTTTTAAAGAATGATGTTTCTTCTTAAAAGAGACAACAAATAAAATTTAGAATTCCAAAATACAAAAAAAAAAAAAAACATATTTTGAACATTTAAAATAAAGTTTTACAAACTTTAAAACTCTTACAGTTCAATGTTTAAATTGTTTAACCAAGTAGGTATTGACCACATGGGGTCATAGTGTCTGGGTTTTTTCCATTGCATCAGTAAAGAGCCAATTCAAGTGCTAAGTGTACACATTTCTTTAAACCAATCTTTGAAATTTGGTGTCTTTCTGAGAACATGTCTTTTTCTTGTAATCCACTCACAATAGAGCCATTGTTCATTGGTTGATACATTCCAAATTTTAGGACTATTCAATTTAATGACATCTTGAAATATTAGTTCCTTTGATAAACCCTTATTAAGAATACTAAGAATGTATCATCCAAAGACATATGCCTAATTTATATATGGTAACATGCCTTCAAATATCTGTGTAAACAGCAACTATACAGTTTTTTTCACCATTGGAATAGATTTGAGGCTAAATATGATAAACAGAATCTTTTTTGTAATCTTTATAATATAGCATTGTTTTAAATAATAATACACTATTATGGAGGAATAGCAATAGAAAAGATAAACAATATGTCATCAGCTGTAGTATCATTATTTGCAGGGACTCTAGGATTTCTTTTCTATTTTTAATGTATATAATTTGAAAATATAATGCACACCCATTCACAAATAAAATTGCTTATGGGTTGGATCCATGTTCTGCTGTGCATTGGAAATCTCCCATTTGCTGTCCTCAACTTGGAGGGTTGGGAAATAAATTATAAAAGAGAGAACACTTTGAATAAATTATAAAGCAAACTGTATTGCCTCTTAATTGGGCACAGTCAAAGATATTTCTACTAATTAATTCCTGTTGCATCCCATCTGTCAAAATCAACTGAATCTCTTGCCCTAACTTTTCTGCAAACATAATAGGGCAGAGGTCTGATTCTACAATGGGGAGTAGGTGAAATTTTTGGTTACCCTGGTGCATGAAGGCCCAAACAAATTTTCAGGCGAATTGAAATATGTTTGACAATTATTTCACTTTTGTAAAAACATATTTTAGTGAACACATATATGCAATGTATGTTGTTTTAATGAATTGAATTTAATGCTTCACTGTAATAAAGTGAAATGTGTAAATGTAGTATGTATAACTTTTCCATAAGGAGTTTTGAAGTACTGAATAGATTTGTTTCACAGATGAACAAATTGCAGACAAACTAGGACTTTTTAAAGATACAGTTCAGGAAGATGGGGCTACAAATAGTGAACAAGGAGAAGAAGAAATGGAAGTTGAAAGTGAGAAGGAAGAAGAAAAAGCAAAAGCTGCAGGAGCATTTTCCACTGCCTTGTCATCTCTAAATGTTCTTCGTCCAGGTTAGCCCATTTCCCTTCATATTTTTCAGGGGTTGAATAATTCTTCCTTGCTTGACAGGTAAAAATAATGTAAATCAATACAGACTACCTTAATAGGGTACTTTTAGAAGAGATACTTGTTTCCAGAAAATAAGTGTTTCTAGTTCTGTTGGTATGTTTTTCTGTGGTTTTGTCCATTTTGACTAATTTAAAAAGCTAAATATTTTGTTTCTTACTTTGGATACATTTAGTTGTAATTCTGTATACAGTGGTACCTCAGTATTCATCATTAATTGGTTTTGGGAGGCACATTGAATACCAGAAACTATGAATACCAAACAATTTATTCCCAGAAGGAACAATGTAGTGAGTCATAAGGCAGCCGAAATTTTTGTTTCTATTCAATGTGTTCAAAATTATTTTCTTAAACCTTTTGTTTGATACTAAATTTTCTATTTTCAGATCTGATATGTTATCTTTTTTATGACTGTTTATTCTGCAATATTAAAATAATTTTAGATCTTTACATATCCACAGAATTGCAAATAGTGTATTAGTTCTCTGTTGAAAGAGAATGAGGGAATGACTGCTGAGGCAGAAAGCAATGGGAGGGGACAAGCTGACCGGCATTTGATGCCAGTCATGTTGATAGAAAAATTATACTGACTTTTCTGATTTTTCTGATGCAGATTTTCAGTTAGAGTTGCAGTGTAACAAGTAGACCCCAAATGTAACTGCTAACTTAAAACATAACTCTTTTCCTCCTCAGGAGAAATTCCAGATGCTGCTTTTATTCATGCTGCTAGGAAAAAGCGCCAAATGGCTCGTGAACTTGGTGACTTTCTTCCCCTTGATAATGATCCTGGTAAAGGGCGTCTTGTGAGAGAAGATGAAAACGATGCCAGTGATGATGAGGATGATGATGAGAAGCGAAGAATAGTTTTTTCAGTGAAAGAGAAATCCCAGAGACAAAAGATTGCAGAGGAAATAGGTAAACTTTTAAGAAGAGAAAAAAAGATAAATGAAATTACATTTCGAATATTTGCTATGACTATGTAAAACATTTGACATAAAAATCAAATAGGGTGCTTATACAGGTAGACAGAGGAAACATTCTTACTCTTCTGAGCTACTTTCCAAAAGCTTTAATCTATTTCTGAATGGATTATTTCATACTTGGTGATTTGATCAAGCTGGGTCACCAAAAATTGATTGAAATTTCCAGCCTTAACAGCAGATCATATTTGACAATACATCGGAATCAAACTATTCAAGGTTTGATTTTGGTCTTCTGTTTTCTAATCATGGTTTGTGATATGGCTTCCTCCTGCACTGTTCACCTGTCAACCTGTTAGATCCAGATACGAAATTAATTTTTTTCAGTGACTAGGATGAAATTGGATTATCTGTAGACCACTCTCAAAGAACTGGCCAATTAGGGAAGTTTTAAACTTTTCCTTTGAATAGTTACTCCTCCTGAATTTGAATGGTAGATCTTAGAAGACACTAATGGTGATGGTTTATTATATGGAATCCCAGGTGTTCAGTAGACTAAAAGACAAGAATCTTATCGATTTGCAGAATTATCTTGCTGATTACACACACACACACACACACACACACACACACAGTGGAACCTCGGGTTGCGAACACTTCTTTTTGTGACCAAATTAGATGACAACCAGAATTTTTCAGAACAGTTTTGCTTCTGGTCGCGAACAGTTCTTCGATGGCAACCAAGCAAACCTGAAAATTACCGCGGCAATTTCTTCTTCTACACCATTTTTTTTTGTCCATGCATGCACAGACGGTCATGCTTCCGGTTGCAACCATAGTCCTAGAATGGATTGCAGTCGCAATCCAAGGTTCCACTGTATACACCCATACACACACACACACACACACGCACACACCCCTCTTTGGATCCTGTCATCAATGAATTTACAATTAATAACTCAATTTCAATAACTTGATGTACTGGTTGTAAAATATGACTCTGTATAACCTGAAGTAACTACTGGGGCATACTGAGCAAGACAGGTCAGAAAATTGATTGAATTGAAGCATGGGGTGTATATTAATGACGATGTAGGCTAATAGTGAAACATAGCTTGTCAAGGATGAACAGTCTTCCTGGTTAGTCTTCCTGGTTTCTATGACTAATTTTAAAATCACTATAATTTCTTTATACTTGAGCATTAAATTGTGATTTAAAACTCTTATAAAATTTATTGGTTTTGTCTATTTAAATGTTAAAACGTGCATTGTGGTATTGGAAAAATTAGAATTCTGGTGGTTAGCTGAATTCCGTTTCATCAGGTTATTTCATATAGAATTGAGAAAGATTTAAGTCAGTGTTCTGCACAGTGTAGAATATGAGTAGAAGTTCTAAAACAGAAATCCTCAAGATTTTTGATAAATATCTTTGGACTTTTTAGAGTCTGGCTACTTGTGGGGACTTGTTAACATAACAATTGCTAGATGAGAGAGAACTAGTAATAAATGACAGATTTACCAAAATGCAGCCTATCACCTTTCCTGATTTCTTGTCCCTATTTACTCTTCCCCTTCTTAGATAGTTATGCATACTTTGAAACAAAAGAACTGCATCTGCCTACCATTTTTATTTCAAAGTTTATATGAGGTATTTAAAAAAATAATTCAGATGAAGCAGATGAGTAGATGTCTAGAAGCATCTCTAGGCACCTAGGCACCAGGCCATTCTTGATATTTCTCCTTGAAAAAGAATCACAGAGGCAATAAAGCTTTCAATATTTAATTCTCATAGTTGTACAAGTCTGTATTATATTTACCTTTGTGTTTAGGTATTGAGGGAAGTGATGATGAAGCTCTGATTGCTGGAGAACAGGATGAAGAATTAAGCCGGTGGGAGCAAGAACAGATAAGGAAAGGCATTAATATACCTCAGGCACGTATTCAAATATCTTAAGATTTGGAGCAACAGATGGTAGTTTTAGCAATAGCTGATCCAAGCTATTTGCCAAAGCAAAAGAGATAGTTGTGAATGAATATATGTAGCAGAGGGATGAAAACTTAAGACAGACCAGTTCATTTCACTCCGTCTCTTCTGGTTAGAGTTGGGCTTGCCTGAACATAGAGGTTATTGAAATCAAAAAGTAATTCACTAAATGAAATTAACTCAGATTTTGTTAAATTGTATCATGTCAGATTTCCATACAATACAATTAATAAGAATGCTATAGGCTCAACCAGTTGCAATATATTAAGATCATATAAAGCAATAAATGTAGACGATACAGTACAATGTGTTGTAACTTATCATTCTAGTTTAAATGCTATCTGTCTGTCTATCCATCCATCCATTCAGTATTGGGTGGGTACATGTATTCAATATTGTGTAAGTTGAAATGATGAGTTGCTTGATGATGCAAAAAATCACTATATAAAGATGTTCCTGCTAATCTTGTTAGAATGGAATTTTGAAATAGATTTTTTTTTTCAAAACAAGCTGATATAATGAGATAAATGCCACACTAATAAGTTGCTTTACTGTCTTCAAAATAATTGATTATTAGATTTAATGGGTTTTTACTCTAATATTTTGTGCTAAATGTTTACTGTCCAGTACTAATTCTCTAGCATAAGAATCAGCAATTGGTGATCCCTAGACTAGTCTACTGGTGAATGCCATCTGCTGCTTATATACCAGTACACCAGCAAGAAACATAAATGGTACATGTGATAGCAGTTCACTTTAGGAAACTTAGGTAGTACAACATTCTTCACCCTCATCACAGTGATACCTCTGTAAACTAATTGTTCACAAAGAATACACATACAACTGAAATTTTGAAGTTGTTGCTGCTATTTTTATGCTTTCTGCTTCCTAGTGATTGTTTTTAGGTGTTGCTTTCTTTGATATGTAGTGCTTTACTCAAGGAACATAATTAGATTGGTAATTTTTCACAATAATTACTAAAGTTGTTTTTTGACAAATAATGGTTTGTAATAGAGTTTACAGAATGCCAGTTTTTATGTCTGTATATATCATATGTTTCGTTCCTGTAGGTTCAAGCAAGTCAGCCTGCTGAAATGAATAATCTCTACTACCAGAATGCTTACCAGACAATGCCTTATGGTTCATCTTATGGCATGCCTTACACATATGCTGCATATGGATCAGAGACAAAGTCTCAAAAAACAGATAACATAATATCTTTCAAAACCCCCAGTAATGAGATGGCTCCTGTTACTATTGATTTGGTAAAGAAACAGTTTAAAGACAGGTAGGGCAGATCAACTTATTAAAATGTAAGACCTGTCCTCTAGGTTTCAGTCTGGGGGGCAGATCAGAATTTCATCAACAGAAGCCCACAGACTGGATCCTGCATTGTAAAACGTAAGAAAAACTGTTCAATAGGCTATTTGCATTACTTTTCTGGAAATGAAGCTTGAACCATTTTGAAGACTGGTACATCATCTGTTCTTGGAAAAATAATTTTGTAACTAAGAAAAATGAAAAAAAAAAAATCTGATGTTTTCAACTTGCTATATAATGATTGTATAAGAATTTAAGCAAATAAAAAAGTTTTAAATTCTATATTATTTTAATTGGAAATTCAAAATACTGTATAGTAGACTAAATGTTTGCTTATGCTTACGAATATACAGTATAACAAGTCCCTTGTTATAGTTTAAAAGTGAACACAATTAGTAAATATATATATATATATATATAATGAATGAAAGGTTAGCTATTTGCAAACTTGATGTTAATCTCCAAGAAATTGCCTTTCATGATTTTTGTATGCTTCTCTAATTTCTACTGAGACCATCAGGAATTAAGGGTCCTGAGTACTATGCCAAAGTGATACTCCTGTAGGTAAGATATCATATGAGAAAGTAATAGAAGTAGCCAAAAAAATGTTCTGTCTTTATTTAAATCATTTAGTTTATCTAAGCATTTAAACCATGAGCTGAGAGAAAATCACTGTCAAAAATCACGGTTGCATCCATCATTACTGAGCATAGGTGACAGCAAAGTAGTAAATATGAAGGATATTTGCTGAGTGGAGATAGAACACAAATGTCTTGAATGCCTATGGAGATTCTCAGTCATCCAGGTCATGATTGTCCCAAAGTTGTTTTTTCAAAAGGCAACCGGACTTTTTTTTTCTTTTTCTTGAAGACATTTTGCTTCTCATCCAACAAGCTGTTGCCTTTGGACAAAGCATCTTTGAACAATAGCTGTAAAATAGGAGATATGTTATATTCTATCATGAAACTATAGTTTTCCTGTGTCAGAAAGCTCTTCCCATAATTAATTACTCATTTTTGGGGTCTTGTTTTATTTTTTTAAAATAAAATAGAATAAATCATAAAAGTTAATTAAAAAGAAAAATGCAATCACAGCAAGATAAATTATAAAAAAAATAATCTTGAAGATCCTAGAAGATTCTTCATATAAAAAGTTGTGATTATAGCAACCTACATAAGCAAAAAAAAAACAAACCAAAAAAAAAATTTGTAATAGAAAATAAGGAATGTGTTTTGTCTCCTGAAAGCAAACTGTGTTATTGTTAGGATTGTTTCTTGCTGTACCAAAAAACAAAACAAAACCCAATGTGTATATACTGTAACTGTGTTTTTGGATATAAACATGTGTGTTCTTGACCTTTAGATTGGAGTCACTGAAAGAATTTCACAAAGCGAATCAAGAACAACACGAGAGGCATCAGCAAAACCGTGATGATTCTACCAAGATAATTGAAAGATTAGAAGGGTCTTCTGGGGGTATTGGTGAACGGTATAAATTTCTGCAAGAAATGCGAGGGTATGTCCAAGACTTGCTTGAGTGTTTCAGTGAAAAGGTAAGAATGCAAAATATATCCCATCTTTTTCAGTAACGAAGTTTACTCTGTGCTCAAACATGTTGTCTTATACATGCCAGTGAAAGCACATGTTTGAAGATTTGGCTTTAAAGATGGTAAAAAAAGCATAGTAAGTTAACTTTTGGAATAGTTCTTGAAATAGAACTTTTGATACGAGCTTTATAATTCTTAGAAAATACCTTCTTCCAGAAAACTGTTGTGATTCACAATTATGCTCCAATACTTTTCAAATTACATTTTGCAGTTTTTGAGGCATTACAAGGTAATTACAGGAAAACATTGGATCCAAATAAATGGTGTATGCACCAATTATTTGCAATTAGAATTAGGTTAACATTGAAACCAGCCCAACTTCAGTTTCATGCTGATTTCACATATTGATTTCCACGGAGAGTTACAGATTGTAAAATATACAATTATTCTGTGCCTCTTGTTCTGAAGCCTGTCAAATACTATTCCACACTTCCAAAACTTACGTGTGTATATACAAACACACACACACACACACACTGTTTAATTGATGTTGTCATTGAAGGATGCCTAACTGTCAAAGTTCACAACTGTTTGCACACTCTGTAAGTCCTATTACATATCATTTACTTCTGAATAAATAGGCATAGGTTTGCACTGTAAGCTTAAAAAGCCAAAAACTAAATTAAAATTATTTTTAAAGAAGTCCTGCTATGGAGATAATTGGAACCTGACTAAAACTTTAAACTGTCTATGCAGAGCGCTATCTAATATCATGTGCACTATAAAGTGTATAATATATATTGTACACACACAAACAGACATTTACGTGATGGAATAAGTAGCTATAGATAGGTAGTCCTTGACTTACAAATGGTCAAAGGTATGGGGGACTGCCCCAAAAGCTAGTTATAACTCAGTTCCAAATTTATGGCCACTTAAGTATCCCCACAGTTGTTCACCTTTATAACCGATCGCAGGAATGCTGTAGTGCTCTCCTGTCTTATCGCCCCTTCATCTCCCACACTGGATGCCACAGACCTGGGATTTGCTTTCCACCCAACGGGGCCTCACACTCTCTTGTTCACCTTTCAAAGGATTCCAGAGCCCGGGTTAGGGAAGGAGGACAGGCTGCTCTGTTGCTGGAACATTGCAGAGCTCATGTTAGGAAAGCATAGCAAGCAGTTCTGTTGCTGGGCTATGCAGGACAATCCTGGAAGCAGACCTCATTTTCCAAGCAGCTGCATTGAATTGTGGCTGCTCAGAAAATGGCCCCTTCTGGGGTTGCATTTTATGGATTAGCAATGGAATGACCTGCCCTTCTTCCCTATTCTGAGATCCAGAGATCTTCGAGAGGTAAATATGTGATGGATAACATAGGGAGGAGTAGGGTGTGAGGCCCAAGAAGATGGGAAGTCCAAGGCTTAAAGGGACCCCAAGGGTCAGGAAGCAGAACACTGGGTACCTCACGGGGTACCCAGATGGGAATAGCTTTAGAGGCCCGAGACAGAGCTTGGAGTAGGTGTCCCAAGGCCTCCTTGGGGCTTCTGAGGCACCCCATGGTCTGCTTAATGACCCACACATTTGTTTTAACAATTGCATTAGGGAGAGCAGGGATGGAGTTGTAAATGAGGCAATCACATTCATTTAACAGCTGTCATATCAGTTTGTAATGGGCAGATTCCATTATAGTCATGAATCAAGGACTAGCTACTGAAAATCTCATCTTTTTTATTATACAAAAAGTATAATATATATTATACTTTAGTACATATTGTTTCAGTTCTTTTCTAATACAAAATGGAAAATTAGTTTTCATCTTTGTGTGTCAAATCTAATACTTTAATTTTCTTTGTGTAAATTACTTCACAGATATTTTCACAGTTCCTTACTGGAAATGCTTGCACTACTAAATACTTGTGCAATTGCTAGCTGAATACGTAACTGCTATTGGAAGATTTCTTCATACTTAGTTTTAAACTGAATATTGCTGTAATTTGATTATGTGTTACTGCAGCATACTGTTTAAACTGCTAAATATAAACATTTTTTTATTCCAATAATACACAATCAAAATAAGAATTTCTTAATTTTTATCTCTGTGTATTAAATATATTTTTTTCTGTTGAAATTTAATATGTTGGTTATGTGCATGGACAGTTCAGTTTAATGTTCGTACTTAGGGGGAAGTATATCAATGAAATATTTAAATCACAACAAGCTTAACAATAACAGAGAGTAAATACCACTTTAACAAAATAAAAACATGGCTTTGACATAAGCATACAATTTGCAAATCATTTCTCTTTAGTCCAAAAATAGGAGGACTCTCCCCCCCAAATTTCCATGATTTCTCTTTTCTTATTTCTGTTCTGAACTCACATGTATTTGCTGTTAGAAAACATCTTGAAAACTTTTGGAGAAGACTTTTGGGAAATTGAGAAAGAAAGAAAGAAGACAAATACTCTGTTAATGAAAAATAGATGCACCTCTAATATAATTTATAAGATTGGTTTAGAAAGTAAAACCATTCATACAGCAGGAGCCAAAATAAAAACAAAGCAAAGAAAATTTGAACAGGCAGATCTGTTTTTTTTTCCTTACCAGATACTCAGTATATATTGATGTTTCTGTTTGAACATGTATATAATTATGGTATATTATAAACACTTATTTTTTTCCCCAAGGGGAGAATTAGTAGGATTATTTAATTTTGCCCACATCCAGATTTATATTATATTAATTTTACAATTATTAATCTAAATTATGGATTTTTGAAAGAATTATTTTGCTGTAATTTAATGTTCAAATCTTTCCAGAAAATAAGGAGACCCTGTGCATAGTAAAAACTATCTTCTATAGGAGCATCTGCTAAACAAACTTATTGTAGTTACCAGTAGAATTTACACTGGTCCTGAAAAATATGTATGATTTAGACTGTTTCAGTTATACCTTTCTTAGATAAGTTCTTTATATATCACAACACTGTTGTGTATTATAGATTGTGAGGTGCATGTGGGACAGAGTTTTTTCTAAAAAAGAATTTTTGTAGGTAGAACTATAGTGGGTTATGCATCAGTTGTGCTGCTCTCTTTTTTTTGTGCCCACTTTGCATGTTTCTTTCATTTTTTTCTTATTTGGATTGGCAAAATTCAAATTGAGAGGCTAGGAAAAAAATATTAAATTATTTTTGAATTTTATTCACACCAAATCAGCAAGGACAATGTTTGTGAAAATATAAAGTATATCCATGTGATTTGGATTATTTGATAACCTGTTTTAGTAGATCATATTTCAATTTCTTGTGGCAACATAGATAAGAATAGACTACTAATACTAAAATAGTATTACAGCAACAGTGAAATCCTGGATCTAGGGTGAACACTAGATTTGGTAGATACTTTTTGATTGATTGTAATTGTAAGTGCTTTTTCGAGGTTTTGCACTTATTCAGGTTTCTTAAAAATATTTTCACTGGTTCACAACATATATTTCTATTTTTTTTTTGTTAAAAAACGTTCACTAATTTAAAAAAGTTCCTTGTCAGAGTTAGAAATTTTCTGTTTTCAAATTCATATTTTACCCATTTTTTTGAGTAAAATGTCTTTGCTACTTTCTCTTATAACAGAATCCTTGTGTGTTAATAGCTTAATTAACTTTCAGAATCCTGGTATTGAATTCTATATTATATAAACAGTGTTACTAATGTATCAGTTAACATTGATGTAACTATTTGAAAATATTGGTTGGGTTAAATTGGTAGAAGAGAAGAAACAGAATAGATTCAAATAACAACAGATGGGCTTATAAAATTTTAAATGTTGCTGTATGGAAATTGAAGAGAGTATTGTTTCCCTATAAAAACCTACAGAAATACATTCTAATTTTCTCAGCATCGTTGGCAATTTTCAAAAAACTAAGAACTTCATATTTTCCCTATCCTTTTATTTTTAAGTTCTATTATTGAAAGCTCATTTCAATATATTGAAACTTTTTTTTTCATACCAGTAGTGACGTACATAGAAATATCTGTTTCCAAATAAATTTCACTAAAAGAAATAACTTTCAAATAAGTTTGTTCAAATCCAGGTATGTAGTCATGTCAACTTTTAAGTAAACTTCCTTCAGTAGTACCCGAAAGCTGCTGGTAAACATCCATGCATTTTTGGGGAACACTAGAGCTTTGCCTTTTCTTTCTCCTGGGAATTCTTTTATTATTTCCCAGTGTCATCTACAATCTTTAGGATATCATGTTGGTCTCCCATCCAAGTACTAACTAGACCCATCCCTGTTTAGCTTTTTGAAAATCAGCTATGCGCAGCTATATCTCTCTAGGCATGGGTATATTGTGAGAAAAGACCAGGGAAGTGACAGAATTGATAGATCATGTTGCTCAATTTGAGGTAGTGAAACCTGATAGGAAAACTAAATCCGGGTAGGAAACTGATAGGAGACATTTCAGAGTATTTGGAAATCCCAACAGGCTTCTATAATGGTTTTAGTTTTAAAATCATGAAAAAGCTTCTAAGAGACTTACATTTTATTGTGGTTTGCAATCTACTTAGTCATCTGAAAAGAACCTGTCCATGTTTATATAAAGAAGCTTTGGAAACAGTGTTTTTTCTTTCTTTCAGACTATTCCAAATTAACCATTGTTCCAATGTGGCAGATATTGAGGGCAAGCTAATGAAATTGTGTGGTAGCTTTATAACTTTTCTGTATGTTTTTTGTACAGGCTTGATAGTTTGCTTCTAGTTAGGGAGCTTTAGTTTTGTTCTTTACTATTAAATATTCAGTAATTAAAAGTTAATAGGAAACTGAAAGTGCAGCAGTACACTTTGGAATAGTGTGGCATCCCATACAATTAAATACTTGAAAATATTTTTATTACGAAGTATTATATTTTTACAGGTGCTCCTGATTAACGAACTTGAAACAGCAATGCACCAGCTGTACAAACAGCGCGCCTCCCGCCTTGTCCAAAGACGACAAGATGATATTAAAGATGAATCTTCGGAGTTTTCAAGCCATTCAAGTCAGTCCATCTTGAAGGTTTTTATTATTCATTAAACAACCTTGTTTACATAGTTCAGTTATAATATAAAGTGAAATTTCAAAGTATGTCTTGGTTTAAATCTGATAAAAGAAAATCAGATTAAAGAAATCTAGCTCATACTTTTAAAGTACTTTTCCCAGACTTTCTTGCCGTGGCTAAAAATAGGAAAAATTATTTACAAATTAGTAACTTATGTGACAATATACCATCTTACTACTCCCTGAAAGTATTTCACAGAAAGTTATCTGAACCTGAAAATGATTAAGGCTATTCTGCTAGCAGTTTTCGTTTCAGTAATACTGGTTTCTGATGCTTTAAAACAAACACAAAAGGTACAGTTTGTCATATCTTCCTATTTTAAACATTAGTGCTAACCTGTTTTGTTTTAAATAAATTCATATTACACAATTTTTCTTGCACTAATTTATAAAATAAATGCTGCAAAATTTCCATTAAAAATGAACGTAACCTCTCCTATGAAATCTCATGCTTTCATTGGTAGAAGACTATGTTTGTTGGGTAAACTATATTCCTTCAAGAATCCTCCCACATTTCAGACATTTTATTACTTTCACACATGGCAAACATCAGATATCAAGTTGAATTCTGTTTCAATACTAATTGTCTTAACTTCAACTGAAAATGTATTAATTCCGGTTGCTCATCAATAGTATTCAGCAGGATATGGAAAAATCTATTCTTTATGAAAACGTTGAACACTATTTAAAAATACAAACACTAAAAAAGTATTGTTAAATATTCTGTTCACCATTTAGAAGTTCTAAATGGTGTGATAAAAGATTTAAAATTTTACTGATAATATTGAAGAAAGTCCAATATTTTTAGTATCCATGCAAAAATAAAATTCATGACATCATTTGTTCTATACAAGAACGGGGTAAGAAGTAGTATAATCAAATTTAATAGATGAATGCATGTATGTTAACATTTGTTAAACATCTATGAAACTGCAACACACACACACACATACACACACACAAATATTACTTTTCCTTACAAAAGATGCAATCCTAATTTCAGTGTTTGTACTCTTACAGATAAAGCATTGATGGCACCAAACCTTGATTCTTTTGGGCGAGATAGAACCCTTTACCAAGAACATGTAAAAAGACGGACTGCAGAAAGGGAAGCTAGAAGGTAGTAAAGCATTACAGAGGTTTTAAAGGGTGATTCTTACATTCTAGTGGTATCTGGGTATCTGGAGAATGATACTTCCCATTGTCCTTGACCAACTACCATCACCTCCAGACAGCATAGAAGTTTTAAAAGATAGGAATGGCTGCAGATTCTTCTCCGTTATAGTATATAATACATGTTGATGTGTAAATATTCCAAATGGTAATTTTCTTTAAAAAGTATTTTTCCTTTTGAATTTGCAAAATGGGAGATAAATGCACAATCAAAATTATATGTCAGTAGTCTTTTAGTTGGATTACTGTTTGGATCATGCGCAGAATAGTAGTGAACTAATTCCTAGGGATGGAAAATTACAGGTTAGTATATGAACAGTCTCAGACTAAAAGAAAAGGGGGAAATAATAAAATATTCAAGGTTTATCCCTGCATAACAGGAACACATAATCTTTTTGTGAGCCTTTGATTGATATCCTAGAGCACACTTCAGAATACTAGAATAAAGAATTAGACAGAATCATGTCAAAATTTATTTTTAATTAAATTTCCATTGAGAATAGCTTTAAAAATCTGATTTGGTGGCTACAAAGCTTTGGCTGAAGGTTGTATATTGCATTTCACTTTATAGTGGATGGGTTAAGTTTATTTCTGCTTCAGATGAAAAGGGTAAGGCATATTTGTCCATACAGTATTATGCATCCTTTGTTACTAGGAAGTTACTTCAATTCAGCAACCATTCATTTATTCTTTGTATCAGAGCTCGTCGTAGACTTGCCAGAGAGCAGTCTGGGAAAATGGCTGATCACCTTGAGGGTCTTTCTAGTGATGATGAAGAAACCTCAACAGACACAACAAACTTCAACATGGAACGAGGTTAGACGATTGATCTTAATGATAGAAATATTAACTTCTGAAACACAGTTTTGTAGAAAACTTTTGAGCAGATTAATGTCATGGTTTAATATAAGGTCTGTTGGAAAAAAAGTTAAATTCTAGTTTACTATTATTACTTTAGCTTTAGGTTAAGGTAATAACTATCCTTGACTTGCTGAAATATAGGATAGTGTAGGATATGCTTTTATTTTCTTTCATAAGTGATAATTGCAGGGAGCTAACAGTACTCGTTCTTTTTGGGAGTGTGTCTTATAGTTCAAAAAATATGGTAGTTTGTTAAAAATATATTTGCTTAGAGAAGTTAGTTAGAACCTTGCTTCCTTGAGATAATCTTTCAGATCATTATATCATAATTGTTTGACAAGTAATCACCCATACAAAACAAATCACAAGATCTGTTCACAAATTTAAGCAGGCAGGTTAAATATTTGTTTAAAACCAGCTAGGAAAAAAACCTCCAAAAATATAATTAAATAAATATAGAGAAGCTACTGTGTTTCTCATATAATAAGGCCGGTTCTTATTTTTTTTTTGAGCCCCGAAAAAATGGCTAGGCCATCTTTTCGGGGGTGACTTAATTTCCCCCCCTCCTTGCATCTTCGGGCAGGCGGGTGGATGTTGATCTCGGCGTTGGTGGGGCATTTTGTATCAGGGTCAACGCAGGCAGCACCATATCCGGGTGTGCAACAAAAGTACTTCCTGACGGCAAGCCCCCCCACCATTTCCCCACCATTTCGCATGTTTTAATATAGGCCTTAATTTGGGGAGAGGGGCTTAATTTCATTTCATGCCTATAAAACATGCTGGGACTTCCTATTGGGGGAGGCCGTATTGTTGGAGAAACAGGGTAGAATAAAGCATTCAAATTTATAAGAATCTTTTGTACATTTTCCTTACTTGTTGATTGGTGATGAGGATTAGTTCAATTTATAGAGCTGACCATATGGTCAACTTCCAATTAAAACATAGATAATGCCAAAACAAAAGCAATCATGCAAACAATGCAAAACAAAAATATGGAATGCTTCATGAGTTTGAAATAGTTAATATATTATGATGAACTCTTTCTAAAATAATTTTTATAACTTTATATCCTAGATCGCATTTTGAAGGAGTCAAGCAAAGTTTTTGAGGATGTATTAGAAAACTTTTCCTCCATTGATTATATTAAGTCACAATTTGAAGCCTGGCGTTCTAAGTATTTGTCTTCATATAAGGATGCTTATATTGGCCTTTGCTTACCCAAGCTGTTAAATCCTTTAATAAGACTTCAGTTACTTACCTGGAATCCTTTGGAGGTACAAGCAAGTTAAAAGTGTATTTAGTCTGTAACAAGGTAGAATGTTAAGTATAAATTAATGTTATAATCATATGAAATGATACTTAATTGACAATTAGTTTCTCTTGAGCATTAGACTGGGTCTATAGTATATATTTTTGCTTTAATGCTGATGTGCCATTTTTAAAGTATCATTTTAGTGATTTAATTACTTGATAAATGTCAACATTGTATGAGGTATAACAAGTATATATCAGGACAAGATTGGTAGCTTCTGCTGTTTCTGATTTAGATATATTAACAAAATAGTTCAGAAAAGGGGTGTGTGTGGAAGACTTCTAGATAGTGCTAAATTACAACACCAGTAGCTCAGACAAGAAGGCTGGTGATGAGGAAAGTAAGATTGTGGTGTCATAAAAAACAGAGGTGTCTTATTTCTGTGAACAAATAATAGTCTACCAACAGAATTTGATGTGCTGACATTCAGGACATCCTGAGAGTGAAGCCCACAGCCAAAAGATTTACATTGGTTTATACATCTCAAGCTTAAACACATTTTACACATGCAGCATTTATTTTTAATAGGACAAATGTCAAGATTTTGAAAGCATGCTATGGTTTGAATCCCTGCTATTTTATGGATGTGAAGAATATGATCAGGAAAAAGATGATGCTGATGTTTCACTGTTGCCTACTATTGTTGAAAGAGTGGTTTTACCAAAATTAACAGGTACTCTATAGTATTTAATTAAAATATTTATTTTTCAAAATACAATTTAATTGAATTTTGAGAAGTACTATTTTTTCTTCTTTGTTAGTGCTGGCTGAAAATGTATGGGACCCCTTTTCTACAACCCAAACATCCAGGATGATTGCTATTACCCAGAAACTAATTAATGGATATCCTACAGTAGCACATGCAGAAAACAAAAATACACAGGTGACAAAAAAATTGCTTAACTTTTTTGGATTCATGACTTTCTATATATTGCTTCAATTACTAGTATTGAATTATAATTTTCATGATGCTTCTTTATCTTCAAAGACCTAAATTCACGTATGTTCTTAGTTCACATAAAAAGAAAAAAAGAACAGTAATTTTGTGGTTTGAATCTTAACATCCATGCAAAGAAAATAGATTGCAATTTCTCTATATGTTGTCAAGATCCAGAACAAAAAACTGGGATATATATGATGTGGTGCTTAAGATACTGAATTAGGAGTGAAAAAACTCAGGTTTTAGGAAAAATCAGGTTCTAGTGCATACCCACACATGAAAACTCACTGGGTAATTGGGGTCAGTCTCTCTTAATAAAACCTGCGCAGGGTGTTTGTTGAAAAATTAGAAAGAGGAAGTGCAATGAAAAGAGATTCCCCCCCCCCCCAGATTTGAGTAAATTGCATCCAAATGTACCTTTTTGCTGTAGTTGTTAAGGGACTTGCATGGTCATTAAGTTAATCTGGCTTCCCTCATTGACTTTGCTTCTTGGAAGCCTCCTGGCAAGGTCCCAAATGGTGATCGCATGACCCTGGAACACTGCAACTGTTTTAATATGTGCCAGTTGCCAAGCAACCAAATTTTAATCCTGACTGTGGGAACGATGAGACCGTTGTATGTGTGAGGATTGATTATAAGTCACTTTTTTCAGCACTGTTGTAACTTGGAAGAGTTGTTAAACAAATGGTCATATGCTGAGGATTACTTGTAGTGAGAACTAGTGCCAGTCTTATATGAGATCTTTACTAATTACTTCTAGTAACTTGTTGCTGAAAGAATTTCCATGAACAATCTTAATAGAAAATACTGTTAAAACAAAGTAGATTCTTAATTAGAATAATGTATAGCTAACGTGGAAAAAATACTTGGTCTAGTTTGGACTAAAATGCATTATAAAAATATTGTTTTAACACAATTTAAATTAACTTTCAGACATTACTCAAAGCCCTCTTACTTAGAATGAGGCGAACACTAGATGATGATGTGTTCATGCCACTTTATCCCAAAAGGTAAACTGTCTAGTTTGTTTATTCTATTTCAGAAACATTTACCTTTGTAACAATGTAACATGTTGACAACTATTCTATGCTTATTGAAACATCTTTTGTATTTCAGTGTTTTAGAGAACAAGAACTCTGGTCCTTACTTGTTTTTTCAGCGCCAGTTTTGGTCTTCAGTTAAGGTAAATTAACAAAGAAATAAAACTAGTCCAACTGATTTTTTCTCAAATGGATGAGTTGATTTCCTTGGTTTTGGAGTGAAGTGGATTGGAGCCCCATTACCCTTGAGATGTTGTATGACTATGAAATTTAGCTAATCTGTAGTGTGAATTGTACCAAAAGGGTGTGATTCTGTAAAGCTATGCATATGACCAAAGCTTCCTGAATTGCATTTTCCCATCACATGGTGAAAAGAGCATTGAATCAATGTTATATAGAGTTTGAAAATATTGCATAGCCAAAGAAGATGGATTTGGAAATGACATTCTATACCTGAAACTTGAAAAACTAAATATAAAAGTATTCACATTCAAAATATGCCAAATATAACCAAAAATAATACTGAGTCACTTTTACAAAGTAGAAGATATTTGTAACTACTCGTACATAATGAATTTCCTGGAACACAGCAGCTCCTTATTTATCAATTTATACAATTTTTTTAACCTTTTAATTCTGGAAATCAGTTAATCGTATTTCTTAATAGGAATAAATTACTGATTTAACCAGCCTATATAATTTTATGACTGACCAAATTTATTAACTCTGTTTTGCTAGCAGATATTGATAATATTTCATGTTTTATAGGTGATCATTTCACAGAAATGGGTTGTTGCTGGAAGATTTTTTTTTTTAATGGGACATAGTCAGTTGAATTGTACCACATTGCTCTCCTTTTAGACAGTAAGCAGCTCTGAGAACATTCTGATTTTGGTTGTTTGCTTTCATACGTTCTACAAGAAATATTTCATTTAAAATGTTTGTATTAGTTACAAATATTGATACGGCTCTATTGCTTTGCTATTTATGTTAAATTTTTCTATTTCGATAGCTATTGGGAAACTTTCTGCAGTGGTATGGAATATTCTCCAACAAAACATTACAAGAATTATCAATAGATGGTTTGCTAAATAGATACATTCTTATGGCTTTCCAGAATTCTGAGTATGGAGATGATAGCATTAAGAAAGCTCAAAATGTAAGTAAATATGTTTTAAATTTCACTTCATTTTTTAAAATTCCTTTTTGAGTCTGTTGCCCATATATTCAGAGGCAGTGTATTTTAATAGTTACAGTAGCAGGGATCTGAATATGTTCAAATATACATGTAACCATGACATCTTCATCAATTAGCCCAGGCCTTGATGTTCAGATTAAAATACAACAGTGAGCCCAGTACATCCTATTTTCTATCACTGGAAAAGAGACAAAACAAAACAAAAAAGGAGTAAACTTCTATTTTACAACAACAACATTGCTTGAATTTCCATTTCTATTCTAGCACTACTATTAATGGGCAGTGTAGTGGCTCAGTGATTAAGATGCTGGACTTGATGGAAAGCCGGCAGCCAAGGTTTGAAACTTGAGTGTCATGTGACGGGGTGAGCTCCTGTTACTTTTCCCAGCTTCTGCCAACAGGAAGTGATACCTATTTATCTATTGGCATTTGCATGCTTTCAAAATGCTAAAAAGTTTGAAAGCATAAAAATGCTAGTAGATAAATAGGTACCACTTTGGTGGGAAGGTAATGGCACTCTGTGACACCATACTGGTCACATGATAGCAGAATCGTTTTTGGACAGAGCAGACTCAAAGGCCTTGAAAAGGAGATGAGCATCGCCTTCTATAGTCAGCAATGACTAACATAATAAAATCCGAGGGACTCCTTTTCCCTTTTTTTACTACTGTTAATAGTACAAAAATTAAAATTAACATATTATGACTTCACATTCATACTCTGCTGTTTATCCAAGTTTAGTTACCAAATGACTTACAATAAGGTCTAGTACACTAGCAATAAATAGAAATATCTGAGATGTCTGACCTCTGACAGTTGATAATCTAGTCTGTATTTCCCTGCTAAGTTTATGGAATTGTTAACACATGCATATAACAGAGACCAACTTTTGCTAAATGCTGAGCTATGGATGGACAACCTTCTGAGCAGTAGTTTGTTCTCTAAAACAGCTGGAAAATCAGATGTGATACCGGTCTCTCTCTCTCTCTCTCTCTCTCTCTCTCTCTCTCTCTCTCTCTCTCTCTCTCTCTCTCTCTCTCTCTCTCTCTCTCTCTCTCTCTCACACACACACACACACACACACACACACACACATTTTTGCAAGCAGTTATTCTTCTCCAATCCTCTTATGTAATGTTTTATTATACTGCTAATTACATGGAAATCAGCGTACAATTAGTGTTTTCTTCCTGTTCCCTATATATCAAAGATTTACCGTATATACTCGAGTATAAGTCGACCCGTATATAAGCCGAGGCACCTAATTTTACACAAAAAAAACCTGGGAAAACTTATTGACTCGAGTATAAGCCGAGGGTGGGAAATGCAGCAGCTACTGGTAAATTTCAAAAATAAAAATAATTAATTTGGGAAACGATCTCACTATCTCACGTCACCTCGGGAAGGGAAAGGCAAAGCGCTTTTTGCCTTTCCCTTCCCGGCTGGGGCTGTTGGGAGTCGCCGCCGCCTGCCTTTCCCTTCCCGGCTGGGGCTGTTGGGAGTCGCCGCCGCCTGCCTTTCCCTTCCCGGCTGGGGCTGTTGGGAGTCGCCGCCGCCTGCCTTTCCCTTCCCGGCTGGGGCTGTTGGGAGTCGCCGCCGCCTGCCTTTCCCTTCCCGGCTGGGGCTGTTGGGAGTCGCCGCCGCCTGCCTTTCCCTTCCCGGCTGGGGCTGTTGGGACGCCGCCGCCTGCCTTTCCCTTCCCGGCTGGGGCTGTTGGGAGTCACTGCCGCCTGCCTTTCCCTTCCCGGCTGGGGCTGTTGGGAGTCGCCGCCGCCGGCGCGGCCCCAGTCCCGCCGCCTCGGGAAGGGAAAGGCAAAGCGCTTTTTGCCTTCCCTTCCCGGCTGGGGCTGTTGGGAGTCGCTGCCGCCGGGCGGCCCCAGTCCCGCCGCCTCGGGAAGGGAAAGGCAAAGCGCTTTGCCTTTCTCTTCCCGGCTGGGGCTGTTGGGAGTCGCTGCCGGGCGCGGCCCCAGTCCCGCGTCGCCTCAGGAAGGGAAAGGCCACGGCTTGGAAGGCTGCCGCTGGAGTGAAGCTGCGCACAGCCGCTGCGCTAGCATCGGATCGGGCGCGCCGGACGGTTCCGACCGAGCCCCGAGCATCGTCTTTGGCGCCCGCCCAGCGCCGCGGAGCTCCCTGTACCGGGAGAAGGGGAAGACACCCCCAGGGCGGGGCAGGGAGAGGAGCTTCTCCCGCCCGCCCCTCTTTCCGCTGCCACCGATGTCCCTGCAGGACGACCCCCCCCGCAATCGCCGCCGCTTGAAAGAGACAGGCCGGGGTGGGTAGGCGCCAGGCGCCCTTGGAGGAGAAGGTCCCGCGTTCGCCTGTCTGCCCGCGGATGTCAGCGGAGCTTTGCCGCTGCTTCGTCCGGGGTCTCTGGGCAAACACGTCCACCCGAGCGGGGCTTGTCGCCTCCGGCACGCAAGCAGCGCTGCCCTCGGATTCCCTGTCCGGTTGCCCCCTTTTGAGGGCGATGGCAGTAAACTGTTCCTGTAGCAGCGGCTGCTCCTCTTTCCCGGCTGGGCTGGTGAACGAGGCTTCGCAGAGTTATGACTGTATGGACTGTATGGATTCAATCTGGATTGGGATTAAAATGATTCTAGATTTACTAAACCCCAGTTACTTCTTCCTGGCCTGTCCCCTTGTTGGAGCCAACAGTGGTTTATGGTTCACTAAACCTTGGGGTACTTAGTGGGGTGTTCTGCTGAACTGTGACTGAAGCAGGCCAGTTACTTCTGCCCAGAGCACCAAGGAAAGTATCAGGATGCGGCCCAGGACCTGCATTTCAGGGGGCTCCCCTGGCTCTGATTAAAAAGCCAGATCTGAGCTGTGTTCAGACCAGCCTTTGCACCCTCGCCCTCTCTTTGGTGGGAACTACTGGGTTCTCCGAAGAGGGGTGGGGGCTGTTTTTGGCTCTGAATGTTATCACAACTTCACGTGGGTTCTGTCCTCCTTCAGGGCGGTCTGAATCAACCTGGCTTCCCTGCAATCACAACTACCCCACTACTCCAGGGTCAGATGGAGCAGAGACCTCATCAGGCTGGCCTCTCTCCCCCCCCCCCTTCTCAAGAGCCTGGAAGCTCTTCATGTCCTTCATGTGCAGCCTGGAAGAATGAATGACTTCCAAAGCTCTGGACTCCATCAGGCCCCTGTCAGGCGCAAGTCCCAAATGGGGGTCAGGGTGTCCCTTCTCGGGAGGGGCGTGAGATTGCACAAGAAGCAGGAAAGAATCCCAGAACTGCCCCTGCGTAGTCACGTGTTCCCTTTCCCCCCACCCTGGTGCTCCTCTCAGGTTTGCTAAAAACAAAACCACCCGGGTGACCCTCCTGCCTTCTGGAGGGCACAGGCGCCGGCAGAGTCCAGAGGGGAGCGCGGCGACCGTCCGGCTGGCAGGTGGGACTGCGAGCATTTGGGGGGACTTGGCTGCCTCAGGACCCGCATCCCCTGCTCTCCTCGAGGGAAGCGCGTCTTTCGCTCTGTGGCGGAGGAACCAGCCGGCAAGGCAACCAGGGCGCCTCAGGCGTATCAGCGAGAGGGACGAATTCACAGCCGGAAGGCCGGACCGGAGCCCCTCCCCCCAGCCCCTCCGGGCAGAGGGCCGGCCTCCCGGGACCAGCCGCTCTGGCGGAGAGAATTGCTGAGCCGAAGGTGCCCTGCGAAGCCTCGTTCACCAGCCCAGCCGGGAAGAGGAGCAGCCGCTGCTACGGGAACAGTTTACTGCCATCACCCTCAAAGGGGGCAACCGGACAGGGAATCCGAGGGCAGTGCTCGTTGCGTGCCGGAGGCGACAAGCCCGCTCGGGTGGACGTGTTTGCCCAGAGACCCCGGACGAAGCAGCGGCAAAGCTCCGCTGACATCCGCGGGCAGACAGGCGAACGCGGGACCTTCTCCTCCAAGGCGCCCGGCGCCTTTCTACCCACCCCCAGCCCGTCTCTTTCAAGCGGCGGCGACTGCAGGGCGGAGGTCATCCTGCGGGGACACCGGTGGGCGCGGAAAGAGGGGCGGGCGGGAGAAGCTCCTCTCCCTGCCCCGCCCGGGGGTGTCTTCCCCTTCTCCCGGTACAGGGAGCTCCGCGGCGCTGGGCAGGCGCCAAAGACGCTTGGGGCTCGGTCGGAACCGTCCGGCGCGCCCGATCCGATGCTAGCGCAGCAGCTGCGCGCAGCAGCCTTCCAAGCCATGGCCTTTCCCTTCCCGAGGCGACGCGGGACTGGGGCTGCGCCTGCAGCAGCGACTCCCAACAGCCCCAGCCGGGAAGGGAAAGGCAAAAGCGCTTTGCCTTTCCCTTCCCGAGGCGGCGGGACTGGGGCCGCGCCGGCGGCAGCGATTCCCAACAGCCCCAGCCGGGAAGGGAAAGGCAAAAGCTTTGCCTTTCCCTTCCCGAGGCGGCGGGACTGGGGCGGCCGGGCAGCGATTCCCACCCCAGCCGGAAGGGGCAGCTTGACTCCCAACAGCGACCCAACAGCCCCCTGGGAAGGGAAAGGCAAAAGCGCTTTGCCTTTCCCTTCCCGAGGCGGCGGGACTGGGGCGCGCTGGCGGCAGCGACTCCCAACAGCCCCAGCCGGGAAGGGAAGGCAGGCGGCGGCGACTCCCAACAGCCCCAGCCGGGAAGGGAAAGGCAGGCGGCAGCGACTCCCAACAGCCCCAGCCGGGAAGGGAAAGGCAGGCGGCAGCGACTCCCAACAGCCCCAGCCGGGAAGGGAAAGGCAAAAGCGCTTTGCCTTTCCCTTCCCGAGGCGACGCGACTGGGGCCGCTCCGGCGGCAGCGACTCCACACCATTTTTTTTTTTCAGAGGGGAATCTGACTCGAGTATAAGCCGAGGGGGATTTTTTCAGCACAAAAAATGGGCTGAAAAACTCGGCTTATACTCGAGTATATACGGTAATTAAATAATGTGAGGTGAACACTGAATTTAACAAATAATCTCAGTTTAAAATAAGATGGCAGATATTGCTACAGATAAATATCAAACATTATAGATGGTCATATTTTTGAACATCTTGCCTTGTATACTGAACAAAGAACCAGATATTATTTTGATCTTATAATATTTTCTATACAGGATTATTCTGTATTTTTAATTTTATTTTAAAATTATTTTTTCTAGGTAATTAACTGCTTCCCGAAACAATGGTTCACTAATCTTAAAGGAAATAAGACAGTATCTCATCTAGAAAATCTCTGTAGATATCTTGTTCACCTTGCTGATACAATATACAGAAATAGCATTGGAAGCTCTGATGTAGAGAAAAGAAATTCAAGGTACTCTATTTTAAATAATGTTTTGTTGATTGGAGTCATTCTATATAAGCAACAATAGTGTTTAAAATGTTTATGTAAAGAAGCATCCCAATTAAAATAAGGCATACTACAGTATATGACACAAAATTTAAAATATAAAATACAAGATTAAATATGTACAAATTAAACAGAAGTTGCCTAGAAACTAGCAACATTGTGTTCTGTAGCACTGCCATGAGATCCTCAAGTATACACTATTTGGGGCACAAAGGGCAGGTATGCATGTGTTGTTTAATTAAACATTAAACATTAAAAATGTTTAATTATATTGAAACAAATGAAGTTATTTCAATAATGGTTGGAAGTGCTATAATTTGCAGCTTCTAACTCAATATAAGGTAATTAAGGCAGCAACTACTTTGGCCAAATAGGCATATAGTTCCAGGCTCTAATTCCATCCAGGCAATGGTGCAGGAGTTTTAAGAACACCTTGGTGTCATTGGAGAGAAAGTTGGGCATCATAAGAAATTGATTCAAACCTAGAACTCCAGTACTTCTTAGAATTTCATATAGATATTTATTGTAGACCAAAGGATTGAAGAATAGTTTTCTTTCTAGGAACATTGTATCACATACAGGCAAGTGTAGCATCTCCAAGTCCCACTTCTCTAGAAAGTTGACATAATCAATGTTACTGAACCTTGCAGCTACCAGCAACATAGGCAGTAGGGATGTACTTCTCCTATTTCATTGTCATATGGTCCAAAATGGGCAAAGAAAACAATCCCCAAGAACCATATTTATATTATTTATTCTTGTATCACCAATTCTTATCAGACTCAGTAAATTTACATACAAAATAACAGCATGTAGTAAAACCAGAGTACAAAACATTCCAAGAACATAATAAAGCATTCAGCAAAATCAAAGTACCAGTATCAATAACTACTTTGTTGTTTTATATTATGCTCTTAACTCATGGCAACAATCCTTCCCCCAAAGCTCTTCAGAAAGGTTTGATTTTCACCAACTTATGAAAACTGTTACCAAGGAAACCGGTCTAGTTTACATGTGAAGATTGTTCCAGAGTATTGATGCCATGAAGAAGGGGCAGTGCTTAGCTTCAGTCCTGTCAACTGATAGAATTGTGGCGCCGCTAACAGTTTTGGTGGGAGGGCTATCCTGACAGTTGACTCAGGATACAGTAGGTGGCCTGCAAGTGTATGAACACCAAGCAATATAGGAATTTATGAGACAACCGTTTTTGCTTTGAATTGCACCTGAAAAGCAACTGATAATACAGAGCCTTGCAAGATGGGTATAACGTGATCATGTGGCAGTCAAAAAACTGAATGCCTATTTTTGCCAAGTATGATTTCTGGGTGGTCTTCAAAGCAATTTCACGGAGAGCAAGGCTGTCAAACTCCCGGCCCAGGGGCCAGATGCGTCACATGCTGGCCACGCCCAGTTTAGCAAGGGGAAAAAAGTCCTAATACGTCATGTGATGCCGCCATGATACGTGAGTTTGACACTCCTGATGTAGAGCATGAAAAAAAACAGTGTCAAAGGTGTTCTCTATTTGATTGACATTTGTTTGATGGGCTGTGGTACTACTGATGCATCTCCTGTTAGCAAAGCTGTGTCCTTTTTCTAGAGTCAACAATTAAGCATGTTTAAAACTCTAAACATACTTTAGAATTTTTGGAACAAATTGTTGTTGGAGGGATAATGGTAAATCTATTCTAAACTGCACTCCATGGTCATTGTAGGGATGAGGCTTTGTGAGCATCTTAAGTACTGTTACATGATTTATTTGATATACTTGTATTGCATATTTGCCAAATACTGTAGATACATCTGTACTTTGCATGTTTTTTTTAACAATCTGAATTTTCTGTTCTTTCTCTTTGTAGGGAACATATAAAACAGATAATAAAACTTCTATCAAGTATTCGAGCACTGGACCATGCTTTTACAGTAGCAAATGATCATAATGTAAAAGAGTTAAAGAACTTAAGTGATGGGAAATAAAATTGTGTCAATTAATTCTATAATATAAAATCATTCCTGAATTGTAATTTTGTACATATGTAAAGTTTTCTTAAATTGTAAAAGGTTGTTTTTAAGACAAAGTGCATTCTTAAATACATCGTGTGTAATAGTGTTGATGAAAAGTGAAAGCCAAGATTTTTCACATGCATTTTGTTTACAAAAACTTTTATATCCCATGATGGCCATCTGTTCAATTAATTTCAGAGTAGGAAAGAAATTCTTTATGATAAAATGAATAGATGATTTCAGATATTTATACCTCCGTGGTTACGTGTTTGAAATGATACCTTTTGAAGTAAATTTTTGTTGCTGAAATTGGTCACAACTGCATAATATGTATGGCCTTGTGAGAGTAAACAAGCTTCTCAAATAATGTTGTTAAAAATATACATATTGATCATAAAGTAATATTCTTAAATTTTAGATTAAAAAAACCCTGCAGTCACAGTTTCAGTTTCCCAAATAAATTATATTTCAGGTGAAATTATTTGTGCCATGTAAGTTAGATCCTTGTTTTAAGAACAACATTCCTAAATTGCATTTTTCCCCCTAATTCTTTAGAATGCATTTTCTCATAACAATTTAAAATCCCACAATGTCCATAGGATTTTATATCCTGTGATCATTCACTGAATTTTCCAAAGTTACTTGGATTGTTTAAAGATTAATCTTTTGGTTGTCATGGCTTGCTCCTAAGTTTAGTTTGAATTGAGAAGAACGTTGTCACTGTAGATACCTTCCTTGATCTTACCTTGATATGTAGTCCTTTGTACCTGAAAAAAGAAATGGACTACCAAACCATCGTACTTTATCATGATCTTGTTGTGTGATGGAAAGAAAATATTAAATGTACAGTTTGCCTTTGGACACTAAATAATTTCTGAATTCCTTGCCATGATTATTTTCAATCGTATCCCCAAATGATGTCAAGCCTTTACACTTACATAGTAACACCAAGAAATTGCAATAAATATAACCATATTGGCGGCAGACATCAGTAGAATTGTGGGCAATTTGCAATGATTTTCTTCTCTTTTTCAGAGAGGAAAAGTAAGGAAGAAGACTTTCCATATTTTTATGTGACTAAATAGAATTAATATATCTGGGACTATGAAAATACAATCTATTGATAAATTCTTGGCATTATTTATGTTGGGTTGTTGTACATATTAACAATATCTCTTTACTAAGCATAGAACATTGAATGGAAAGGACAACTTTTAGCAAGTTTCTTTACAACGCCCACAATGTCTCCAATGTTATTCAGCAACAGAATTTTGCTGCTGGCAGGCAAACATACCATAAGAGCTGATAATACAATATTTCTGTCCCATTTCCATTGTACAATGCTATCAGAAGTCATCTGACTACAAGTCTATATGCAGTTATATAACAAAATTATGTTATGATAAAAAAGGAAGAAATAGGATACATGATGTAAAATTGAATATAGTAATAGATATTTTTACTAAAATTTAATAGTTCACAAGCTAAGACTAACATTGAAATTTAGGAGGTAAATGATATAAAGAGCTTATAAACTAGATCTGAAAAGATGTAATGCAAGCAAAGGCTTAACTATGAAGCTACAAAAAGATTTTTGTCACGAGGGAAACAGCAATTAAGAATAATGCTATTAATCTTGTGCCTTTTAGCAGACAATATTAAAAATGTTTATCATTCATTCACATAATATCCTATATATTACATACATATCCTATATATATATTAGGTTTTTTTTTTTTTTGATAAATCACAAAATTAAATTACTCTTATGAATTCCTTAAGATAAATTACAGTTATATTTTGCCATCATTTTTAGAGCTTGCCCTACAATAAATTTTCATGCCACTATATTAAAAATTCATTTTTTTCACATTTTTTAGTAACATGGATTGCTATTTCTGAAAAACAATATTAGCATTACCTAGGACAGTGGTGGCTAAACTTTTTGAGCTCCTGTGCCAAAAATTGTGCGTGCGCTTACACACATGCACTCGTGTGCCAGCACCCAGAAGGCAATGTGCGTGTCCCCCCATGCCCCCTGCGTATGCGCATGCAAGCCACCCGCCACCTGCTTACCTGCATGCACCTCACAGCTGATTTTGCAGCTGGTTTGAGGCCTTTTTCGGCCTCCCAGAGGCTTGAAAAAAGCTGCCTCAGGCTTTGTAGGATGAATAATAGGCCCATTTTGTCACTTCCGGTATTATAGGCCTCAAACCTCAATTAACAAAACTAAAATTTTTAAAACAAGTTATTAATCTAAAAACCCAACAACTTATTTGCTTAAATGTGGATATATGTGAATATTCATCTGATCCTAGCTAAAATAAGTAGATCTATAAATAATTCAAAATCACTAAAACAGAATAATTTAAATTTTTCAAATGTTTGTAACTCCTTTCTCAATGCAGTATGTGCATTTTTGAATTATTTAAAATGTAGCAACATATATTTGAGCCTCTTTATATGAGATTAGTACAATTTCTATAAAGCAGTAGTTTATCAGGTAATCAATTAACTTCCTTAAAGATTATGACAATAATACCAATATAATTATAATACAGAGTTAAAAACTCTACTGAAATAAGTAAATACTCTAGTCTCACCCCGATAAAAATATTTTCAGAGATAAAGGAACTTTGCAGCAGTCAATGTTTTAAGAGTGTTTTAATGACTTATGAAAAATATTCCACATCTCCAAATAACATGCAGTACTAAATTTCTTAAGGCACACAATGTTGTGAATACATAGTGCAGGGTGCTAGGAAAAGCAAGTTTATAAAACTCAAAAGTCTGCTTTTAAAGGTTATTACTTGGCTTTTTTACATCAAAAAATGATCTTTACAGTTCTAATTAATGTAGTTGGACAAAAATTGTGGGACAGATAATTCAGTGATAGCATGTGCATAAATTAATCCTGCTATATACTCTTCAAAGTCTGCATACTTTTTGCCATCCCTTTTCTCATTTCAGTTCTTAAATATGTAAATATATAGTAGCTCACATGCTGAGGCAGTTATATAAATTAATAAACATTTTAAGAAATAATATATTGAGAAATATCCAAAAACAGCAAAGAATGGTAGCAATACTAATTACCTGGAAGTTTATGTGAAATACAAAAAATACTACAGTAAAATACTGATTCTTTTAAAATAACATGCCTGATTGTCACAACTTCCAAAGAGCTGAACATTCAGGAAAATTTATTTTTGTCTGAATGTCAGTTACCAAACATCTTAAAGTAAAAGCTGAAACAAGTATTAAAGTAACACAAGTGTGTTTCAGATAGAAGTATTTGTCAGTTCAAAATATTACATACAAGAAGTCTAGCATTTTTAAAAAATAACTGTCTTTGACTCCCTGGAATGATAAAAATTATATTAGGACATAGTGCCTACATGCCTCCCTTGTCTACTTACCTCCCATTGAAATTTCTAAGTAGGCCTGTGTAAACTGGACCTTCTCATTGATGGTGGATTTAGTCTGCTGAAGTTAACACTATAAACCAGGGGTGGGCAAACTACGGCCCGCGGGCCACATCCGGCCCGTTGGTCTTTTTAATCGACCCGCCCGAAGATTGGTACAGAATTAAGGTTTGATGTGAATGATTGAATGATTGAATTCATTTGATTTTGACTTGTAATGACAGGCATTTCAACACCAGTGGTGCATTAGGCGCAGTGACTTGATTTTGCGGAGATTTTGCAGTTTTTATACGTATCGTATCTTGTGCTGACCCGGCCCGTCTGTCAAATTTTAAAAGTCAATGAGGCCCCGAGCCAAAAAGTTTGCCCACCCCTGCTATAAACTATAAATAAGATAAGATAAGAAGAACTTTATTGTCATTGTACAAGTACAACAAAACTGTGGATGCACCCCAGCAACTGTTCGCAATACAATAAAACCAGAGTCTAAATAAAACCAATGTCTAAAGCGCAAGTTCGTTGGTAATATAGCTTGGGTGGAGATTAAATACACTTAAAATCTTTTCAAGTATTTCAATTGCCTTTAAAAAGAAAACCACACAAATTGGTAAACGTTTTTACCATTCAAAATTACAAATGAGACAATATCCTACAATGAAGGCACATTTGAAAACCGAAGTTGGGTTTAACTACAAAGAAAGAATTCGCGGTAGCAAAACTAATTGATCAAAGGGGTCCTTGGTGCTCCCTGAGCTTGCTTGTTTTCTTGCAGATGTCTCATTACTCAACTCGGTAACAGCATCATTGCTAGATAGGAAAATAGTCCAAGAAAGTAGGCAAAAAATGATACAGCTCATGATCACAGATGCATACCTCAGATTAAACAAATATCTGCACGCTAACCTCAAAGAACATCTGGAACAGACCTACCATTTCAGGGCACATGGAGAGACTGACCACAACCACGATTATGGCAAGTCCCAGAGACATTCTGGGGAAAGAAAAATCAAAATGCAAAGCAGACTCCTTAAACTCTAAAGACTACCATTGATGTTACCTAGTTTAGGTAATGAAACGTCTGCAAGAAAACAAGCTCGGAGAGCACCAAGGACCCTCATGTCAACCCTCAGCTCGAAATATTTATTGGTACTAACTGATCAGGTGTTTTTTAATGGTTTTGGTTGCCAGAGCAAAGAGATCGTTCACTTCACATATAAGACGAGCAATACGCGTGAATATGCGTGAACCTGCACTCAGAAGTGTGTGTGATTTGACAAATGAAACGGCCACTTTAATTATTGTATGGTTTGTTAAGTTTACTGCTTATTAAAATGGTCCACTATTGGCGCCTACTACCGCATTCTGAAGTACTAAGAGGGGAAGGAGAGACACCTTTGAAACAGAGGGAAGGCAAGCGAAGCGCCTGCCTCCCAACCCCTTGCGGAGACCAGCGTTTTGTTGCTCCGCTCTCCTCAGACTCCCTCCCACCACTTCCGGCGAGAGGCGGTATAATGCGGAAGTGATGGGTCAGGAACAGAGGAAATGAGGCAGGTGCCTCAGACAGCGGCACCGAGAAGCTTAGTCGGAGGCGGTAAGGAACATTGAACGAAGGGGTTGACTTGACCTGTTTGGGATTCTCGACCCTCGTTTTTTGGAGAGCCTTAACTGTCCTAAAGAACGGGCTCCATCTTTTCCGTAGTGACGGATCTGTAGAGGTGTGAAGGGAAGTGGTGTCCTCGCACAAGATGGAGGCTTTATGAACCGCGGTGACACCCCCAGATCTCTGTGTCAGCCTGTCAAAAGGGGGGGGGGTGTGACTTGGCGGCTTCTTTGTTTTTATTATTTTATTTTGCTTGGGGCTTTTAATTGGCATTGCTTTGGTAAGGTTGGTACCTTCTTGCAGCCTCTCACAACCACCAACCTAACAGTCCAACGAGGGAAGTCTGGTGGTCGCAGTATATAGCCTGTTCTAAGATGGATACCGGAGACCTCTTACAGTTGCTTTGCTTTAATCCAACTTCTGCTTCCCCAAGTCTTTCATGCGGAAATGCAAAGATAGCGGTGCGTGGGGGGCGGGGATATTTAGTGAGCTAAGCCCTCTTCAGTGCGGCTACCCAGCA
The DNA here is from genome assembly GCF_049901735.1 of Notechis scutatus. Taxonomy (NCBI): domain Eukaryota; kingdom Metazoa; phylum Chordata; class Lepidosauria; order Squamata; family Elapidae; genus Notechis; species Notechis scutatus. Next base: position 51,479,589 of record NC_142013.1, on the reverse strand, counting down.
TAGAGAACCTGGAAGGGGGTGGGTAAGTAGAGACGGAAAGAGAACTGTCATTGCATATTGCCTGGGAAAAAAATTTTGTGCTGCCTCTATTAATGTTAAAAAGTGTAGTTTTTTTCCTGCAACTATTGCGGGTTTTTTTTTTAACAAAAAAATCTTGTGCTTCTCTTAACTGCTGCCATTAGTAAGGAGTCAGTTTTCTCTTGTTCGTGCTTCCCTGAGAAATCAGTTTTCTTTTGGAAAAAATACTGCACCTCTCAATAAGAGGGAATAAATGGGATACTAAAATGCTACTTCATAACAGAACCATTGCTTTCTATTCTGCTATATCTTTTCCTAAATAGATGTTTTTATATATTTAAAAACATAACATACATTTTTCTGTGTACAAGCAGGAAGTGGAATATACAGAAACCAGATAATAGTTTCAGTCTTTCATATAAGAGATGATATTTAATTTACTTCTAGTTTGTAACAGTGATTTATCTCTACGTACAAATTACCTGTTATGTTGCTGCTAGTGATCTGATTTATATTCTAGTCTACATATTTTCTTGGAATTTGATTGCTCTCCTTTAGCAGATGACAAATTAATTTCTCTGTTGTGAAGCTGAGTCAGATTATTCCAGCTCAAGCTAAATCCTAAATGAGTGTGGAATGCTCAGTGGTAATTAGCATGATTATTTGCAAATGCATCACTTTTAAAAATAGCCAACTCTCATCTTTACTTTTGGATGTGATAGGATGCAAGTTAAAGTAAATGTTACTTTTTTCAATTTTTAGTTACTAAGCCACAAATGATAATTACTGTTCTATTTCTAATTGTAATGGCTGTGGAAATGCTTCTAACAGATTTGCAGTTATATGTTATTGCTTGCAAGCTGCTTAGAGTTGGGCAACTGAAGTGGTATAGAGGGATCTATTATATATTTAAAATGTGAATAAAAGAATAGAGAAGCTTGCTGGTACATTTACTAACATGCTTTCTCTGGTTTCCCTGTTTATGATATTATGGAAGTAGAACATATAAAGAAGTTAACCAACTTGCTAACTGCATTAGCAGGTTCTAGCACTTGTAATACTAGTATGCCAGTGAGAATTGGAATGTCTATCATTAGTTGACCAAACTATAAACAGCTTTTCATTTATTTAGCTTGTCTTTTATAATGTTTTTCTGTATCTATACAAATATTTTAATTTTATATAAAAAGGGATGTTTCTTTGCATCTTGTGATATTTCAGTTCCCTACAGATTTGGATGTGAGCCTTAACCTGGAATGCATCACAGAATAAAATTTATTCTCTCCCTGTTTTGCTTAGGTGCATCAGGATGTACTTTATGTGAAATGTGCTTTAACAGATATACATTTTTACACATAGTGAAACAATTAATTTGTTTTAAAATATTTTGGTATTTTAATGTGCATATATGTGACACTTATGAAAGAATATTATGAAAAATATCACATTTTTATCAAGTGCTGATAGCTTTTAAAATTCTAACTATAGAACTATATAAGACTATAATAGTATGAGAACACTCCTTTCGGATGTTTAAAAAGCAATATCTGAAGGAGCTTATTAAAAGTATGTTTTGGATGCTTAAAGGATGAATAGCAGTGAAGCAAATAGCCTATCCTCAAAAAAATTTCAATTGTATTGGAACAGTCAGTTCAGAGTTCCTGTGTGGTTTTTAAAGAAGGCATAAAAATATGTAATAGTAATCTGAGCTGAAAGTAATAATTAGGGTAGATAAATGCTTGATTAACATAATATTAACAATGGTTATATTTATTAATTACTTTAGATCATCAGTTTCTGAGGTGAATCTTCTTGTAATATGATATCTTGCATTAATTGGGTGAGTATAATGACAATTACATGTATATAAAATCAGAATATGTTATGTCAGTTGAAATAATTTAAGATAGTTTAATTAGGGATATCTCTATTTTAAAAAATTGTGCTTTCTTTTTTGACTTTGCTGTACAGTTTTGTCTTTCATAAAGGAAAAATGGCATTCAGTAAAGGCTATCGTATTTATCATAAACTGGACCCACCGCCATTCAGTGTAATTGTAGAAGCCAGAAACAAGGAAGAATGTCTCATGTTTGAATCTGGAGCTGTGGCTGTTCTCTGTAAGTTGATGATCACTGCAGATATAAGCAGATTGCTGATAATATGTGCAATAATGAAAGATTGAAACAGAACAAATGGTGTTGAGTCACCATTTGTGTTTGGCTAAACTTCATCTGTCCAATGATTTCTAATCTTTTTCTTTTTAGTCTTTTACATTGCAATTTTCAGGTTGGCATATTTTATTAGGATAGATTGATGATGGATGGATGGATGAATAGAAGTACTGAATTAATGATTAATTAATATTTGGACATTGTGCTACATGTAGTCTACCAGATATGACTGAAACATAATTCCTGATAGACTAGCCAGTATGGCTAATAATAATGCTATGGGTTGGTGGTGGTTTTTTTTTTTTTTTTTTTTTGACAGAATAGTTTATAACTAGTGCATTCAAATGGCTTGCAGTTGGGGATCAAACATTAGCACACATACTCCATACCCAATCTATGATTACTTCTCCTCACAACAAACAAAATTAATGCAGTTGAGAATGCTAGAGGGGTAAATTTCAAATCATCCTCTCTCCTGGCCTGCCTCATCCTATTTTTCCAGTTGTGCTGATGATTTTGTGAAAGGCCTCAATCTACAAACAAATACAAATATTGCTTGGATTCTAATTTCCATACTTGGCGGTTACACTGGCCCAATTCAAATTCAAAAGCATACGAGATAAATTACTTTCTGATTTTTATAAATAAGCTGCATTAATGAATCTCCCTTTAATAAAAATCATTTTTTCTTTTTGAGGAGAAAGATAAAAGCTTTATTCCTATCTATTTGATGTGGTATAAAGAAATATAAAGCTGTTTTTAACTTGTCTGGGATATGATGTTGATGCATTGTTAGATGTTGCAACATTAACTTCTGTTTCTGCAATAGCTGCTGAAGTGGTTGGCAACTCTAAATTGGAATGTTTGTTTTAAACTTACTAGATAAACTTATCTAATATTTGCATGCCAATGTCAACCCTGGATAAATGGGGATGGTTGAGATAAAATCTGGTGACCTACCTTGTAAAAATCTTGCCAAGAAAATTTTATGGAAAGGCTTTCAAATTAATCAGAAATGGTACCGAATGGAAGGATCCCGAGACCAGACGGTATGCAACAAGCTAAGAGGGAAGAGCAAGGATCTGCAGTGTGTAGTCAAAGCATTAATAATGTACCTGGGATAAATCCAGCAGGAATCCCAGCTATTGATGCAGGCATTGATAAAAGCAAGGATCTGCGCTGTACAATGGCACATCCGATAGCAATGTAGAATGTCTGAGGAATGAGTCGGGGTAAATCATCAAACAGGAGATGGCCTTGACCTCCTAAGCATCAGTGATCTACATTGGATAGACATTGGCTATTTCCAGTATGGGGAATTCACTATATATTACTGGGATATGACACCAGAAAAATGAACGAAGCGGCATTATTACAAGCAAGAAACTTAACCAAGCAGTGGAAAATTTCCAATAGTTAATCATCATATTTTGATCCTCCAAATTTGTGCCAAACCCCTCAAAATCATAGTTGTTCAGTCCGTGCCACGATGATTGATGCTATGGAACTTGAAATAGAGGGTTTCTGTGCCAGCATTGAAAAAACTGGTGGAATTCATTGGTTCTATTTTTCCATGGAAATTGATTTTGAATTATGAATACCTGGTTCAAATAGTACAGGTGTGCTTATACATTTGGACTTCACAAAATAAATTGCACTGTGATCGGATCAACTGTGTCCTCTGCAGCCATCACTGGTCCAATTCAGTCCTCACCGTTAAAATGTTCCCAGGTGCTGATTGTGGTTCAGCTCATGAACTGTTGGTGGCTAAGATCGGAGTCAAATTACGTGACATCAAAAATACAGCATCACTGAAGAAGTTTAACATCACCAAAATCTCCTCTATGTGTGCAATTGAGGTAAAAAAAAAATAGGTTTGAGCTGCTGAGAAGATGCCAAATAAACTGTAGCAAGAAAAATAATAATTGCCCATCATTAAAACAGCAGGTGAGCATATAACCATGCAAGAAGCCAAGGAAAAAGTGAAGCATAGGTGGATCTCCAATAAAACCAGAATGGCCAAGTGAAGAAAAGCAGCCAAAGCAGCGGACAAACAAGAAGAAGCAAGGAAATTGAATGTTTATTTCTAAGGACCAGCAAGAAAAAACAATGTACTGGGACCAGTATTACAAGCAGCTAGAAGAGAAATGCATGAAGGAAGAGAAATACATCAGGAAAGAGGTTGTGCAAGTCAAAAGGATTTGGGCACTATTTACTGCTCATAGAAGCATCATCAAAAACAACCAAAGAAAAGAACTTTCTAACTAATAGGGAGACAGATGATGGGATAATACAGAAGAACTATATGGCAATAACAAAATGGCCAGGTTCCTCAAGTTGATGACAAAAGGGAAGCAGAAATAGAACTTACCATCTTTCAGGGATAAAAGTGGGCAGTGAGCCAACTGTCAAAACAACAAAGACCCCATGTGTTGATAACCATCCCCACAGAATTGCTGATATCATCCATCACATCAGAGCTTTGTGCCAGAAACAAACACATGGCCACAGGATTGGAAACAATTGGTGTTCATTCCATTGCCAGAAAAGGGCAATTCCTAGGATTGCTCCAATTAGCAGATAATTTCCCCCATCCCTCATGCTAACAAAATTCTCCTTAAGATCATACAACAAAGTCTAGTTCTAACCATTGAAAGTGAATTATCAGGTGTTCAAACTGTATTCAATAGGGGTTATGCACTTGTGACATATTGCAAATCCATGCTGATCATGGAAAATTCTCAAGAATATCAAAAAGTGCATCTACATAAATTTTATTGATTACAAGAAAACTTTTGATTGTGTTAGTCATCATAAGCTATGCATAAACCTAGAAGATCAGAGGGTGCCAACCCATTTCATCACATTGGTGCAGTCACTATACACAAGTCAGGAGGTCAATATGCAAACAACACAGAGACACTGGTTAGTTCAAAATTGTATTTATTTGTGAAATTTATTAACTGCCCATCTGAAGGTAATTTTTCAAAATAGAAAAAGGAGTGTGGCAAGGTTGCATTTTTTTTCACCTTTCTTGTTCTACCTATGTGCCGAAGTGATCATGAAGAAGTTGGAACTTGAAAAATAAAAAATCAGTGTGAAGACTGAAGGAAGGTTCATCAACAATATTCAACATGCTGATGACACAATTCTCAGAAACTAAGGAGGCCTGAAATATCTGATGGAAAGGACTAAAGAAGAAGACAAGAAATTTGCCCTTTTCAAAAAGACCAAACTCATGATCTGTGATGGAATATGCACTTGCAGCATCAGAACTTCCTCGGACAGAGACATGGATCAAGAGACAGTGTAGTCCCAAGCTGGGAGAGTGGAAGAGATTCGGGTAATCATACCCTAGAATCTTTTCAGGATATATTCTAATAGCTTAGAAAGTTACAGCTATAATTTGGCAAGATTCTGTCTACTGGTTGTAAGCAAATAAAAAATTGGACTTGACTGGCTCTCACCATCTTGTCTCTGGATTTAAGTCCAACATGACCACTGCAAAGAATGGAAATGTCAAAGTAACAAATGACAGTGAAGAGATCAAATGCATGCATCAATTCCCTTTCCTTTGATCACAGATTGATCAAAGCAGTGAATACAGCCCAGAAATGAAGCATCATATCACAGAGTCACACAGCAAGGATGAGCATGAATCAAATACAGAAAAGGTAGGACACCAGCCTAGCTACTAAATGCATATTAGTCCTCACTCTTGTGTTTCCCAAAACTTATCTGCAGTTGTGAAAATTGCAATGAAAAAAGTAGACATCTAGGAGAAATATTCAGTAATTCAGACTGTGGTGTTGGAAACAGGTCTTGCCTTGAATGGCAAAAGTGATAAGCAATTACTGGCTATGTAAAACCAGACATATCTCTGAAAGATAAAATCTCGAAATTGCACCTTATTTTGACCATATCAAGCAACCATTTCACTAGAAAAAGACAATTATGCTTGGAATGGTCAACAGTAAAAGGAAATGTCCCCGTCCCCCCCCCCAAAAAAAAAAAACCCACGGGGCTAAATACCATCAAACTGACATCAAGAGCATAAAACAACTGAAAGAATTCATACAAGACTGGAAAATGTGGAAACAACTAGTCCAGAGAATTGCTGAGAATTGGACACAATTGAACAGATAAAATCATTATGGTTGTCAGCAGATATTTAATATTTTCAGTCAAGAGATTTAAATTGAAGGATATAGCTGAGTGAAAAAGAAAGCTTCTAAGGACAGTTTCATTATACTTGAACCTGTTCAGAAATGAATACTAGAATATAAATCAATGCAAATCAAGCAATGTAGCAATGTACATTAATACCATGATATCTACTGATTATTACATGAGATCTCATGAGATTTCAGCCATTTAAAATGCGGGAAAATACATTAAATTGTGTAATAGTATCATTACTTGTAAAAAGTTGCTGAATCCTCATGTAATATGAAAAAATAGTATTCCTTTTTTTACATTCAGCAATTAGAATTTGTTTCAATGCATACTGTCTTTTGTATTAATAAATATTGTATGTTTTATTGCTGTCATGAAATAAAACCATTTCTTGATGAAATGGTTATCAAAGTTGTTAACAAACTCATTATTATTGCAGTATAGACCTCTGCCTCCAAGCTCTTGGGTTTAGTATGCAAAACATTATGCAAGTGATTGGCACATAAAAAATGATTTGAATTGCTTAAACTATAGTATTTTTTTTAAGAAAGTAACTTGGGAATACATCAGTTATAATATTCAAAATTCTCTTGGCTCAAACCAAGCTTTTATTCTTGCTTATACCCCCCCAACCCCCCCCCCCCCCCCCCACACCTGTTTGGATCCCAACTGTGATACATGCTGTAGTTAAAGTATTAAAATTTGCTTAGAATTGTTATAATGAAAGATTGTTGCGTATCAGAAGTTGGTGTGTTCTGATGGAGGGTTTTTTAAAAAGTTCCCACAATTCTTGTCAAGAGGCCTAGTAAAAGGCCCCTGAGCTGAAGCTGCTCCACTCTGGCCTAGCAGTGTGATGCCAAGCCACAGCCTTTATGGAAGCTCCAACAGCATGGGGTGAAATTGCAACATCCTGGGAAGCCCCAAGTTCCCCAAGAAGCTCCAGTAACTTAGCACAAGCTGCAGTCCAGTAGCATAGCCCCTGCCCAGCTGATCTTCACTGCTTTGTTGCTCCCACTGCTGATAGGATGTGCCTGCCCTGACCCTTTGCAAGGCAGATGCTGGCCACAGGAGGCCATCTTCTCCAGCTGGTACAAGGAAACGTGCATGATCCTGGGAAGAGAATTGTGCAGCCCACAGTAGCCTCTCAAAGGACTAGATCAGCCACACTTGGTTTTAGCAGGAAGCAGGAAGAAGACAATGAAGGTCAGCTGGAATTGCAAGGGCCAAAAGAGCATAAATGGGGGAGATTGGTGGGGAAAGTTGAAATGCTTTTGCAGTCATAAATTACCAAGGGCTTGCAATGGCTGTAGCTTTTAGGACTGGTTCAGCACCGTCGTAACAGTTGTTGAGCGAATGATTGTAAGTTGAAGGCTATCAATAGTTTCTAAAGGAAGCCCTCTGGTTCTTGCAAAATCTTGACAGCTATGCAAAGCCATTTGATAGCTCTATTCTGAAGCATATACATTCATCTATTTTCTTAATTATTCAATTGTATTGTCAGTTATACAAATCCAGTTGCTTATTTTGAATTGTAAATACTTCTAATTAAAATGAAGAACTTTAGAATGAATTTGTAAACCAACTTTTTGGTAAATTTTGAACATTTATCTAAACAGCATGTGCTGAGAAAGAGGCAATCAAGAATATGTACTCCAAGGTAATGGACGCATATGGACTCCTAGGTGTATTAAGGTTAAACCTTGGTAAGTACCTTCTATTTTTTATTTAGAAAATTGTCTGCCTAAGTTTTCATTTCAGAAAAATAATGGTGATTAGAATTTCAGATTGTTTGTGATTTTTTTCTGTAGGTTAGTATATTCACTTTTCAGAGAACTTAAGTAATTTTGTTTATACACCAAGGTATTATTGAATAAGTTGAAAATCAATTACTGATAATTTTATGTTCTGAGTAATTATTTTAAAATAATTCAGTTCTGTGTTGAAACAGTAAAACATGTTGAAAATTATTTTTTCTTGAAGAATAGTAATCAGTTACTATATTTATTACAGGAGACACGTTACTGCATTATTTAGTACTTGTCACAGGATGCATGTCTGTTGGAAAAATTCAAGATTCTGAAGTTTTTCGTGTTACTTCCACTGATTTGATATCACTAAGAACTGATCCTTCAGATGAGGAACGTGTCTCTGAAGTGCGCAAAGTATTGAATTCAGGAAACTTTTATTTTGCTTGGTCTTCTACTGGAGTCAGTTTAGATCTTAGTCTAAATGCTCATCGTAACATGCAAGAAGAAAGCACTGATAATAGGTTTTTCTGGTGAGTTTTGTTTTAAAAGTTCTATCCATTATATTAGTTTATGTAACTGTGTTATGAAATGTCTCATGATTTTTACATTATCTATTTTTAATGCCATTTTTTTTCTTAAAGCAATATATTATTTTAAAAAATCAGATCTTGCAGTGATAGTTGAAGAAATTTTCTGAATACTTAGTTTCCATCTATGGAGAAAAACACAAATCTAAGTTTAGAAATGGGTTGTAAACATTTCCCCCCAAAATTACAGAAAACAGTTTAAGGCACTCCACAGTCTTTAAAACTTATCTGTTTTAAACGTACAGTGTTTTGTTATCACTTTATTGTTTAAACCAGGGGTCCCCAACCACCGGGCCGCGGACCGGTACCGGGCCGTGGAGCAGTCTTTACCGGGCCGCAAAGAAAAAAAAAAAAAAATGGCGGCTTTCTTCGCCTTCGGTGAATGCTGCTGGGATCGGGATCAAGGACACAAATGAAAGAAGGGGAGGGAGGAAGCAACCGAAGCCTGTCCTGCTCTCTGGTTTCAGCTCTCTCAGTCGCTTCACTCCTCCACCAGCACAGGAAGAAACTGCTTCAAAGAAGCCGGGGGGGTGGCTTTTCCTGTCGCCGCAGCTTCCCGAGCGCCCGTTTCACCCCCACTGCTGCCGCTAGCAGTTCAATCCACAGTGCTCCGTTCTGCCTGCCTGCCTGTCTGGTTGTTTGGGAGCAGCTTCGGCTGAGAATAATAACTATTCGCCTCTTTTTATCAGCCGAAGCTGCTCGAAACGAAGAAGGCAGGCAGGCAGGCAGGTAGAACGGAGCACTGTGGATTGAACTGCGAGCGGGCGGGCGGGCGGGTGGGGTGAAACGGGCGCTCGGGAAGCTGTGGCGACAGGAAAGCCACCCCACCCCCCACCCCGGCTTCTTTGAAGCAGTTTCTTCCTGGGCTGCTGTAGGAGCGATAGAGTGACTGAGAGAGGAACGAGGCAGACACCTGAGGGAGGGAGGGAGGGAGACACCTGAGGGATGGGGCTGAGGGAGGCAGGGCCGAGGCGCTCCCTGAACTTGGTGAGTTTGCTGGCACGCGTTTATTACCCGACTAGGTAACAACATCAGATGTTACCTAGTCAGGTAATGAAACGCCTGCAAGCAAACTACCAAACTCGGATTCTCCCGGTCCTTGAAAAATGTTTCTGCTTGAAACCGGTCCCTGGTACAAAAAGGTTGGGGACCACTGGTTTAAACATTCTCCAATTCTTTGTATATTCACATGGAAATAACCTTATTCAATATAATCAGTGTTAATCTGGAGAAACAAGGCTGTAATTGATTGGAAAAAATATTCTCAAGTAATAAGCGTTAAATGGGAAATTCCATCTATTTTCATTTAGGCTTTCTCCGTAAGTTGTCATTTGAAATTCCCAATAAAAGTAAACTGAAATTCATTGAATGTAATTTATTAAGTCTAATTTATAAAATATTGTTTAATGTAGAAATATTTGAAATGTTTTACATTCCATTCAAATGTACATTTTAAAGTCTGAATAATTTTTATACTTTCCTCCTATTTTTCTAAATACACATTATAATTATTTGTTAACACATTTAATCTCTGGATTAAATTATGATCCTTAATTTTCTGATAGGAATCAATCATTGCATTTGCATCTGAAACATTATGGAGTGAAGTGTGATGACTGGTTATTACGACTCATGTGTGGAGGAGTGGAGATTAGAACTATTTATGCAGCTCACAAACAAGCAAAGGCTTGCATTATTTCTCGGCTAAGCTGTGAGAGAGCTGGGACCAGATTTAATGTTCGAGGAACAAATGATGATGGCCATGTAGCCAATTTTGTTGAAACAGAGCAGGTATGATAAGGGTTTAACTGTTTATTAATTTAATTAAGAGTATGTAAATTGAGAGTTTTTCTATAGGTGGTAGCAGCTAAACTACACCCGCAAGACACACATTACATGGATTTTGTCATAGTATGGATTTGAAATTATAGGGCTTAGAAACAAAAAGTTTTATTTTTACATTTCTGTATAAATTTGCCCTTTAAAGCAAACATTCTCAATACATATATTAGGAAGTAAGATTTATTGAACACGTTGCACAGAATTTGGCACTATAGCAATTTTTCTAATAAGTAAACAAAGAAGCTCAGGGTTGAATTGTGGTACTTGGTACACTCTGAGCTTGGTTGTTTTTTGCAGACATTTTATTATCCAACTAGGTAAGTGGAATTTGCTCTCTGTTTAATACACAGCAGCTTGCCCTGTTACTGTTGGTGAGGAGGATGTTTTCTCCTTGGTAGTTCTTGTTAGTAGTTACTTTATTAGAATACTATTTACTGTTTATTTGTCTAGTGTTAATCTTGATGTTAATCCCTGCTTATCTGGGTGTTGATTAGTGGCAAGGTGGTGGTCTGGTGTTTTTGTTTCTTTTAAGCTTTGGGTAATGAAAACAACCAAGCCCATAGAGCACCAAACAGTGCACATGGGAGAAATTGTCATAACCTAGCAGAGGAGCCTGAAGGATAATGATTATCTGCATTTTAAGTAACAGTTCAATGTTAATTTCATTTTAATCCATAGAATGCACTTTCTCAGTGTTAAAATTTAAATATGCAGAACTGTGGAAGAATGTGTAAAAAACAAAAGAAAAACCCTGCCTTGTTATTTGTTTTAAGACAAATTAATACAATAAATATATGTCCAACAGGTGATATTTCTAGATGAATGTGTGTCTTCTTTTATACAAATTCGTGGATCTGTTCCATTATTTTGGGAGCAACCTGGCTTACAGGTATGAAGGGTATCACTTTTACATTGTGTTTCCTGTATTAATAGAATAAACCATTTAGAGGGCAGGTAGCCAATACATTCTAGAAGAAATTAATCTCTGTTTGGAGACTGTGGAAAACAATTGTTTTCAACAATTGTTTAAATTGTTAGATTTATTGTTTATGAAGACGTCAGAATTGTTTCTATCCTGCTTATTTGTACCTCAAGTGATTTTAAAAGAGCTTTCCTCTTCAAATGTTTTGTATTTTAACTCCTATAATATCCAGCCAGGATTTAAAGAGCACTGAGTTGGGGAACTTCTTACAAGAATCTCAAATATTGGAAAATCAAGAAGATTAGAAATCTCAGTCCTGACAAAACTGAGTGGCTATGGTTGCTCATTCCCCCCCCCCCCCCAAGTTTGAAGGTTTTTGGATTTGAGTGGGCTACCACTTCCCCATTTGAGATTAGTGCACAACTTTGGAATTGGAGAAGACTGCTGAGAATTCCATGAAAAGCCAAGAAAATAAGTCATAGAACAAATTCAGAATTCTCACTGAAGACACAAATTATCTAGCTTAAAATGATCATATTTTGGATAGTTCATGAAGGTCAATTGCAGCAAGATGGATGGACTTGATTCCAGTGGAAATGGATAGAAATTTGAGTAGTTTAGAAATAAAATTTGCTGAATCTAAATATTTTTGTGAAAGAAGAAATTGAATCGAAGGATAAAGTAATTAAATCACTTTTCTGTTTCAGGTTGGATCTCATCGTGTCAGAATGTCAAGAGGATTTGAAGCAAACGCACCAGCCTTTGACAGGTAAAATTCTTTTTTCAAGAATGAATTTATTTCTAATTCTAATATAAATTTTCACAATTAATATGTGTTTAATCTCAGTGGAATTGAAATGAAAGATTAACATATACATTGTTGAATTATGATTTAACATTTTGTAACAGATAATTTATGTCAGGATCTTAATTGTTTAACAGTAGTCATATTTTGTTTTTTGCTGAGTAATAAATCCATGTCAAAAGTAAACTTTGTTATAAGCTTTGCTTGGCTTTCCCTTAAAGATTACAATTCTTTTGTACCATTTCCATATAATTTCATGCACAAGGCAAGATTTGGAAATGGAAAAAGCTCCAATTGTTTGTTTGATAGTAGCTAAAGAATAAGAGCATCTTCCACTCAAATGTTTAAAGTTGCTAGATTTTTATCATTCTCAGAGATAACAGACCTTTTTTTACTTGGCAGGCATTTTCATACTCTTAAATATATATATGGTAAGCAGATAATTGTGAATCTTCTTGGTTCAAAAGAAGGGGAGCATATGCTTAGCAAAGCTTTTCAGGTAAGAATATTGTAACCGTTAGTAAATTTGCCATTCTGGCAATATTGAAAAAGTTCTACAGTTATCAAAACCTTGCATTCATAAAGATAGAACAATTGGATTTCTTTTCAACTCACTTCCGTGTAATACTTGGGAAAAAAATGTCTCTGATATCAATAAGATTGTCTTTTGTAATTAAAAAAATACTTTAAATGAATCTTAAAAGTATAAGCCAATTAAAATTAATCCAGTATTAATTTATTAAAACATGTTATTAATAACCTAAAATTATTTTTAAGATCATGGCAATGAATTAATGTTGATTTTATAGAAGAAATTCAGGTCTTAATAAATGAGATATGGACTATCAGTAGTAATATGTCAGTAATCCCACTAAAGCATCTTGATTTTCAGAAAGTATCTTACATTAATTTTAATGGAAGCATGGTATTTTATCTAGAACAGGGGTGTCAAACTCGCATCGTCACATTATCACATGACATATCATGACTTTTCCCCCTTCGCTAAAACGGGGGTAGGCGTGGCCAGCACATGATGCATCCAGCCTGTGGGTTGCGAGTTTGACACCCCTGATCTAGAATGTATTAAAATGTTCATTTGCAACTATTAGTAAGAAAGCAAACAGTTAAAATAACAGCTGTTGGCAGCATCGTATCTTTATAACAATTGAAGTCATACCAGATTTCACTGTCATCTGTCTACTGGTTTCAGATACTGACTAGTCTGTCTTCTGCCATCTCAATAGAGCCACTTGAAGGCATCTGAACATGCTAATGACATCAAAATGGTAAATTTTGACTATCATCAAATGGTGAAAGGTGGAAAAGCAGAAAAGCTGCATGGTGTTCTTAAGCCACAGATCCAGAAATTCTTTGAATGTGGATTTTTTTATTTTGATGGAAAAGAAGTTAAAAGGTTTGGTTATTTCACTTCTGTTGATTTGCAAATAATTATATTTTGCTTTTGTCCTAATAATGCAGTTTATCCCATGCTTGTATTTTTCCATTACAGCAGGTATAAATGGTGAAAGTCAGTTTTGCACATACATGTGTGGCTTGTCAGTTTTGCACAAATGTGTGTGAAGTAACACTTTATCTTTGGTGTCCAGACTAACATTTTGTGGGAGAGTTTTGTCGTTTATATGGAGATTATTTAATATTCTTCTTGTATTTGGTGCAGATCACAGAGTGGCACTATAAGAACAAACTGCTTGGATTGTCTAGATAGAACAAATAGTGTGCAGGCATTCATTGGCTTAGAGGTAAGAACCTAACTGTATTCCACAATTATAGTTTGGGGGAAAACATTGAAATTAGTATTCATTGAATGATATAACTTAAATTTTTCCATTTTATTTTTCATTTTTGTAAGAGAATAAATCATCATATACAAATTTAATAAATTAGTCTTATTATTGAGCAGATCATAACAATACAGGTTTCCAGATCTTTATTTTTCCTTGTAGAGTTAAGTTTCCATTTCAGGGAGTTAATAGATCTATACAAATTTATACAATTACTTTATTGAAAGCAAAAGTTAACTAAAAAAAAATTTCTGCTACAAACCTTCCTAATATTGACATTTTAGGAACTAAACACCTACAATCAGAGGCTGAAAATATCAACAACTAATGCACAGTATAAAAATCTCCCTGAATACATTGTTCACAAGCTTATTTTTTTGTTAATCTCTTAATAGCTATCTATTAAGAAAGTATCTTGAAACATGAAATAATTCTGATGAGAGAAAGAACTATGTCCATGAAAAATATTATTTTGAACATGCTTTAAAAAAAGCATATATAGCAATATTAAAACATTAATTAAAATATGTAAACTTTTGGAGTATGAATATATTGTTTGCTATATCATGGGGGACATGAAGAGTCCTGCTAAGTTTGAGCAGTAGAAGATAGGATTAGGCTTTCAGTGGACAACTAGATGTAACTGTACATATTTTAATCAAAATATATATTGAGGTTAACTTTTCCACTCATTTATTTGGCTCCCTTCTGCATCCATATACATACTATAAAACACATCCATTGGCATCTTCATCATTGTCATGGAATCTCAGCAGGTTTTTAAAATTATACTGTATCCAGGTTTCTATTTGCAGATAATCCCAATTCTTCATGATAATATTAATCTCAAAACTTGGTTTGGAATACACGGAAATACATTCTTTTTGAATTATTAAGCAGGCACATGGCTGCTTTGCCAATTGTTCTCCGTTTTATCCATCTCTTGGTATGCATAGTTATTTCTTATGTCCCACATCCTAATTGGCATTTGCAAATGAGATTTTAAAATCCATGTCAAACCTAATTTCTGATTCTGACAGTGTTCTGAAATAATTTTCAGATTCCAAATTATAGTTTGTGATAAACAAGAAATCAAGAATTGAAAAATATTGTATGTAATATGATAGAATCTACATCATGTTTCCCATCCTCACCATGCATTTGAATTGTTTTTATAATATAGAGCTAGGGCTAAGAGTGAGAGACTGTCCCAAAGTCATCCATCTGGCTTTGTGTCTAAGGCAGGACTAGAAGTCTGTTTCCTGGTTTCTAATCATAGAGTCATAGAGCTGGAAAGGACCTTAGTGGTCTTCTAGTCTAGCGCCCTGCCCAAGTCAGAAGTCTTTATACCATCCCGGACAAATGGTCGTGCAATCTTTTCTTGAAGATCTCTAGCGATGGTGCACACACAACTCCAGGGGGCAAGTTGTTCCATGGATTAATCATTTTTATTGTCAGGAAATTCCTCCTTGAATCTCCCATCCAATGAGCTTCCACCTTTTGGAGTCTTAACCACTATACTAAACTGGCCTGGGTTCCTTCTGCCAATTATATAATCTACAGTTAGAATATATTCTATAAATTTTAGAAACTGATTAAATAACAATTTTATAAGGTTGCCCAAAAGCGTTTCTTTTTAATTAAATGGGTTGATATTGTTTAAATCAACTTTTTTATTACTTCATTATAGATGCTAACAAAACAATTAGAAGTTTTAGGCTTAGCTGAAAAACCTCAGCTGGTTACTCGATTCCAGGAAGTTTTTCGGTCAATGTGGTCTGTTAATGGTGACTCGGTCAGTAAAATATATGCTGGAACTGGAGCTCTTGAAGGAAAAGCAAAGGTAATATTTTAATAGTAAATTCACTATTGTTATTTATTGGTATCTTAACTCTATGGATCTTTCCTGTATTTTGGACTACTATATATTGTAATCCCAGTAAAGTGTTGCGTTTATCCTTGAGTTAAGATATTTCACAATTTCAACCTCTTTTAATCATTTTTCTATAGTCTATCATTTAAAAATCATACAAATGACTGTTATAAAAACTAATATTTATCTTTTCCCATTTTTTTTACTACATTTTGCAGATAATCTTACAGATTTAGCTCAGCAATATGCATGACTAACCACATTAGATATATGTTTTATTAAAGCAAGCTGTAAGTGGTACTATATAATTAGAATAGTTAAGCTAAAAGTTTCATATTTGTCTTTGCCTGAATTGCCTGTATGTTATATATGAAAACTAAATTAGTAAATATATTTTTACTTATGGATTTCTATGTATTTTGCCTATGACTTTTCAGAAGCTTGCATAGTGATTAAACGGAGAAAAATAACATATTCTGTTACATTTTCATTGCATGAATTTCTGTAATAATACCATGAAGATTAAGTTTTTCAAGTTAAAACTTGAAATATTCTTTCATCTTCTACTGTAGTTTTAACATCTTGATTAATCTTTCTTTTCCTTTTCTCTCGGTTCATTTCTATTGCCTGATATGTAATTGGTGAGTGTAATTCTTGAATATTATCAAATGTTCTGTACTGTGTTTAAAAATATTTATGTACACCAAACTTAAAGAGCCAAAATGGTAAGATTTGATATGAACTCTTGTTTACTTTTTAAAAGGGTAGCTTTCCCTTTGGGATACATTGTTTTTGTTTAAAGGCCAGTGTTGGATTTTTAAATATAGTTATTTCAAACCTCAAAAGTTAGCATAGAATTAATGCTATATAAATATTTTTAGTTCAAGAAACTTTGCTTCCAACAATTTCTGCCCCCACCCCAAGGGCTGGTTACAAATGGTATTATACCATATTAAAAAAAACATAAAAATAAAGCAATCAAAAACTTATTTGGAAAAAAAATTGAGATCTGTAGGACATTTTATATTGACTGTGTGTGGGCAGATACCTCACAACTAAGATTCCTGTCAGTAATAAATTAGGTTGGAATATTACAATGACTATATTTTTGTAACTTACACTTTATTTAATAGTGACCCTGAAAAATGCCAAAATATCTAGAAGATATTTTTTCATCCATTTCAGGAAGTGTTCAGTTGTGAAGTATAGAGTATTTTGAAAAATAAATGTTGGGAATTGGAAGATGTTATTTTATCCTGTTTACAGGGTAGGCAACCTCATGCCTTCCATTTCTAAAATAAATATATTTTTGTTGGATCACAATTGTCGCAGTCTTTTTCCATTAGCTATGGTAGCTAGGAACAGTGAAAAATGAAATTAAAAAGCTGCAGCGCATTATGCTGCCCAGGGAGCATATCAATTGTTAAAGAAAGGATTCTCCTTTCTAAATTTTTAATTATGATTTAAACACACACACACACACACACACACACACACATGTAGACAGATGCCTAAACATTATAAATGTGCTGTACATACATATTTATTTTTGAGTTGCAAACATTTGAATGTATCAGCAGTGTATTGTCAGTAACTTGTGCAATTTTGCTATTTGTTTTCTGTTGTTTTCCATCCTTTTTCTTTGGTCAAAGTAGGGTTATGAGTGCTATGTGATGTCTTCTAAAATTTACCCAATCTTTTGAAAACATCTGTATATGAATTTAATTTTTTTTAAATAGTATTTATTCAGATGGTACTGAGATATCCATTAAATAAGCCATTCCCTATTCATCACATATCATTCTACCTTATATTGAAATTTCAAAAATATGTAGCATGTGGAAAACTGATCTTTACTTTCTCAATAACTTAACACATTATAAATTAACTACTAATGATATTATGCAGTTTTCCCCAAACAGCATTAAATTTGTTTTGAGTTCCTAACAATAACTTTTCACACAATAATTGTCAGAATGTTTCTTCAGGTAATGTGTTAATGTTTGTGCTTGTGTCTATAGGTAATGTGTTAAAGTTTGTGCTTGTGTCTGTAGGTAATGTGTTAATGTTTGGGCTTGTGTCTAATTGAGATCCGATTATCAACACACACTAAACCACGCTACCACATTTTAAGGATAGAATTAAAATACATCCATGAATATACATTTGGCTGATGCAGTTTACAATGTCCACATTCTGTGTTACTTGTAACAATATGAATTATACATGCCCCCACAGAATATTCTTTATTTATTGCAATTGATTTTCAAATGTGTATTAGCTCTAAGGAGAAAGTAACCCATGGTGGCTTCCTTTTTTTGGACTTTATGCTAAACAGTTCAGTTCTCCATTTTTTTCCATGTAAATTCTCATTTTTATATCATCTTACATCACTGTGCTCAGTTCAACAAAGCTTTGCTATCAGAGCCATAACCAAAGCAGTCCTACAGATTTGCATTTTTTAAAAAATCAATTCTCTGTCCTATAAATTTAGCTGTAACTCTAATAAGGCATCCATGATAGTTCAAAACTCACAATTGTCACTTTCAGTCATAGTTCAGTGATAATTTTATAGGCTCAAACTGAAACATATTATTTACCTATGTACTATTCCAGTACTGTTCAAAAACAATATTTTTATATGGGATGTGGAATCACTTCCGGAATTCCTTTAACGGTGGGACTTTATCCACCTCCTCTCCCAAGAAAACCACAGTATTATATATGGCAGATGGATTTTCTTTTATGCAATGTAACAATCATTTCAATTTTTGATGTATCTGTACCCCATCTTGCAGTTAAATATATCCTAAATTCCTTCTCCTACTTATTCTAATTCCCTGTAGTATTACTTTATAACAACAGTGCCATTGGGGAACTAAAGGTATCCATTCTGCTAGAACAGATTTATTTCTTCTGCAGAAAGCCCATACCTTCAAACAACACTACTTCTAACAACATGTAGCATGTATCACACTTTAGCTTTAGGCAATCTGATATAAACCATCTTTATTCAGCTCAGCAAAAGGGCAAGAGTGAAAGACAGCTTGAGAGAATAGGCAGCATTCTCTCAGAAGTGAGCGGAGCAAATTCACACAAGTGAGGTAGATCTAAAAAAGAGATGAAATACAAAAAGATATAACCTCACCATGTGGGGGAAAAGAATTTGGAATACCACTGCCTGCGTCTCTTCTCCAATGCAAGCAGAATTCTACTGAGAAAAAGTCTGAAAACAACCAATTGCAACTGAAGCACTTAAGAATAGTTTCTTCAGCATATGCTAAATAAATGGCTTTGTGATAGAAGGGTATTTTACTTTTTATAAATGCAAGATGTTCATGATCACTCTATATAACTTTTTGTCACACCCATTTAAATAATGTTTTGGTTTATATGTCTAAGGATTTTATGTTTGTCTTTGATCCTATCCCAGCATAAAACCTATTGATTTGCAAATTTGTAATAATTGAGTTTTATACTCCATGAAAACTAATTTATTTAATAGAAGACTGTAAATTGATTTCGAACCATGTTATGTATGTTTGCCAAACTTGTATAAATAGCTTATAAAATATTTATACATTTTCCTTCCTACCAGGCCGGAAAGCTGAAGGATGGTGCACGTTCCGTGACTAGAACAATTCAAAATAATTTTTTTGATAGTTCAAAGCAGGAAGCTATTGATGTTTTGTTGCTGGGCAATACCCTAAATAGTGATTTAGCAGACAAAGCACGGGCTCTCTTGACCACCGGCAGTTTACGTGGTATGTGTTTCTAGATTCTTAATATGTATGTCTGCTAATAAAACTGATTACATCCAAGGTTTCACTTCTGCATGTGGAAGATTAGCTGCCTAGAGTCAATTTAGAGCAGGGCGGTACCAAAATCTAAAGAAATAAAGTATTCTATTTGCAAGAGCATTGTGTAAAAAAAAAAGAGAGACAAAACCAAAATATGTTCTTCTTGCAAACATTTTATAGAAGTATGAGAATTACTTTATAATCCATGCACTGTGTTGTTTCAGTACACAAATTCATACTACTGTATAAAAACAGTAGCATTTTTTTCTGTTCATAATTGTTGAACAATTATATTCTGTGTGCTTTAAGAAAATTCAAAGTGTTCTATAACAACAGTCTCCTTTCTTTAAATACTTGGCTATGCTTTGGTTAGATTATTTTTGAGAACCTTAGAAAATAGAGGAATCTCATGTTTATTATATCTCAAATGTATGTATGAATAGACTGTACTAATTCAAGAAAAAATCCCATATTTTCATCAAATCTAACTACTGTTTGACACTCCCTGTACATAACACTATTTATACTTGTACTTTAAAGTATAAATGTCTTAGATTCTGGTTCTGGAAGTCTGAACAATAGTTTCAGAGTTTAGTTAATTAAATTTGCAGCTATTTTTGAGTTATGCAACATTATATAGATGGCTATATTATATGCAATACTCTGCAGAAGATTAGGAAATTGTTTTTGTATAGTAATTTTTTCTAAATTATTAACATTCAGTGTAAGATATCCTGGAAATCTTCCAATATAACTTGGTAACATCTAACTATTCGTTTAATTTAATTTATTTTCTTTCCTTTCTCATTGCATCCATAGTTTCAGAGCAAACTTTGCAATCAGGTAGAGTATAGCACCCATAATTATCAATATATGGAATAATAATCAATGTTAAATTATTTTTAGATATTTTTGTTTCCTTGAAATGCATGCAGAGTATGCACTCTTATGAAGTTTGATCTATTCCAGGAACTATTTCCTGCCTGTTAGTTTCAGATATATTCGGTCTTAAGTCCATCTTATTTTTATTCTTAATCATATTAACATTGTCACTAGTAAAAGACAAGTAGAGTGGATAGAGTATAAACTTTGGCATAAGAAAAATGGTATTGACAGTCCTTAGTTTAAAGAAAGACTTTATTCTTAGCAACAATGTCATGAGACTTGGTTGTCCTGGGAAATATTTTTCAATTAACACTTTGAAAGACAAGTTAGAGAAATTTTTGGTGCTATACTTCAGATTTTGAAATACATAAATTTGGATTCTATGACTCTTTCGTCATGCTTATCTCCAACCAAAATGGTAGACTCGTCTTATGAACTGAAGTGGTGAAAGCATCCTATTGCTCATCATTAACACCAAGAAAATGCAAGACGTGTTGAAGCATTAGTTCAAGCGTCTTCAAACTTGGCAAGTTTAAGACTTGTGGACTTCAACTCCTAGAATTCCTGAGCTAACATGCCTAGAGGAGGAATTCTGGGAGTTGAAGTCTTAAAGCTGTCAAGTTTGAAGACCCCTGCATTAGTTGCTGAAAGTAGCTGACCTTGTGGTACTTGCTGAAAGTAAGATAAAAAATACCTGTTGAGGTTTAAATTTCAAATGGCCATCACTTTTATTTAGAATTTATTTTAAGATTCTGTCTGCTATTAAGAAGAGAATCAAATGTGAATTTAATTCCTCTTCTTAGCATTGGGCAGACAATTAAAAAACATACTAAAAACAAATGCATCTGGTGGTCCTTAGAAAGCACTGTGGGGAAAAACCAAACACAATCACAATAAATCATAATCTGTAACAAACTTGTTCTATAGAATAAATGGTGAATCTACTAGTTTCAAAAAAGTTAAGCAACATGCCACAGATATTTAATATAATGGAGATTTTTAAACATGGCTAAATGTGACTTTAAAACATGCTTCAGAATTCAGTTCTCTGAGCCATTATTTATGTAGAACTACCACTTGAAAACTTGATAAAGCCTTAATTGAGAAGGTACTTGCTTTTTTGTTGATTTATTTTTCAAGCTTAATGCTTTTGGCTTGCTGACTTGGAGATTTGAAAATTTACTTACAAAATAACATATTTTTGTGTAAACAATGTTTTGTAGCATCAGCAAAAATACTGAAGAGCATGTGTGAGAACTTTTACAAATATTCAAAGCCCAAAAAAATTCGAATTTGTGTTGGAACATGGAATGTCAATGGTGGGAAGCAATTTCGAAGCATTGCCTTTAGAAATCAGACTCTGACTGACTGGATTTTGGATGCACCAAAGATAGCTTGCGTCAGTGAATTCCAAGGTAATCCTTGCTGTATTATTATTACTGGGTTTATTTTGATTTTTATTCACTTTGCATCTTTATTCTTTAAAGCAGTTGTCATAATTTTCACTCTTGAATTTCAGATCGAAAGAGCAAATCTATTGACATCTTTGCTATAGGGTTTGAAGAAATGGTAGAGCTAAATGCAGGAAACATCGTGAGTGCAAGGTAGGTGCCACTGCTTTATAAATATTGAATTAAACAGACTGCCAAAGTGTAAGATGCCAGTACTTTCAAAAATGAAATAATGTTTAGTAATTCAGAACCTAAAATCAAATGCTTATATTTGTCCCTGATACACAACTTGCCTATTCTGAATCCTTGCTGACAATATTCTGCAGCTTTTTCTTATAAAAAGCCTGGACAGTTGCTATGAATGCTTGTCTGAAAGCTATCACAAGTTGCTTTTTAAACAAATGGAGTTTACACAGCTGATGCACAAGGAACAAATACGAATTCACCATGGGTATGCTTTCTTATTGAGAGCCACTTTGGGGTAGCGGTTAAGCCACAGCTAGTAACTGGGAGACTGAGAGATCTGGTCCTACCTTAGGCACAAAGCCTGCTGGGTAACCTTGGGCCAGTCCCTCTGTCTCAGCCCTGAGAAGAAAACAGCAAGACACTTCTGAAATCTTGCCAAGAAAACTAGTCAAAAGTCAGAACTGACTGAAAGATAGCACTCCACTTTTTTCTTATTTATTTATTTGCTTATTTAGTCATTTTGTAAAGCTGCCTATTTCAATAAATTACTCTGGGCAGTGAACAGTAACAAGTAGAATAAAAGCAATGACATAATAAATATAAAAATACACCCACACCCACACAGACAAGCAAGTCACTAGAATATAGTAAACAACACTCCTTTCTAGGATTGATGATGTTACCTAGTTAGGGATTACCCTAACTACATCTGCAAGCAAACAAGCAAGCTCAGAGAGCACCAAGGACCCCTCAAATATAAAAAAAATACAAATATTAAATATATATAACAGTAGAGGAAAACACCATATAGTCAACAGAGGTAATGCAGCCAGGAGATTACACACATTTCATACACTTGGGCCCAAGAACAAGATCTTTAGTGCCTTACAAACAGTTAACAGTGTTGGGACCATCCTAGTTTCCGGAGGGAGAATGTTCTATAGGGTGATCACTATGGAAAAAAATCTTTGTCCCTACCAACAAGCATTCTTCAGCTAACAAGACCCAAACCATGCTATCTTGATGGACTTGATAGTACAGGAACAAACAACTGAGGAGAGGCAGTCCCTCAAGTAACCTGGTCCCAAGTCAAAGAGACCTTTTAATGATGACAACTAGCAGCTTGAATTGCACCAGAAAACATGCTGACCACCAATGAACTAGTGATATGATATGCACCAAATAACTGGTGCCATTAAGTACTCATGCTCCTGCATTCTGCACCAGTTAAAGTTTCCAAATGCTTTTCAAGGGCAGTTTCATTACAACACATTGTAGTAGTCCAAACAGGAAGTAACTGGTATAAAACTCAAAGGTATGCAAAGGCCCTCCTAATTATAGCTGCAACCTGCTCCTTCAGCAAGACCAGTGATTCCAAGAGTACCCCCAAATCTTGTACCAAGTCTATCTGAGGTGTTGCTACTCCATCCAGAACCAAAAATAGAAAATTCCTAGCAATAAAAGATCCAAACACCCAAATCTACTTTGATTTGCTTGGGTTGAGCAGAAGCCTGCTGCATCTCTTCCAGACCCCTAGACCTTTCATGGCATCATTCACGTAGCCTAAGGTGTCCATGGCATCATGTCCATGGCATCACTCACATAGCCTAAGGTGGAGATGTATAGTTAGATATTCTCAGCATGCAAGTGACACTTCACCTCAAACTATCAGGTGACCTCACCCAATGGCCTCATGTAAATGTTCAACATGGGAGAGACAACTAATTCCTGCAGTACCTCCCAGGACAGGAATTGTAGGCTGGATCTCTTCCCCACTGTTAACACTGATTGAAATCTACCTCAGAGGAAAGAGGAAGGAGGAGAGAACCAGCACAGCCCTGTACTGCCCACCTCCAACCCCCACTGTTGGTCTAGAGAAGGATACCAGGATCAATGATGTGTACTGGTAAAATAAGTGAAATGTCTGTTTACATCCGTTTCAACACCACATCCTAATTATGGAAACAATTAAGTCTATGTATTTTGTAGAGAGCTACTAACAGGCATTATTGTGTGTTCCATGTGTTTTTTTGGGGTGGTGAATAATCCTCAACTACCAATCACAATTAGCCCCAAATTTCTGTCGCTATGTGAAACAGTTGTTATGTGAATTTTGCCCCAGTTTACAATCTTTTTTGCCACAGTTGTTAAGTGAATCACTGCAATTGTTAAGTTAGTAACACAGTTGTTAAGTGAACCTGGCTTCCCCAGATCTGGCTTATCAGAAGGTCATAAGAGATGATCACATGAAAAATTGATCAGTGAGCATATCTTCAAATTCAAAGTAGATATAAACAGGACAAGAAAGAATTTGGAATTAACAATAAACTCCAGCAATTAGATAAAATTTTATTAGGATCAGGCAAAAAAAAAAAAATAGCAAAATTTTATAATTATTTATTAGAAGTAGAATTAGAAGAAGAAATTGTAAAAGGGAACATGATAGCCTGGAGTAGGAATATAGGACGTAGCATCACCATAACGGAATGGAAAAAGGTCTGGGGTAGAAATAATAAAATTACAAAATCGGTAGCATACAAAGAAAATGCTTATAAAATGTTTTATAGATGGCACCTTCCTCCTTCGAGATTAGCGAAGATGCACCCCAATATGAGTCCGAATTGCTGGAAATGCAAAAAAAAAGAGGGAACTTTTTTCCATATGTGGTGGTCCTGTACAGAAGCTCAAAAATATTGGCAGAAAATTAGAAATTGGCTGGAAGAAATGACAAGAGAACAGATCGAATTCAAACCAGAGTCCTTTCTGTTAGGGATCTTTGATAAATAAATATCAAAAAAAGTGAAATATATAATAATACACATTTTGACAGCGGCCAGATTGGCTTTCGCACAATGTTGGAAGTAGCCTCATGTTCCATCAGAGGAGATGATTATTCAAAAAATTTCAAGTTGTGCAGAAATGGACAAATTAACTTTGGCATTAAAAAATAAAGACACTTCAATACACTACAACAGCTGGAACTGCTGGTACAAATGGATAGACCAAAGATAGACTTCACACTAAAAGGCAAAAGAGGATAGGATAGATCCATAGTAGTGATACACAGATATATGTAAGGATTAGGTGTGTGCATATGGCATAAAATAAGGATAAAAAAGAGGTCTTACAAACTGTTGAAGATGAGAATGTTTTTAATTGTTTTATATTTTTTCTTTCTATTTTCTTCTTCCTTTCTTCTTTTTCTCTCTTTTATGTATGTGGTGTTGGTTTGTTTTAATTGTAAAATCAATAAAATTTATTTTTTTTAAAAAGATGATCACATGACACCAAAGATGATCACACGACTCCTGGACATTGCAACCATCATAAATATAAATCAATTGCCAGACATTTGATTTTTGATCACATGACCATGGAGATGCTGCAGTCATCGTAAATGTGAAAAAAACTGTTGTAAATCACTTCAGTGCCATTGTAACTTTGAATGGTCACTAAACAAACTTGTAATTCGCAGATTACCTGTATTGCTACAAGTTCCTACTTTTCAATTTTAGTTTTTTTAAAAGAACTTTTATTTTCAGAAAAAATTAATGTACAGATCCTATAAAAACTAAAATATTATTTTGTCTATACTGGCAGTACAACTAATCAGAAGTTATGGGCTGCTGAGCTGCAGAAGACGATCTCAAGAGATTGCAAATATGTTCTCTTGGCTTCAGAACAATTGGTGGGTGTGTGCCTCTTTGTATTCATCAGACCTCAACATGCCCCTTTTATCAGGTAAATGTTCTGACAGGTTAAAACCCACCATTTTAGGTCATATCATCACTCTGATTGATGCATGTATTTCAGCTACATATTAAAACCTTCATGAAACAAGTTTACAGATATAACCACAGATAATGAATATTCCTATCCTAATTTCAATAATAAAATTTTATGTGATTATACTTACAAAAGTAACCGATAAAGAGAAAAAATGTTGATATATATTTTATTTAGTATGTGCTTGGGAATATTTTTCCTGCTATAAAACACACCATAGAAAGCTCTCTAGAAAGAGAGAGAGAAAAAAACAGGAGACACTCAATATGACATTTTAGAGTGTATTAGGGATCTGCTAGTACCAAACAGATCATACTATATATGTCATAGAATCCTAGCTGTGACATCAAATTGAATTTGATATAATTTGATTTCCTCGACCTCACTGCTTTTCTATTGTTCTATTTCTATACACATGCTACTCTGAGGGGAAAGGCTCATTTCGAAATAGGAAAAAATTGTTTTCCATAATATTTTCTATTCAGACATTATTTGGTAATGTGGTTTCAAAATGTTCCCACCCAGCATGGATCCAAAAATTCAGTTTGAAACTGATATAAGAATAAATATTCTTGGTTAAATACTGTACTATTGTGCGAATCTCATTGGACTGGACCATTGAATGTACTCAGTGATGATAGAATCTGATCATCTAAGACAGTTAAAATTATTTGCAAGTGATAAGACTTAAATGTTTTGAAAACTTGAACAAAAAATGAAAATTACATCTTTTGATTATCTAATTGAATTTGTTTTAATTTTCATTGTAGGGATGTTGCAGTAGACACTGTAAAGACTGGTATGGGAGGAGCTACTGGTAATAAGGGTGCAGTAGCTATTCGAATGTTGTTTCATACATCCAGTCTTTGCTTTGTATGCAGTCACTTTGCTGCAGGGCAGTCACAAGTCAAAGAGAGAAATGAAGATTTTGTAGAAATATGTCGCAAACTGAGCTTCCCAATGGTAAGATGAAATTAAATTTCCTAACTCTGATATTGTCTGAAAAGATTCTAATAAATACCGAATTTCAAGACCCCCCCCAATAAATGTTACATGAACAGATTTGTGCAAAAATACTATAATCAGAGACTAAGATTTGATTTTCATCTGTATTTTTATGTATATTTCAATAGAAGAATGATCAACATTTAATAAATAATTATCAATAACTTATTTCTATTAATAACTGCACTTACTTTCCATGATCTATCAAATATTTTGGAAGTAAAAATAAAATTTAATTTTATTAGTTTTTAATGAACAATATCAAGTGACAACATTAACATAAATCTATGCAGAAAAAAGGGAGGAATATGGAAATAAAAGCTATCTGCAGTGAGGATAAAAGAGCAGATACTGTGCATTTAAAAATTGTCATATATATGAAGCATAAAAGATTATTTATGACTACTTTGTTAATTTATATGCTGGCCCTCTCCCCTATAAGGAAACTCTGTACAACTTACAGATAATAAAAAAGATATATATAAAACAATTAAAATTTCAAAAGCTACATACATAACTAAAATCAAGGAAACGGCTGGCACGAGGATGAGATCATCTCACCCTGTCAACCACCTCCAGCAGTCAGCAAACCCCCTCAGGACCCCAACCCAACTGGCAAAACAAGGATTTCGTCTTTTTTGCTATTGAGATAAATCATAAAACCCATCCAAATTTGATGTGGTTCCTGTCTTTGATGTCTCATTAATTCACTTTGTATGTGGCTTTTTTCCCAATGTAATAGGTCTTATTAATCTGCAACTCAATGGTTATGTTACCTAGAGTTTTCCGATGTTGCATTAAGTTTTTTTATTTTTAAGTTTATGATTTGGTCCCATAAATACGTAAATGCAGTAAACCTATTTCTGGGGAATATTCAATTCTTTGGTTAGTGATGGTACTTATCTCCCCAAAGACTTCGTGTGAAAAGAGCTATAAATTTATCATGTGACTGTTACAAATGAGAAAAAATATCCATTTTTGACCTCTCAAACATTTAGAAGAATAGTTGTAATATACAAGTGCCAATCTAACAGGAAGTAAATATAAATTAGCCTTGTAATTGCAGGGCCAGGCTAAATAAGATAAATAGAATAAACATCTAAATCAGTTCATTGAAAATAATTATGATTGTCTTCTGAGGTCTTGTAGTTATGTGCTGTGATAAACTTTGATTGATAAAGGATTGTAGAGGCCGAAGAAACATTCTGTACATGTATTCTAGTTGCTGTCACTTGCACATAAATAAAAAAGTGTCTGAAATATATAGTGAAATGGATGAGGCAGTAACATGATAATGTAAAAGTGAAATTAGCCAAATATCTCTTCTTTCAAATGGAGACTGACAAAAGATTGTGAATGCAAATATTGCATATATAGGTAGTCCTCAGCTTATGATCACAATTGAGCCTAAAATTTCTGTTGCTAAGCGTGACAGTTAAGTGAATTTTGTACCAATTTATAACCTTTCTTGTTAAGTGAATTGCTGCAGTTGTTCAGTTAGTAACATGGTTCTTATGCGAATCTGACTACCACGTTGACTTGGCCTGTGAGAAGGTAAAAAAGATGATCACATGACCTCAGGACACTGCAACCATCATAAATATAAGTCAGTTGTAAGCACCTGAATTTTGATCACATGACTATGGGGATGCTTCAATGATCGTAAGAGTGAAAATTGGTCATATGTCACTTTTTTCAGTGCTGTTGTAACTAAGGTCACTAAATTAACAGTTGTATGTCAAGGATAGCCTGTACTGTAACTTAATAATAAATATGTGTTGTACCCAAATTATTCTTGTGTTTCAGGGCAGAATGCTGTTTTCACATGACTATGTATTTTGGTGTGGTGATTTTAATTATCGTATAGATCTTCCTAATGAGGAAGTAAAAGAACTAATTCGGCAGCAGAATTGGGATGCTCTTATTGCAGGAGATCAACTTGTTAATCAGAAAAATGCAGGGCAGGTAACATTGCACATTTCCTTTAAAGATATATGGTTTTCCTCTGCTGCTAACTGTTGAGTGTTGCCTAAGTTAACATCTTCAGTATCAAAAGCTTGTTAGTTATCTGGCTTTTTAGAAGTATTACTAGTTCGATGGGTCGTATCACTGTTATTTTGTGCCCCAGAGTAACGTTTCTGTTTGCAAATAGGAGGTTTTCAGTTCATTTGAGGCTCTAGAACAGTGGTTCTCAAAGTGGGCGGTACCACCCCTTGGGGGGCGGATGCCTTAGGGGGGCAGTAAGAGACAAGGGGGCCGGCAGGGGGCACTAAGACATGGCAGGGGGCGTTCAAGGTGCTGGTCCCGCAGGCTCACTGACTGCCAGCCACGCAGCCCATTGACTGTTTCATCGCTCCGTAGCCGGCGCCTTGAATATGGAACCCGCGCGCGGTGAGCCTTGCCAAGCCTGGGGGAGAGGTGGGAGGTAGTGGAAAGAAGGTGCCTTAGCTTGCAGGCTGCCCTCTCCGGTGGAAGTGGTGGAGGCGCGCCAGAAGGCCCAAAAGCAAAACCCTCCCAAGGCGTGCAGTGGAAGGGGTGGGTGTTAGGGCCCCCTTCCCCGGAGAACAAGGGAACGTGCAGCACCCGCCCGGCCTCCGCCTCCCCAGCTTGCGCGCAGGATGCAGGTGGGTGCAGCTGCGGCTCTCCAAGGCGTGTGGCTCGGTTCGGTTCGGCTCTACATGGCCGTCTAGGACCTAGAACCTAGCCTCCCTCTGCAGCCCGGTTCTTCCGACTGAGCCCTGCGCTTGCTTGCTTGCTTGCTTGCTTGCTTGCTTGCTTGCTTAGTTTCCAAGCGATCGTTCCCTCCGTTTCCTCTGGTCTGGGCTGCTTCTGCATGCCTTTTTCCCAGGTGGAGCATGAAGATGGGCGGAATGCTTCACTGAAGTTGGGAGTCTCTGAGCATGTGCAGGGTACACTCCCCTTGCTTGGCCCGATGGAAGTGGACCTTGGGTTGAAGCAAAGAGGGTGAGGTCGGCTGCATCGCTGCCCTGGGGAGGTTGGCATTGCAAAATTGGATGCCAAAGTGGGCTGGAGAAGGGGCAGAGGGGCAGCTGCGGGGGGCTGGAGAAGGGGCAGAGGGGCAGCTGCGGGGGGCTGGAGAAGGGGCAGAGGGGCAGCTGCGGGGGGCTGGAGAAGGGGCAGAGGGGCAGCTGCGGGGGGCTGGAGAAGGGGCAGAGGGGCAGCTGCGGGGGCTGGAGAAGGGGCAGAGGGGCAGCTGCGGGGGCTGGAGAAGGGGCAGAGGGGCAGCTGCGGGGGGCTGGAGAAGGGGCAGAGGGGCAGCTGCGGGGGGCTGGAGAAGGGGCAGAGGGGCAGCTGCAGGGGGCTGCAGAAGGGGCAGCTGCATTAAGGAGCAGGAAGATCTTAGCCATGGTTTATTCATTGACTAAGCCAGAATCAAACAGCATGCTAAACTCTAAACCAGAATGGCTGGGTTGATATATTCAGCCCGTGTTTCTCAATCTTAGCAACTTGTGTGGACTTCAATTCCCACTCTGGCTTTGCTCTACTTTCTCAAAGTACCACCGCTGTCCCATTCTTTCTTTCTTTCTTTCTTTCTTTCTTTCTTTCTTTCTTTCTTTCTTTCTTTCTTTCTTTCTTTCTGTCTGTCTGTCTGTCTGTCTGTCTGTCTGTCTGTCTGTCTGTATATACATACATACATACATACATACATACATACATACATACAAAAGGTCTGCCTGTCTGTCTGCCTGCCTTTTTGTCTACCTACCTACCTACCTATCTACCTACTTATCTATCTACCAATATAGATCTATCTATCTATCTATCTATCTATCTATCTATCCATCCATCCATCCATCCATCCATCCATCCATCCATCCATCCAAAATGTCTGTGTCTGCCTGCCTCCCTCCCTACCTACCAGCCTGCCTACCTGTCTTTCTGTCTACCTACCTACCTATCTACCAGTATAGATCTACCTACCTACTTATCTACCAATCTACTTACCTACCTACCTACCTATCCATACATTCATCCAAAAGGTCTGCCTGCCTGCCTGCCTGCCTATCTACCAATCTATCTACCTACCTGAGAGAGAGAGAGAGAGAGAGAAAGAGAGAGAGAGAGAAACCGACCTGATGCATCTGATTGAAATGAGGCCTAGTTTAGACTGAGGCCCTTTTCCACATTGAAACATCTTTGCCAGCACATTGAAACATCTTTGGCTTCTATTAAAGGTTTTGTGAACAAAACATGGTCAAGACTATCAGGAAGCTCTCACATTTTGTTGAGGCTTTAAACAGGATCCATTGGACCAGATCTCCACTCTAAAAATTACTTTTCCCCAATGTATTACAGTGCTAATTCTGAAGAAGGCAAAACCAAAATGTACTGGTAAATTACAAGGAGAACACACACACACACACACACACACACCCTTTTAACACTGCTGGAGCAGGTGATTGGACTAGAATAGATATTTCATTATCTTTCTCCTCCCTCCCTCCCTCCTTTATTTCTTTTTCTTTCTGTCCCTTCTTTCTATCCCCCCTCTTTCTTTGTCCCTTTTTCTTTCTTTCCCTTTTCTCTTTTTCTTCCTTCTCTCTCTCTCTCCCTCTTTTCTTTCTCTCTCTTAGGCTCACCCCATTGACTTGACTTGCTTGGGCAGGTCCCTCCAATGCAGTGGGCTCAATGGGGTGGACCTGTGGGGCCGGCACCTAGAATGTGGCAGTGTCGGCATGTTTGAAAAGTAGAGCAAAGCCAGAGGTCGGTAATTTTTGCTGCAAAGAATCACAAAAGCTTCTGGGTTGTGCACAATAAGGGACACACATGTCAATGCAATTCGGCAACATAAAATGAGACACATATAAAACAAATCAACAAGAATCGGCAAAGCATCTCTGCTTAGATTTTATTCACTGCTAGAATCTAATCAGAGATGCTTTGCCGATTCTAGTGCAATGACCTGCTCCAGCAGGGTTAACAGGGAGTGTGTGTGTGTGTGTGTGTGTATGTGTGCGCATGGCTGTCAAAACTCCAAAAACGGGTCAAGTATCTCTGGGGAGGCCAGTCATAAATTAGAACACTTGCTAAACAACCAGCCATTGAGTGAGGACCACTTGTATTTGGTTTGCCAGCCACCTGGCCATGCCCACCCAGTCACATGACCACCAAATCACACCTACCCCATCATGTGACCAGCAAGCCATGCCTAGCCAGCAAGCCACCCCAGCCAGTCACATGACCAGCAAGCCACACCCTCAAATTAGGCCACGCCCACAGAAATTTGCATCCCACCCTTGGGTAGGGGGCACCGAGGATGAGTTTGTAGCACTAAGGGGGCGGCGGACTGAAAAAGTTTGGGAACCACTGCTCTAGAACCTTTTTATTGCACAAGCAAAGAAAACACTAGCACTGCTTCCTTTGATTTTGCACAACTTGAAAAGATTACAGGTTTTTATTTTTCATTGCTATTGGGTCACCAGGAGTCTCTTTTTTTTGATATTAATGAACCTTTTTACATTTCTTTTTTTATCTGCCAGAGATCTTATAAGCTCCAGTCATAACCAATTTGCATACATTGTACATGTGATGTTGGCAAATTAAGTATCATTTGAATGCATTTGTTCCACTCAGATCTTGCTTTTTTGATGCTTAGTGTATTGCTTTACTTCAGCCAATGGAAGCTGAATCCAAATAAGATCGTCAAAAATGGCCGGTTATAGTTTGATTATGATTATGCAGCTCAAATATGCAGTACAGATAGAGATATACTGTACATAATAAAGCATAAAAAGTGTTATGGAAGCCACTGAGAAAAAGAGAATAGCACATTGACTTGGAACATTTGTGGATTTCTCTTTTGGCTGACGAGAATAAAAGCATGGAAGTAAAAAATTCAAACCATGCTCCCTAATATATACCATGAAATAATTTTCTCTTTAGTTTTAGTTCCATTTCATTTTTAGTGATCAATTAAGAGATAATAGGAGTAATAAAATTAATAAATGCCTACAAATAATAATAAATAATAATGAAAAAAATAAAAAATATCATTTCTATTGTGTGTATTATTTTTTTTAAAAAATCATCAATCTCCACTGTCATTATTCTGCTTGATACACAAATAGCATATTTGGGGTAATAATAATTTATTAAAATTGTATGCTAGCTAATGAATAGTTCACAACAATCAAAAATAAAATGCCGTAAAATCAATAAAGATAAAGATAATAAGCACAAGAAACTAGATGAAATTTAGCAAGGGATCTCACTCCTCCTTCTCAAAGGCCTTGGTAAAGGGTCAAGCCAAGGGTCTTCTTAGCTATTCTACACAACAGCAGAATGGGGCCATCCAGATCTCAGGAGGAACCTCATTTCCAATGGGTAGACAATGGGAATACAGAGAATGTATTCTTCCAACGGTCCTAATAAATTGTTGTTTTAATTGAAGGGACCCCAAATGCACCAACTCGAAGATTGAATCAGGTAGGTAGATATTACTATAGGAGATGGGTGGACCCCTCAAATAACCAGGTCCTATGCTGTGTAGCCCTTTATAGGTAACAACCAGATAAATAAATTAAATATTCTAATTTCTCTTTAGTTTTCAGTCTGCAAATTCTTTGGGCAAAAAGCAGACATACCTCTTTTTGATATACTGGCTTTCTTTGAAGTGGTGTAGTAGAGGTAACATTGTATAAATTCAGTCAGATTAGCCATTATGATGTAAAGAAAAAGTTGCTATGGGATCATTCATCATACATACAACCTCAATACTAGGCCATGCACATGAATTATATGTATTTCTTCTTCAGAGTATTTTGTTGGAAACTTCAGCTGATCCTGAATATATATTCTTTGGTAAGGGTAGTCTATTTTAAGCTTCTGCCAACCTTAACAGAGACTAGTATTTTAAATTAGTAAGACTACTTAAATGTGTTTCAGTATTCAGGCGTCCGATAATGTGGAATCTACATTATTGTATTGAGTATTGTAAAATGCAACAATTTTTCCATCTTTGAAGACACATAGAGATCATAAGAATAAAAAAATTCCCAACATCAACATTCATAAACGTATCTTGACTTTTTAATAATTATTTTTTGTCACTTTTTCAAATATATATGTCATTTGTACAGTCTGCAGCATTTATGTTTTGATTTTTTCTTTTCTTTTGTAGACAGAATTTTTTTCTAAATTCTACCTAATCTAGCAGTATCGGCCAAGGAGTGTATTAACTCCTTATAATATTTATAATATTCAGAATTTCATAAATAAATTTTATAATATATATGCTTTGTAGCTTTGTATGATACTTGTATAATATTAAAGTTTTCCTAATGCTCTAGTTTCCTTCCTACAGATATTTAGAGGCTTTGTTGAGGGAAAAGTAGCTTTTGCTCCAACATATAAATACGATTTATTTTCGGATGACTATGATACCAGTGAAAAATGTCGTACACCAGCTTGGACAGATCGGATACTGTGGAGAAGACGAAAATGGCCTTTTGACCGATCAGGTCAGATAATGAAATTTAATATTGCCAATACAAAGTAGTCTGATAAGATTTAGTTCTGTAAACATTCTGTAAAAAAATGAGAAGCATTAGAATTATAAAAAATAATTATATCTGATTCATGGATACTTTTGGTTTTTGGTTTGGTGTGTTTTGTGGAAAACAAACATTTTAATACTAGAAATGCATTAAATATATTCTAAAAGTTTCTTTCTAATAATACAGTATTATGGAAAAAGCTCTGAAGTGAAATTCCAATTCGCTGCTTGAAGTATTTTAATGTATATGCTTGTAGATTATATTTAGAATGTATGTTTCAGTACAAAACTGAAGTGAGAATTTCAGACTGATTTCCTTTTCCCTCTGTAGTCCTATAATCTGAGATCTCTAGAAAATATCACTTTTTCTTTTTAGCGGAAGACATGGACCTTTTGAACTCCAATTTTGACGATGAAAATAAACTTCTTTACACATGGAATCCAGGAAGTCTTCTATATTACGGACGGGCAGAATTAAAAACATCTGACCATAGGTTTGAACTTACCCTTTCATAATAGCTTCTCATCCTTTGAAAAACTTTTCCAATATGATCCATAGCTTTGGATTAATTTATGACTTTTATTTATATATTTTCAGGCCTGTTGTTGCATTGATTGATATAGATATTTTTGAAGTTGATGCAGAAGAGCGACACAATGTTTTCAAGGAAGTAATTGGAGTTCAGGGACCTCCTGATGGCACTATAATGATTTCCATTAAAGGATCATCATTAGAAGATAACTATTTTGATGATAATTTGATTGATGAACTTCTTCAAAAATTTGCAACTTATGGTGAAGTTATACTTATAAGGTTAGAACAAATTCAGTTGTAAATACTGCAACTTTTTCTTGAAATGTTCAAAATCTTTTGTTTAGAGTAAGCTACAATGATAAATCTTTATGTTGTCTACAATATTTTGGGAAGATTATGGTAGGACAAAAGGCAAAATTGTTCCAATTTTCAGAGAAGCTTCCCAACATAGACTTTTCTATAACACTATTGATAATGCAGTTACAGATAGTCTTCAACTTACAACAGTTCATTTAGTGACCATTCGAAGTTACAAAAAAGTGACATGACCATTTTACAACCTTCTGACAAGCAAAGTCAATGGGGAAGCCAGATTCATTTAACAACCATGTGACTAAACATTTGCAGTGATTCACTTAACAACTGTGGCAAGAAAGATTATAAAATGGGACCAAATTCATTTCACAAATGTCTCACTTAGGAACATACACTTTGGGCTGAATTGTGGTCGAAAGTCAAGGACTACTTATAAATTTTCAGTAATAGACATATACAAATGGAAGGTATGCATTTTAGAGTTTCTTATATATATTCATTTGTTTCAGGCCTTTTTATACTGCCCATGCTTACAACAGAAAATACCTTTGTTTCTGTGCATTGCTTTTAAATATAAGGATACCTGGGATTGGATATTTATGAGAAGTGATATAGTATAATACTGTATGATAAGCATTGAAACAATCCAAATGGTATGGGAGTAATAGACTGAACAATGTTGACACTTTTGCTTGGCAGTGTTTTACTATAACTTATCAAAGTTCGTAAATATTTTTTAACATATTTGGACAACATTTCCTATGCCAAAACATTTTGAAGCAATTTTATGGCTTAGTGTTGTATGTCAGCTAGGCTAAATGTTAAATATATAATATTGCCTTAAGAATTATGGCTATGTATTCAGGGTTCAGTTCCAAATTGGAATGGCAAGAGGATTCTCTTTAATATTTTTTAATAAACATTTTTATTACTTTGCAGTAAGTTTTGTAGGTATTTCTGCATCTACATTTTGTTTCAGGTATCATGTATCATGCTAGTCAGTTTGGCTAAAGTAGATATACTGAAAAAACAAACTACAGAGACAACATATAGATGAGTAGTATTCTTCAGTATGTTGTGTCATTCATGTTTAAATTTTGTTACACTTTACAGATTTGTAGAAGATAAAATGTGGGTGACATTTTTGGAAGGCAGCTCTGCTTTAAATGTTCTGGATCTGAATGGTATTGAGGTAACAATCATTTCTATTTCTATTTATACACCTATAAATAATACTGGTGTAAGCAGACTGTATGGTATTGTGATTTATTTTAGTATTCTCTAATCATTAGGTATAGATATTTGATAAATCATTCTTGCATAATTTGTGAAATTTGGGACTTGATTTTGAGTGGACTGTACTTTAATGTACATATTTCTTCCTGAGTCAGTGGTATATTAGGACACATGGGAATGATGAAACAACATGAAGTGGTTATTTCTAAAATTTTCTCTAATTGTTTCCACGTATGTTTGCATATATAACCATTGTGTTTTGCAGCTAGCAAATTATATCAACCTCAGCAAAATGAACAGTATAACGGTAGTCCTCAACTTACAACCTTTTGCTTACTGAATGTTTGAAGTTACAACGGCACTGAAAAAAGTAACTTAGGATCATTTTTCATACCATTCCAGCAGACCATCACATGATCAAAATTTGGACACTAACAATAAATGCTAAGCAAATATTTATAGATGAAGAACGGAGGACTTTGATAGTGAAGATAACAATGAATCATCAACAGATACTCCTGGTAGCAATTTATTCACCAAACAGTAAACAAGAGGACTTTTATAATAAACTACATAAGAAAATAGTAGAATTGGAGTACGAAAATATTTGTGTAGTGGGAAACTTCAGTGCAGTTGTAGATGCGGAACTAGATTTTAAAACCAGGAAAGTGAATAAAAAAGGAAAACATTACCAAAGTTATTTTTTTTAAATGGCTGAAGAACTAGGCATCCAAGATGCGTGGCAAGAGATACATCCTAAGGAAAATCAATACTCATTCTATTCAAATAGGCATATGTCTTAGTCAAGGATAGATACAATATGGATGTCAGCCAAATTGAAAGCCAATGAATATAGAAACAGGTAATTGGGCAGACCACAATCCAATAAAAGTTATATGGAAAGGACAAAAAAGAAAACTAAGATGGATGTTGAATCAGTCAATATTAAACGATAAGGAATTTATTCAATTCATGGAAAAAGAATTAGACTTTTTCTTCAAAGAGAATAGAAAAGAAGAGGCCTCACTACAAAATGTATGGGATACAGCCCAGGCATATATTAAAGGTTTAGTCATAACTTATATGGGAAAGAAAAACAAGAGGAATAAACAAAAGCAAAAGACATTAGAAGAAGAATATAAGAGTTTAGAGACAGAACTACAAAAAGAACCACCAAAAAAGAGCTTAAAAAGTCAAATGGAATTAATAAAAAACAAGTTAAATATAATAGATAAAGAAGAATTAGCACAAAAAATTAGAAACGCTAAAGGCCGGGCATCAGGTGTCCCGGTAATGATGATGAATTATGCAGAGACAGTTAGCTGTCAGGATTCTGGTAGTTACCCCAATTAAATCATGAGTCTCGAGCCAAACTTCCAAAACTTCAAAAGAAGTTATTGGGAGTTAACATGCCCGGCACTGCCTGGGTGTAGCCGACTCTGCCTGGACACATAATTCATTGTCACCCTTGACCCTGGTTTTCCCCCACCCCCTGGGTGTATTATAATTCATATTCTCCAATGAGACACACTCATAGCCAGGAGTCATCAATCATGTTCTCCAGTTAGAATTGTGCACAGCAGAAACTTCAGTCACC
Source organism: Notechis scutatus (assembly GCF_049901735.1). NCBI lineage: Eukaryota > Metazoa > Chordata > Lepidosauria > Squamata > Elapidae > Notechis > Notechis scutatus. The sequence continues at coordinate 51,441,333 of NC_142013.1, read as the reverse complement.
TAGTTACTATCTTTGAAAACTATTTATGGAATACACTTTCGATTTCCAAGCTACCACATTACTCTTTCAAACCCCTTTCCCCCCCTCACTTTCTGTTGACAATTCTCAAAGACCATAGAAATATTTTATGAGTTGACAAATGTATTTGAAAATGCAAATAAACCAGGAAGATGGCTGACATACAAATTGAAAAAGGAGAAAGAAAAAAACCCTGGTACATCAATTAATGGATGAAGAAGGAAATCTTTATCATCAAAATGAGGACAAAAAAAAGTGATTCAAAATTATGGAAAATTATATGACCAAGAGATAGTCTCAGAAGACAAAATAAAACTATTTTTAAAAAGCAGAACTGAAATATCTGAAACAGTAAAAGCCATGTTAGATGAACATATAACAATGATGGAATTAATAGAAGCAATTAAGAGACAAAAAACATGGGAAAACACCAGGTCCAAATGGACTACCAGCAGAACTTTACAAAGGTTTGGGAAATATTTTAACTAAACCAATGTTGGAAGTGTTTAATGAAGTAAGAAGCAAAAGTACCAAACTCATGTACAGAAGCATATATTATGCTCATAACAAAGTAGGATTCAGACTTATAACAGCTAAAAAACTACAGGCCAATATCTTTATTGAATGCGGATTATAAAATACATGCTTCAATAATTGCAGAAAGACTTAAAATATTTTAAAATCAATTTGTACATCCAGACGAAAATGGATTTTTGCCTAAGAAACAAAATTAAAGACAATATGAGAATAATTTTAAACACGTTGGAGTACTACAAAGCACATCCAGGGAAGCAAATGGCATTGATCTTCCTAGATGCGCAGAATGCATTTGACAATTTGAACTGGCAATTTATGTTAGCACAGTTGAAAGATACGGGGAGAGATTTATTAATATGATTAAGGCGATATAAGCAAACAGCAAAAGTGATGGTAAATGGAGACATGACAGAGAAGGTTGCTATTTAAGAAGGTACAAGACAAGGATGCTCCCTTGTCTTCCCTATTATTTATACTGACACTGGAGGTGCTAAATAGAAATATTAGACAAGATATAGAGATAAAAGGTTTGGAAATAAACAAAGAAAATTATAAGTTATAGGCATTTGCCTAAGCTAATAAAAAGATTAAGGAATATGGCAAAATGGCAGGATTGAAAATAAAGAGAAAATTAAGATATTAGTTAAAAATCTTACAGAAATGCAGAAAAAAGAATCAATGAAGAGAATAGATATTCAGATTACAAAGAAAGTACAATACTTAGGGATTAATTTAACAGCAAGATGTGTAACTATAAAGGAAGATAATTATTATAAATTGATGCAACAAATTAAAATAGATCTGGAGAAATGGGAAAATCTGCAACTATCACTGATTGATAGGAGTGTCAGTCTCCTTGTGGAGACTGACTCTGAGGGAGAGGAGGAACAGCTGACAGGGAGTGGAAATGTGGCTCCAGAGGTGGTGGAGGAGGCTGGGGAAGGGCAGAGGCTGGCTGAGCAGTCAGAGGAGGACCCAGGCCCATCCCCTATCCATCCTAGGGCACGCAGGAAGGAGAGGATAAGGGAGAGACGTGGTCTCCTCGGGAGGAGAGGGCCTTGATCCTCTTCATGGGCTGCAGGTGTGAGAACTGAATAAGAGTTTGGACCTGCATACTGGCAAACACTGGAAATAAAGCGTGTTTTATTTTGGTCTGAAGTTATCTTGGTTGGTGTCCTTCCAACAGACTGTGCCTCCTTGAATTTGGTAAATACTTCTCTTGTTCCGTTGTGGAGATTTCGTCATTGTAGTTTGGTTTTTTATTTCACCTCTTATCTGCTCATTAAATTTGGACTGCATTGCTTTCTTTTGAAGAGTATTTTTGAGTATGTTTTATCTCCAACTGACTATTATTGCACAGTGGGGCCAAATTGGAGGCATTAAAGGACATTTATTTACGTTTTGGATTTTGTTATGTCTGTGTTATACTCTGGGTCATCACAGATAGCTACAATAAAAAAGAACATATTGCCAAGATTATTATACTTACTTCAAACAATTCCAACAGTTGCTAACAACTTCAATGATTCACTTAACAACTATGGTAGGAAAGGTTGTAAAATGGGGCAAAACTCACTTAAAAACTGTCTTACTTAGCAACAAAAATTTTAGGCTCAATTGTGGTTGTAAGTCAAGGACTACGTGTATTGTGTCATATAAAACTGTACTCCTTGTGAGGGATGTCATGACATAAACAAAAAGGGGCAGAATATAATCTGGGTCACAATATTGTTTGGTACACTTTTGCAGATGTTCCTATTTGTAGGTTAATTTTTCAAATGATCATGTTTGTTCTTTTCTCTTTAATTACCGTATAAATAACTTTTTGTTTGGGGGGTTGTTTTGATTTGATTTTTAAAGAAATTATGTGAATTATTCTTTCTGGTTGAAATTCAGGTTCTTGGGAAAACTGCTAACATTTCTCTAAAAAACCCTTATTGGATTAAGAACTTAGAAGACGAAATTAGTTTGGAGAGAGTTAATGTTGGTCTGCCTTCATCAACAAGTTCTACTTTGCTTTGTGAAGATGCCGAAGTTACTGCAGACTATGATATGGAAGGTTTGCCAGATTCAAGATTGATTTTGTTCAGTGGATGCTATCTTACAGCAGTGTTACAAATATACAACACATCACAGTTGAATCTATTGAATTTTAGGATAAGAATAAAAACTTTTCTAATCTGTTCATACCACATAACTATACTTAGTTCATGAACGTCTATTAACAAAATCTTTTCTAAATTTACCTTATTGATTCTGTATGGGACCAAGTTAGCAATAACAATTTATATGAAATTATTACCTTTATTTGGCACATATTTACCAGAATGAGATGTTAGAGTGTACCTAAATTTCAAATAGAATACTGAAGAATATAAAATAGTTAAGCTCCTGTTTATCGTCAAGATGCCAGGGTTCCAATAATCTAATTAGCAATAAGTGTGCTAATATCTATATGGTTTCCACTGTGCTAGTGCTCCAAAAAACTTAAGAGACCTGGCTGTTGTCCAGGGCCTTGGATTAGGGTGATTGGGGTCCCTGTCAAATTGTATGAGTGTTAGCTTAGTTAGATCCATCACAAGTTCTTGTTTATTTTTATCTTTATATAACTGTTAATATTTATTTTATCAGTTTGGAGTTGAGAGGTACCTAAATGAGCAAATTAAAATTAATTATATTGCACTATATGACATTAAAATAAATGAAATCTGAGTGCATTCACATTTTAAACTTTGAGACTGTATATTAAAGTGTAATATTTCTGCATAATAGAAAAATTGTGGTACAATTTATAGGAATATTTTTTTTTTCATTTCAAGGTGATGTTGACGATTATAGTACTGAAGTAGAAGAAATTCTCCCACAACATCTACAGCTAGCTTCAGGCTCTAGTCTTGGAGCCTCACCTGCCTCTTCCCCTCGTTCAAGCCCCTGCCAGTCCCCTACTCCATCAGAGGGTCTGCCTCCAACTCTTCCATCAAGGCCAAGCAGGACACCTAATAAGACTCCTGGACCTCCAGTGTCTTCTCAAGGTAGATATTAAACTTCTACTCTGTCACAATCAAAGACACTATCAATAACTATAGTGGATATAAAAAGTCTACACACCACTGTTAAAATGCCAGTTTTTGAGATGTAAAAAAAAAATCTGATCAAGATAAATAACATCAAAAAATTTCCTGCTTTAATATAATATAGAAGTTGTACAATTCAAACTGAATTCTTTTAGGGGGAAAATAAAATAAAAAATGTATAATAACACAGTTGCATAAGTGTGGACACCCTCTTATAAGAAGGATGTAACTGTGTTCAGAATTAATATATCACATACAAACTGTTGTTAAATAGTAGTCAATATGTACCTGCCATCAATTAAAATGACTCTGATCAAGCCCATATAAACTTCAGGTGTTCTAGTAGGATTTTCCTGACATTTACACAGTTGCATCTCACAGCAAAGTCATGGTCTTCAAATAGCTTATAAAACATCAAAGGGATCTCATTATTGGAAGGCATCAGTCAGGAGAAAGGTACCCCAAAAAATTTCAAGGCATTGGATATAGCATGGAACACAGTGAAGAAAGTCATCAACAAGTAAAAGAAAATATGGCACGACAGTGACATTACCAAGAGCTGAATGTTCCTCCAAAATTGCTTTAAAAAAAAGAAGATGAAAGTTGGTCCAAGAGGCTGCAAGAAACCTACAACATTAAAGGAGCTGCGGGAATTTCTGGGTAGTCCTGGTTGTGTACTACAAGTGACAATAATCTCCCATATTCTTCATTTGTCTGAGCTGTGGACTCGAATGGCAAGACGGAAGCCTTTTCTTACAAAGAAAACATATAAACCCAGTTACATTTTGCAAAACCTACATCAAGTCTGACAAAACCATGTAGGAAAACGTATTATGGTCTGATGAGACCAAGGTTGAACCTTTGGGCCATAATGCCAAAAATATCTTTGGCACAAAAACAATACTGTGCATCAGCAAAAGTACATCATAACCACAGTGAAAAGTGATAGCATTATGCTTTGGAACTGCTTTTCTTCAGCAAGAATTAGGGCTATAGTCAACAGTAAGAGAATTATGAACAGTTCCAAATATCAGTCAATTTTGGCACAAAATCTTCAGGTCTTTACTAAAATTCTGAAGATGAAGAGGAATTTCACCTTTCAACACGAGAGTGATCTAAAGCAAACTTTCAAATCAACAAAAGAATGACTTCACCAGAAAAAGATGACAATAGTACTTAGATTTATATACCACCTCACAGTGCTTCACAATCTTCTCTAAGCAGTTTACAGAGTCCAGTATATTGCCCCAAACAATCTGGGTCCTCATTTTACTGACCTCGGAAGGATGAAAGGCTGAGTCAACATTGAGCCGGTCAGAATTGATCTGCCAAACGGCAGGCAGCCAGCAATCAGCAGAAGTAGCCTGCAGTACTGCATTCTAACCCTGCTCCACTACGGCTCAAAGTTTTGGAGCCCAGGCCTGAATCCAATTGAAAATCTGTGGGATTACCTGAAGAGGGCTGTGCACAGGAAATTCCCTTGCATTCTGATTGCCCTTGCTTAGGGCAAGATGGCAAGATGTACCATGCTGTTAGGCTCCTACCTCGAAGACTGAATGCTGTCATAAAATCAAAAAGGTGTTTCAACAAATATTAGTTTGAGTGTGCACATTTATACAACCATGTTATTGTGCTTTTTTTTTTGTTTTGCCCTCTACAAGATTTCAGTTTGTTTTTCAATTGAATTGTATAGCTTATATGTTAAAATAAAGGTGAAAAAATTCTGAAGTTATCGAATTCTTTTACATCTCAAAACCGGGTATTTTAACATGGGTGTGTAGACTTTTCATATTCAATGTACATAAAGCCCGATACAAAAACATAAAAAACAAAATATGAAAGGAAAAGAAAAATACACAAAGCAACTAGGAAACAAGATGGCCTCAGGTATAAACATAAAAAAAGACTCTCCCTTCAAAAGGAATTCAGTTTTTCAGAAAACCAGCAAGGAGGGAGCCAGCCTGATCTTTATTGAGGGACTCTTCCAAAGCACCTTAACATATTTATCTTTGTTAGTGCCAGTTTAGTTCTGTGATTAGGGTGTGCGTGTGCGTGCATGTGCACACATATACATATATTAGCCTCTTCTAGTTTCTGCTCTCCAAACATCTCAAAAATGTGAGGTTGTATTAAGTATAATCCTTGAACTGCTTTCAGTAATACACACACCAACATAGTGATAGCATTATTTGCTGTTTGAACTGTCCCTTTATATTATTTTTACGTTTACCAGCAGATTTTCAACCTATAACTCAACTAAAAGAGTCTACTCAAGGCTTGGAACCAAAACGCCCACCTCCACCTCGACCAGGAGTGCCTCCTGCTCGCCCTGCTCCACCACAAAGGCCGCCTCCTCCATCAGGTAACTGAATAAAACATGAAAACAGTGGTCATAAGATTTTTCTGTTATTTTTAGATAACATATGTTTAATAAGTTTATTATCCATCACATTTAGATATGTTGAATCATAATTCAGCATAGTGCTTGAAATATGTAGTCTTCCAGCTATTGGTGTTCCATTCATAACTGATTATTGGATATGCTGGCTTGTGGTTATGATACTCATTAACAGCTAGAAGGCTACAGGTCTTTTGACTTTGGTTTGACATGGGAAAAACATTTTCCGGCTTTTATACCCTTCTACCCTTCTGATGCAGTTTCAGAAAGACTTTGGAATTGCTTCTGTTATTACTTAATGTTTTACCCATATCCTATCAATTCAGATGATATAGTGTTAACCATGCTTTATTTGAAACAGTTACAGCCATGGTTTCTATTGATTCAAATCCAATTATAATTAATATTCTCCACATTTCCCAGTGACTGACTCAGATTGGATCGCCACATTTTGTTCCATCCTAAATTCTCTTTGTAATCACATTATTATTTTAACATAATAGAAGTTTTAGCAAGATTTCTTAGCTTTCTGTAGGATAGCTGCTTTGGATTATGTATATACAGGAGTGCTCTATTATAATTATTGTCACTTCATAATATGAACCTGAAGCTCTCATATAATGTGTGATAATAAATTTGTTTACTATGATTCTTAATTTCTTTCTAATCCTTTTTTTCAATTAATACTTCTTTTTACTGCTGCCTTTATCTCTTACTCCAAAGGGAGTAAGAGTCCTGCACTTGCTAGAAAAGAACTTGGAGGTAATGATTATTTAAATATGGCTTAACAGATGCAGATGTTTTGTTTATTTATTTAGTGAATTTAGTGCTGATTTTAGTTGGCTAGATAGCTCACAAAGTAAAGAATAACATAAAATCAATCAATAAATAAGGATACAATAAAACTAATCCAAAAAAGTTTCACAAAATGGTTGCAAAAGAGCCAACTTTTTACAGCTATTTACAGCTTTCCAGAAGGTTAAAACAGAGACTTAAAGAGGAAGGGTGTTCTAGAGGACGGGCCATCATAAAAGGGGCATGCTTTCTAGGTCTCACCAGATAGCAACATTAAAGGGAAGGGCGTGGAGTATGCCTGCTTTATCTGATCTGGCTAATTGAAATATCGAAGTACCAACAACCTCAGAGATTCTACTGCCAGTCAGGCAATGGAATCCAACAGCTCAGACAAGGATGATTCTAAGCACCATGAGGGACAGTACAAGAAACAATCCCAACTGTTCCCTAGTGCCCAATTTTAATCAGAGAACCTCAAATCTGCAAAACAGAGATAACCTGCCTCTCCACCCACCTCCATTAGAATCTCAGCTGATGTATTACCATAAACCGAAACCCAGCTGGCATAATTCTGATAGAGGGATACCCTATTTCAGGCCCACCCAGAATTTGGTTAGACGTGAGCTTGGCGCTCTCATGTATTATAAGATTACTGATGAAGGTAGACTTATTACTAACCAATCTGACATTCAAAACAACAGCAGAGCTCAGGGTTCTGATACCCAGGGACTAAAGTTTGAATGTGTTGCTATCAGACAGCAAGACCACTTGCAAACTCTGGATCCTGTATTCCTATCACCATCCTGATGTTCCTGCCTACACATACACACATGCATAATCAACACTACAACCTATCCCACCTCTCAAGGGTCCCAACTACTCTTGTCCACACTTGCCTAAGTACTTAGTGGCCTCAGACAGTTGAGCCCTTCTAGGGCAAAGAACACACATTTGTTACCCCTAGTAGTGGGGATGACCATTCCCTCCCAAAGGCTATGGCAGCAGTAAATTGCAGATGTTTGCAGCTATTTGTGTTATCTAAGTCAGGGGTCCCCAACCACTGGGCCGCGGACCGGTGGAACATTTCCTACCGGGCCGCCGGTTTGCTGGGCGCCGCCATCTTGTTGGACGAGAAAGTGCTTCCGGGTGAGCTTTTCCGGTTGGAAAGCGGCGTTTGGGTCCTCACGCCTTAGTTTCATTGAATGGGGGGCTTCGAACAAAACTAAGGTGCGAGGATTCTTTCAGCACCCAAGGCAAGGCGAGCCGAGCGATCATCCCGAAGCCGTCCCGAAGCAAAGCCCATTGACAAAGGTACAAAGGAGGAGTTGAAGGTGGCGGGGAGAAGCGGGGGACGGCTGGCTGGCCGGTTGCTTGTCTCGCCTTGCCTTGTCATGCATGCTGATGCCGGTACCGGGCCGTGGATCATTTTGTGATGCCGGTACCGGGCCGCAGCACAAAAAAGGTTGGGGGCCACTGATCTAAGTGATATGTCAGTTTTTATTTTTCTTACTAAACATTGCAATAATATACAATGCAAATATTGTATTAAAACATTTATTAATCATTTTACTAAAAAAGAATTGCAGTTCTCTTTATTTTTGCCCTTTTCTTAATAAAGTATGCTGCTTACATGTTATATAGTACTTTTCTGCTTTCCTCTGATAAGGTTTTGGTGCTCCTCCCAGCCCTGTTGTAGCTAGGAGAGAAGAAGGTAACTCTTATTCTTAATGTCACACTGAATGTTTAAACTAAATATGTAAATATTTAATCTCTAAATTTCATATATGAAGTGAACATTTAAACTTCTCTTTATATTTCATAAATTTAATGTTAATTTTTGAAATATTCTTACCAAATGGAATCATGTTGCTAGTTATTTAGAGATTTTTGTAACTGAGCAGCTTATCCATTTCAATAATAATTCATTGTTAATATTCTTATCTGTACCCTTAACAAGCTAGTTAATGAGGAAATGGTTTGACAGTAGACAAAAATTCTTGCTTGATAAATCATTCTGTAAATGATATGAATTACAAAGGTGAAATTTAATGCTTTTTATAAAGTATCCCAGATCCCTAAATAGGACCATATATTTGTGGGTATGCTGATCCAGTTTCAAATACTAATAAAGAATATAGATGCTATGTCAATATCTGATTATTAGAACAAAGTTAGAACAAAGTTATAAAGATTACAGTATACAGTTGTAATTTTCTAGTACTGCAAGAATCATTAGTATTCAGTGTGTAGTTTCAGTAACTAATATGCACAACAAATTTGGAGGTGGGACATCCTTTCATATCTGAAAGCTCAGAAAACCCCTACTTCACAAAGATAATAGATGCTATAAATCAATATTAGTTATTTACTAATTATAGAGAATCTGAATTTAGAAATATATTCTAATTACGCATCCCCTTTCTTTAGCTTATAATCAGTCTCTGCCTCCCACTGGACAAATAAACACAGGAACATCTGGACCCAGTACATGTAGACCGGTAAGGATATATATTTTCTGGTAAAACTAAGAATAGAATAACATTTAGTTGTGTAACATTTTTAAAAAATATTTTCTAGTGATACTAGCCAGAAGATCCCTGGTGTGTATTTTAATGAAGAACTTAAATATTCTAAGTTTTCAGTTTGATTCCATATAGCTAAATCTCAGGATATCACTATAATCATTACCATGTATAAAGGTGTGACTGATTTTAATATTAAAATCATATTACTAAAAGAAATCCCGAGTCTATTATCTCAATCATTTTTCTTGTTGCATGGCTCATGTCCATCCTCAGATATGGGCTGGGGTTGAAAAATGCATGCAGTGAAAGTCTATAGAAGGGTGAAGACCTAGCTCCCTGTCATCGATCATTTCACCATTTTATAAATATAAACCTATGTACCCTCACATAGGATATGTCAACAACAAACATGGTTGTATTTCTGACATGAGTTAGTTCCTAATTAGTGAATTAACTGGATACATTTAAGCTTATATCTCAGCAAACTAAGATGGACTGGAACTGGACACCTTCAGTCCGAAAATCAAATTGTTTACTCCCCAAATTGTTTACTACATGGAAAACAAAGAAGGAATGGTATTGCTTTCATGATTAGGCAGGATAGAGCAAGAACATTACTAGACTACCATGCAGTCCATGACTGAATGGTATCAATTAGACTTTATTGATAATCCTTTGATTATCCAACTTTATGTTTTAATCTCTGATGCTGAAAAAGAGGTTGAGGAGTTCAATTTAAAATTGACAAAACGTGTAAGCAAGATGTGCTGCTTTGGAATACCAAAGTTGGAAATATTAGTGGGGGGGAATATAATTGGGTTGTATGGCCTGGGATAGAGGTTCTTAAAATGGGGAAATTAAAACAACAAACAATCAAAACATCATAAGAACTCCTCCAGCAAGAATTTGCTAAATTGCTGGTATTCTGTTGCAGTTATTAAGCCCCTCTTTACATTTTTATATTTGTCCTTTTTGTTCCTCAGTTTGTCAGAGAGCTCTTTGTACAACCATGCCAAGCTCCTTAGATGTCTTGTTTTTCTTCTCTATAGTATTGTTTCTGTTTGGGCCTTTTTTATTTCATTTCTCAGAATTTCCCAAGCATCCTGAACTGTTTTTCCCTCCAGAATTTCTATCCATGGAATTCTCCCTGTTCATCCTCCTAGTTTGTTGAAGTTAGCTCTCTTAAAATCTAGAACATGAGTCTGACTTTGTTCAATTATCCTTGCCTGCATTATGGTGAATGCTAGCATGACATGGTCATCTCCATTCCCTCAGTCATTTCATCCCTATTAGTAAGTATGAAGTCCAGCGTAGCTGATCCTGTAGTTCTCCCCCCCATCTTTTGGATGATAAAGTTCTCAACTATGTATGTTAGGTACCTATTCCATCTGCCACTTGCTGCAAAGTTGTTTCCCAGTTGATGTCAGGGTAAAATCCCCCATTGCTGCAGCAGTGTGTTTCCTGCACACTTCAGCTTACTTACTTCCAAAAGGTGCCTCTATTTCCTCTGCTTGATTGAGTGGCCTTGGTTGGATATACACCTATACTGCTGTTACTTTTTTTCCCTGTAGTATTCACCCAAATACTTTCAAGAAGACCTTCATCCTTAGTGTTGTATATTTCTGTAGAAGTGTAGTATTCTTTACACACAGTGCAACTCCTTTTTTGTTGCATCTGTTTGTTTTGAACAAATTATTTTTTTCTAGCAGTATGTTGTAATCGTAGCTTCCATCACACCAATTTTCAGTAATAGCAACAATATTGTACCTGCCCTCATGCTCTAAGACTTCAGGTTCTCCCTGTTTGTACCCTATATTTTTATTATTAGTGTACAGCCCTTTATGGATGACCTTGCATTTGCTAGCTGCATCTCCTATTTTGCAATAGGAGTGTAATTTTCTCATCCCCACTTCCTTCCTTATTGTCAGATTTGTTGTCTTGGTATTTATACTTTGGGTTTGGTCCTAGAAATTGGCCTCCAGATTCAGTTTAAAGCCTTTCAGATGACTCAAGCAAGATGTATTTAAGCCCATACTTCCCAGTCTTTGTGAGGTGCACCCTGTCTCTTGCCTGGACCCCTACCTATAAGTAGATAAACTATAGTCCAGGCAGCACTATTCTTTGAGCCAGTGGTTTACCTCTGAAATCCTCCATTCTCTCATTGGATATTGACATCACCTGTGCTCCTCTTTTGCCTTCCTACCTCCCTTGATTTTTTTTTCTAGGCTCTTTTTTGTTGTATCATTCATCCCAACGTGAACGAGGAGAAAGGAATAATAATCAATGAATTCAATTAGTTGGGTAAGCCTCTGTCACGTCTTTGATCTTTGTACCTGGGAGGCAGTTTGATAGGTTATCTGGTCTGCAGATTGCTGATTCTGTTTCTCTGAGAAGTCACCAACACATGCCTTTTCCTCTTCTGGATACCTAGCAGACTCTTCTCTGTGACAGGCTGGGCTACTTTTCTTCCTGTTACTGTAACAGTCGATGAAGATTCTTCTCCAGATATCTGCATGCTTCTTCCAGAGGGAGGGTAAGAAAGTGAATGTTAAACTCCAGTGGCAAGCATAGTCCCTTCAGGTGTTTTGTCTTCTGAGTGACATGCTGCCTCCTTTCTCTTCTAAGGCTCCATTTTTCTTAGTAGTTGTTTCTTCCTTGGTATGTTCAGTTTGTAGACAAATTTTCGAGAATTTCTCATTTCCACAGATAAATCTCAGAGTGGTTAGATGTTTGTAGACTCTCCATTTTCTCCTGCAGTAATCTGATCAGTTTGCATTCGATACAGGTATACATTGGAGTCCTCCTCGGGCAGGAATACATACATCGCACACACCTTGCAGGTTACCATAGGCTAGCTCTTTCTCCTTGGCTTTATTACTTTTAAGGGTTGTACAGATCAATAGATACTCCTTTGTAGATGTCCAAGATCAATATATGTGCTTATTTTTACATTGAAGAATGTAAAACTTTTATTAATTGCTAGGATGTCAAGAAATAGGTGAAGCAGCCTTCTCTAACTTGACAGCCTCCACATGAATGGGACATCTAAAAACCATCTGGAAGACAACAGAACTGAAGCCCAATGATTCTGCAGGACCCTAGCCTAGGGACAACTGGCTTAAGTTGCCAGCCTACTTTGAAACAAACCAATTCCAATTATAGTAGTGCTTAAAAGTCTATACTTCCATTTCAGATTGTTCCTCCCCGAGCTGGAGTTATTAGTGTGCCACAAAGTCATGTGCGTCCTTCTATAGGAAAGCATATGCCTGAACTCCACCCTAAGCCACCAGAATTAACAACAGGTAAAATTGGTGAGTATATTAATGCATTTTTCTTTTTTAATGTAATTCTTCTACACAAAGGAGTGTTATAAGTGCATTCAAGAGAATATAGATGCTATCCCTTGGATGAAACATAATTCCTAAATACCCACTTTTGATTTTTAAAGTAAGTGAGTACTTAGGTCAACTATAAGGCAAGATTCTCTGTGACTTGGGCCACCATATAAATTTTATTAATAAATAATATAAAGATTGCAAAGCGTGTTCTGCTTTTCTTGTCTATAAAAAAGAATTGCTTTTAAGTGCTTTTAATAAATGAACAGTGCTTTTAATAAATGAACAGTCTTAACAGTGATTTGGAAAAAGAAATTCCCAATTATTTTTAATGCTTTCAAATCTAAAATAACTACTGCATTATGTGAAACAATTCTAGAATCCAGGATTTGTGGTGTAGCTTTTTTTGAATAGTGGTATATCTATATAACATCTAAGAAATATGGGAAATTCATAGGTCATTGTATTTCCAACTCAGTCTCCTTTAAATATCACTAGTTTTTCAAAATTTCAAAATATTTATAAAAAGCAATTTAACATTTACTTTTTCAGTGCAAACAAGTAAAAGTCCATTCTAATACGAATGTAACAAAACATTGAGATAACTGTAGGTAAAACCAGTACCTATTATTAATGTTCAGCTTCTTTGTATTTGGGGGTTTCAAGGAAAATGCACTGTGGCTGATCCAAACTGATTACAGTAGTAATGCAAATTATGAAACAATTGGAGCTATTTATAATGCATATGTACAGTGTTAAATAAGATTTCAACTTCTCTTTAGTAGAGCTTCACACTATTTAAATCAAGTTTTGAGACAGAATGGCATACAACTGCTAGAAAGTATCTTTCTCCTGTATTGCAAAGAAATTGTCTGTTAAAGTGCAACCTAGATATCAGTTGCACACTGTAGTGAGTGTGCAATTGAATTATAGAGTTAAGAAGGCTAAGAAAAGTGTGCATTTATTTATTTATTTTTAAGGTTCTATTTTCTTCTAAAATATTGCTCAGGGAATAGCAATTTCTTGTTCTTAGGTTGATCAAGTGTATCTGTCTCACTAACCAGTAGATTAAAAAAAACATTATGGTCTTTTTGCAAGTCAACCAGTTGTTCAGACTGGATTTGGCATTACTGCTATTATCACTATCATTATTAAAATCATTTTTGGTATTGAAACTAGGAAAATAATTGAATGTATTTATAGGGTCACCTTTACTTCCTGAACCACTTAAACCACAAGGAACAGTTCCTATTCAACCCACTTCTGTTGTAAAGATGCAGGAGCCACTTATACCTACGACAGCAACGTCTCAAACAGCTTCTCCATCAAACCTGGAGGCACCACCACAGCCTCCCCCCCGCAGTAAATCATCCCAAAGTTTGCCTTCTGACAACATTCCATCACAGAAGCAAGTATGTACAGAATATTTTTTAAACATTTTCTTTCGGGTGCAATTTATCTACTGCTACTTCTGTACTGCTCCACTCAAAAATATTTAGTGTAGAAAGCTGAACAACTCGTAAATTGCCGATGTAGTCTTAAATTATTCAAGTCCAAATTAAGGCTGAACTGTTCTATCGCTTCCTAATCTCTGTCACTAGGAAGCATAGGCATAATTCAAGTGAGGGGATTAACAAATTATGTTTAGAATTATCTTGGATTCAATACATTGGACATTAGTTAGGTTTATCTTCATCATACTCAAAATCTGTGCCAGAATTTTATTTCCTGGAGAGGTTTTGTTTTGTTCCCTGAACAGTTTGCAGAAAAATATTTTAACTTCCAAAAGGCAGAAAATGCGAATATTAAAATTAATACAGAATAAAATTTGCAACAACAGAATACCAAAATAAAGAGGAAAAAACTAATTAAGACTTAAAAATGTAGACAAATAAATTCAATTTCAATTTATTACAGTGAAAGATCAGCCAGATGGAAAAATAGTTTTTCGTCTGCTATAAGAAAGTAATCCCAAATCTGAAAATTGTATGTCCCATTTACCTTTGCTTTTTTAAAAGTAAAATAACTTTCAAAAATGTAGCTTATAACTTAAAATCTATTTTTAAGAAACTCTTAATTTGATAGATTTTAACCTGTCCTAATGTTGATGTATGTTAGCAATTGTACATGCAGTATACTATTGTGATCTATGAAGCAAATGAGGAAATTAATACCTTTATTAAATAGAACAGTAGAAAAAGAAAAATTTCCATAATTTGGCAATTCCATAATGTACAATATAATCGGTATTTGATCTAAGTGACTTTTGCCCTTTATCCAATTATATTTCAAGAGAATTCATCCCTCATCCAAATCCTGCCCATCTTTTCATTGGAATATAAAAAAGTTTGACCAAGGGCAGGAATATACCCATTTTTGTTCAGAAAAAGCCATAAAAATCCCCATATCCATACCAAAAAAATCCACTTCTTGCAACTAGCAGTCTTTGTAAACCAGGGCCACAGAGAAATGTGGTTTGTTCTGAGGTACTCAGGTTAGTGCAGGAAAAAGATGTCTGCATGTACCAAGTTGTACCTGATTTATAGTTCCCCTTAATGTGGCCAATGTAATAGAGTCTCTTAGAAGCATGTTACCTTGGATTTCTTTCTAATGTTTTCTTTTGATATCTGTCTCCTTTTCACAAGCAGGATCAACCTTCAGGGTAAAAGGTACCTGATTCTTTACTGGTCTTACATTTTTTTCATCCATTCTATTTTCTCCATAAGTTCTAGCATAAAAGATGTATGAACGGCTGTGTTCATACATCTGTGCTCGCACTGAAATCATCTGCCTGTATGAATACACAAATATCCATCATGCTATTGACATATAAGGCAACTTACTTAACTTGACATGCTATGCCCTATAGGGCAAGAGTTTTCAAATTGTGTTATGTGTGTTTCAATATACCCATTTGTACTAATTATTCTTTGAAAGTGGAGAGAATGGAAGTAGTATGTCAGCATACTAGAGAGCCTTAACATTTATCAAAAATTGCCTTCTTTTTGTCCCTGACACATTAATTGACAAGAGAGAGGGGGATGTACAGCTTCTTGCTATTGCCATGGTAAAAAGGAGGAGAACAATTTAGCAGCTTATTTAATAAAATGAAAAGTCTTGAAGTCTTATTTACAATTCTTCAGGTGGACCTTACTCACATTTTGAGAACTCTTGCAACTGAGGGTGCTTGATTCTCTCGCTGTCTGAAACTATTTAACACTGATCAACACAAGTAGCCTGAGACAACATTACAGAATGAGAAATATTGGTTTTAATTTTTTTCAAATTTTCTTTTTGGTTAAGTCAACCTTCTCTTATCATATACTTTAAAAAAGTTACTTTTAACATATAATCTATCTAGTTTAATTTTAAAATGAAGTTAATCTTATATATTTTTTAAAAAACAAATGTTTCTTTGCATCTGAGATCAATGCAATAAGCATAATTTAAAATGTAATAATCTACTATTTTTGGTTTTGGTAATAACCTAGTCCATAAACAGAATATGTTAATTGCTGCTAAACTGTTTTATTTCTGTTTATTCTGCAGTTGAGTTTCAGTGTTATATATTGATCATTGGTTTTTAAGTATAGTGAATTTTCAAGTCAAGATTTGCTAAATGTAATCTCAATATTAGAGTGTAATATTTCAAGTCATAACCTTTGATGGTTTTACATTGTGTCCAATTATTATACTTACTGTTTAGTTTTACATAATAGATTTTTAATATTAAAAGGAACATGCAGAATGTGTCTAAAAGATTAAAACAACTTATCTTTAAGCTTAAATTCATTTCCTGTACTTGAGCAGGGCACCTTACGTTCCCTGTGCTGGGATGGTGAGCTTGGCCATTGGCTTGAGTCACCTTAAGGCAATTGTCTGAGCTCACTTAAGACAGGCATTGTATGAGTGAAATGTTGGGTAGGACTGGGAGCTTGTGTATGATTTCCTTTCTCACTGAGGTTTAATTCTGTTGAAATTCATGGGACATCTTTCTAATAGATAAATGATAGAGAAAATATTTTCTCTTTTGGCCTGTTTATCAAGTATGAATGGAACTTTCCCATTACTCTTTTCAAATTAACATAACCTATACTTAAAAATGAGAAGGCTTGAGACTTAATTACTAAGATTTCATTATGAAAAATATTTTATATTAACTTTTTTCTGCACATGAATTTTTATTAGTTTAATGTTTCAATTCTTTATACCATGCAGTGCTTTTAATCCAAACATTATGTTGTAATCTTAAAACTTACTGTAATTTTTCTTTCATATTGTAAGTATATAGTATGGCTGTGTATATAGTAGATCCACTTGTGTATATATTCTGACAGGGATAATGCAGTGAAAATAATATAAAAAAAAGTTGTATAGAAAGAAACTTAGGAATATTTTTCAAGTATAAAGCAAATTACAAAAGGCAGATGTTCAAATCCACTGCTTCTTTCATGATCAATGGATCTTTTATCAGACAAGTCATATATTGAACGTTATATTTATTTTTCAGATTAGAACAAATGGAATTCACGCTGTTCAGCTTGAAACACAACTAAACAATGATCCTTTTGAAGATCTGTCCTTTCAATTATTTTCTGAATCTAAAATTCAGTCAGTTCAAATGTCACCGATTGTATCTTTAAGTCAAAAGAAGCTGACAAACCTGCCTTCTGCAACAGACAATTTTAATTTCAGGAACATAGGTACTCCACATACACTAGCACACAGTAAATCTGAGGTATACATGTCCAATTCTCTGAATCCATTTGCTACCAGCACAAATCTTTTTAATGAAAAAAATATTACGACTGGAAATCCATTTAGAACCGCATCTCAAGAATTTGGAGCAACTTCACATTGTTCAGCAGAAGGACCCACTTCTAATCCTTTTCCATCTCTAAAGCCTCTTATTCATCAGAAAGGCAAAGCTACATTTTATGTTGACACATTTGAAGATGATTTCAGTTTGCAGAATACATCTTCTATATCTAACAATGGAAAACAAAAAGGTTGGGTAACATTTGAAGAGGACGATTTAGTATTAACCCTGAAACCATTAGCCAATCCCACTGATTTAAAAAGAGCTTCTTCCCTGCAAGCAACTTCTTTTTCACTGGGCACTGAACAAAATATCACTGACTCAGACTTTACTGTTTACAGTGGTCATAGCAAAAGTTCTGGACCTTTTCATCTATTGCCAGCAAGACCCCCTCCTGCACCCCCTATACCATCCAGATCTACCAACAGCAACTCGACCACAGATCCTTTAATTTGTTTAGCACCTAAAACATTACCGACACAAGATTTTATGGAAAGATAAATTATTTAAGATATAATTATTTAAACTGGGTAGAAAGTATTAGTTAAAAATTATCTAATAGAACTGGGCATTGATTTAATTTTGTATGTGCAATACTTTAATCAGGTGCACTGAACATTAATTCTTAGGTCACTACACAAAGGTGGCAGGGTGGGGAATCATGCACAGAATTAATCCAAGTAGTGATCTTATTCTGTTCCTTTAATGGACACAATGCAAGGAAAAGTTACACTTGTTTCAATCCCACTTTAGTTCATAGGAAAGTATAACATTAAGTTTGTCTTTCAAGACCAACAAGCATGCATTGGTTTCTCTGAATATCACACATAAGAGTTTTAAACAATTGTTTCTTGAACATTCTTATATAAGAATTTAAATACCATTTTAAATGCCCTTCTGTTAGAACTAGAACCACTTCCAGTATCTGATAACTGGTATATTTATACGTAAGTATTCACCAAAGAACTGTCAAAATTTAAGATGCCAATTGTGTAATATTAATGTCAGGAAATAAATAATAGAGGTTTATGAAGATTTGTAGAAGTTAATTCCCTCAACAATTGAAATAATTTTAAACAATATATAGTAATATATTTTTCCTATTATTGCACATGCTTTGTTTTGCAGACATGAGAAAATTTTTTGCAGTTTATTGTTATTCTTCTCCTGACCTTATTCTCATATAGCTTCCTATTCCAGTATGAATGTTGCTTTCTAAGTTGAAGGAAAATTTATATTCATTTTGATAGGAAGATCTGTGTAAAGAAGTAATTGGATAGATGGTCCATATATTTCAACTTTTCCAGCTTTTTCCTTTACAATATATAGAAGTAATGTGTCTCAAATATGGTATGAATGAACAAAAAAATGGTTTATGTACTATTCTGACAAGTTAAATATATCACTTTCCACAGACAAACATCAACATTATAGGTGATGCCATACTCCCATACATAATGCTTTGTAAACTCGCAATTGTCTGCCTCCAAATTTTTTGCAACAGATGGCACTTAAATGTCGTATTTTCATGTCATGAAGGAAATATATGTCTGTTCTATACTACTGTTAAGCAAGATAGTCTTTTCTTAATCATATTGTCACATCTATTTATATTGCTTGTTTTTTTTAAATTTATGAAAATCTTTTTTGAGAAGGGCCATGCTAAATATGTCTGTTCCTTTTGCTGTATTTGCAGACTGTTATAGTATGCTCTGTTTACAAAATATTTTCCTTCTGTGGTATCTGAGTGCAGCACCTCATTCCATGGAGCAGTAAAAATAAACCATCATTTCAATTTCTCTAATACTGTTCCAATGTATTTATATAAATCATCTCATATAACACTTCTACTCATTAAAGTACAGTTATTAAATACAGTAACTTCTATATTGTGCTTTTAAAATTGTACATTTTAAAACAGCAGAAGAACTATAATTTTCTGGTTCCATAATGTATTAACATGTGTTCTACATTGGTATTATAATGTTAGCAACACAACTGTATTCTCAATAGTGCAATTAGAGTTCTTTTATATGTGGTCCTTGTTTGAATATTTAATTAATTTCAATTACTATAGTTCTATTAAATTTCAAATATAGGCCTCAGCATCTTCAATGGATTATAAAATCTGGCAGCAAAGTACCACAAAAATTGCAACAAAGCATGTATGAGCAAAGGATGAGTAGTTTATTATAATGTGTACTGTTAAAGGAAATCAATATTAGAGAGTCAAAATTACAACAGTCTAAAATCCTATCTATTTTCCTTGAAGTGTTTTCCTGTGCAAATTGCTTTGTTAATGTATAAGTTATTGCTTGTAGTACACAATAATTATCTCCATTACAATATTAATATTGATGGTTTACAATACTGCATATACATATACTGTGAAACATGTTACTTTATGAAATAAATTTTCCCATTGTTAGGAATATATCTCCATTATTGATGCTGTCAAAATTTGGCTTTACCCTTGTGGACTTAAAATTTTCAGCTGTCTTTCTGATCTAAGATCATCAGAGGTAATCTTTATATAAAGGCCTGGGACATCAGGAGCCAACAAACTTTGTGAAGCAATAAGATTGATGAAAACTTTTGCAGAATATTTATCTGGTCTGACCGTTCTGCTTGGTTCTTACTTCCATCTCAATTCTGCCTCAGTTTCTATGCCCTAACAGTTGTAACCTGGAAAAAAGGAAAAGACATGGAATGTCTGCAATAATCTTTTTGTGATGATCCTCATTCTACTGTTGGTTCTTGAGCCATCTAGGGCCTTAGATTGAAATGGGGCTATATAGTTTTGCTTAATTACAACTGGAAATTGCCATCAAAGTGGTGTCAACTCTTAACTAGCCACATGGATTTTCTCCAAGACAATCTGTTCCCTTCATGATCCCTCAAGTCTCCCTCAAGTAGTGTATACATTACTACTGTAATTTAGTCCATACAGCCTGCTACCAATTGTCCTCTTTTTCTCCATCCTAATATCTTTCCTAGCATTATGGACTTCTCAAGAGAGCTGGGCCTTTGCATAATGGGTCCAGATCGGTGTTTTTGCAGCTTCCAGTTTTCTTGACCTGCATGGCAATATTGTCAACTAGTCACTTAAAAGGTTTTAATACACCCATATTGTAAACAACATGAGATCCTCAGCTGTTCCTCAATAAGGTGTTATGTCCATGTGACCTGAGGAGCCCATCACTACATTGCCAATCGCTTTACAGCACCTTTCCATGTGGTAAAATACAGGAATAATATACCATCACCTTCCCCTGCATAGTATGAAAGGATGCCTTTATTGCCGCCACTAAAGTGATCATCCATTTATAGCATCTTTATTGTGAAAATATAATTGTCACTTGCTTTTGCTTTGGAGTTGGGATTACTTCTATGCCTTACGTGACAGTACATCCCCCAACAATCTTCCCTCATCCCTCCCAGAAATGTCTTCCCCTGCCATGAAGCAACACAGCAGGACCTAGGGAAGAGGAAAGCTCTTACTACCACAATTTAATGCAGTAGGGCAAAAATGACAAGGTAGCCATGTTGGCTATAAAAAACACCGATAGCAAGAAAAATACCTTTAAAAATATCTGTAGGCAAACAAAGCTACAAAGTAGTACAACCTAGACTTCCAAGTCATGCAAAATGGCAAGTAATATAAAACAGTGAGGTATTACACTGCATTTCACTGTCCTCCAGGGTAAGCTCTGCCCCCAACATCCTATCCTTCAGTAAGAGCCTAAAGACCTGGCCCTGCAAATTGGCCTTCCTAATGTGGATGTTCTACTCTGGAGGTGGTTTGCTAGACTGACAGCAGACTCTCCCTCCTTTCTCTGCTCCCCACAAGCCCATCTGGTGGTGTTTCTTACAAAGGCAAGACAAGAAACAATGGAAACAAATCAAGGTGAGAAGCAACCTGAAATTAAGGAGAAACTTCCCAACAGTGAGGACAAATGCAACAGCTTGCCTTCAAAAGTTATGTGTTTCATCACTGGAGGTTTTTAAGAGACTGAACAGTCACTTGTCTGAAATGATATAGATCTGCTTGAGCAGGGGGTTGGACTAGAAGACCTCCAAGGTCCCTTCCAGCTCTATTCTGATTGATTGAGATGTACCAATAAAGGAGAATATGTGTAGCTCGGGGTTGAGGTAATGAGGGACCCCTGATTGAAATATGTTTTCCTTTTCCTTGTATTTTTTATTCTATTTTACTTTCGCTTTGTTTAAATGTTTTATTCAATTTTTTTTATGGTTGGTGAGTCTCCTAGAAAGATTACCCTGGGGCGAGATACGCAGCCAATAAATTTAATATTTCTTTATTAAATTATTGGCCGCCCATCTTACCACAGTGTAATAATAATAATGTAGGACTCCCACAAGGACAGTGGGAAGAAAATAGAGTAGCTGCGATCCGTTTTGAGGCTATACAATTCAGTTAACCTGCTTTCAGCCTCAGGCAAAAGCCTGCTCAGAAGATCGTAATGCAAACGCAGAGGCCCCCTGGACAGGTTGCCTTTGCCGCAGGTCAAAAAGCTTCCGGAAGCTCGCGCGTTTCCCGATTCTTCTGCAAAGCGTGTTTCTATAGCAACCCTAAACAGCCAATGAAAAGCGCTCCGTCCCTTTTGGAGGCCGTGTCTTTGAGTGACGGGGAAGTTGCGGTTCTTCGCCGAGCTCCTCTCTATGGTTGGCTTTCAGGACGAAGGCTTCCTGGGTCAAGGGTAGCCTTTGGCGCAGCGGGCAGGGATCTGCGAGTCCCGCTATCGCCGCGTTTCTGGTGGGCTAGAGGGGAAGTTCGGTCTCCAGGCCTAGTTATAGGTTGACCGATCCAGGTGAGAAATGTTTCCATCTTGGCTGTTGGGGGTGATCGAGAAGGTTCCGTTGTTCGGGAAGCCACTGCGTCTGTTGGTTGCCATGGATACAGACTACAGTACATTCTTCGCCCTTTCTCGAGCTCTTTATCTTTCGCTTTTACTTATTTCCTCAACTGTTGTGGCAGATGCGTTTGATAAATCCAGATAAATCATTTATGAACCAGAATTGTTTCTCTTATTCTTTTATTTTTCTTATATGTACCCATTTCATGTATTCACAACTATGTATACACTTATACTTATTATCTTGTAAACAATTGGCAAATCAAATAAAATAAATAAAAAAATAAATAAGCTGGTAGTGGGTTTGAGGCCATGGTTAATAGAGGAGCTTGAAATTCCAGGGTGATGAACAAGCCACAGAATGTCCTACATTGCAGAATCGGAAATAGATTTTACAACTTTGTACTATCAAATAATTCTGTAACAATATTCATATGCTAAATTTTCAGTCCTATTGTGTGGAAAGCACTAGGTGCTGGAGAGGAAAGGATTCATACATTTGTGAGCTAGACTTCAATGACAACAGTTCTATTTTAGCTTTATTTTTTTAAAAAACAACCCTTTGTCCAGTTTCTAGTTGTATCATTAATTTTTGTATTGTTTAATATAGTTTTAGTCTGTAGATATCTCGTGATGATTTGCAGATCACAAATAATGCCCACATTCTACACCTCTTGAATTTCTAAACTGCCTTTAAAAGTAGTGTCAGATACTGTCCTCAATCCTCAGTATCAATACTGAAAACTGAAAACAAGTTCACTTTTTACCTAAGTATTTCAGCAAGGGCACCAATTTAGAAAGAACTCTTGCTGACTATTATCCCTTGGTCTACCCTGAGGATCACTTTAACTGTAACTGCCCCTAAGTCTGTTGATGCTGAACTCAATCAAAACTGTGATCAATGAGAAAATGTTCAGTGGCCTGTTTGAGATCAGGCAATGGTTGTTTGAGAGAGAGTTGATTATAATGGGGGGGGGGGGGTCCTTGGTGCTCTTTGAACTGGGTTGTTTTCTTACAGAGATTTCATTACCCAAACTAGGTAACATCATCAGTACTGATAATATTACCTAGTTTAGCTAATGAAATCTTTGTAAGAAAACAATCCAACTCAGAGAGCACCAAGGACCCCACATTTTAATCCTGCGCTACAAATATTCTTTATTGATTATAATCTGTAAAGGTATATGTCTTGATACAACTTCTGTACTTTTATGTAGATCTTGGAAACTCTGGATAATAATGCAGAATTTTATAGTACCACACAGAGAACTCACCATGGAATGGAAAATAGTTAACCTTATAAGACAGTGCCAAGAAGAACTGTTATGCTACACCTTCTAACTTACATTGCACCAATTGTTGCTATCAAAACCTGCTGCAAGGTTCAGGGCTATCAAAGTTGTATTCTGGAGGCAGGGATCCTGCTGTGGACAGGCAATGACATCTTGGTGGTGATGGGAAAGGGAGATATGGTAGGAACTTGGGGCTGCCATTCTCAGAGAATACATCAGTATTTAGTGCCAGTGTCATATTACAGTTGCCCATTGCCCAGTGATCAAAGCCAAGGAGGCCCTGGTACTCAACTGTTGCTTCTCATTGCCACATTCTCTAATAAAACTTCACTCGTCCATGATTTAATCAGGGATGAAAAGGCCTGCCTTGCATGTATTACCAAGATCTGGTTTGGAACAGAATTGGGGTGAGGGGTAACCCTCTCAGAAATGTTCTAGTAGAAAATCCCTCCAAAAGAAGTCTCTCTTTAAAGGTGAGGCTAGGATTCCATTATATTAAAGCAGAATGATTTTATTGAACAAAGCATAAATAGGGTGGAGGTTAAAGAACCTCTTTAAAGTGTAGATTGTCTCTTGGATTGGCTGTTTTCTACTTATAATATGTTACCCACATTATTGGTTATTATTATACTTTGACAAAATTACTGCTGTTGATTGGGTCGGTTAATGTGTATTTTAATATTTAGAGTGGGAAGATCAATGAGATAACTTTTTTCTACCTGCAAAACAGAAGCCTTTAGTTAAGTATATTTTTTATGCTTCATATATATTTTAAATATACGTATATACATCCAAAAACTAACTCACATTCTTGCAGTTAATACTTTCACTTATCTTGTTAGCACCTTGTTACTTTAAGCACAGCTAAGAATTCCAGGCTCCACTTCACTTTTTCCAGCAATTAAAAAGATCTATTATGTTATTAATTCTACTGTAAAGGTTGTTTAATAAATAAAATTGGGGTTTCTCTAAAAATTAGCCCCAAATTCTACTTTAGTGCCCAACTGGGTTTTGTATCTGGCATTAGCTACAACCCCAGCACAGAGGCAGGAGGTAGATTTTGTCATTTAGGAGACCTTTTGACATTCATGAGTGTTGTTCCACAGATAATTGGATGTGAAATCCTATTGGTGAATTGTGTTCTGGGATTAAATGCAATTGCCACCTTACTACGTGATTGCTTTTCTAGCCAAGCCGCTGGATGATGTTTCCAGGTTGACAGCGTAGTTTCCAAGGCTTCCCATTTTGTGGGACTTCAATCTTCCTTCTCTAGGCAGAGAGTCAGAAACAGCTTGGGACTTCACGGCTACCATGGCAGAAACAGACCTGACCTAGGTTATTGAAGACATATGAGGAGTCATACACCAGATATGATTTTTGTCTAGGTGCAATGATAACATGATCCTGCTATTCTCTTGCATGGATAAAGAATTTGTTGGATCAGAACCTGTTGTGTCATAGGGACCTGATGGGAATGTGGACTTATGTCTGAAGTTCTGCAAAGTTGCACTGAGGTCTTAGGTGTTGCCTGACATGGGTAGAGGATGGCAACCTTGGATCAGATTATGCCTCTGTAAAGTCTTTTGGCTTCTGAGTGCTGTGACATAGGATGGGGTTATTTGCAGGTCTGCCTTTTTCTCAGTTGTTTGTTCCCATCACCCAAGGTGGGTATGCTTAAGGTCCCATTTCTAAAGCAATGCCATCTAATGGGATCTAAGAGATGTGCCCTCACTGTTGCTGCATATGCCCTTTGGATTAAGCCCCCTTCCCCCACATATTGGGCCAGAATGGAAAATGAGCCTGTTTTGTAATATTAATGTATATTGTCACCAGCCTTGATTCTGTATTGTTTATATATTGCTTTTTGCTTTGTTTTTTTTTAATTTTGACTTTTTTATATTTATTCTTATATAAATGAGTACTGGGTTATAAATAATAGAAGCTTTGTTTTCAACAAAATTTACATATTGTTGCTGTATTTAACCAAATGGAATCACACCACGCCTAAGGGGAAACATAGCAATAACACTTAGACTTATATACTGCTTTGTAGTGCTTTATAGCCCTCTCAAAGTAGTTTACAGAGTCAGCGTATTGCCCCCAACAATCTGGGTCCTCATTTTACCCACCTCAGAAGGATGGAAGCTGAGTCAACCTTGAGCCTGGTGGGATTCGATCTGCCAAATTGCAGTAGGAGTAGCTTGCAGTACTGCACTCTTAACCACTGCGCCACTGAGGCTCCTGATGATTCTCTGCCATGGGTCTAAATTTCAGGCTGCCAAGGCTAGAATAAATTCATAATTAATATCTACCATGCACTTGTGTTTCTGCTTTAACAGAAATGGTTCTGCTTCACGTGAAGCATGGAGATGAGAGCCAGTTTCTTCTAGAAACAACAGGTAGGGTTTCCATTGAAGACTTAACACAGGAAGTAACCAAAATCTATAATGGAAGACTCAAAGTTCAACGTCTTTGTGCAGGTATTAAATATGTCAATTTATTATTTTGTCCTATTACCTAAATTTCTTAGATAAAAATATAACAATTTAATAATAATTTATTAAATAATATATATTATATAATATACGATAGTTATAATGTAAACATAATAAATAATAAATGTAATAAATAATAAGTAATATAATTATTATAATTATATTTATTATAATTTAATACAAATAATTTATTGTATTAATTCGCAACTCTGGGCTATTCTGAATCCTCTTTTTGCTTACTCTTTATAGCCAACACACTAAGTTCATGTCACAGATGAACTTTCTGAATATTGGAAACTACTCAACCAATTCTGCTGGTTGTACATTTTTCTAAAATTTCTCTTCATGGATTACTGTTGTGGTACATTTTGTGCTTTCTTTCAGTCTGTTATTAACTGCTATCTTTTTCTAAATATATATTTTAGCAATATTTACGGTGTATTCAAATAGGAACGGATTATAATCTTTTTTAAGTATGACCGTGTCCTCTGAGAAATTTGTAATATATTCTAATAATATTAAATAGATTGCAGAATTTGTTATACTGCTGCAGTGGTACTTTATTTTAACAATAACAATGGTTAAAGGACATTTTATGTAACATCTCCATGTCCCACTCTTTGTTCTTTTGAAAGAAATGGAATCGCTGGCAGAACACGGTATTTTCTTACCTCCTAACATGCAAGGTCTGACAGATGAACAAATTGAAGAGCTGAAACTGACAGATGAATGGGCAAAAAAATGTATTCCCAGTGGTGGAAGCACATTTAAAAAAGATGACATTGGACGAAGAAATGGTCATGGTAAATAAATATATATATGAGTACATAACTTTTTGCATATAAAAATATCTTGCCAAATTTTATAAAAAAATATTGTCATATTGTATACTTTCAAATTTTGATTAATAAATATCAATGATAGATAACATTATATGCCCTGTGTGCAAGAAAGCTCAGCTAGCAGCACAACTTAAAACATGTTTCTAAAATTCAGTGTTGCAAAGAAAGGAAAAATGCTCTTTAGACTTTTGGTGCTATATTTCAGAATGCAATTCAAGGTTCTGAAACGATTTAAACATTAAATCCCTTCATCTGAGTATCTTCAGGGCAATCTTCTCCCAAGTACCTTTTAGATCAGTGGTCACCAACTGGTGGTCCATCCACCATTGTAGATCCACAAGAAAATGTTGGTGGTCCACAGAAAAATTATTTGCATTTTTTATATTGCACTCAATCAGGGGTCCTCAAACTAGGCCCCCTGGGCCGGATACATACAATGAACGTTTGTGTTGCTGCAGAGAGTGTCCCTCTTCAGGATCTTTTTGTGCGGGTCGGAGGGGGGCAGAAATTCCAACTTAGGATCTGCTTCAGCCTCCCGGTGCAGGGCTTTGGGCGAAGGCTAGAGGGAAAGGCAAAGATTGGCCAAGAGCCGGAGGGCCTTCTTCCAGTGGGACTGCATCATGGCCTGGAACTGGCTGACCATCTCAGCCCACTGAGCTCCAGGCACCGGTACCTGGCCTTGCACTCCCACAGGTCTTCCCTCCGCTTGGAAAGTCTATGCTCATAGTCCTCAGTGTGGTGCTTCTGCTGAGCCTCCTTCTCTGTCAGATCCAATTTAAACTGAGCCAGCTGTTTTGGCACAACTCTTTCTCGTGGAGACTGCTTAGCTCCAACAACTGCTTCCTGTTGGGGCCCTAAGGAGCCCGGGTGGGTAGGTGAAGAGTGACTGGGAGGGGAGAGCTGAGCAGAGGCTGGAGAGGTGCCCCTCAATGTGAGTGACAGCGAGTTGGCCACGCCCACCCAGTCACATGATCGCCTAGCCACGCCCACCCAACCGATCATTAGGCAGATCGTATTAGTGGTCTGCGGGATTGAAAATTATGAATTTAGTGGTCCCTGGGGTCCGAAAGGTTGGTGACCCCTGTTTTAGATCTTACAGGAAACCGCTGCTAATGATTCCATACTTCGAAGGTGAGAGGAGCTGGAGCTTGGTGGCACTGCTTCTCTCTAGCAAAGTGGCTGCTTTGGAATGGCCTCCTTTTAGAGATCAACTTGCCCCCTCCCTACTGGCTTTTTTGGAAGATATTAAATAATTAAAACCCAATTATTCCAGAGAGCATTTTCATGATTTTATTGACTTAATATATTGCACCATTTTTAGTATTTCATTCTGCTTTTCCCATTTCCATTAATCCTGGGGCCTATATTTTAATGAGGTAGGCAAGCCATAAGATTCCAAGGTACAGTTGTTGTATGTATCCCTCTCATCCCTCACCTGTCATTTGCCATCTTCCTCCTATTTCTCCCATCCTAGCAATTCAGAAAAAGTGATAATAAAGAATTGATTCCCTTTGTTGAAGAAGGACAGCCCTGCTCTCCTTTGCAAAGATTCAGTCAGTGGCTCAGGGCTTTTGTGTCGGTGCTTCTCTGTGGAAAAGAGAGGAATGTGGGACTTCACTCACATTCTTGTTAATAACGATATTAAACTACTTGGCATACTTACTACTGGTCTGTTCCCCTTTTCCATCCCTCTTGCCATCTGAGGCTTATATATGTGTCTTATTTTGGTACCATCCTCCTACAAAGCTTGTAAGATCTGTGCTGTGCTAGGTAAGATGGCATTACATTGCTTTTTCTATTAAATATATCCCACTGCACATGTATTTCTTTAATAAGCTATATACACTGCTCAAAAAAAAATAAAGGGAACACTTAAACAACACAATGTAACTCCAAGTCAGTCACACTTCTGTGAAATCAAACTGTCCACTTAGGTAGCAACACTGATTGACAATCAATTTCACATGCTGTTGTGCAAATGGAATGGACAACAGCTGGAAAGCATAGGCAGTTAGCAAGACATCCCCAATAAATGAGTGGTTCTGCAGGTGGTGACCACAGACCACTTCTCAGTTCCTATGCTTTCTGGCTGATGGTTTGGTCACTTTTGAATGCTGGCGGTGCTTTCACCCTAGTGGTAGCATGAGACGGAGTCTACAACTCACACAAGTGGCTCAGGTAGTGCAGCTCATCCAGGATGGCACATCAATGGGAGCTGGGGCAAGAAGGTTTGCTGTGTTTGTCAGTGTAGTGTCCAGAGCATGGAGGCGCTACCAGGAGACTGGCCAGTACATCAGGAGACATGGAGGAGGCCGTAGGAGGGCAACAACCCAGCATCAGGACCACTACCTCCGCCTTTGTGCAAGGAGGGACAGGAGGAGCACTGCCAGAGCCCTGCAAAATGACCTCCAGCGGCCACAAATGTGCATGTGGCTGCTCAAACAGTCAGAAACAGACTCCATGAGGGTGGTATGAGGGCCCGACGTCCACAGGTGGGAGTTATGCTTACAGCCGAACACCGTGCAGGACGTTTGACATTTGCCAGAGAACACCAAGATTGGCAAATTTGCCACTGGCGCCCTGTGCTCTTCACAGATGAAAGCAGGTTCACACTGAGCACATGTGACAGACATGACAGGGTCTGGAGACGCCGTGGAGAACGTTCTGCTGCCTGCAACATCCTCCAGCATGACCGGTTTGCCAGTGGGTCAGTAATGGTGTAGGGTGGCATTTCTTTAGGGGGCCGCACAGCCCTCCATGTGCTCGCCAGAGGTAGCCTGACTGCCATTAGGTACCGAGATGAGATCCTCAGACCCCTTGTGAGACCATATGCTGGTGCAGTTGGCCCTGGGTTCCTCCTAATGCAAGACAATGCTAGACCTCATGTGGCTGGAGTGTGTCAGCAGTTCCTGCAAGACGAAGGCATTGATGCTATGGACTGGCCCGCCTGTTCCCCAGACCTGAATCCAATTGAGCACATCTGGGACATCATGTCTCGCTCCATCCACCAACGCCATGTTGCACCACAGACAGTCCAGGAGTTGGGGGATGCTTTAGTCCAGGTGTGGGAGGAGATCCCTCAGGAGACCATTCGCCACCTCATCAGGAGCATGCCCAGGCGTTGTAGGGAGGTCATACGGGCACATGGAGGCCACACACACTACTCATTTTGACTTGTTTTAAGGACATTACATCAAAGTTGGATCAGCTGTAGTGTTTTTTTCCACTTTAATTTTGAGTGTAACTCCAAATCCAGACCTCCATGGGTTGCTAAATTTGATTTCCATTGATAATTTTTGTGTGATTTTGTTGTCAGCACATTCAACTATGTAATGAACAAAGTATTTAATAAGAATATATCATTCATTCAGATCTAGGATGTCTTATTTTTGTGTTCCCTTTATTTTTTTGAGCAGTGTATATTGACAAATGAAGTGTTTATATGGGGCTAAATTACTCAACAGAGCCTGCTACTGTTTGCATTTTTTT
The DNA here is from genome assembly GCF_049901735.1 of Notechis scutatus. NCBI lineage: Eukaryota > Metazoa > Chordata > Lepidosauria > Squamata > Elapidae > Notechis > Notechis scutatus. Next base: position 51,410,837 of record NC_142013.1, on the reverse strand, counting down.
ATTGCTGTGTAAGCTCTCTTTCCTTTGTTTAACCCTTATTCTTTGTTACCTCTGGCTCCAATATCATGCTGTGCTCTTTTTTTGGGGGGGGGGGGTAAATTAGATCTAATCCCTGCTGAGATTTATTCCTGAATAGACATGAATTTTTCTGTTTAACATCCTTGATCAAACACTTTATTGTTGGCTCACTTGGGCCAATTCCACACACTTAAGTTTTCTAATGTGAATATCTGTAAATCACTGGATTTTGTGATCTTTTCATATTGGATAGAGTTTAAGATAATATCTGATGTTTAATCACAATAGCTGATTTTTAATTTAGAGGCCATTTCAATACAAAATAGTATTTATATTACTTCCATAGTTATATAATATTGTTTACTATCATCTGCATATTTCTTTTTTAAGCTCCAAATGAGAAAATGAAACAAGTTTTAAAAGCAACCGTAGAAGAAGCAAAGGCAGTGATTTCTAAGGTAACGTACAATATTATTGGTGAAATATAATTTATGAGCCAGCATCTCTAGGCTATCAGAGACAATTGTTCTTAGGCTGTTCAAAGAATAGCAGGGAGTCTGATTCTAAAACAAACCACTAATTGAAGTAAGCTTGTATTTATTTAATTGCACTTTCTTGATTAAACAACCACATCTTTGGATTCATACCTAATGTGATGTAAAATATTTTTTAAAGAACCAGACTTGTTATTTATTTATTTGACTATTGCATAATGTAGATACTGTATAATCACGTAAACTCTTAAGTATAGTACAATAAAACCCATAATAATAAAAAGCCGAACATGCTTCAATGCCCATTAAAATTTGTCACTTCAAACTTAAAAATTAACCAGAATTAAAAGCCACCTAAAACAAAAAGGCAATCCAGTTCTACTTTTTACTCCTGAATACCTATCACAATAGACATGTTTTTTCAGCTTTTCTGAGTTCCAACAATTTGGGAATAAGCTGTTTCATGAAGCTAACATTTGAAAGACAGGTTCATAGTTCAAAAGAAACTTGAAATTCTTGAAAACTGGGTGCTATTCAGTGAATATTACGCAGTGATAAATGTAATGTTCAACACTTAGATAGGAAAAATCAGGTACACAGGTACACAATAGGTGATCCACGCTTTAACAAAAATGTTTAATATAAATAATTCTGAATAGATGATAAATTGGTAGTAGATAATAGCAATAGACAGAGAAATGTTATTCTAAAAATGGGAACAATATTTTTTGTTATTTGACTTTTGTTATTTAACTGTGCTGTCTGATTGTAGATTTCAGAGGAAGAATTCTTTCTTCCATAGTGTATTAGTTTATTCATTTTACAGAATAACACAATAACAGTTGGAAGGGACCTCAGAGGTGTTCTAGTCCAACCCCCTGCTAAGGCAGGAATCCTGTACCATTTCAGACAAATGTTGTCCAGTCTCTTCTTTAAAACTTCCGGTGTTGGAGCATTCACAACTTCTAGAGGCAAGCTGTTCCACTGATTAATTGCTCTAACTGTTAGGAAATTTCTCCTTAGTTCTAGGTTCTCTCCTTGATTAGTTTCCATCCATTGCTTCTTGTCCTGCCCTCAGGTGCTTTGGAGAATAGCTTGACTCCCTCTTCTTTGTGGCAGCCCCTTAAATATTGGAACACTGCTATCATGTCATCCCTACCCAATTCCTGTTCTTTATATGTTTTAGCCTCCAATCCCCTAATCATCTTTGTCGCTCTTTTCTGCGGTCTTTCCAGAGTCTCAACATCTTTGTTACATTGTAGCGACCAAAACTGGATGCAGTATTCCAAGTGTGGCCTTACCAAGGCATTATAAAGTGGTATTAACACTTCATGTGACACTTCTGTCCCTCTGCTAATGCAGCCTAGAACTGTGTGTCCTTTTTTTTTGGCAGCTGTGGCACACTGCTGGCTCATATTTAAGTGATTGTCCACTAGGACCCCAAGAACCTTCTTTTTTGTTTAAGTTGTTTCTATTTTATTTTTATTTATTTATTTTTATTTGTCAATCGCTTACAAGATAATAGGTATAAGTATATACATAGTTATGAATACATGAAATGGGTACATATAAGAAAAATAAAAGAAACAGTAGGACAGGGACGGTAGGCACGTTGGTGCGCTTATGCACGCCCCCTACAGACCTCTTAGGAAAGGTATGAGGTCAATAGTAGACAGTCTAAGGTTAAAGTTTTTGGGGTTTGGGGAAGAAACCACAGAGTCAGGTAGAGTATTCCAGACATTGACCACTCTGTTGCTGAAGTCGTATTTCCTGCAATCAAAGTTTGGTGTGGTTAACCTTGAGTTTGTATCCATTGTGTGCTCTTGTATTGTTACGATTGAAGCTGAAGTATTCATTTGCAGGTAGGACATTGCAATGTATGATTTTATCTACCATACTTAGATCAGACCGAAGACGGCGTAATTCAAGGTTTTCTAGGTCTAGAATTTCAAGTCTGGTGGCATAAGGTATTCTACAACGAGTAGAGGAGTGGAGAACTCTTCTTGTGAAATATTTCTGGACTTTCTCACCTGTGTTAATATCAGATACGTAATGTGGGTTCCAGACTGATGAGCTGTATTCAAATATTGGTCTAGCAAATGTTTTGTATGCTCTCGTTAGTAGTGTGATATTACCAGAGAAAAAGCTACTCTTTATTATCTTTATTATTTATTATTTATCTCTGTATTGCAGAAACAAGTGGAAGCCAATGTATGCGTTACTACCTGTATGGTAAAAGATGCACTCGACCAGCTCCGAGGAGCTGTAATGATTGTGTATCCAATGGGCCTCCCTCCATATGACCCAATTAGAATGGAGTTTGAAAATAAAGAAGATCTGTCAGGAACTCAAGTAAGTGTTAGTTTTGATTTTCTGGTTTTTATTTTTTAAAAATATTGTTCTTCCTACAGAGATGTTTGGAAAATGTAATTTGTTCATTAACTATGTGTTTATTATACTGCTGTACAATATATAAATTTTTTACATAGTGCTATATATTTACACTTTAAAAAGACGTTTTCCCTTGATATTTCATCATTGCAAGAAAGTAAATTCTGTTACTTCCACTTGTTAATTGTAACTGTTGAAAAAAAATATCTTAAAAAGAGTTATGTATTAGACTTGGAAGTCAAAGATTAAAGCTGGATATTTTATTGAAAAAACTGATGATGCCACCCCTCATCACTGTGCATTTTTAAGTCCTTATATTTCTTTCACTAAGAGTTAATTAACTGATAAGTTAAAATTGTTGCTCCCAGCACTCTGCAAACGGAAACTTTGTAAGTTCTGATCTGTGTTAATAAAGTCCATTTTAGTTACTGGCGATTTTTAGTAATTGAATAGTAGATGAGCCTTTCTCTTTTTGAGGTCCCTTATATAGATCTCAACAATGTTCTAAGGAATCCTTTAACCATTCAGAGCAGATTTAAAGGCTATGAAGAGTAGTACAAGGAAGGAAGTATATTGTGAGCAGCCATCTGCTCGTGTTCCCTTAGATTCTGCCTGTTGTAAAGCTCAGTTTGTTACAGGCTGCCCTTGAGATTGTTGAAGAACCGGAGGCCCAGCTGTGGTGGGCAGCAAAGGAACTGAAAAGAACAAACCAGCTCTCTGACTATGTTGGGAAAAATGAGAAAACAAAAATCATTATCAAAATACAAAAAGTAAGTATTTGTGACATAAGAGCAAAGTGAGAGTTTTTATATAGGTTTACACTCAGCCAAAGCAACATTTCGCCAGATTTATTATATTTGAGATTTTATTGTATTTTATATTTTTTAACTTCACACAGGTAAGCATGATGTTCAAAAACAAGGCAGACCTCATTTATAGCTATAAAAATGATTGTAGGATCATCATACCTCTGCACTAAAAACATTAGGGCAACCTGTCCCTCTGTTCCAGTACAGAGAAACTACCCTTTGTAAAGTAAAAGAACCCCGATTCACTCCGTGTGTGGCTGAATTACAGCCTCTGCAATTCTTCATCATCCACCATAGTGACATTGCAATCTGGAATTGTATGTTGCCTATTCCTGCTGTAGAGGGACTAATGTCTCTGTCTCTCATGACATTTTATTCATCATAACAATAGGTATTCCATTGTCAGATTAAGGCAGGTTGAAATAGATTAACTTCTGTTATTGTTCCCAGAAAGGACAAGGAGCTCCAGCACGTGAGCCTGTCATAAGTAGTGAAGAACATAAACAGATGATTCTTTTTTATCACAGAAGGCAAGAAGAACTCAAGGTATCAGGTGTTGTGCTGTGTTACTCTATTGAAAACAAGATAGTTACATTTTATGTGCAATATATAATTCATTTTCTTTTCATGTTTTTCAGAAATTGGAAGAAAATGATGATGATTCATTTTTAGATTCTGAATGGGCTGATAGTCATGCCCTGAAAAGACATTTTCATGGTGTCAAAGATATTAAGTGGAGACCAAGATAAAGCTATTTTTGCAAGCAAAAATAATTTTAAGATAAACATACACAGCAAGTTACATTAGTAATATCAATGCACATTAACTCCTTAAAACTAAATAAAATATTAGATTTGTATTTATTTATAATGTTGGTTGCCTCGCATTCAATAAATCTACATTGTTAAGATTGTTGTTCAAAAGTTCATATTTTTAAAAATATTACTGACATGGCTAACGTATTAAAAACTATTATTACAAACAATAAAGTTGTCCCTCTCCTTACATTTTTGCATTCTAAATAAAAATATTCCAGTTACCATGGCTTAGCTTAGAAGGAACTGAGGTAAACTCAAACTGTATGGAGGAAAAAATATTAGGTTCCACAAAATCTTAACCAATACTGGTTTAGAACATCACGTTAGTGTAAACTATAAGGAATATCAGACAATCCAGTTGGGAAGATAAAATCCTTTAATAGTGTAAGTAGAAGAACCTGACTGCACTGTACCTTGTTTGAATGGTACAGTTTCTGCTCATGTTCAGCCTGCAATCGGTTGTAAGTATAAATTAATTTGCAGGTTAGGTAGCTGTGTAAAAACAGCACTCAAATATTAAAAAAAATCATGGAGAATTTATCTTTTAGAGGCAATAGTAGAATTTGGAAGGAGATTTTTTTTTTCATTTCCAATGTTCACTTTTAATAGCAGTCCTGTTGAAAAACATTTTATTGTCTATTTATAAATACAATATTTTTGAATCAAATGAAGCCAATAATTGAATACTGTGTCTCTGTTGGAGGTAACCAGCCAGTTCAACTTCCTGCTCAGTGCAGCAATCCATTACACCATCCTGTTTGAAAACTTTTAAATACATTGTATTTTGTCCTCTGTTTATGAAAACTGGTTTTTATTCTCCCTGAAAGTATAGCATCTAGGACACAACCGATTTCTTTAAATTGTAAAATTTATGAAGTCACTGAAGGAAAATAATTTGATTATTAACTTTCCTTCAATAGCTCTTCATAATTTTCATAGTGTTTTAAATCCTTAAAGATTAATTTTAAAGATATATTAAAACTTTAGTAGAGATAAAAACTAAGAAAAACTTCTGAAGATAGAAAAAAGTAAAGAGCAAAAGAACAATGCCAAAATTACAGAAAGAAAAAGAAATAGAAAAAAAATGACTTCCTGTTTTCTTTTGCAACAGATATAGGTATAAATTTATATGAACTTCATACTCTACGTTTACATCATAACTTTCATTTTTGTTTCACACAAAAAGTCCAAAAGGGGTTTCCAGTCAGCATTAATTTAATGTCTTTTCTCTAATAAAAGCTGTTAATTTTGCCATCTCATTCTTCCATTGTCAAATCCTTTCATTGTACGTAACTATTTCCTCACTAATGATTCAATCACCTTAAAAGGTATTTTAAGGAGGGGAATATTTTGCTTGTCCTAACCAATGTCATATTTCTCCTGCATTATTTTTCTTGAGTTAAGTGAGTAATAGTGGCACTGGTCAGCTCCACTGGATATGGATGAAGCACATTCCTTATATTGTCCTATATGTATGAGAAAATGCAGTCCTCAATGCATGACCACGATCGAGCCCAAAATTTCTGTTGAGATATCTATTAAGTGAATTTTGCCCCATTTTACAACCTTGCTTGCCTCGGTTGTTAAGTGGCTCACTGCAGTAAATAAGTTAGTAACCTGGTTGTTAAGTGAATCTGGCTTCCCCATTGGCTTTGCTTGTCAGAAGGTTGCAAAAAGTGATCACATGATCTTGGGACATAGCAATGGTCATAAATATGAACCAGTTGCCAAGCGCCTGAATTTTGATCACATGATCATGGGGATCCTGGAAAAGCTAACTATGAAAAACAGTCATCAATCCTTTTTTTCAGTGCCATTGTAACTTTGAATGGTCACTAAACAAACTCTAGCAAGTCAAGGACTACCTGTACATCAGAGGTGGTACTCAGCAGGTTCTGACCAGTTCTGGAGAACCGGTAGCAGAAATTTTGAGTAGTTCGTAGAACCGGCAAATGCTACCTCTGACTGGCCCCGCCCCCATCTATTCTCTGCCTCCCAAGTCCCAGCTAATCGGCTAGGTCTTCTTTTGTTGCCCTGCACAGGAGAACAGAGCTGGAAAGCAGGTTAGTGGGGGGGAGGGAATGGGGATTTTGCAGTAACCTTCCCCTGCCATGCCCACCAAGCCACGCCCACCAAGCCATGCCCACCAAGCCACACCCACAGAACTGGTAGTAAAAAATTTGAATCCCACAACTGCTGTATACATAGACCGGTGTGTCTGCTCATACACTTGTTCAAGTGGATGTTTATATTTTTCTTAATTAAAAAGGCATAGACAGCCAAATACATTTGGATGTGTTGCAATCACTTGTTAACTATCCACTTTTAAAGTGCTCTCTATTAATCTCTCTTGTTTGTCTTGTGAGCCACAGTATTGCAGTTCATAGTTCTATAAATACTGAATTATGATGAAGAGGATTTCAGCGTTTCAGAGAATCAAGCCTCGGGCATTTTGAGGACTGGAAAAAAACATGTAAATAGGGGACAAAAGACTACGGAGATGAAAGAAGAAGGATAAGTAGAGAATGAAGACAAAAATATTTTGAAAAGCAAAAAAGTGCTGATATCAGCCTGATAAGAAACTGAGTGACATGCATCATAATCTATTTTATTGCCTTAGGTCCATAATAACGAACCTATGGCACATGTGCCAGAGGTGGCACGCAGAGCCTTCTCTGTGGGAACACGAGCCGTTGCCTCAGCTCAGCTTTGCCGTGCATTCGCGCCGCCTCCAATCAGCCAGCAGGCCTTTGGGTCTTTGCCTCACATGTGCGGGGGTGGGGTGCATATATGGGGTAGGGTGCATGCATGGGCACACTCATGCATGGGGGAATGTGCACTCATGCGCAGGGGCAGGGCATGCGCTTGCATGGGGCATGGCCCATGCACAGGGTGTACACGCATGCACAGTGTACACACATGCGTGGGGATGCGCACATATTGCATTTTGGGGATGCACACACGCTTTGGGCACTCAGTGCTGAAAAGGTTAGCCATCACTAAGGTAATTCACTGAATTTCAAAAATATATGCAAAGTAATATTGTAAGATTACTTTGCATGACACATCATGTGTTGTGCGTATAAGCATACGATCAAACTAAAATTCTAATTACTGCATGCAACAGAGCACCTTTAGCTCCTCAATCTTAGGAAAAATACAGTTATTTGCATATTTTTAAAAATCCCCCATAAAGGATTCCAAATCCCCTTGATGTTCTCTTTATCTTTTGCTTACTGAGTGTATGTTGAATTACTGTGGCATAAGGATAAGAAATAGCCCAGTAACTATAGTGATAATGTGTTATTGATCCAGACTTCTGAGTGCTTTCTGTTGCCAAGAAAAGATCCATTTGAGGATTTTGTGGCAACAAAATTAGCTCTGATAGTCTGTGTTCTCACAATATCAGCAATGTGAGAAATAGGAGATTATTTATAACTGCTCAGCTACAGTGTAAGTTGATACTGTGTATTGTTTCATTTTGTGATAAGTATTTCCATTTCACTTATGAAGGGTTCTCATCTCACATTCCCCAAATGGGAGTGTTTGGTGATTTTTCTGATCCCTGCTGAAAGGGAAGCAGAAAAACAACAGCAGCAAAATCAAGAAACATTTTGTCGTTTTCCTCTTCATTTTAAGCCCCCAATCAACCCACTGCAAAACACCAGACTGAGCCTTCCCTTGCCTTTCTCCTTGCAAATTAATTTAATTTAATCTCTCATGATTCACTAAGGTGACGTTTAACAACTGCTGACTTAAAGAATGTGCAGATTTCAACCTTATCTCTTGTTTATTAGAATCTGAAATCCATCAGCAGAAGCAAGTGTAAAATGATAGAAGACAGTGCAGAAATCAAAGAAATCCTGGAGGGAAATGCTGTATTCTGCTTCATCCCATAATAAGCCATGCATTTGGCTAACCCAAATACAGTATTATGTACTGAGTTGTTGTAAATCAGCCTGGTTATCAGGCAATTTGAACCAGAAATATTGATAATGGCTCCCTAGGTAACAAAATCAGGTTCTGTTATGTTTAGTCCTGTAAGAAGAAAAAGTCATTTGCTGTCACACCACTGAGAGTCACACCCTCTTGTGGTCAACGGCTAGCTGATCAAAAAATTTCAATAGTTTTTATGTGTACAGTATTAAAAATTAAATCATGAAAGCACATGTCATGCACACAGACAGAGGCAACAGAACGTGTCCCTGTTTTTTTTCCCAAAGACATGACTTGCTCATTCTTCTTTGTACACCGATAAGTACAGTGTGTACTGCAGTAGATTTGGGAGGGAGGGGTGTTGGAATGAGGAAGTTTATAGCAAATTAGGAAACTTGGCACTTCCTTTAGAAGCTAAAGAAAAGAAAACCCTTCCAATTGCTTTCTTGTCTCAAGGTTCTGAGTTACGCGGGGATTTTTTTTTTAAAGAAAATATAATCAACCAAAGTATGATTAATACGTTTTAATTGAAGTTATGACTTTAAGTTGGAATTTAGTTGAGGATATCTGTATGGGTGTTTATTGAATATAATAGCTTGCATATTTTAGGTAATATTTTTATCTTAATGAAGAAAATAACTTATTTCAACAGTAAAGCATTTAACTAAAAGTATGTAGGAAGTTGAATGGTACAAAACTTTATTCTGATCTATTGTGTACAAGATGAGAATCCAAAGTTGTATAAGGTGGTCAAGGGACTTTGAAGATTGTGTTCTAGAAGGAGAGCCAGCCACTCCATCCTTCAGCCTCCTTATACAATCGAGGCCACATGGTGCTGTCCCAAAAGGGGGCACCATTTTGGAGCAGACACAGTTAAAGGGGGTGTGCATAAGCGCACCAACGTCCCTGTCCTATTGTTTCTTTTATATATTTTTTTATTTTTCTTATATGTATCCATGTATTCATAACTATGTTTTTACTTATACCTATTATCTTGTAAGCAATTGACAAATAAATAAATAAATAAAAATAACAACTAAATAATAAATAAAAATAAAATAAATAAATAAATAATTGCAGCAGCTTCAAAATGGTGCCCACTTCTGCGATGGCACCATGTGGCCTTCACTGTAGAGGGAGGCTGTTTGGTGGAGTTGCTCGTTCTCCTTCTCAAATGTGAGGTCCAGTGCTCCAGAGATGATGTTCAAGAAGGAAAACTAGCTGCTCCACCCCTTGGCATCCCTGAAGGCCATGTGGCATCATCCCGGAAGTGAACGCTGTTTTGAAACAGCCACAACTCATTGAAGCTGCTCACAAAATGGCACCTACTTCTAAAACAGCACCATATTGTCTTATCTATGTAGGAAGGCTACACAGTGGGTGACTACTTCCCAAAGATTTACTGAAAAGGTAAGTGACTGATCCAAGATGGAGATGGGGAAGAGGGTGTCAGACATAGTGGGGTAGGAAGCCAGCCCAAGGCCTATGGGGAACCACTGGGACGGGATGGGAAGGGAGAGAGGCTGAGGGGAGGTGCTACATAGTGTGTGTCAGATTTTTCAATTTCCAAACGGGTATTCAAAAGTTGTGGCATGCCTTGAGGATTGTAAATATATTTTGGTTACTTTAATATAATTTAGATGTGCTTGATAAGTACATAACCATCATAACTTTTTAACGTTTTGTTTATTTCATTTGCAGCAATCTTGCAATGAAGCCGTAAGGTTGAGCAGATTGCAAAGGTCCCAATTTTTGTTCATGTGACCATGGAAGTACTGTAGTCAGTCAGAGGTCATAAGTCCCTTTGATTAGTGGTGTTGTCATTGGGTACAGTTGCAAAATGAATGATTGTAAGTTAAGGACTATCCGTATGGGTATGCACAGCATTAGGCACCATACAGTAAAAGTCTCAGTACTTGGGCTTCAATGGCTTTGAATACTGGGGGGGTACAGAATTATAGCCATTGCCCCTTCAGCTTATGTATCTAATTATGGCATTAGATGCTGTTTGGGCATGCAGAAATTTGAAGATGATGACGATAGAAATACATGCCTAGATACTTAAATGTTTCATATGCTCAGTTGGATAGCTATCAATTGTCCAATTGTGGTTGAATGCCTTTAATAATACAGTAGAACCTCTGGTCATGACCATCATTTGTTCCATAACTTTGGTCGCAACCCAATTTGGTTGTAACCCAAACCTAATTTTGGAAATTTGACACTTAGAAAAAAATGATGTGGAAGGGAAAATTAGCCGTGAAAAAAAAATGTGAAATTTTTTGGTCAGAACCCAATTTGGCCGTGGTCAGAAGCTTTCATGACCAGAGGTTCTACTGTACCACTAGCTTGTTTTTTGAGTAATTGAGTTCCAGCATTTCAGACTTAACAATGAAATGCGAATACATGGAGGTTGGATCAAATTTCCATTTGGTACACAGAGAGAATAACAGCATCAGCAGCATATAAAGCATACATCAGCATTTTTTTTAAAAAAATAGAAATTGGTTTGCTAGCTAAAGTGAGAGGATGGAATTCGGAAAAGATCTGGACAATATCATTGATGTACAAATTAAATAGGGGGCAGATTGCACCCTTGTTTGACTCGTTTAGTGTTTGGGATTTGATCAGTCAATTCTTCATCAAACATTACATCTGCATTGCATTATCATAATTACAGAAGCTAGTGATTGATGGAGGAGGTTTCTAGTTTGCACCCAAACTCTTCCTGAAAGATTAAATGCTTTCAATTTTATAAATGCAACAGAAGGAACCTTTGATGGACTGACATACTTTGCAGAAAAGTGGCAAAGAGTGAGATATTGGACTACAGTAGAAAAACCTGGCCTTGGTTATTTTTTTGTGTAATTTTTTTTAAATTTTCAAACATACATCAATATCATTGCACGGATCATGTGGTGTCTGAGTGTCATTCATTTTGATACAAAAATAATATTGATACAAATGAAAATTACTGCATTAATCAAACTTATATGGTCTAATGTTATTATACATTATATATTTTTCTTGGATCAATTGAGTCAGCAAATTTTGGTTGAGATGTTTTGCATATAGTTTATTGATTTTACATAGTAAAATTTTTAAATGTAGTTAGCTGGGTTGGTCCTATCACTTTTATTGTACATTGGCATTGTGGTAGAGTTGGTCCATTCTTTGGGGATCTGTAGAGAATTGGCCGATATGAGTAAATAAGGAAGTTAAAATAGTGACCCAAATTTAGGTCTTAGTTTGGGGATGTTCAGGTCAGTCTGGGAGCTTTGCAACTCTTGAATTGAACAATTAGATTCAATATCTCTCACTGGGGCCAATCCAAGAGAAAGTTGGAAAATATTAGGCGTGTATCAAGATCCCAAGTATAAATTTGAAATAATACATGACAGAAAGTATCTCAATGTCCTTCCATATTAAATGATCCATTCTGGATCTAAATTATATTGTCACTAAGGAAGCAAAGTGCCAGAATTTGATGCTATGTTTAGATTGAACTGTCTGAATCAGTCTGTACCATCCCTCTAACTGGCTCACTTGTGTCTTTCTTCCCAGAAGAGCCTTGTGTCTTTCAAGATATAAACAGGTTTCCTGGGAATGGAGGCACTGCTGTCTCTGTCAACTTTATGGCCCATTTATTTGGAATGGCAGTCATGCTTAAAAGATCTCAGTTTTGAATAAGATTTAGTTTTGTAATGTATTATTTGTAGTACAGTGGTACAGATTAATCTAAAATATCAATCAGTTGAATCATGTTAATAAATAAGCTGGAAAAAGAAATTAAACACATAAGGGAATATGAAGAGGCATGCTTTCTTCTTACCTTATTTTCTCTTGGTTACTTTCAGCAGCAAGGTGCCACCCAGTATGTTGTAATACAGGTAGTCCTTGACTTACAACAGTTTGCTTAGTAATTGTTCAAAGTTACAACCACACTGAAAAACGTGACTTATGGCCATTTTTCAAACTTAAGACTGTTGTGACATCCCCGTGATCTCGTGATCAAAATTCAGGTGCTTGGCATCTGACTGACATTTATAAGCGTTGCGGTATCCCAGGGCCTTGGGATCACCGTTTGCAACCTTCTGACAAGCAAAGTCAATGGGGAAGCCAAATTCAATTAACAAATGTGTTACTAACTGAACGACTGCAGTGATTCCCTTAACAACTGTAGCAATAAAGGTTGTAAAACAGGGCACAACTCACTTAACAAATGTCTCACTTAACAACATAAATTTTGGACTCAATTGTGATTCATAGGTCAAGGACTACCTATATACTCTGTTCCACCCACTTCTAAATATTTAAGTGATATTCTATAACAATGATATTGTACTTTCAGTGATAGTTCCAAAAACCTCTAAGGTGCTTCCTTCATAAGCCAATGTTCAATTATATATCATTGACATCATAAAGCTTTCCAATATGGTAGTTTCCATATTGGATTATCTGATCTGATAATTCCCAATTAAATGTGGCAGCATCCATTGCAGAACAAATCCAATTCAGTGTTCTTACAAAAGAATTAATCTCTTCTCTTTTTTTTTTTTAGATTTTAGTCTTTTCTGACATCCCCCCCAAATTATTTTTAAACTTATTAAAAATAAGTTTAAAAAAATCATTTTTCTTTTGGACTTGAAAAGACCAGAAAATATTTTTTTTAAATCAAATTCCTCAGTCATAAAGGAAATCTCATCTTTAATCAGGCACAACCATCAAAGCCATTTAATGCTTCCAACATCAACTGCTTTGGAAATAAGTGCTTTTAAGTCTCAAATGACTATTGTTGTGTGACTCGCAATGAAAAATCTGCCTATGGTGTTCAGCCACGTTAAGGTGAAATAGATCAGCTTACAAAACATCTATAGGCATCTCATAGTACTTAAGCCAAGCCAATTGAATTGTTTCCAGGGTTTTTCCTTCCTGACATGCCCATTAGTTGTTTTATTTTCCCAACTGTTTCACATCCTCATGTAGAAGAAAACCTAAACATTTATTTAGGGCAGTGCCACACCTATTTTCATTGGCACCTCCTCCACACCTCTTCAGCAGTGAAGTCCTAGCTGGCTAATCAAAATAGCTTTCTGAAAATTCAAGTGCAGCTGCATGCCAGGAAATCAAGACACATGTATATGCAACAGCTGAATGGCTTAGTTTTCAAACAGAAATGGTTTTCAACTTCTTTTTTCTGCTTTAGTATGGGTAGTGTTGATGAACATTTGTTTCCTAGGTGCCTATTTCAAGGGAACACACAAAATAAAAAAAAATAAAAAAACTGTGCAAATCCCCACAAAAACATGACAAAATTTAAGTTTAAAAATTATTTGCTGGAGCAATGTGTGTATTCAGATGCACATGCAGTTTTGTAAGATTGGAATATCATATGTGTTTAATACGCATGCACTCAATCAAATAACTGATAACCTTCTGTTATTCCCTTGAATACACCAAACTGCTATACATCCTATTATTAGTATGTTTATATTCTTCAACAGTGCCATACTGCTTCTTTGCCCTTTAATTTAGGATGCTTGTTTTTAAATTATACTAGAAACGGTTGTTTTTCTTGAGTTCCAGCATTTATACCCTAGTGCTGCCAGTTCTCTTTTTCCAAGCTAAAATAGTACTCAACTAAACCTGAAATCGGACCTTCCACGCAGACTTCATGCTTCCTGCAAGTCAGGAATTTTCAGGGCATTTTATAAAAGCTGGGTTTCCTTTCTTTCTGGACAGGTAGTCCTTGACTTACAACAGTTTGTTTAGTGACTGGTCAAAGTTACAACAGCACTGAAAAAAGTGACATGACCAGTTTTCACTCTTACAGCCATTGTAGCATCCCTATGGACATGTGGTCAAAATTCAGACACTTGGCAATGGACTCACATTTATGACACCTCCAGTGCCCCGTGGTCATGTGATCCCCTTTTGCGACCTTCTGACAACTCAATGGGGAAGCCAGATTCATTTAACAACAAGTTCGATTAACTGAACAACGAAGGTGATTGATTTAACAACTGTGGAAGAAAGATTGTAAAATGGGGCAAACTTACTTAACAAATGTTTCAGAAACAAGAAACATAGCAACAGAAATTTGAGGCTCAATTATGGTTGTAAGTTGAGGACTACCTGTGCTGTTTTTTCTTTCCATTTTCAAAATTTCCACTTGCGTGATTTATTTCTTGGAACTCCATTATAGGAGTTACAACTGAGGGGGGGAAAATAGCCAAAGATACACGTGTTAGGAGAAAGGATTTTGTCCAATCTTAAGTGTTAATGAACTATCTTTTCCATTCATGTATTTTTGTAACAGGGTGTTAAAGTTCTAGCAACCTTAACATTGTATAAAACCGTACTTTTGTATTGTCTATTTTTTTCTTTAAGTTTTTTGAGATGACAAGAGGTTTACTCTGAAAGATTTAAAATCCTACAATTATGTAACATTTTGCATGGATATTGAATTAAAGAGTGATTGATTAATGCAATTAGAGTAAAGCTGTATACACTCAAAGTAAAACATGCCTAAAAATAAATGGAATGCTTAATAAATGGTACAAGCAGAAAGTAAGACCAAAAAATGTCTGAGGTTCCCTTGGTTGTTTTACATAGAAATACTGTAATACATGTTGGTATTACATTACACTATGGATGTGCTGATTGGGCCATGACAGGGTTTACTGTACAGTTTTATAAGCAAAGGATGCTATGTTTGTGGCCGAGATCCCAAAATGATTTGCAATGAGTGCTAAGTAGCAAGCTGTATGATAAAATACAAATGTGAACGACTTAAATGACAAAATTAACTGAAGTCTGGCTTAAGGTTTGGGCTTGGATTCACAGAGAATGAATAGGATAAAATTGCAAAACAAATATAAAAGTGAATGGGGTAAGGAAAGTTGAAAACCTCCTTGAAAACACAGTACAAACTTAAAGAAAAACAAATAAGTGTATGTACATGGTGAAATCAAATCTGGTTTGAAAGACTGAAAAGTGTATGAAGGTGCTGGTGTAAATTCCAGTTGTATTTTCTCATATATTCTCTCTCTGAGTTATTTTGCTTACTAATTATTATTATTATTTGCAGTTTGCATGGCATTGTTTTCCCAAAAGGAAAGAGCATTATGGGTATGGATATTATATGCCACAGAGAACAGAATGTGCACCTGCTCTTCACCTACAGCATAGTCAATCAGTCTAAATCAGATTATTTTCTGACCTTGAATGAATAAGACCACATTATAGTTCTTTACAATACCAAGTTCAATTCTTGTTTTTTTTAAAAAACCTCTTTTGGCAACTGTTGACTTCCTGTGTTACTAAGAAATGAATCAGTTGAAGGTTTCCCAGTACAGTATTAAGTCACTAATTAGTTATTGGAAAAAAACATTCCATATATTTTCTCAAGGTCCATTTTTTTACTTTAAACCCATCAGAAATTAAAAAAATAATAATCAAAAGCTGCTCCACCCATTACATTTCATGTCATTATATGAACATAAAGGGAAAGTTCAGACATTTCTAAATTTCTTAAGTAGGAAGTGACATTTTTCCTTCCTTTGTTCTTCAGGTTTCCTGGAGATTGCAATAAAATATATGATATTCTCAAGACAGGAATACATGTAGATTTGATTGGCTTGAACTAATGGAATATGTCTAGAAGTTATTTTGAAAAAGAGATCTGCATAGTGACCTTAGCTATATCAGCCTTACCTTTTATGCTCCAAAACAGGTTCTTCTTAGTGCAAATATATATAGTGCTGGTTTTTAACATAGGTTCTCATTTTCAAACCATAATAAACAATTCAGAGATAAAATAAATAGAATAAACTGGAGGCAAGGATTCAAAATATGCCATACTAAAAACTGTTTTAAGGTGTTTTAAATAATTATTTATATATCTTTGTAATAATTATTATATTACATTGCAGATGATCCTTCACAGAAGGTAGTTTAAGAAAAGAGGCGCATGTTATCCAAAACAAATGCACTGCTGTTCATTGATATAGAATGGGCTGAAGCTTCTAGTAGGAGATGCTTCCAAGCCACTGTTCAACCAGATTTCTTGCATGATCTGTTCTCGCCGCTCTATCCTTTCAGCCAATTCAGCTGCATCCAGGGAACAATAAGCTGAATTTGAAGTCCTGCATAAGCCTGTTAGTTCATCAGTAAAATCTGAATCAGAAGATTCCCCTCTCTCTTCCTCTTCCTCTTCTTCCTCCTCCTCATTGTTTTCATCAGCCTTCTGATTTTCTAGCACCTGATGCTTTTTCATCCTCCATAGCTTTATCACATCATCGCAGCAAGAAATGTGCATTACCAGAGCACAAAGTGTGAGCATTAGGCCAACGCAAACACTAGACACAAACAAGAGAGCAGCTCTTTCAAGGTGATCTGAAATTAGAAACAAAGATCCCAGACTAGAGCCTTATGTAGAGGTGGATGGGAATGATAATAATTTGCTGTCATTTCTGAAAAGCCCAGACTCCTGAGGCAATCTTTTCATATCTAAATATACATAATCCATCAGACCTTGCTAACATGTTTCTGGCCAGCAATATGGAAATGAAAATAAGGTACAATATTAAATTAAGTAAAATACTAAATTAAGTAAAACTCTTAAGTAAAATATGATTTTAGGTGATATAAAGAGATGGATCTATATAAGTTTTTTGTGCAACAGTATGAAAATAGTTTACTATTATCTTCTTCTGAGATTCCAGTTTTCTTACCTACAACTCTGGATGTTCTAATACAGGGGTCCCCAACCGCCGGTCCGCGGACCGGTACCGGGCCGCTGGAACAAGCCTTACCGGGCCGCTGGTTGCTGGGCGCCGCCATCTTTTTGGTAAAAAAGCAATTTTTCGTCAAAAAGATGGCGGCGCAGCGCTCGGTGAGCTTTTCGGGTAGAAAGCCATTTCTCACCGAAAAAGCTCATCGAAGCGCTGGCGCCGCTTTTTGGCGAAAAATCACTTCCGTTGATGTCACCGGAAGTGATTTTTCGTCAAAAAAGATGGCGGCGCCCAGCTGACGCCGGAACCAGGCAGCGGCGCCAGCTGACGCCGGAACTGGGCCGCGGCGTCGAAAGGTTGGGGATCCCTGTTCTAATAGATCCATTTTCCCCCATTTTTCAAGATCAGCAAAATGCTATTATCAGATATACTCGAGTATAAGCGAGTTTTTCAGCACATTTTTGTGCTGAAAAACCCCTCGGCTTATACTCGAGTGAGATTCCGCCTGAAAAAAATAGTGTGGAGCTCCGAGCTGGGCAGCAGCTTCCCTGCTTCCGTGTTTCCTTTGCAACTTTTAAGCATGGGGGTAATTGGAAGCAGAAAAGTTCTTGCATGAGGATATAGTTTTTTTCTTTTTTTACTGTTTTTAGGGGGGAAAGACCCACCGCCATGTGAGAATGCTCAGACACGAAATCTATCCGCCCGAAAATAAGTGTGTGTGGGCGGATTTTAACAGAGGGAAGATGTAGGGAGAAGGCAAAAGCGACGGAAGATCCTTCAGGGGAAACTGAGGGGGAGACTCACCCTTGGTCCAGATGAGCCCCTTCCCGCCCCTAAGGAAGCAGAGGCAGCCAGCAAGGGCAGGCAAGCCCCACTTCACGGACTCCGTCCGTCCTCGCCCCACCCACCCACCCACCCAAAGCCACCAAGTCCCCAATCGCGCAGCCCAGAATCGCCCACCCTCAGGGGGCAGCAACGATGCCCGGTGTTTCCCGAGACAAGAAGCTCCACCGTGCAATGAAAGCGCCTGGCTCTAGGCTCAGAAAACAACGCGAGCCGAGGTCGCTTCGGCTCCGCTCAGCTTCGTTCCTCAGCCCCAGCTGCTTTCAGTCCGCTCAGGAGGAGGGGAGGAGGTGGTGGCGGCGGCTCGCGTTGTTTTCTGAGCTCTAGGCTCTAGGCTCGCGGGCTCAGAAACAATGCGAGCCGAGGTCGCTCGGCTCCGCTCAGCTTCGTTTCCTCAGCCCCAGCTGCATTCAGTCTGCTCAGGAGGAGGAGGAGGAGGAGGTGGTGGTGGTGGCTCGCGTTGTTTTCTGAGCCCACGAGCTTAGAGCCTAGAGCTCAGAAAACAACGCGAGCCGCTGCCACCACCTCCCCTCCTCCCGAACGGACTGAAAGCAGCTGGGGCTGAGGAAACGAGCTGAGCAGAGCCAAAGCGACCTCAGCTCGCGTTGTTTTCTGAGCCCGCGAGCCTAAAGCCAGGGCGCTTTCATTGCACAGCGGAGCTTCTTGTCTCGGGAAACACCGGGCGTCGTTGCTGCCCCTGAGGGGAGGGCGATTCTGGGCTGCGCAATTGGGGGACTTCGTGGCTTTGGGTGGGTGGGAGCGAGGACGTTGACTTTAAGCGCTGCTGACCAAGTGTTTCACAAATACCAGTGGTACCTCCGTCCACCACCACCCTCCCTCTTTTGCCTCCTTCCTTCTGATCAATCAGGTTTTCCCAGTATTTGCTCACAGCTGCGTTTTCTCTTCTGCCATGCTAGGCGTTGAA
This sequence comes from Notechis scutatus, assembly GCF_049901735.1. Taxonomy (NCBI): domain Eukaryota; kingdom Metazoa; phylum Chordata; class Lepidosauria; order Squamata; family Elapidae; genus Notechis; species Notechis scutatus. Next base: position 51,391,868 of record NC_142013.1, on the reverse strand, counting down.
CGCGGGATTTCTGGTTCCCCTTACACGCGCGTGGATATGCCGCGCGGGCGTTTTCTTCCAAACGCCCCACGGGCAGAAAACACTGACTTTCATGATAGTGAGATCATTTCCCAAATTAATTGATTCACTAACCAAAGAAGAAGATGTTGATGACAGGGAGGCAGAGTCACTTCTCCCTTGCAAGAAAAAGCAAGAGCCGTTCTTATGATCTCTCTCTCTCTCTTCTCTCCCCGTAATACAGTCAAGCCCTTTCAGCACGCGCGATCCTTCGCCGCTTTGCACCTTGCAAATGCAAAAACCCTGGGATTTTGCATTTGCAAGGTGCAAAGCGGCGGCGGCAGATCGCGCGTGCTGGAAAGGGCTTGACTGTATTACGGGGAGAGAGAGAGAGAGATCATAAGAACGGCTCTTGCTTTTTCTTGCAAGGGAGAGAGTGACTCCTGCCTCTCACTGTCATCATCATCTTCTTTGGGTTAGTGAATCAATTAAACCTTTCATGATAGTGAGATCGTTTCCCAAATTTCCCTTAAATCAGGGAAGAAATCAGAAACAAACCTTTGGACTGAGAATAAACCTGTTCCTATGATGCCATTTTTGTTCACTGCAGTGTGAAAAGTGTGAAAAACACACTTCTTTTCTTCATCTTCTTGTTCCCTATTTACTGGTCTCTTTCAAAGAGGAAATTGTGAACATCAAACTTATTCTCAACTGTCCTAGTGAAAGTTTTTATTGGTATCTATTTTTATTTTTGAAATTTACCAGTAGCTGCTGCATTTCCCACCCTAGGCTTATACTCGAGTCAATAAGTTTCCCCAGTTTTTTGTGGTAAAATTAGGTGCCTCGGCTTATATTCGGGTCGACTTATACTCGAGTATATACGGTATTTAGCTCAGCCTGTAGCCACCAGTACCAGAAAAAATGTGAATTATCTCTTCAAGGATTTTTCCTCCATGGAGTTAAGTAAATCAAAATAATACTTTAAACACCTGTTAATTAGGATATTGTAAATAAATCAATGAAGTTTTAAATGCTGCAAATATTATGTGTAATATTTTATACTAATTCTCAAAAATGTAACTGCTAGCAGTAACAAGATTTCTCATCAGAACACAAGGATATGAAGTAAAGTCATCTACCTCTAATGTATGCAAATGTAGCCAAACTGCTGCTAATTATAGTTTCTTCCTTCTTTGGAATTCTTGATTCTTTTGGATCAAAATTTATATCTGTGAGAAAGGGAAAAAAAGGTTCCTAAATTAGATTGTAGTTGAACTAACTTTCCAAATGGAAAAGGAATGTGTATTTGTTAAATCACTAATTTAAATATCCTACCGCAAGCAATTACCTTCTTTAACATCTCCATGTTTCCATGTTGTCCAATAACACATTTTATGTATTAAACCAAAATTAATTTTAAATTTCTATTTTATTACATAACACAACGCATAAATATATGAGAATGTCCCTTAAGATAATACGTTGGTTTTACAACACAATTCATAAATACATGAGATTTATGATAATGTTTGTTTCCTGTTTTCCCTAAGAAGTGTTAACACTGTTGATATCAGGAAATTAATAAGAGGTTTCTTCACACCAAACATGTCCCTATTCAGAATTGGGGCACGTGCCCACCACTTGTGCAAGGGCTGCACGTGTGAGGGCTGCCAAGCCACAAAGTTTGGGGATCGCTGTTCTCAGCCATGATTCCCACCAACTAGATATGAGAAGAATTACTTCTTTAACCTAATACTAAAGTTATTTTATTTTATTTATAAGTTCTGCAATAAAGTTTTGTTCATGTGATAAACAACAAAGTCAATGAGGTCAATTTAGTCTTTAGTTAGTTTAGTTAATAGTTTTACTTGGCTCTGTCCATTTCTTTGTCTTGGCCTCATCACTTTTTGTGTTTGTTTTGCTACACCATTCAAAATGAATTGAACATTGACTCATCCAAAGTTCCATGAAGCAGGCATGATATTCCGCTCTGGAAAAAAAATCGGGGCCGGACAAAAGAGACCCCCCGCCGCGCGCCCGGGGAGCGCCCGCTGCTTTCCCTCGCCGGGGCCGGGCGGCGGCGTGTTGCACGGAGGCTGGTCTGTGGCTGGCCCAGCTCCCTTTTCCTGCCGCTCAGCGGCCTCCGCTCGCACCGCCCGGGCTCCGCTCAGGTATCCGGCTGGGGCTGTCAGGAGTTGCTACCGCCGGCGCAGCTCCACGCAGCTCCAGTCCCGCGTTGCCTCGGGAAGGGAAAGGCAAAACCAGGAGCCGCTGCTGCCGTTGCAAGCGCCGCCGCGGCTCTTCCTTTTGCCTTTCCTTCCTGAGGCAACGCGGGACTGGAGCCCGCGAGCCGCGCCAGCAACTCCTGACTCGGGGCCTCCGAGGGAGGGGAAGGAGGAGAAGAAGGGGTGGGGGGAAAGGAGGGGGCGATTCCCAAAAAAATCGGAATTCCGGTTTTAATAGGAAGAATATCATGCCTGATGAAGAGAGAACCCTCCTCTTTTAGATTATTAAACTACTCAAATGCTTAAAGGCAAATGTCCATAGCAAACAATTAAATTTACCATATTCATCTTCTTTTGGCTTCCAAGAGGGAGGAAGTATGGTAACCACTGGATTAACTGCTGCCAATATGAACCTGGGAACTGTACAGTTAAAAATTAAAAATGTTATCTGTTTATTTTAAAACACGTATTCTTCTCCTCCTACAGACAAAACTGGAAAGTTTGCTAAGCAGCTTTTTTCCTTCACACTTCATGTTTTAGAAGTCAGTCAATCAGGAATATTTATAAAGAGAAGTCAACTTATATACAGATATGTCACTTGTTGAATTGGAGCAGTGGTAGGATTCATTTTTTTTTTACTACCGTGGGCGTGGCTTGATGGGCGTGGCAGGGGAAGGATATTGTAAAATCTCCAGTCAGAGGTGGGATTTGCCAGTTCTCCTAACTACTCAAAATTTCCTCTACTGGTTCTACAGAACTGGTCAGAACCTGCTGAATGCCACCTCTGAATTGGAAGCTTTTATGCATTGCATTGCTGCTTCACTGCCAGTCATAAACTAACTGAAAATATATGAAAGTTCAATAATCAATAGGCCAAACTCCACAAGGCCTGACTAAGTTCAAAGCTATGATCATCCAAGAAGAATTTGGATCTGTCCAAGAAACATAATTAGATTTTTGCCAATGTGTTTTCTAGTCAAATAACATAAATTGTAAACAAAAATTTGCATTACAATTATTATTGTACCTATTTTATATTTTATAATATGGGAATAATATGAATTTTACATATACATGCAAGATGCCCAGCTTTTGAAATGTTGGTGTTTGTGAAATTTGTGGTTTCCATACTTTCCTTACCACATGCATAGCTGACATTGAGATATTTTTTCACCCCAGGCATGCATGGTCTTCCAAAGTTATGACTGTTAGCAATAATTTTACACCTTTGCTTTCCATAGCACTTCTTCGACAAGACTTCTAAAGCTGAATAGGAAAAACAATCTGAAAGGAGAAAGAAAATATGCACATATAAACTGAAATGATTTATTTGAAGAGATTACTGGTACCTGCTTGCAGAAATGTAAATCTATTAGTGCAGGAATAACACTAACTCAGAAAGCCCAACTAAATGAAGATATTGCTTCTGATAAAGGCCAGTGATGGCAAGAAAGAAGTGATTATTTACATAATTTCCAATAAATTATGGTTGGCTCTATGCAGCGATGGTATAAGAATGTATGATCAAGCCAATTATGTGGCCCCACCCAACACATTGGAGAGACAAGTAAGAAGAGATTTTGCTGTGAATGTGCAGACAGAATTAGAATAAACCAGTTCAGGACAGCTAAACTAATTATTAAATACAACAGTCCCAATGATAGAACTGTGGCAAAAAACAAAACCCAAAAAATCCCAACACACCAGGGTCAGTCTTAGAGTCAGAAGAATAATTTATATATGCTCTGGAGCAAATACAGCTTGTCTGATTTAGAATCATCGAATTTAAGAACAGAATCATTGCATCTTGGAATTTTCATTACAAATGCAGATTAAAATTCTAGACATTTTCCTAAGATAAAATTAATATATTATTCTAATTAATTTAAAATGAAAACATATTTCATTATTGATATGCACATATATATGTGCATATAATATGCATATACATATATATAAACTGATTATATATATATATATATACTGCTGAAGGAAAAATAGCGATGGATTCTCTATTATTTTTGCTTTAGATCTTTGTAAGTATCAATATAAGCATTTTTGCAATATGTGCCAGTAATTTACTTTAATTAATAAAAGGGGGAAATGCTTTCAGATATGTGACAATGACACCCCTCTCCTTCTTCTGCTTCACATAAATAAACACACAGAATTACCAAACCAAAATTGAGGTTTTGCTCTGGAACACTATTTGAAGAATAGCTTGGAAGAGATATAAATAGTTATTTCAAAACAAGCAGATAAAACCTGAAATTGGATTTATGTAGAGGTGCACTATTGATTCAGCTGGTACTTACAGGGACATGACAGGACTGCAAATATGTTGGGATACTTCCACACTGTCCAGAAAATGCAAACTATCTCCCTTTTATGCAACTTAAAATATTGGATTTCTCTGGCTGAAATGAGTAGGCTGCATGTCATTTAGATGAACTACCCTTTGTTAAGATTGCGATTTCTAATATAATCAATAGTATATCCAAATTCTTATCCAAGGATAAGAAAGGTCCATGCCACTTTTTAAAAAAAAACAAAGCAGTCCCATTTAAGTTGAAGATAAATGACGGGAATTAAAAGCAACATCCCCCCCCACCCACGTTTCATGATCATGAGTACAGTTCATTCTAAACCAGGGGTGGGCAAACCACGCCCGGGGCCACATCCGGCCCGTTGGTCTGTCCAATGCGGCCCGCCCTGAAAAAAAATAACTGCCATTGGTCTGTCCAATCCGCCCGCCCCTGAAAAAAATCGCCGGGCGTGGCGTATTGCCCTGTGTCGCGTGGCCCCAAAGCTGCAAAACAGTGCGGAGCGATCTAGGGGTAGGAAAGAAAAGAAATTTGCAAAGGCCTCGGCTGGGAGTTCGAAATCACCTTCAAGTGCGACCTCCCAAGGTGAGTCCCGCCGATCCCCCTTTTTTCCCGGGCTTCCAGGCTTAAACTTTGCAAAGGCAAAGCTTGCAGGCTGGAGCGTCTTCCCGCCGAGGAGCGGGAAAGGTTCCACCAGGCGGGGGGCGGGCTGCTTGGAGCCACCTAAAGCTAGGCCGCTGCTGGTGGAGCCTTGCCCTGCCTTGGTGCCCGTTTCCGGCTTGGCGGTCCTGCTCGGCGGCACTTTAAAAGCCTGCTCCCAGCACCCGAGCAACTTCCCAGCAACTTTCGGCTTCGTTTTAACTCGCGGGCGCCAGGCATGATATTCCGCTCTGAAAAAAAAATCGGGCCGGCCAAAGAGACCCCGCCGCGCGCCCGGGAGTGCCCGCTGCTTTCCCTCGCTGGGGCCAGGCGGCGGCGTGTTGCACGGAGGCTGGTCTGTGGCTGGCCCAGCTCCCTTTTCCTGCCGCCAGCGGCCTCCGCCGCACCGTCCGGGCTCCGCTCAGGTATCCGGCTGGGGCTGTCAGGAGTTGCTACCACCGGCGCAGCTCCATGCGGCTCCAGTCCCGCGTTGCCTCGGGAAGGGAAAGGCAAAACCAGGAGCCGCTGCTGCCGTTGCAAAGTGCCGCCGCGGCTCTTCCTTTTGCCTTTCCCTTCCTGAGGCAACGCGGGACTGGAGCCGCGCGGAGCCGCGCCAGCAACTCCTGACTCGGGCCTCGCCGAGGAGCGGGAAGGGTTCCGCCCGGCGGGTGGGGTGGGCTGCTTGATCGGGCTGCTGTGCGGCTCAGGTGTCTGGCTGGGGCTGTGAGTGAGTTGCTACCGGCGCAGCAGTTCGTGCGGCTCCAGTCCCGCGTTGCCTTGGGAAGGAAAAGGCAAAACCAGGAGCCGCTGAGCCTGAGCTCTCCGGTGCCGCTGCTCCCGTTGCAGCACCGCCGCGCTCTTCCTTTTTGCCTTTCCTTCCCGAGGCAACGCGGGACTGGAGCCGCGCGGAGCCGCGCCGGCGGTAGCAACTCCTGACTCAGGGGGCCTCCGAGGGAGGGGAAGGAGGAGAAGGGGGGAAGGGGGGCGATTCCCCAAAATCTTGTGCTGACCCGGCCCGTCTGTCAAATTTTAAAAGTCAATGCGGCCCCGAGCCAAAAACGTTTGCCCACCCCTGTTCTAAACCCTTGCAATTCTTGCCCATCTTTTGCAGTTAGTGGTTAGCGACCAGACAAGTGCCAAATAATGCTGATGGTTTTTATTTGGTGCACATATATCCAGCTGGAAATGAAAAGAAGCAGCCATCAAAGCAGGTCTGAAACTAGTGGTAAAACATCAGCCCTGGTCTGAGCTGCTATTTAATAGTCCAGCATCTGTTGTTTTCAAGGGTTCCATCCTTTAAGTCACCAATTAGCTGGGTTTCAGATGGGTTTTGACATGCAAATTATGCAGAGTTGTTGAAGCCATAAATTGCCCAAAGTTTAATAAAACTGACAAGTCTTCCTTTCTCTATTGAAAGCCTCTTCTATTTTCAAGTTCTGGTGTCTCTTCTCTACTACACAAAAGCTATCTATTCAATCGAATAACTACAGCCAATTATAGTGAAATTGAGGCTCCTTGGTACTCCAATGTGTATGTTAGTGAGCATATAATACTGGAAGGATATTGTTGGAAAGAAATATGATCTCAATTATTTTTGGTAAACAGCAGAATATTAATCAAAATTCTAAATACTGTGGGGTGGGAGCACGAAGGGTAGGAATGTGGCGTGTAGATTCTGGTGCAGATTCCCTTCTGCTCTTATTCAGAGCAATTTGCTTTGGGAGTTAATTCCCAGGACTAGCAATGGCTTCAGGGAAATTATTTTTAATTGGAATCACAACAATGGGAAGGGGTAACACCATCCTTTGCATGCTAATCGAGATTATTCTGTTCCCCTAAATGTATTAGGTAGAAAGGCTATATTAGAAACAATAAATGAAACCACATATTTAATGTTGTAAATCATTTCGCCATGAATGTGACACATTCATTAAATTATGTATTCTCCAATTCTGGAGAACCGGTAGCAGAAATTTGGAGTAGTTCGGAGAACCGGCAAATACCGCCTCTGACTGGCCCTGCCCCTATCTAATCTCTCCCTCCCAAGTCCCAGCTGATCGGCTGGGTCTTCTTTGGTTGCCCTGCACAGGAGAATGGAGCTGGAAAGCAGGTTAGTGGGATGGGGAGGGAATGGAGATTTCGCAGTATCCTTCTCCTGCCACACCCACCAAGCCACGCCCACCAAACCACAGCACACCACACCCACCAAGCCACGCCCACAGAATCAGCAGTAAAAAAATTTGAATCCCACCGCTGGTACAACCTTTTTCCATGCATGCTAAGTAGAGTATGTTTTAGGAGCATAAATTAACCTAAACTTTTAGCCAGACTTTCCATTTAATCATTTTAACCATTTATGCCATTCAGTAACACAGAAGCAAAGTGAAAGGAATGTATGAAAAAAGCAACATGATTATAAGGAAGCCATCATTGACTTTCCCAGGTAAATTTCATGTTATACCCTCACAGTTGCTCAATTCCAAGAATTCTGAATTGGGAAACAACTACAAGCATTCAACTCCCATGCCAATAGGAGTCAGGAAAGGCAAATCTTTTTTTTCCTCTGGGATAAAAACAGATGTTATAACCCTTAAATTCTAGAATAAAGAGTTCTCACTTAAACTTTATCAGCCTACCATATTGGGGAAGATAATCCATTTTTGTTGAACAGAAGTCCATCTCGTGGGCAGACCTGCCATAAGAGGCTGAATAGATGTTAAGAAATTTTGATTCATGGCAGTGTAGTTTCAGTTCTTCATTTTCACATACTGATCTAGTTTTATATTCACCTGAAAAAGAAGGGACAAAAAAACAACAACACTGAGAGAAAACTGGGCTCTTGAATAAGCAAAAAAAATATTACATGCAGGTCCTGTTGCCAGTTGTATACGCGGAGGCTAGTGTGCAGATAAATGGTGAAAGCATCACATACTTACTGAGAGATCCAGCGAAGTCAATCATCGTTCTAACTTGGGGTTTGTTAACTCATATGATTTTGTCTTGTGACTTACAGTGTTGACATCTTTTTTGGAGCAATATTTTAATGTGTATCTAGATCTATGGAGAAATTCCTTAATGTTAAATATTTTAATGTTGAATTATATTAAAATGTGGAATGTTATGATTTTTGAGATCTTTGATTACAAAATTGGAGCTTGAGGAATTGCTAAGTAATTATTGTGAGAAATTGGAAAAGTACTATCGTTTTAGGTATAAGGGATTAGATACAATATAACTGTCAGCTATCCATTACTGAAAATAGTCTTTTTTACCATTCCAAGAAAGGACACAATACATTTCCCTTTGGTACAGATTTCATAACTTATTAAAAATATTTCTAATTTGAAATATTCATATATAGGCGTTGCAGGTACTTTTTTCATAGGTAGTCTCCATAAATGTTTTATAGGTAGGTATTTATTATATGTGTTATATTTAGACTGTTCATAATTTGTTCCAGGTTTGCTTCTTATTATTTGTCACTAATATTTTTTACTTTTGTTTTTGAAATTAGTCGGATGTTTTGTATTTTTCAAACGTTGTTGTACAGTCAATTAAAAAAAGTTATTAGCTATGGAAAAAAAGGGACTACTCATAGTATTTGTAGCAGAATTATACACAGTATATTCAATTAGAGTACTCTTGATAAAGAAGCTGTGATCAGTTTTAGGAAATTCACATTTTATGCACTTTTGTATTCTATTTTTCTTAACTAGTCCCAAAATGTTACCCAAGATGTTACAGAAATAACTTCCTGTATCACTGTCAATGAGTTCGTTTCAGAGAAAAAAATATGTATTTTCATTCTGTACCACTGAGCACTACTGTGTGCCATACACAGCACTAGTAAAAGACAGAATGGAAATCAAATAAGATTAAGACCAGTTCCTATCATGTTGGAGAATTATGGCAGATGATTTAAATATTCATAACTATTGATACTCTTCACTATGTTTTATGTACCGTGTGCATTTTCTTGACAACTAGTTGGACTAGAAAAAAATAGGCCAAGTGTTTTCTTTGGCTCTATTCCAAGCTAATCCCTTAGTATACAGGACTAAGACTTTAAGGAAGAGAGAGTATTCACTCCTAATGACTTTGGGTACTGATAGGAAAATTGTTGTCTCTGGGTTGCATGCATCACTAAGTCCTTTTTTGTTCCCAGCATCTATTGGGGAACAACACCAAAAGATGTTGGCAACTATAGAGACTTTGCCCAGCATTTCTCACCAGATACTTAAAAAGAAAAAAAGAATTAAAATTTAAAGGGATGTCAGCAACAGCTCTAGCAGGCCTTCTCAGCTCCATAAATTACTGCATTGGACCAATGATGTTGCATGGTAATGGAGGTTGGATGCACCATCACTTTTCTACTAGTAAAACAAAACAGTAATGGAATTTAAATAGGATGGCCTTCCTTTGTTTTTGTTTTTTGCTTATATCAGGGGGTGTCAAACTCAAGGCCTGGGGGCCAGATCCGGCCTGCGGGTGCTTAGATCTGGCCCATGGGGCTGCCGTGGAAACAGCAAAGGACTGGCCCACAGTGCCTCTGCCACTGAAAACAGAGCTCAGGGGGGCTGCGTGTGGCCCTCCCGAGCTCCGTTTTCACTGGCAGAGCACAGGCCACCACAGGCACCCCCAACACAAGTAACATTGAGCTGGCCATGCCCACCCTGGCCACACCCACTTGACCCCCAAGGTCAAACACAAACCTGATGTGGCCCTCAATGAAATTGAGTGTGATACTCCTGGCTTATATTATATCCACTCAAACAGAAGAAATGTAGTTAAAACAGCTCAAGTTGTAAAGAGGAATCCACAGCCACCTGTGATAACTCTATAATTTTTATTTTGGGATACTACAATCCACATAGCATGCAAACCTATTAACTTATAATTGCAACATTATCATCTACCATTAGCCAGTGCTTCCTGCTCTGGGTGCCCTCCTGTTATAGGGACTCCAGTCATCAAAGTTCATCCTGGTTAGGGAAATTCACTAATCTACAAGATGTCCACATTGGGTAAGGGTAAACAAACGTTTTTACATGTGATTACAATGTTTAAATTTAGTCAAGTCAGGGCTTTGCAGAAATCCATGCAAGGATTTTTGAGTTGTTATTACAATTTAAACGGAAAGAAACATATATAGAAAAACGGTGTTTGACCATTCTGCAAATTACTTACTAGGTCGGCACTTAAAGGAGACTAGGAGGTATTTAGTGACTCCTGGACATAACTCAGATCCAAAAAGTCGACTGTTAACAAGGAGTTGGCAGTCTCTCAGGTCCTGGCATTCATCGAGGACTTTCTACAACCAAAAAAGTCTTTAAAAACACTTTAAAAAACTATACAACTATACAACAATGCAAATCCAGACTATTTAAGATCTATCATGACAAACTTTACCCACTGATTAACAGTAATAAATTTATCCATTAGAGTACTAAAAAAAGATTTCCAAAGCAAATTACGTGAAATATTATTAACAAATCACTACCAGAGATGTTTCCATTCTAAAAGGTAAACTTAAATATAAGAAGCCTTAATTCAAATCTCCACTACTGGTTGTTTTATGAACACCAATGCTGGAAAAACAGGAACCTGTAGCAGTATTAGAGTACCATTTCAGAAACTGTCATAGGAGAAGCAGTTTGAAGATCTACAATTCACTGAACTTGAAGTACATAATTAAACATTATGATTTTTTTAATTAAACATAATTACTTTTGAAATTACCATTTTTAATTCTCTCCAACCCCCCTAAATCAAGACACATTCAGCTACTAGTAAATGAAATTTATAACGAAAGCATAATGCATTTCTGTTATACTTGGCTGTTCTAAATTAATTTCTAATGAAGGGCTGTTTAAGGCTTCAAATATTTATATACTGTGGCTTTCCTACCATTATTAGCATTAAGAAGCAAAGTGCTTTTACCACTTTCTTCAAATTTCTGGAAGCCAAAATATTTAAAGTGGGCAAGGGATTATAATTTGCATGCAAACAAATAAAAGAGAACTAAGAAAACGTAGAAGATACATAGGAGAAAATTAAAAGAAATGTCCACAGAAATACAATATAGTGAAAATTACTACCTAATAATCTTATATTCTATATTTTTAATGCAATCTCGCTACTGCAATTTAGGAAGGCAAATAGTGTTTAAAAGCTCCTTGGAGTTCCCGTTGCAGAAAAGAGGTGACAGTTTTCAACTAATTTTTAGGAGAAAAATATATTGAAACTGTAATGAAAGTCCTAATAACCAACCATTCCTGGCATAACATACACAGGTAGTCCTCGACTTACAGCCACAATTGAGCCCAGAATTTATGTTACTTAAGTGAGAAATTTGTTAGTAAGTGTTGCCCCATTTTACGACTTTTCTTGCCACTTTTATTAAGTGAAGCACTGCAGTTGTTAAATTAGTAAGTGAATCTAGCTTCCCCATTGGCTTTGCTTGTCAAAAAGGTCACTAAAGGTGATTCACAAGACTTTGGGACACTGCAACCGTCATAAATATGAACCAGTTGTCAAGCATCCAAATGTAAATCATGTGACCATCGGGACGCTGCAACAGTCTTAAGTGTGAAAAATGGCACTTTTTTCAGTGCCACTGTAACTTTGAATGGTCGCTAAATGAACTGTTGTAAGTCGAAGACTACCTGTATTTAACATGCTGTAGTGAAAATTCAAACTCTTCAAAATTCCCCTCAATCTGGAAAAAAGTAGAAATCTTGGCTTTGACAACTGAAGCCCTAAATCTCTCTCCGTGGATCATGTGGTACTATTAGAAGCTTGCCTGCATGTATCGTGTGGCTCAGCCTGTGATTCTAATAGCCAAAAAATATTGTTTGTTGCATTTTCTAAATGGGGATGCAATTCCTATGCTTCCTTATGAGATTTAAGGACTCTTCTACACTACCAGCATTTCCATGCACAATCAATTCCTCAAAAAGCAATGTGAAAACAAGCCACAATTATTTCCATCTATTTCAGTCCTGAAATAAGAGAACCAGCAAATAACATAAATCAGTCAATATTTACCTTCTTCCCTGCACCTGGCCAAAAGAAGAGTTCAAAGGCTGTAACTCAAATGATACCCGTTTCCCAGGGCTCAAATGACAAAAACCTTACGCTCATTTCATATAAAAAGGAAACAGAATACAGGTAGTCCTCGACTTACAAAGTTAAGTTAGTGACCGTTCAAAGTTACAATGGCACTGAAAAAAGTGACTAATGACCGTTTTTCACACTTATGACCAATGCAACATCCCCATGGCCATGTGATCAAAACTGGGATGCTTGGCAATTGGTTCATATTTAGATGGGTGCAGTGCTCATGCATGGATATGATCTGAATGCTTATAGATTAAAATTTTCCTTCAGAGCTTCAGCAAAAAATCATGCATAGAAAGCGTTTATTCTGGAAAATAATACTCTAATTCAGTAATTTTTCTATTTCCGAGAGCTTAAATAGGAACAATCAGATGTGTTTCTAAGAATATCCTGATGTATTTTGGAACAATTGGAAGTCTTTTAAATTAAAATAAAACCAGACAAATATTTTTCATTTCAGTCCAATCAGAACATCAAGTATAGATGTGAATTCATGTTGTTTTTTTTAAAAAAATGCTGGACTTTCACAGGCTACTTTTTCACTTATAAATCAAGCTTATGAAACTTCTAGCACATGGCACTATGATTCTCCCCTGATAACAATGATGAATTTTTATTAAGTGTAAAATCATGGTAGTTTGTACATTATTTTTTGTGGCTGCAATGTTCTTTGATTAAGAACAATCACATTAATAGGAATATTCTATGCAAACATATTTGGACAAATGCTGTATTGACTATAATGCCCTTTACTTCTAAGTACGTATGTGTGTGACTGTAGTTATGTTGGCTAAGTGCTACATTTTACAAAATAGGCAAGACCAGAAGAAAGAAGTAAATAGACCAGGACAAAAATGAACACATACACCTATATATTTGTAATATAATCTGCCCAAATCAATCCACTGCAGGATGAAGATCTATACTACACCGATTCCCATATGCTTCATATTCCCACTCAATGTAAAAATAAAAATATGAAATACATAAAAAATGGAAAGATGGCATACTTCAAGGCAAATTACAACCCTTAAGCACCATCTTTATATCAAAGAAATATTTTACTATACAGTGGGCTCTAAATGGCTTCTTCGGAAAAAGATTGTGGGTGGTTGCAGTGATTTGTTTGGATGTATTCTTACCTAGCCAGGAATAGGACATAAGGAAGCAGTGACATATAGACTACCTACCACCAAAAAATATGGTGGAGATTTCTGCTTGGGAGTAAAAACAGTCTATCTTTATTATGATTCAGGTACTGCATACGGAATTCTGAGTGCTCATTATTACTAAAGCAAAATAAAAGCAATTAACTATAATATCCTTTCATTTTATACCTCCCAAATTTTTTGAATTCTGTGGTAACTAGAATAATGTTCAAATATCTTATTACTTCTTCATTTAATATAGCAGGATAAAATGCAGAACCAAAACCAAAACCAGTGAATTTGTTTCTCAACTCAGTCCAGAATATGAAGCCTCAACCTACAATCCTATCTGTTTTGCATCCTTTACAGTTTAATGGTATGTATTTATGGGGTTTGATTGAACACAATGGGAACTCATGTGTAAATATCATGCCAATCAGGAGGACTAAAGATCCTACTAAGTAGGGTACATTCAAATCTGACCACTTTTTTGACATCATTTCTGTTTAGAAAAAGACTTTCTTATTCTTTATGTTGCTATTTCTAAGTTATTCTATTAAGGAAATAATGATTGCCTTAGAAGAGGGCAGCATTAGCAACATTCCCAGAAAACATAAGTATAATTAGCTGGGCTGTAGCATTATAATGGCTTGAGACCAAAAAAAAAATGCTCTACAATTATATTTTCACATCTCCAAGAAGGCAGCCAAAAATGCCAAAGGTGAGAAATCAGAAATCTCTATATAGATCCTCTGAATTGTTAGCCTAGTATTAAATAGTCTTGCTACAAAATTGGTTATTATTGGTAGTATTCCATTATTTTATCAATACTGTGCTATATATTCTGTGGCTAATTGAAAATTTGGAGCCAGAATTTTTCTATTGGCAATATAAATTTAAGTCTTTCAGGAAACTCCACTGACCTAAACTAATGCCAAGACAATTCTGACAAAACTAGTGGATTGGCACAAATTAACATTGGACCATTGGTCATGAATCTTAACAGACATTCACATTGTTGGATGGTCTTTTGTCTCAATCTGCTTGGAAAGAGAGGAACTCAGACAGCTCATTCAGCAACTCGGTCTGTGACAATTCTTCCCACCTCCCTAACTGCATCACTCTTACAATGATGAGATCCTGCTCCAATGCGTTGTTGAGTAACCTGGGCCACTCTACTTCAAACTTCAGCCAGTTTCGTTTAAAAAGTTATGGACTTTAAAATGTGAATGTCGTTTTATAATTTTTGAACAATCAACTATCAGCTTTAAAAGTACTCAGATTTATTATCTGTATCAATATGAATAAACTCTTTATCCTGAAGGGACAAAATTGTGAAGAAATGTCATTTGACAAGGCCTCGTAATGAATTATATACTACAAATCCTCCAGAAAATTAAACCAACTCATCTGCAAGCTTAATCAACCGTTAGAACTAATATTCCAGATGTAACATGCTGAACCTTTATTCATTTGATTTTTAATCTACTATAAATAAATTATCTAAAAGATTTCTGATTTGTTTAAAATGCTACAATATAGTATTTTATACCTGCAAGGTAGTAGATGCTACACAGTTTAGTGGCTCTTTTACCATGACTTCAGGTTGCTGTGCACTACACAAGTGATAAGCTTGCCCATAATATGCAGATTGGACACTTATTGTTGAATGCCGAGGACACCGCAGACTCAAATGATCACCGTCACAGGCATACACAGTATGGTTTCGCAGGAGTTTGGTTAGGTAACCTAAAAAAAAATAATTAACTGTGTTACATTTAGTGAAGCAATATTCCTCTCTCCTCTAAATTTGAATTTAAAATTATCAATGATTTTTGGCTTGATTAATGGTTTGGGATCCTAGGAAAGGTCCACTTATCTTTAAACACATCAATACCAGAATAAAGTTTGCTGCTCCCATTGCTAATCCCTGTTCTCTTCAACTATGTCTTTTTCAAGTCCTAGTAAACAGTGTTGCTACCTAGGACTCAAGAGAAGTTGTCCCTTTTAGGATTGTGTATATGACTAGGTCCCCTAACAGTGGGAGAAATGCTCATTATCTGCCGGGCTACTACTCCACAAAAGTGGAAGTGATTGAAAGTGACAAATGTAGAGGAAATACAAATACTTCTCATCTGCTGTCTTTCATCTAAATTGCTGGAAACTTGGCGGGATTGCATCAAAAACAGAAAGGGGGAGGAAACATGTTTTAACCAGGAACTCAAGAATGAAAATTCTGATGGAAAAGACAAATGGCTGAGATGGAGACTGGCTAGTGAAGAGAAACGACAGCATGCCCACATTTTCCCGTTCATTCAAATCTTACCACAAAACAACTACCACCATTATTTGCTCAATTGTCCCCCCCCCCCGCCTTTTTTTTTTTTTTTTTTTACTGGGAGGTGTTCAAGAGGAGCAAATCCAGCATCACCATCTTTACAGAAAAAGCACAGCTAAAAGATGAAGGGTAAATAAACAGGCAGAGGTAACTGCGTATGCTCAGTATAGAGTTGCCTGTACTGGAACAGAACAGAACACAACAGGTGAAACCAGTTCTTTCTGCTACGCAGAGTGAGCAAGAGGTAGGAGGTAAGAATAGACAGAGCCTTCTTTTTTAAAACTGATTTTAACTTCAAGGGGAAAGCAAGGAAAGTCCCAGAGAAGTGGGAGTTCAGAAAAGGAAGCAATGAAACTGGGAGAGGGAAAAAGATTTCATGGGCTTTGTGGCTGGAAGATTGCTTGCAATTTGCTCTTTTCCAGCAGCTTTTGCAGTGAAGAGAAAAAGAAAATAAATAATGATTTGTTGCTTCATGCTGCTTTTCTGCAAAGTTTGTACTCTTCTTCAGCAAAGATGTGTTTTGTTTATGGTAATCACAGCTTTGGAGGGACTGCAAGTAGCACCTCCACAGGACATTGAAAAACGTGGGCCTACATCTATGTTAATTTGGTTTTGTATCTGTTTGGAACAAAATGTTCCCCTGCACAAATCAGCCCAGTATTCTCTGGAGGATATTAGCTATGCAGACTTTTGAATGAGTTTCTGAGCATTTTAGCTGCTATTTTGATCTGCAAATTCCTATCCCGGTACCTAACTACTTTTTACCATCAATTTCATTATTCAGTGGCTCCATGAATGGTACAATAACATTTACTTTGTCAGACAAAAATGAAAAAATACCAGGTATTCAATAGAAATGTTATCCCTTGAAGTATCATTTAAAATGAAAGTGATATTATTGCAATAAGTGCACCATTAAGGATGAAAATAGTTATGGGATTTTGCTGTTTCCATTTGATAAGGAATTTGGTGTACTGTCATGTAGATTGCTTCCTTTCAGGCCATTCTGTCTCCAGAGATATTAATAACAACCTCTTCTTTATTTTTCATTTGGATTGATATAAAGATATTAAACAGTAGCTACTTTTCTTGCCCGGAATTAAAACAGCATAGCTGTCAGTCATGGCTATGGAAAACTCATGGAAAACTCAAAATTATTTAGATGCATTTTATTTATGGAATCCATTCTGATTACTTTGTTTTGGCAAGATATTCAACATTCTTGCAATATCTGGGGTGGAAACTAAGAAAGGAGGTAGGAATATGCTGCTGAAAATATGGGGCCAGGAATTAAAATATCCTACGCAGGGAGGCTGTATAATGTGAGGAATACAGAAGTCCCCCCATTCATAATTGTCCAAAATTAAACCTCAGATGTTTTTTGGTTTCTACCTAAGCCGCTTTCTGCTTTCTCCATCTTGAAGTTAAATTTCTAATATGGAACCAATTGAATTTATAGATGTTTACTTCAAGTTAAGGAGAAACAAAGGATCTTATCCTGGAGTCCTCTCTTAGTTACGGCTTATAGCTATATTTAATCAGGATAAAAACAAGCCCCAACAGGAAATCACTTAAACTGAAATCTTAGATTTACACTGACTTCTGAGGTTCAGTAACTCTTAGTATTGGTTGGTCCAGTCAGGTCCTGTTTCCTGGATCCATACCTGCAGGGGCTGTGAGAAAATTTCTGTAGATATTGCCAGAGAATTATCAGCTTCATATACACACCCTCTGCAAGCTTCATCTTTTGGCAAGGAAGAGCATCCAACCAAAAAAAGAAAAGAAAGAAAAATGCTTCAAATAGGTTGCAACTTTTGGTCTTTTTCATGTTGCTTTAGATCACCATTATTCTACGGTAGCACCATTCTCTTAACAGTTATTTGGCAAAGCCAGTTTCTGCCACTACTCATGGAGCCCATGAATGAACAAGTGAACAACTGCTCTCTTTCCCCAGCTTTTAGCCAGATCAAGAGAGAAAGGACAAGCCGCTCATTCTTCCTTGGGCAGCTTTACTCTTCCTTGGGCAGGCATGTTAGGTTCAGTGACATTATCAGTTTTTTGCTACTTGTAAGAATCCCTTTATTCAACAGAAAAAGCACAGGCAGTTTATCAAGGTTCACGCTATCTTCTGTTTTCTCACACAAAATCAGAAAATATAGGACACATTTAAACTGGCTTACTGGCTACTACCATAAAATTCCAAAAATAGAGAACTAGTGTCTCTTGGTATTGGGTTACACCGATAACAATAGATAGCAATGCATTTATATAGCCTCTTTTCTCTCATGAAATCAATGGAAGTAGGGTTGATCATTCCCCAGACCCAACCCCTCTGTATTTTGTGCTAATCAATGGCGGTTTTAATGGCTCAACACAGTAGGTCATATGCAGGCTTTTCAGAGATCAGAGTAGGTCATATGCAGGCAATTCTTGACGCTCTTAGCAATAATACACATAGACAGAGACAAACACAAATTAAAAATAACAAATGTCTAAATTTAACTCTGATTTTGGCTTCAGACCAATGCCAGATAATTCTGTTGCCCTCTATCCTGAGCCCAGCACAAACTTGAATATGGCTGTTTCTGCTTTTACAGTCATATTAACCGTAATTAATTATTTCTTAAAGCATCATCATCTTTTTTTTACGTGTGCAGAAGCCTGAAAAAAGCCAGGATGCATTAATGAAAGCATAGAGATGCTGGGTATCCATGAGCTCAGAAATTATTGAATCATTATTTAAGCATGCATAGTAATGAAATAATAATATGTATGAGCAAGGTTCAAGATTTTGATTACTACATTAATGATACTTAATACCGCTAGAAAATGTTTCTAAATAAAGATGTTGAATACTGTAATATTTGTTTTTAACTAAGTTTTTAACTAAGTAAGGGGGCGTGCATAAGCGCACCATTGTGCCTACCGTCCCTGTCCTATTGTTTCTCTTATTCTTTTATTTTTCTTATATGTACCCATTTCATATATTAACAACTATGTATACACTTGTACTTATTATCTTGTAAACAATTGACAAATCAAATAAATAAATAAAAAATAAATAAATTTTGAGACCAAAATGATCTTTCCCTTCAGAAACACGGTAAGGGGTTAATTAAAGGATTATATTTTTTTTCACAAAGCATGTGCTGAGTGACAAATAAGAAAGACGACTTTTGAAATCTCCTGATAATATCTTGGATATCCTCTACCTCCACAAACGCAATGAACAATAAGTATAAACTTGAATCTATTGATAGAATGGAGAGCTCTGATTTTAACTGCTTATCCAACAATGATTCCCATTCATCTGGCACACTGAAGGCCATTTTCCAAACACAGGAGAACAGGCCAGTGGTGAGATTCAATTCAGTTCTGTGGGTGTGGCTTGGTGGGCATGGCAGGGGAAGGATACTGTAAAATCTCCAGTCAGAGTGGTACTCCTACACTACAAAAACATATGGACTACTCTACTTGACCAGGGTTAAAGCTATAGACACAATTTACATAGACTTCTGCAAAGCCTTTGATTCAGTGGTACATGACAAACTACTGTTAAAACTAAACTCTTACGGCATTTCCGGATCCCTTCATAAATGGAGTTCCTGTCAAACAGGCAACAAATAGTAAAAATAGAGAGCACTATATCAAACCCTGCTCCAGTTAACAGTGGTATCCCCCAAGGTAGCATACTAGGACCCACCCTCTTTATACTCTATATAAATGACCTTTGTGATCACCTTATAAGCAACCGTGTCCTCTTTGCAGATGACTTAAAACTATTCAACACCACCAACAATGCTACTATCCTTCAAAGCGACCTTGATTATGTGTCTGAATGGTCAAACATCTGGCAATTCCAAATCTCGACCAACAAATGCTCTGTCCTACACATTGGTAAAAAAAAAAATCAGTACACCAAATACAAACTAGGTGGATACCTTGTTGATGATCCTCACTCTGTCAAGGAGTTCTCATATCAAATGACCTAAGCGCCAGAGCTCACTGTAACAGCATTGCCAAAAAGGCATTAAGCGTTATAAATCTAATCTTACGAAGCTTCTCCTCTGGAAATATCGAATTGTTAACTAGAGCATACAAAACTTTTGCCAGACCAATACTTGAATACAGCTCATCAGTCTGGAATCCACATTGCATATCAGACATTAATACAATCGAGCGAGTCCAGAAGTATTTCATGAGAAGAGTACTACACTCCTCTGCTCGCAACAGAATACCTTTTTCACCAGGCTTGAGATTTTGGGCTTTGACCACCTTGAACCTACTGTTAGACTTAAGCGTAGCACACAAAATTATCTGCTACAATGTCCTACCAGTCAATGACTACTTCAGCTTCAACCACAACAATACAAGAGCACACAACAGATATAAACTCAATGTAAACCGCTTCAAGCTTGATTGCAGAAAGTACGACTTCAGCAACAGAGTGGTCAATGCCTGGAATGCACTACCTGACTCTGTTGTTACATCCTCTAATCCCCACTCCTTTAACCTCAACCTATCCACTATTGACCTCACCCCATTCCTAAGAGGTTTGTAAGGGGCGTGCACCATCAAATAAATAAATAAAAATAAATTTGCCAGTTCTCCGACCTACTCAAATTTTCTGCTATCGGTTCTCCAGAACTGGTCAGAACCTGCTGAATACCACCTCTGGAACAGGCCCAATTTCTTGGAAAATATTGGACAGAATTAAGGGTGAAATAGGTGCTTTCCAACTCAAAAAGCTCACAGGCCCAATCTTTTATATTCTTCACCTTTACCTAAATTATACTACGGAAGCAAAAATAAAAATTGTGGTAATAACCAAGACTGAATTTTTCAGTGTGGAAGTGCTATTATTTTCAGACTGCTATTCAGAATAAACTCCTGAACTTAGAATTTTTTAATTCTATGTGGTTATCTGTGGCACCAGGATTTAAGTGGCAGATCTTGGTACTGAAAGAAAAACAAGTAAACCCTTCATAAACCAGATATCTGGCTACCCCTCCAGCAAACAATCACAACAGTGGCAGAATGCTTTGTTAGGAAAACAAGTATTACGTAGGTTCTATTTCAGGAGCTAACATGAGTATTATGAAACTGACAATTAACATAAATGTTAATTATATTGGCTGGAACAGTTCAATCTATATTTTGTAATAAGAACTGTTGACTTACCATATGTTTTTCATTACAGACCTATTTATTTCAGATCAAAATAGAGTCAAGTACCACACAAATGATTGGCCAGGTTCCTAAAAGTCTCATCCATCAAGTCCTCACAAGAATGTGCCAAATGCAACTGAAAAATTTATAACAAAATCAGCAAACAACCATGTCAACAAGAAGGATGAAGTCAGAAACCTACAGAAAAACAGCTATAGTGCAAGCTATCATATTGGCAAGATTATCTCATTCCACTTAAAACTCCATAAGTGGATATCAAAGGATACTGCTGAATTTGTTAATGCTTCTTCAGGTCCTACAAATAATTGAATTGAGTCACACACGGGTCCATCTAATCTGGGTATAGACATCACAGTACTTGTAATAACTTTATTTATTTTTTTTAAACAAGTTTTATTAATTTTTAAAACACACAAATTATCATTATTCATTACATGTTTAAACCTTTTTTCATTGTAAATTTAACAAGTCAGATAAATTATGATTCTGTTTTAAACCATTTCCATATAACATACCAAAAACCTCTTATTCAATTTCTCTTTACTTCTCTTTACTCTTATTCAATATCATTATTATTATTTCATCTATTTCTTTCTGACTTAGTTACCCTTATTCTCATTCTATATTTCTACAAGTTTTTACTAATTCTCCCCCCCAAAAAAACATATACACACAACACACAAAACATAAAAAAATCTTTTTGGAAAGTAACTTGGACCCAGGTGTCTCTCTCTTCATGGACTTCAATTATATTCATGCTCATCTTACATATCATTACTTATTTTATTTACCATTCTAAGCCTTCTATATTAACTTCTCCACATATTTCACCCTTCTTAATTCTATCTTAATTAATCATCTTAGTTTGAATCATTATATTTGTATCTTTTGTCCATTTTTATCATCCCTTTGTCTCATTCCTTATAAAAAAGAAGAAAATAAGTTTCTCCTGAAATCATTAATCAGAGTATGATGCCTTTCTATCTCCCCCTAAGTTAGTCAAATTAATCTTTAAAATAATATCCAATACCCAATCCGATTTTGCTTGGTACATTCTATCTAACTAATACATCCAAAATAATTAAGTACATAATTAGACAATAAATCCAAATATTAAAAAAAGATACTATAATAAAAATTTTATAATAACATCAATACCATAATCTTATTAAACTCTTTAATTAAAACAGTATTCTAAACCTCCCTATTATTAAATTTTAAAGCCAATCATTTTTAAACATTTTAACATTTTAATCTCTTATCAACTCTTAAACCATTACAATACTACCATCTCATCTTATGTACCTTGCAAAATCTTTTTTTTTTAAAAAATTATACTTTATCCATTATCCATAAAAAATTTCTTTTTTCCATTTAATTTCAAAACATTGTAGCCTTTCTCCACCTTTTCCCTTTCTTTCTTCTCCCAACAAACCTTTCTACCCCCTCTTCTTCTAACCTCTGCCTTACCGGCTTCCCTTCTCTGTCGTATTCCTTTTCCCTTTTGTTTACAATCATCATATTGGTTTTGCACCTTATTTTTCCCTTTCTTAAATGTTTTTTAGATCTTAAGTCTTTTAGTTTTCTTCGTTTCTCTCTTCCTTCTTTCTTGATCAAATTCTGAGATTCATTAAAAATGGCTCCTTCCTTTCTTTCTTGTTCCTCTGCTGTCTTCATCTGTTGTAATGTTTGTTGATAGTTAGTAAGCGCCATTTCTAAAAAAGGAAAGCTTCTTCCACACCATCTTTACCATTTTTTTTGCTTGTTCATATTCTTTTCTTAGTTCCTCAACAGAAAGAGCCATTATAGATCTTTTCTTTTCTTTTCCCCTTCTTTCTTCTTACAACAACCAGAATATTCAAAAGAAAATAAAAAAATAAAACAGTCCCAAAGTTATCAGTCAGTCCAAACCAAGGCAGAGTTCTCACTTTCTCCTTCTGGGGTAATATCAATCAAAGAGAAAGAAAGTCCAAATCTGTTTAAAATCTTATTGCAATATCTTCTAGTCTTCAAATCCTTAAGGCATCTGCTCCAACAAAGTCTTAGCATACAAATATTTTCTTTTAATCCTCTCTCTTCCCACTCATCGCTTAAAACCAATTTTCACCTAAAAAAATAGGTTTCTTAATATCCAGTTATTTATTCCGTAGGAAAAGAGGGAAAGCTATCCTTTCAGCACCATCAAACAGCCGCTTTTTTCCTCTTCTGGCAGGTATTATTCAGAAAGTCATACTTTTCAGGAATTTTATTAAATATGTCTTAGAGTCCTAGGAGTCAAGAAAAACTTTCTCCTCTCAAGCACTTTCTCCACTTCCTCCTGCGCATTCTTACCCGGCTGCCAGCTTCTTTGTGGCGGCCATTACGGACCGCCGCTGCACCGTCCTGGGAAAGGGGGTTCACTTGTAATAACTTTAGATGGTGTTGACTACAACCACCACACACAGTGAAAGAAATTTAATGTACCATAATATCTAAATATTGCAAAATTTCTAGGTTCTTTAAAATATGCAATAAATCAATAAATTTTCAATAAATTAAAGGATGGGGTAAGAAAATATAGCTTAGAATATAAATAAAATAAAATTTATTTTTATCTTACACATTTTCAAATTTGGTATGCTTCTTTATATCTTTCTCAACTTGCAATCATCCTTCTTTCCATAACACTTGAAAATATTCCAGGGATCTGATTTAGGGTTCTTCATTAAAACTGAGAAAGTGCATCTACCAGTCCATATGCCTATCAGTATAAAATAGGCTTTTCACTTGGATGATCCCAGTCCTGTTACTGGTACAGTATTCATCAATCAGGCTGTCCTCATGATATACAGAGCAAGTTAAGGATGGAGAGTGATGGTATTCCCAGCTTTGTTTTTCTCCTC
Source organism: Notechis scutatus (assembly GCF_049901735.1). Lineage (NCBI taxonomy): Eukaryota > Metazoa > Chordata > Lepidosauria > Squamata > Elapidae > Notechis > Notechis scutatus. The sequence continues at coordinate 51,368,006 of NC_142013.1, read as the reverse complement.
TCCCAATAACTATCACCAGTTGATTGGAGAACATTCCCCATTTACTATATAGGAAGAAAGGAGGCCAGAGTTTAGGTATCATTTAAAATTCACTCTGGCTTTGCATACATTGTTTATGTGTGTCTGTCCAAAGGAACCCTGGCTATCAGCCAGCCCGCCAGCCCACCTCCCCTTGCTTCATGATATAATTCTCCTTGGTTTGGAAGGGTTGCTCAGGATGCCTTGGGACAATTTTATCTCTACTCTGAACCAACGTTAGTTTTGAAGAAGGCTGAGAAGCCCTTAGTGGTAGCCATTCTTAGGATTTCATGGAGCAATCTTTCCTAGCCTACTTGTAGAGCAGTGAATCCAAGGTTTTGACTCAAATATGGACTTTGGATTAAAAGCATAAACTTGCTATGGCCATGAAATACAACCATAAAATATATTCTGATATGCATCCATCCTCATATTCTTTTTTTGAAATAAATGAGATTTATTTCATTTATTAGCTAGTATTTATTAACTATTCACATATAAGATGAATATGTGTGCAGATATGAGCAGCTTCACTAGCATGCTGCTTATTCTTTGCTGAGCCAAAGTTTCTCACAAAATAATCAGAGGTCAAGTTTTCTTATTACGCTATAGAGATGTCGTGGAATGAAGTCCAAACTCCCGGGAGAGAAGGGGATGCATTCCAGAGGAGCAAGAGACAGTGAAGTTTAGTTGGAAGGAAGAGGATCAAAACAGCTCCTCCCTAGAAGTTCTCAAAGAATATCTTTAGTGCTGCAAGTAAATTGCTTTGATTTGACAAGACATTAATCAACTCAACAATGCAAGAATACTTTGTATTAATCCAATAATTTTGTTCTTTTGTTAGTTGCCATCCCCCAAATTGATCTGTCTGTATGTTTGTGAGACTGTGTGTGTTCCAACAGCCTCCTGTTTCAGGACAATATTGTATACATCTGATGAAATGATGTTTGATCCAGAAAAAAACATGGTTACCATAACCTGTTTTTCTTTAATCACATCCTAGGCTGAAATTTGAAATCCAACAACATTTGGAGGGCAGTTGATTCTCTATTGCTGAAGAGTTTAATTTTTGTCCCTACCAGTTCTTTCAGTATCTGTTTTGCCTTTGTGTTTTTTCTCCCATTTCTTAAATGTTCCAATATTCACTAGTCATGCTGTCTCAAAACCCAGCCAGCCAAGAACAGCTACACAAAGCTAACTTTTATCTTTTTCCTTTTTTGCTGTTTCCACTGCAGATTGTAAACATTACTCAAATTTTTGCAATGTGGGTTGGCAATGCACATTCTCACAGTGGCAATAGAAGGAAAACATTTATACACAATAGTCTTTCTTTCAATTATTGGCAAGTTGACAATTCTTGGTATTTTATTAACCCTTTGTGATAAGGTGTAGATGTTCATACTGAAAAAATTAGTTATCAACTGCTATCAGCAAAACAGTCAATTCTCAAGCATCTGTTTTAGGATAAGAAATAATGCAGAGAAGAAGTTTTATTTCTTGATTCAGCCTTTTAGCTCAGAAAAAATAACATTCATGCAAGAGACTCTGTATTATTGGTGCGTGTGTATGTGTGTATGTTTGGTCCATAGCAGTTTCCATTAAGAAAAAACACCATTTGCTTGGTTTTCATGTGCAACTAACATCTGTCTTCAACATACAGAAGACAGCATATCTTTCTTGGGACTAGGGATTGTCAAATATAATTTGTAACATGTAACATCTCTTTGGATTATACTTGAAAGCTCTCAAGGTCAAGTGCCACAGAACTTTGTGTACCGCTGAACCAAAGATAACACTGTATTATGCTACTATTGCAATTGAGGCAAGAACAAAAGACTTCGTTCATATTGAGAACATTCAGTTAGATACAGATTTAATCTTACACATGCTTTTCTCTACTTCTACCTAACTATGGTGGCACAAACTTGCCCATTTCTTACTTTCCCATCATTTTGTCTGCACCATTATGTTGGCTTGATCTCTTTCCTAGTCCATTAATGAGACAAACTTAAAGTGTCCTTATCTTGAATCCATAATCTAATATTTCTCCCCTTATTCCACTACATTTGAAGGATAACTTCGTGGCCTTTAACATCTCTTAGGCTTGGTCATCCTTTAACTTGAAGGGAACTTTTAAGTGACTGCAGTGACTCGAAACAGAGAAAAATAGATACATGGTAGGAATCAGCAATAGGGACTTCAACTTATATGCCAGTCTGAGTAGTTTCAATGGGAGGTAGGTCAAACTAGCCAAGATATCAGGGATGGCTTCATAGTCAAAGTCCTCACCACTTTATATGTGTAGATGTTGTTGGTGCATATATAAACAAAATGTGGAATCAGTCAGAATGCTGTGACTATCATCTTGCCAGATTTGCTTCCCCGGTTCCCCCACAAATACTATTGGTTACTATAATTTTCTGCTGACTCAGGAAAGGGTCTGTAAATCAGTATGAGGAAAAGTCCTTAGAATAAATCGACTGAAAACAATTAAGTTATGTCATATTGAATTCAAGGAGTATTCTTTAAGTAAGTCCAAGTTTGGATTTAGCCTACAGGGCAATCAGTTTCCATACAGTATGCAAACTTTGATGTAGGGAAATCAATTATATTAATTAGACAATATGTAATTTATTTATTTTTAAAGCATATCTTTCCATATCACACCATATGCAATTCAATATGAAAAATATCTCACCGAAATCATATGGTCACCATTAGTCCCTATAGGCTAAAAATAAGAAAACTCTGGTTCTCCGATAGTTGTTGAATGCTAGCTCTTAAGAGGTCCAACTACCATGGCCAGCATGAGATACTCCAGGACAGGGGTCCCCAACCACTGGGCCACAGACTGGTTCTGGTCTGTGGCCTGTTAGGAACTGGTCACGCAGCTGGAGGTGAGCAAGTGAACAAAACCAAAATCATCCTTCCCCCCGGTCCGTGGAAAATTTGTCTTTCACAAAACTGGTCCTTGATATCAAAACAGTTGGGACTGCTACTCTAAGGACACGGGGAGTTGTAATCTAACATTTGTGCCAATCCAACCATTAAATTACCAATTATGACTTCCACCAACTGCCTACTGTTTACTGTATAAAGAATTATGAAATATTTGAAAGAACAGGTTAAAATCTCCTACCACCTCATAAACAACATTGGGAAAATTGTGATACAATTTGAAACCAGTGAGGTTTCAAATTGTTTTGCATTTGGCGGTGTTCTATTAAACTGGACCAAAATAAGGAACTTTTTTCTGAAATATTTTTGTCCAATACATGATAATGTAAAAACCAATCTTGCTAAATTTAATTAGACTCACTATGAGATAATATATAGAATGATGGCCTTAGTATTTCTTTGTCATTTTATTATTTTATTCTAAATCTCTTTTTAAAAAAGTAATAAAGATTTGTCAAGTTACTCAGTGCAACTAATCTGGAAATGAAACTGAAGAATTAAATATTTTAAACAATTCAATATTTGCCAATCATTCTGCACATGGAATATATTATCATAATAGCAACAAATAATGAGGACGTATGGAATACATATGGAATTTTGTTTCTTTGGAATTCCAAATAATGAAAAGCGCTGTTTCTTCTCACATTCAATTATTATATCATGTCATCCTTTTTTTGTCTTGAATCCAATTTTTCTACTGCCAAACATATCCAGATTGTCAAGTCCTTAAATTTTCAGGGATAATAAACAATACAAATAAAGTTTCTAGAACTTTTCTGATATAACAAGTAAAAAGCCTGAAATACACATAAAACATTTCTCCCTATGTAGATCTGTTTAAATAATCTCTCTGTAGGGAAAAAGAGTATCCAAAACAAAAGGAACATACCTATACTGTACTGTATCACAAGTACAGGTTATGAATGTAATGGAGCCTGCTAATTACATTGATAACCCAAGGATTCATGCAATCACTCCCTCCTTTCCCGCACACATTTGTTAATTGAATGTGCGGATTGTTAACTGCATATGAGGTATTTCAGGGTAGGGAAGGCCATGGAGGGCCTAGTGATGGAATAGGCCACCTGTTTAAGACCACCCAAGGCCCCCCTGACCACTGAAATGCTTCATGCTCCCCACAATTGCTTCCCCCACATCCTGCCTCGCTGGGTCATTCACCTTGCAAAGATCTAGCAAGCTGTCTCCTCTCCAGTCTTTCTGCTGTTTGAGATCACGATGCTCAGAAGCTTCCAGACTCAGACTACAAAGAGTTTGGAAGTGATGGGACCAGTGGTGGGCTGCTGCCTGGTCAGACTGGTTCGGGTGAACAGGTAGTTGTGATCACCCACCCCTGCACTATCCTTTCCACATATAACTGACTTTCTGGCTTGTTTCCCCCGCCCACGCCACCCAGCTGAGTTCCGCGCTGCACCGGCTGTACTCACTGGAGCGGCCAGAGTAGATTAGCTGCATGTTTGAAGGTGTGTTTCAGCCCCGAAGAGGCGTGTGTGAGCAAAGTGAACATGTGTGCACATGCGCACTCACAACCAGTGAACCGGTTGTTAACATAAGTGCAGTCCACCTGTGGATGGGACTATTTTAGGCAGCGAAATCTGTTCCCTAAAAGAGTCCCTTGGAAAGCCATTGTAAGAAGTCTTTTCCAGCACAAATGGAGCTTTTGAGGGATGCACCAGCCCCTCCCAAGCTCTGCTGTTGCCAGGAAAGGCTTTTTGCAAAAGGTTGTTGAAGCCTACAGGGATGCAATCTCCTTGTAGCCTTTGGCAATCCTTTGCAAAAAGCCTTTGCTAGTATGGTCTGAGTTTCGGAGGGACACAGATGCACTCTTCTGGGGCTTCATTTTCAGTGGCAAAGTCCTTCAGAAGGCCTTTGCCAATGAGAAAGGAGGCCCAGAGAGATGTGTGCACCCTTACGGGGCTCCGTTCTCAGCAACAAAAGTGCGTTTTGCAAAGGGTTGTCAAAGCCTGCAAGGACTCAATCTCCCTGCAGGCGTCAGCAAGAAAACGGCAAATGGAGGAAAGATTTATTTTATTTATTTATTTATTTATTTGATTTGATTTGCCAATTGTTTACAAGATAATAAGTATAAGTGTATACATAGTTGTGAATACATGAAATGGGTACATATAAGAAAAATAAAAGAAGAATAAGAGAAACAATAGGACAGGGACGGTAGGCACGTTGGTGCGCTTATGCACGCCCCTACAGACCTCTTAGGAAAGGGGTGAGGTCAATAGTAGACAGACTAAGGTTAAAGTTTTTGGGGTTTGGGGAAGAAAGATCTGAAAGACCAAAGCCTTCCCTCCGTTTGCAAAGCCTTTTGCCACAAATCTCGTCTAGGCCTCAATTCGCAGAGAGCAGAGACCAAAAGTAGTGTGAGATCACATGGGATCGGTAGCATGGAATCTTGCGTTACTGATCTCGCATGATCTTGCAGTACTTTAGGCCTCTGTTCTCTGAGAATGCACCTAAGGCCTCAAGAAACAAAATGGGCAAAAAACAACAATAACCCCACAGCAGAGAGATCTTTGCAAGGTAAGTATGTTTCCACAGGTGGAGTGTCTGTGAAGACCAGGCGTGGAGGGGTAGGGAATAGGCAGGGTGAGTGTTGGAGTGCCTCTGCTGTCATTCATAAGTGTGAACAACAGGCAAGGTGCTGCAACATTTGTAATTTTGGGACTGGTTCATAAGTACTTGGGGGGCCAACCCTGTTTTCTCAAAAATAAGATCTATCCAAAAATAAACCCTAGCATGTTTTTACATGTGCACCTAATATAAGCCCCAAATAAGCCCTACAGTTTGTGCAGCCAGCTGCCTGCCCATTTGTCTGGTTGCACAGGGTGCCACGGCCACAAGGTGAGGTGAGGTGGTGGTGGAGCTGCCCCATGTGGCCCGCACCAGTTTACCTCATGTTCCCTATAGCCAGGCCATCCATGCCTCAGTACCTGCTTTGCAGTGGCAACACTGGCAGCTATGTGCAGCAGGAGCACATGTGGCTGCCAACCCACTTTTTGTGCTTGCTCACGGTCACAATGGAGCAGGAGGTTGACCGGTGTGCTGGTGCTGTGGCTTTGAGGTGAGAAGGTGTCAGGTTGTGGATGGACTGGCTGCGGGGGGCCCGAGATAGCTGGTGCAGGGCACGTTGGGCAGCTCTGCCCCCCCGCCTCATGGTGGCAGCACCAGCACATTGCACAGCCTCTTGCCCCACCGTGAACAAGCAAACAAAATGGGCCTCCTATACATGGGAAAAAAATAAGACACCCTCTGAAAATAAGACCTAGTGCTTATTTTGAGGCCCAAAAGAAAATAAAACCAGGTCTTATTTTGGGGGAAACACGAATAGTCATAACATCAAATAATAGCTAAGTGAACTGTCGTTAACTTGGGGATTACCTATACACAAATATGATGGATGCTTTATATACTTATATAATAATTACGATCATATGAGCATTTGATATACCATATTCTTCTTGAAAATAAAGTCTACAGATTTAAATGGACCCTACTTCAGGTATATGACAATAAAATTACAAATTAGTGCTTCTAAATTTCATTACACATTGAAAATAAAGTCAGTTATAACCTTAAAAACCTACTTCAAAATACTTAATGTACCCAATTAAATCAGCAATATTGATTTCAATGAAATCTACTTTCAGATAAAATGCTAAGGATTTCAGCTTTGGAAAATAAAAGATCTGATACCATTATTACATCAACTCTTAGATTGAGAAGCATAAAATTTGACAGTTAAAATCCATTATAATTGGAAGCATATTGTGTTGTTTTATAAACCTTCAACAGTGGTAATGCAACCAAATCTATTTCTGGACCTCTGGAAAAAATGGGATGTCTTCTGTCTTTAATAAGCAAGCAACTTTTGGTTCAGGACAAATACTGAATATAATGCATATAACAATTGAAATGAAAGTAAATATATTTTATTCACAGGAAGTAGGGAAATTACTGAAGCACTTCAGACTAGTGACATTGATTATTGGCAAACACGGGTAGGACAAAATCTCCCATTCTGAGTCTCTTAATATAAAAACTACATTTTCAAAATAATCAGAGACCCTGAAAAGTATACCACTGAATAATCTTAATATCAAAGCTCAAGATTTATGTGGATGAGAAAAGGCTTAAGCAGGAATATACATATTTAATGATCTCATTATTGGATGCAGAAATTCTTGGCATTTTGGATCTCATATTGCCTTTTCCTTTCTTTTTTTTTCTTTTTGGCAAGGTATACTGTAACACCTGCCAAATAAAATATGAAGCTTTACTTTATTGGAAAAAAGTTTATATGAAACACAGAGCGAGTTATTAATCAAACACACTGCTTTCCCTGTCATAAACTTTTTGTTTATACAAGGCAGCAGAGTGATCCACCTCTTTAAAAGGATTTGTTTTCACAAACTCAATCAAGTTTAAAGAAACCTATTCTGTGGCTATTAACAAGGAAGAGAAAGTTGGACCCAGATCAATAATTTTAGATGCCTGGTATTTAGAATATTGCGATAACTTGTACTTCTTTAAGGTATATGGATATACCACCATATATCCAACCACAATTAGAAGGCAAATGCTGGCCTTTTTGGGTAAGTCTTTCCTACTGCTGAGTTGAAATATTATTCATCCAAACTTGAATGAACAAGAAACTACAATTCTGAAATTTTATGTCCCCATTGGCAATCCTTATTTTGCCTTTGTTTCAAGTAATTACTGATGCTGATGATACTCAGCTGTTTGTCTCTGCCCTTAAGTGATGCCGTGACCTTCCTCTCGCAGTGCCTGGAGACTGTTAGGGGCTGGATGGGGAGCAATGGGTTGAAACTGAACTCTGGCAACAATGAGTGGCTTTGGGTTCGGGGTTCTTTGGCCCATGGAGAACTGCTGTCTTTGATCTTGGATGGGGTGGCACTGCCCCAAACAGACCCTGTGTGTAATCTGTGGGTTCTCCTAGACTCGCGACTCCAGCTCAAAGAGAAGTTGTGGCCAGGAGGACCTTTGCACAATTGTGGGTTGTGCAACAATTATGCCCTTTCTGGATCAACAACCCCTTCTCATGGTCACTCATGCCCTAGTCACCTCCCATCTTGACTATTGCAATGAGCTCTCCTGGATGGGGCTACTCCTGAAGAGTATCCAGAAGCTTCAATTGGTGCAAAATGCAGCGGCCCGCATGGTTTTGTGTAGATTTTGATGTGCACGTTTCACCTCTTCTGCGGGAACTGCATTGGTTGCCAATTTGTTGCTGAGTGCAATTAAGGGGGTTGTTGTCACCTTTAAAGCCATTCACGGCTTGAGACGAGGTCATCTGAGGGACCGTCTCTTGCCGGTCACATCTACCCAAGCCGCTAGAGAGAAAGGCAAGGAATGTTGTGGGTTCCATCCCTTAGAGGGGTTGGGACCCAGAAGAAGGGCCTTCTCCATGGTGGCTCCTTCTCTCTGGAATATCATTCCCCCTGATATTAGACTGGCCCCCACTCTAACACTCTTTTGGAAGGTGCTGAAGACCTGGTTCTGTCAGAGGACCTGGAAACCCAGAGCGGATGGAGCCCATTAAATGGTTTGTATGAATGTGTGTTGTCATCAGGGTGGGGGTGGGTGGGAGTTTATTATTTTACTATTTGATTATTTTTCTTTTTATTCTTTTTATTTCTTTTATATGGTTTTTTTTTATCTGTGTAAGCCATCCTGAATTGCCATGTGCAAGTAGGCAGCAATATAAATTTTCTAAAATAAAATAAAATAATCAATAATGGCTAATTATTAATTAAAGGCCCAGATTGTTGAGGGCAACATGCTGACTCTGTAAACCGCTTAGAGAGGGCTGTAATGCACGATGAAGCAGTATATAAGTCTACGTGCTATTGCTATGGCTAATTGGGATTGCTAGATATTCTCACTGAAATCAACAGAGATCTCAAAACATCTTGCACAGAAAAAAGCTAGAAGAAATAATTACATACAATCCATCAGTTCTACCCACTCTAGCTTCCATAGAAGACTTTATTTATTTATTTAATAAAATTAATAAATTAATATATAATAAATAAATAATAGCTTCTATCTCACCTAAGACAACTCTGGGTGGTGCACAACAATAGATAAAAAAATGAAGATATAAAACCAGCAAATATAAAAAGCCAACATAATAAATATCATAAAAGCAAAAATAGAAACCACAGTTGAAGGAAGAAAATCAAAATTTATTAAAAATTTACGGCTTGAACTGGACTTGTTTCTGCTAACGTTCGTTGCTTTCCCAATGGTTGCCTGAAGCTCAGTATCTACACATGCTATTTGTAACATCAATGCCATTCAGATGTACCTGATTTTACGAGCACCCCAACAAAACTATAATTCCTTTTCTAGGAGCTGCGGAAATCTACAGATAGGTCTTCTCTGGCTATTTACCGTGGGAAATAAAGTTAGCTGTTATTTTGCTAGAAGAATAATGTTAGCTTTTATTTTGCTATAAGAAGATCAGAAATGGAAAATATGTCTGTGTGACAGTGTTTTTCAAACCTGGCAGCTTCAAGATGTGTGTACTACCAGAATTCTCCAGCCAGCCTGCTAGAGAAGCTTTGTCATCCCATCCCCAAACTGTAGTGAAGTGTGAACAAAAAACGCTCTCCCAAAGTTTAATAGCAGATATCAAAATTGTTAGATCGGTTACAAAAGAGACGCGAGACCAGTGTACTTCAAGCTCTTTATTTTATGTTAAGATCTGTACAAGATCTTGGAGCCGCAGCAGCCCTTCATATAGGGATTGTCTCGCGCTCGTCGCCAATGGCAGGACTTTGAATCTCCGCGATCGGCTTCGGCCAATCGCGGTTGATTCTTAGGAAGCCAATCACGGCCGTTCAGTAGACCAATCGGGATGCGGTCCGTGTGGACCAATCAAATTTCAGCTTTTGGAGTATGTTAATATAGAACAAAAATAGTCCAATAAAGCACCATCAGGCCATGCCTTGGATCATCACATACTATTTCTACAATATTCAGACATTAGTTAATGATGACAATCACTCAGTCAAACAAACCACAGATCAAATCAACTGGAAATCCAGATACTTAGGAAAATATGAGGAATCAGATGCTCATTAGCTTGCATGAACTGTACAAATGTTTGTGTCCTATTTAGCGCCCATAGCATCCAGTTGCAAGAAACAGTCCCCTGATTCTACTCCATAAACCAGATCATATAAGACTAGCATTTAAACTGATGTAGACTGAAAGCTCATGAATAAATTGAAAACTTTATACAGGCAGTCCTCAATTTACAGCTGCTTGCTTAGCAATTGTTCAAAGTTACAACCTACCTGAAAAGGGGACTTACTACCCGGATCAGAAATTCTGAGGTTTGGGCGTTTAGCAACATGGCGAGATTACAGTCATTTGCAGTATCCTATGGTCATGTGATCGCACTGGTTTTGCTGAAAACTGGTACTTCAGTGTTTTGGCAGAACCATACTATAGCAAACTATGGATTCACATAATGACTACGGCATTCGCCATAAAAACACTTCTTAAAATTAGGTTCATTACCATCTTGTTTTATGTCCATTACAACTTATGACCATAATGGGCAGGCTCCATTATTGCTGTAAGTCAAGCACTATTTGTAGCTAAGAACTGGGTTTATTTCATTGGGTTCAATACATATAGAGCCCTTGTAGCTGTTTGCACATTACCATTATCCTGCAAGAGACTGAAGAACCAGATTGCAAATAATCATACATTAAAATACATGTGTTTAAAAGTTTAAAAATTCAGCTTTAAAAATACACAAAATGAACTGATTAGGATTTGGTTTCATCCCTCCCCACTAAAAAAATAGTTAATTTCAGAACAGTTAAACTCTACATGCATTCAAGATGAGCTTTTAAGATGCACTATATCTCATGTTGGGTTGCAGTCTCATGGTCAAGAGACAATTTCCTGCTCTGTTCCTGTAAGTCTCTTCACACATACTAGAACGGGTGTATGTCTTTTACTTCTGTGAAGTACCATGTTTTATACTTGTATCTTTCAGGGAATAATAAACATGTTATTAACTAATAACATGCAAGCAATTCTTCCTTAGGTTTTTTTTAACCATTATTTCTCATATAATAAAAAATAACAATTGCAGGGATTTTAGCTAAATTAAGCACCAAGCTTTTTACAGTTCCTTTTATGTTTTATTCGTTGTGTTTGTGCAATATAGGAATTTCTAGTAAATGTTCTTGTGCCCTTTTAAGCACCTAAGCTATATAACTTTCCCAGTTCCAAAAACAATGGCTATTGAATGATTAAAAGTGCAGTACTTTTTCCATTCAATTATACTATCCCTTATATCACTTGCATGTGTGGGTGAGGAAATATGTGATTTCTTGTTGACTCATGTTTATTTTATGTTGTCATAGCACATAGATTTACTTTTTTGTATACTTAATGTGCTTAAGTTTTCTCCAGAATCCCTGAGCGTCTATCAACATGTCTCAGCAATGATAGCTTCCTAATTATTTTCTGAGTGTGTTTTGGGGTTTTGACTTATTCTGTCAGTATATATTTTGGACAGATTTGCAGACTGATTATTTTAGTGTAGCTATTTATCAAACATTTTCTTACCAATCTGTAGCACTCTTAAATATCACTCAAACATAATATTTGGTAATCATCTTGCTATAATAACTGTATCATACATTTCAAATGTTTATGCTAGACAATTTGCTATCTTAATGGGTAAACTTTTATAGACAATCAGCTGCCCTTCAGATTTTTGGATTGCAATTCGCAGAATCTCTGAACATTGATAGTGTTTCCTGGAACATATAATTGTTCTTTTAAAAAGCCTATTGGCTTTTTTGATTTTAAATTAATGTATAACTATAACTTTTTCTATGTTTTTGATTAAATCTTTAATATTATCTACAGTAGAATTCTTACTACCTATGAACGGATATTGAAATAATTTTCTTTGGAAAATATTAAAGTTGTGCTTTTAAACTTTTAGAAAGCCTTTTAGCTATCCTGATTGTGATGTAAAAAAAGAATGGAGAATGAATTAATTACCATGTGCAAATTATTTTTTTCTAGAATACTTAAGAATGAATGTTATCTTTTCTAAACATGCCTTCTGGATTGAGTTTTCCTTCCTCTCCACCATATCTCCAGCATGAGTAAACCTCACAAGCATACATAGGCACCTAACAAATGATTTCTGCATAGCTATTATACATATTTCTGCACCAGATTCCTTGCTCCTGTCCCATGCTTCTTTCAAAGCACCCAGGACCTGTACAGTATGTCCTGACTCCTGGCTGAACAGAGCTGTTAATAATTATTCAACAGTCTCTAGTGGAAGGTCTGGATACAATCAGACTGGAGAAGGGCTCAGCTATGAAAATTAACTAGGAAGCAATTTCAAAGAGGCATTTATGGCATATCAGTTTGGTAATATAGTGGGCTCATCCTTAGATCTTGCCACATACTTTGACATAGAACACCTTAGCTGCCACTTTTAAAATGAGTTTAGTTTTCATTTATCTAGAAGCCTTTAGTAAATAGGAAGGTACTGTCAATATCCTAAGAGAAGCGATTGCTTGGCTAAAAAGCATAACAAAATCCAGGAAAGAGAACCTGGATAAGCCGCTAATGAAACAAATACACATCTTTGTCGTTTGAGTCTCAACATACTAGTGTTTAAGTTGTTATTTAATTTTCCCATACTCCGCAGGTTTCCAACCTAACCCTGATGCTCTCTCTCTGCTAGAGATGTTAGATCGTAACTACCATCCCTCCCAACTAGAAGGCCTGCGCTGTCTATGGGTGATCGGCAAGTACTCGTCTGGTTATGTCAGCGAAGGCCGCCGTCGACCATTTAAAAGTTCCAGAGTGGGTAGAAACTTGTCAAGTAAAGCTTTCTTTCCCGATCTTATCCTTATTGGACTTACAGAGGCAGAGAAAGTAGGCGGCTCAATCCCCCCAAAGCGCTCAAAAATCCCCTTCTAAACCAACGGGGCTCCTGGACATCCCTGCCCGGCACTTGCCGGCGCCCAGCGGTTCCCTGCCGCCTTGTCTTGCGGGGGGCTGACAGAGAAAAGGGGGGCGACGTCGGCCAAGGGTCGCGTGCCTTTACCTGAGAAGTCAGCCAGCGCGGCGCTCTCTTTGGTCCAAAGCAGGAGCAGGCAGAAGAGGCGAGGGAACAGCAGCCCCCGGGGCGCTACCTGGCGCCTGCTCGCGCGCTGCCCAGCCCCCAGGTCTCTCATGGTGCGGCGCCGATCCAGGCAGCCCAATCGCGTCACATGACGGCTCCAGCCAAGAGAGTCCCTGTCCTTCCCAGGACCGGAGCGGCTGAGGGAGGCCAACTTCGCCAGGGAGAGGGAGGCGAAGGAAAGGGGCGGGAACCGGCAAGCAAGAGCAACGCGGCGCGGAGCCTTCGCCCAGCTTCCACGCACTTTCCCCGAAGAGGAAATCCCGGTCAGATGCAGCCTGCGGCGCGGTTGGAAAAGCGAAGGGCGCGGCGCGGCTGTTTGCGCGTTGGCGGAGAGCAGCGGGGAAACCAGGAAACCCATCCCAAAGCCGGCAGGACGGCGTGCGCTTAGTGCGGAGGAGCCGGCGTAGTTTTGATCGGCCGGCTAGTTACTCAGTGTTGCTTGCCGCGCAGTGACTCTCCGCTTTTGCGCCCCATTGGGTTCCCTTGACCCTTTCCTGGCCAGTCTCCTTCGAGGTGGCTTTGACCTCTCTGTGGGTCGTCGGCGACAATTATTTCTTCTTCTTCTTCTTCTTCTTCTTCTTCTTCTTCTTCTTCTTCTTCTTCTTCTTCTTCTTCTTCTTCTTCTTCTTCTTCCTCTTCCCCCTCCCCCTCCTCCTCCTCCTCCTCTTCTTCCTCTTCCTCTTCCTCTTCTTCTTCCTCCTCCTCTCTTACTTCTTACTTATTAAAGCCGCTCCCTTTGAAAAGACGCGATGCTGCTCTAGGGTGGAATGAGTTCCAGGCTGGTTTTTGGCCATGCCCCAGCCCTTTGATGCGCTGCCTGGTTATTGCTGGTGCTGGCGTGTAAGTGATGGGGTGGGGGTTAGGGCTGCGGTCCTGTATAAAGGCATCAACGAGGCTAAGGAGTCTGAATAAACGTGGATAGGATTACCCTCAAAGTGAAGGTAGAAAGTAAAGAAGAAGGAAACAAACGGTCTCTCCTCTCCCAACCTTTATTTTCGATCTCGATGAATGGCGTGGAGTCCGAATTCTCTGCACTCTTTAAGTAATGGGGAAGTAGAGCAAAACTTTCACGAGTGCAAATGAACACAATCCTTTTTAAGTTGCCAGCTCTTCCACCTGTTGCCCTCCAAAAATGAGGAATTACATTCCCCACTGACTTCAGTTAGGATACTTATGCTTCATGAAGGAGGTATTGGTAGCCAAATACATCTGGAGGCGTCCACTGTTAATATTTAATAATTATTTTAAAATGTATTTAATAAATACATTTCTTGGAGAGATTGCAAAGGCATTCATCATGCAGTAGTGAAACAACTAGGCTAGAAATCACCTTGGCAAGAATGCTGGCTGGGTGATTTTGGGCCAGTCACTCTCTCTCAGCCCAACTCACCTCACAGGGTTGTTGTGGAGAAAATAGAAGAAAGAAGTAGTATTAGGTATGTTCACCACTTTGAGATTTATAAAAATAACAATGGCAGGATATAAGTAAAGACAATAAAAATAATGTTTCTTCCTGAGAAGTAATATCAATTTCAACATTCTTCCCTTCACATGTCACATATCAGAAGTCACATATCAAGGAAAGGCTGAATCTTAATGTTGTTTGCTTTTGGCTTTGCATTTAAATTTTTTTATTATCAAAGTAATATATGCACATCACTATGGCAATATGACAGAATCTCAAAATTAGCAATGAAGTTGAATTAAATAGCCTAATTCAAATATTGACAAAGAACACATCGCAATAATCTATTCTTGCATATTGGCCTAGATTTCTCCTTTTGATGCTTTGTCATAATTTCTATTAGGCCAGATGATAGTTTCACAGTTTTTGCTAGATTTCTGACATTGGGGAGAGTTAAAAGGAACTCATTCATCTTTAACATATAGCAATCTATCCAGAATCAAATTAATCCTCTTGATTTCAGAACCATATATAGCAGTATTAAAGCACACCCACACATTTGAATTAATATTTTATTTGTAGAATTGCATCTTGAATAGCAAAGTAATTCAGACCTCACAGAATATTTAATAAAAGCTGACTTCAATCTATAAATCTCTACCTTGAGGTTCATAAATTCATTAAGCAATACTCTGGCAATAGTACTTAGATTAAAGCTTCACGGCCCTCTCTAAGCGCTTTACAGAGTCAGCATGTTGCCCCCCAACAATCTGGGTCCTCATTTTACCCACCTTGGAAGGATGGAAGGCTGAGTCAACCTTGAGCCTGGTGAGATTCCAACTGCCAAATTAATTGCAGGCAGCCGGCAGTCAGCAGAAGTAGCCTGCAGTACTGTACTCTAACCACTGTGCCACTGTGGCTCATTAAGGTTGTCATTGTGTGAACCCAGCCAAATTGTGTGGGTTAATTTTTTAGTTGTTTACCATGTTGTACAAACTCAGTTTGATTACTTTATTGTTTACTGCACTGTGTGAATCTAAAAAATATTCAAATTAAATTAACTTTGTTGTATGAATGCAGTCTTAGACTACCTGCAAATCTGAACCCTGTAAAATCAATTTGTATGTGAACATATAAGATATGGCCATCAGGAGGTAACATGGTTCTATTTCCATGTGATTATTACAGGAAGGAAACCTGTGATCCCAACCTTTTTTTTTTTCTTTTTCCGTTTCATTTGGTGTACTTGTGGTCATTAAGAAACAAATTGCTTGGGCTTAAGTGGCAGTTCAAATACTTTTTACATTTGTGTCATCCAGTCAGTTTTATAACTGTGCCTTTTCACTGATAGTATCTTCTGAAAGCATTCAGATGTTACATTTGTAATATTTATGTAAAGCAACTTTGTTTTCAGTTTTCCCAGCTCAACACCTGATAAAGCCAGATTTAAAGGAAAATGATCATCTATCCCAGTTTCACTCTAAAAGGGACGTGATATTGGAGTCTTGTCACTAATCCAGAATGCCTCATTTGTATGCAATCACTCTTTTTCTGAAAGAACAGAAACAAAGGGTTCACTATACCGGCAATGCTCATAGCAGTCCAAAGAGCTGGTGATTTTTTAAAATTTCCTGGACCTTTTTAACTTGGTGCATCTTTTTTATTTCTAGTGCTTTATTTTGTTGACGCATGGCATTATTATTATTTTTATCAATGATTACAATTGCTTTATTTTTCATATCAAATCATCTTGAGACTTTTTATTTAAAAATAAAAGGAATATTTTTTCTATACAAAAAAGTTTATAACTGGGGATATAAATCATAACAATAGCAATTGCAGCAGTCCCTAATGTAAAACTGCCAATTTACTACCAAATTTCAAAGCATTTCAGCTGTCTCTTTCCCAGATACATGTGTTGGCCTATACCTTCTTAAACACAGAAAAAAGTTGTTCTTGCCACATTTTAAGGTCTTTTATTTTCTGAACTTAGACATTAAAGGAAATATCCCAAAGGTATTAACAATGTTGATGCTTTCTCTAGCTCTATTTCTCTACAAATAAATGTTGGGCTAATTGAAGTAAAGTAGACAGTGTAAATTAGTCATTACATGGTCTTTATTTAAAACCCTATATTTGCAGAGTTTGTATTTTGATGGAAATGGAAAATAATATGACATTCCAATATTTTTTTATATTGGACTTTAATCAACGAAACACTGTTTTTTTTTTTAATACATGAGCAATCCCTCTGCTTATTCCTTCAGTTTAGTTTCTTCTCTCAGCCACTTTCTTTGAGACAAGAATAAGATAGGTGACATCTTTGACCCTTCCCCAACTTGGTACCTTCTGGGTGGGTTGGATTTCAACTTCTATCATGTTTGTGAATTAGACTTTTTCATTCATTCATTCATTCATTCATTCATTCATTCTACTGCAATCATTACAACTTTCGGTAATGTACAAAATCAGCAAACTAGAACTTCAAAATCAAATGAATGTATGGCATTCCCAGAGCATTGTCTAAGTCCCCTGGAATAGTTTACTTTTAATTTGCTTCTGGAAGATGAACAAAATTGGGACAGGTTGGGAGTCATAACAAAACAACTCCTCTAGCCTCCTCTTCGATTTCTCTGTGGTGTGGAATAAGGAGTAATTTTTCACAAAATGGTGCATTGGACAGATTGACTCTAGATCACGGATGTTAAACTTGATCATGTCACATGATGTGTCAAGACATATCACAATGTTTTTTTGCCTTTGCGGAGCCAAGGTAGGTGTGGCCTGCACATGACGCATCTAGCCCGCAGGACACCCTACCCTAGATTTAGTAGTTCTGAGATAATAGCACCAAGACATATAGGGCTTTACAAGTTTAAACTATCAGGTTCAATTCCACTAAGTTTGATTAAGTAGAAATCTACTGATAGACAATTTATGGGTCTATTGCAGCAATATGACACGTTCAAGGCAATTTAGCACAGGATGCTATATTTTGAATCACCTCCAGTATATGAGTAGTCTTAACAGTCAGTCCCATGTTGCAGATCTTTTCATTTCCTATTGCCTTCATCTACTTATCCAACAGTGGTCATACAGTAAGTCTAGGAAGACCATAAGTCCATTGACCTACCCCATCAGAGACAGTGCTACCCTTTCAAGAAATAATACTAAAGCTGAAAGAAGGATTTGATGGACAAACAGCAACTTTGCCTTACTTGTATTCAACTGCAGCAGCTTTCTTTTTCTCTGGGATAAGACTTCAACTTAATTACTGGAATAGCCAGGATGGCAATGTAGATATTATTGACATTGGCATCTTATGAAGCAGGACTATTCTATTTATTATTATTATTTTAGTTTAGTTTACTTTATTGTCATTGCACCTCGTACAACGAAATCAAACACCATCTTCAGTGCACATCATGACCATAACCATGAAAATAAACATAACCACACATCCTTTACCCTTCATACATTGAACCGGAAACCCCCGACACCACACCAACACTGCACTATACAGAGCTACTGCCCTGGGATAAAGCTGTTTTTCAGCCTATTTGTCCTTGTTTTTATTATTCTGTACCGTCTGCCAGGTGGTAATAGTTCAAAAAAAGGGTTCCCAGGATAAGATGGATCTTTGAGAATGTTTTGAGTTTTCTTAAGGCAGCGGGAGCTATAAAGCTCTTCCAAAGAGGGGAGAGGGCAACCAATGATCTTCTGGGCAATGACATTAACCCTCTGGAGTGCTTTCCTATCTGCTACTGTGCAATTGGCAAACCATACAGAAGTGCAGTATGTTAAAATGCTCTCCATGGTGCAGCGGTAGAAGGTCACCAGCAGTTTCTCATTCAGTTGTTGTTTTCTGAGAAGCCTCAGGTAGTATAATCTCTGCTGGGCCCTTTTGACCAGGGCTGCAATGTGGGCACTGCAGGCTCTTTTAGGGTAACACCCAGAAACTTAAAACTGGCCACTTGCTCCACTCAGTCTCCATTGATAAGGAAGGGCTGGATGTCTGTTCTGTTCTTTCTATAACCCACTATAAGCTCCTTGGTCTTATTGGTGTTGAGGACCAAGTTGTTGTCTCCATACCACGAAAGCAACCGGTCCACCTGATCTCGGTAGGCAGACTCATCCCCCCCGGAGATAAGTCCCACCACTGTTGTATCATCTGCAAATTTAGCAGTAGTATTACTAACGTGAGTGGGAATGCAGTCATGCACATAAAGAGTATAGAGTAAGGGACTCAACATGCAACCCTGTGGTGTACCAGTGTTAAGAATAAGGGCTGAAGAGGTACGATTACCTAATCTGACCCTCTGTGAGCGGCCAGACAGGAAATCCATAATCCAAAGGCAGATTGAATTCAAAAGCCCAAGGTCCAGAAGTTTAGACACTACTCTATGTGGAAGAATTGTGTTAAACGCAGAACTAAAATCCACAAAAAGCATCCTTACATAGCCCTCCCACTGTTCTAGATGAGTCAGAGCAGTGTGAAGAGTGATGGCTATAGCTATATTATTTAGCAGGATAATTATATTTATGGTTATGATGCATATGGTTATGCATTATTTATGGTTATGATGCATATGCATATGGTTATGCATTATTCTAACCACCTGAAAAATACCAGGTTGAGGGGAGAGTTAATGTTCTAGGTTTAAATAAAAATCAACCCCATAGAAAACCCAAATTTATCAGTGTTCCTCACTTAACAGTATATTGTAACAGTTTTATTCTCTCCAAGTCTGCTTTCTGAAGAGGAGTCAATTCTATTCATATCAACTCTGATGGTAGGGCTGGGGACTGCAAATAATGTGAGTCAGAATCCTGGAAAAGTTTATTTTCAGTATTCAACTTTTACTAATTATGGTTAGATGCTTTGTATACCATTAAAGTAGCACCGTACTATTTAGATCTATCATTGAGCATTTACCTACCATATCTAAACAACTTCAATCTTTGTTCTCATCTTGCCCTATTCTATAATTTAAAATTCTCAACTTTCCATTTTCTCCCATCAAGTTGACTCTTTCCCACCATAGCTTCAACATATGTAAAACTTGTAATGCTTTGCCACTTAGTATCTTGTGATTGAGACCAAGTGGCCTGTTGCAGGCATGTAGCGGGAAATGGGCATCTTGTGACAGTTTTCATTGCAGTTGCTTTTTTTCTAGGATTCCCCCCCTCCCAATAGTACTTTCTTTGTCAAGTTCTTTGATACTTCTTGTCCCCTGCCTCATTATTTCTAGATAAAACATCTTTCCAAGATCCAAATAAGATGGAAGAGATGTCCATTATTATATCTGACCTACTTTTTGCCAGTTCAATACTATCTTTTCAGCTATCTGGTTCTTAGGGATATTGAGAGAGAGAGAGAGACAGAGACAGAGAGAGAGAGACAGAAACACAGAGACACACAGAGAGACACAGAGACAGAGAGACAGAGAGAGACAGAGACACACACACACAGAGTAGGTTCTAGACTACAAGTGTGTCACAAGTGCTTTAGACTTTGCATAGAAGTTAAGAAAAGGTTCTTGAGATGAAGGTTAGAGACTGTCCTTGGGTCTACAAGAACCAGATAACAGGATGGTCATTCAAGGTTGCATTAACAAAGTGTTGAGAATACAAAATCACATATGACCTTTATTTGGGGTGGAGGATAGGAGTTAAAGAGGTCTGGTGGGAGATTAGGAAAAGATTAAAGTAGTGATGGGTGGAGCGAGATATGACACTAGGACAGCTATTGCAGAAGATTGGATTGGATATTTGGTTCCATTCCCCTCCTTTGACCCCTTAGCTTCTCTTGCCACCCTGAGTCACTGAGGTGAGGTGGTAGCTTTAAAAATTGAAGAAGGAAGGAAGGAAGGAAGGAAATTTTGATAAGAGTGGTTCTCTAGATAGCTTGTAGTAAAAAAAACCCCACTCATAACCATTCAGAATTACTGGAGAGTTTTATCTCATGAAATAACAGAGGTAACCTCTTGAAAATGTATTACAATTTTCTCTATGGTGATGCTGCCAGGCTTGAAAGAGGCAATAATGTGCCCTCTTTTTGACAAGCCATCACTTGACTCAAATACATTGAATAATTGTTATTATGCCAATGCTTCCTTTTTTATGGAAAACTGTAGAGAAGACGGGGCAACAAGTACAGGGGGGTCTGGATGAAACAGACTGTCCAATCTGAATTTATGCCTGGACATGGGGTAAAAGCTGCATGAATCAATTTTATGAATGACTTTCAGCATGATCTGAATGACCATGGTATATGTCTCCTGGTCTTATTAGATCTTTCAGCAGCTTTGGATGCTGTCAACTATCATATCTTTTGGAATTCCCTGTAACAGCTGGAAATCACAGGTATTATTTTGCAGAGACTGAAACTGAATTCCAGCAAGATGGAAATAGTGCTGGTGCAGAAGATTTCAAGAATCAAAGTATTCTAGCTGTACTTCTTGATTTAATTAAATTTCCCTTAAAAGCTACCCGTGGGTTAACTGGTGTGAACTGGTTAGGGGAGCAAGATCTGTGCTATAGGAATTTCCCTGGTGGTGAATAGAGTTATGATGTGTAATTCATGATACTTTTTATTTTCTTTAAAGCTCATTTGGACTCCTTGGCCATTATTACCACATTACTCCAGATGGAATTTGCCGTGTAATACATGCTTAGGTAGAAGGGAGCTCTGGAGTTCCATCCCAGAGATCAAGGGAATGGGAGCCAGGAGGAAAATTTTCTCTTTGTATTCTTCCCATTCTGGAAAAGTTTATCCAGAAAGATCAGGGCTTACCCTGTTAACATTTAGACTGTTCTTCCACAGGATTATTGGGAGAACCTCAATTAGCTAAAGAGCAGTACACCTATTTTCTGAGGTTGTACTTCTTTTAAATTGGTCCATTCCTTATTATGCTTTTATTAAGCTATCTAGAGGCCACAGAAAAGAGATCTATAAACCCGAGACAAATTACTGCATAAAAATGAATTAATTAATATGAACTGGTAATAAGAATACAAAACTGCTTTTATCATTTTGTGATAACTCAGGGAAAGTTAGTATAATCTTCCATTAAATAAATTTGTCTACATTTTATGATTTCCATAGAAATCATGTTGCCTTGGGTTATTGAAAGCTTAAATCTGATGAAATATATTTTATAATAAATTGTAGATATCCATTATAAAACAAAATGAAAAAAATGAAAATACTATGTTAAACTACTTAAACGAACAAAATATAAAATTGTACACCACACTGAAAAATAATGAAATCCAAATTTATCTCTATATATTCATACATGCACACCCACATACATTTAAAGATAAAGGCATATATATGTGTAGATACATAACTATCAACCTAAGAATATATGCCTTTCTCCAATTCTTTTTGTAGTTATGATTCAATTTTTATAAACAACAAAATGATTCTAGGCCATACAATATCATATTGTCCTGTGTTGCTTTTCCATAGATACAAACCTAATTCAAAGTTTGAGAGTTGACAAATTTAATTAAGCTATCATTTCAAACCAGGAATACGGACATTCTTCCATGAGTATATACTCAAATTTTGTAATAGTCCAGGCCTGATATAACCAAAGTTCTTCATAGATTGAAAGATTCTAAATTTTGGAGATATAATTTAACAAAATATTGACATATTTCATCCTCAATTACCTTTGAGGGATCTAATTTGTTGTGTATAATATTAGAAAGATGTGAGTACAATTAATGTAAGATGATCAAAATTGTCAATTTTATTATTATTCAGTATCAAAATTAATACCCAGAAGCCACACTATTCATGTATTTAATACTTATATACATTTAAAAATAAAAAACTTAATTCAAAAAGAAAAATCTGTTAACATATTGTTTCATAAAATGTGATTAAAAACCATTAATCTGTGCAGTGAGAATGACAATTAGGTTTGACAATTGCTTGATCTTAAAAGGCACATCACCTGAAACATTATTGATATGCGAATGTCTATTACATAGTATATAGTTACTTCAATATAATTGAATAAGTATCTGGAACTTAATTAATTTTCAGGCTTTCACATAGCCATTACAATAGATAACTCTGAGGTCTAAATTCGTCTGTACTTGATTATACTTTAGACCAGCGTTTTTTCCAGCTTCCTTGAACTTTTAACATGATGTGTTGATGTTGGACTAATTCCCAGAATTCCCAACCAGCTATCCATAACCATTGAAAAATACTATTTTAAATCAAGATATTTGATCCCTTGTAACTAACAGCAAGCATTTATTTTTCTTGCTTGTTCATTGAAAAATCCAACGGAACTAAAAGTAGTTTTTTCCCCTTAGACATACAGGTTTCACTTAATGGGCGCAGAAGTAGAAAAAAAAATTCAGCTTGCGAACATTTAATCTTATACATTGAAACTGCAATAGATTACGTCATTTTTTGCTCTTTTGGGCAACGAGATGACCCTGGCTTGCGCCACTGCCCTACAAAGCTCAGACTGAGCGGCTGCTTTAGTCAAGCTAGGAACCTGTCTCAATTGTAATTTCGCGAATGGGGGGAGCATAAGCAAGCCGGACCATTTCCGGCCGAGGCGGGTAACCCAAGCGAAGGCTACCCCGACTTCCCTTCGCTCCGCCGGGTGTCGCGGCGAACCGCGATTGCTTCAGGATATGGGCACCAAACGCAAAAACTCGGCTTCGGCCGGGGGGCAGGACCCGCCCCCGGCTAAGCGGGTTCGCAGCACCGGTACCGCGGAATTCACCGGCGCCCGGTTCAAATTCCTCCTCCGCGACTCCAGCACTGCGATGAAAGGTCAGCCAGCCAGCCACGCCGCTCCCACGGTCACCACGTGGATTCAGTCGAGTTGATCTCTCTGCGGCGAAGAGCTGTGCGGTTGCCACAGCTGCATATGGCTAATAGCTGAATATTTTAATGCAGATTAAGTTGTCTGTAATAAATGTGTCACGGACAACAACGTGGTGTCCAGAAGTGAGAGATAAGCTTAAAAATGATTCTGTGTCCTTGGGTCCTGAGCAAAAGGATTGTGAATTCTTCGTATAGACAGCTGTTATTTCGAGTTACAATTGATAAAATGAATTATAAAAGGGAGCGTGTGTGTGTGTGGGGGGGTGATGGGGCGGGAGTGAAAGTCTTCAATAGATACAGTATAGTTGTAATAGATTTTCAAGCTGACATCATTGGTATCACGCCAACACAAATTGCCATTTTCTTCTCTCTTGCTCCTATTATTACGTTTATTTTGTCAACCTCTGCATTTGAGCCCCCCCCAAAACTTATTTCCCAAAGGTTGTATTGGTAAAATATTGATAGCAATAAAGAAAGAAATCAAAGTTGACTTTCCAGCTCTGCTATGGAAAAATGAGGCTGTTGATTTCAGGAGCCTGAAATGCAAACTGCTATTTGAATAAGATTGATTTACCTATTGGGCATGCCAATTATAGTTAGTTGAAGTAAAGAATAACATGTCCGTAATGATTTGAAACAAAAATCAAAGTATGTTTTATTACAGGTTTGGAAACCTTCATAGCCAAAGCTAAATTACTACCGTCAAATGAGCAATATGATGTAGTGGAAGAATACATAAAAGTTTCTATTGAATGTGTAGAAATGTTTAAACTTCTGGATGGTGAAAGGCGTCCTGACAGCGAGGTCAGTGTTTCAATTGATGAGAACTGTCACAGGCTCCTCTTAGATATTGATTTTGTGCTATTAAGAATGAACTCTGAATTCTGCTGTATGTCCTGTGATTATTTCACCCATTTAAAAGTATCTTTGCACTCCTACCCTTGCTAGGGAGTTAACCCTTAGTGAATCTTATTTCTGCAAACCTTTTGTAAAAATCGCACGTAATGTTTTGAAAGTATTTTTCTTTTTTTTGAATAATAATAACTTCCTAGCTGTTTCCTACAGCGCTGGGATGCTCATGCAGAGATATTTT
Organism: Notechis scutatus; assembly: GCF_049901735.1. NCBI lineage: Eukaryota > Metazoa > Chordata > Lepidosauria > Squamata > Elapidae > Notechis > Notechis scutatus. The sequence goes on along the minus strand of NC_142013.1, from coordinate 51,343,429 downwards.
AATTCAGAGATGGGCAATGCATCCAGGTCTTGTTGGACTGTAATTCCCATTGGTCACATTGGTTAGGCTTGTCCCTATATTGCTCTCCCTGCAATAAAGTGTTGCAAATGGCAGTATGCCTTTGGGCTTAGAGATGGGTACTGGACTGGACCTAGGTACTGACTAAATATAAATCTGTGTTCTAAATGAGGTAGCAGAGTTCTGGCAAAGAAATTGGTAAGGATGAGCACTTGTCCCATCAGTGGAAAGATTTTAATAATTTATTTGTACTATGCTAAACCTGCCAGCAACATTCTTTTTGTAACATAATTATAAAAGATACGACTATCCTTTATGTTCTAGACCATGGACACAAAACTTTTTTTCTACTGGATCATTGATCTAGCCCAGTGATGGCTAACCTTTTCATTGTTGCGTGCCAAAAAGTGCTCACTTGTGTGCGTACACGTGAGCCTGCACCCATAATGCAATGCACACACGACCCCTCCGTGCCTCTGTGCATGCGTGCGCGACCCCCATGGTCCCCTATGCCCCTGCATGTGTGATCCCTGCGGTCCCGCACCCCTGCACATGCATGCATGATCTCCCGCGTCCCTCCTTCCCCCCCTGCACATGCGCGGCAGATAGCTGACAATCAGCTGGCTGGCGGGAGGCGCATGAGCAGGAACTGAGCTGGGGTGATGACTTGCGTGCTGGCAGAGATGGCTCAGCATGCCACTTCCAGCAGGCGTGCCATAGGTTCGCCATCAAGTATTTAAAGGATAGTAAACAGCTTGATCTGAAGTTGGAGTGGTGCAAGAATATCCATTGACTGGATAAACCAATTCCATATTCCTTTCCAGTAGGAGGATTCCCTTTGAAAATGAGGATTAGGTTGGTAGTTCATCAGTCTGTCCTCAAGTTCACTTCAAGTTGAGACTTTCCAGTATTCCTAATTAATAAGATATTTGAAGAGTTGATAGAATTAAACAAAATAGGCAGATGTGTTTCGTAGGCCATAAGGTTTCCATATGCCTTTTAAAGAAAAACACCATAGTAACTAGTACCTAAAGCTGTGGAAATTTTCATTAGGATCATGTTGCAATCCAAAGCCTTGTCCGAGTATAATTACATTTAGCATCAGAGGGTTTTTTCAAGAACATTGCAAAGTTTCCTTTCCTGTTGGAATACACTTTGTTTAGAATGCTCAGTTCCATTTGTATCTTTAAAAGACAGTATGTTGGAATGTTTGAAATTTTGCAGATGCTGCTAATTTTTCAAGCTCTAGAAAATATTTTGCTGCGAACAGCAAGTGATCTGTCCCATTTTCATGTCGTGGGGATGAATATAGTAAAGAAGTTGATTAATAGTTACATGAAATTAATTTATGCTGCCTTGTATTCTGAAACTCATAGGTAAGTTCCTTGTTTAAAATAAACCTTTGTTTAGAACCACAGTAAAATGAAATTTTCATTGCTCAGTACTGTCACAAGGAATAACAAAGCACTCTTTAATACTGATTTAAAACTATCTTACAGAAAAGTTGTGGTTACATTCTACATTGTAATTCTGTGTTGAAACTGGAGATTAGACTAATCAATTTTAACTCCCGTCTCTGTCACTTTAAGAACTTTTTATTTGTATGTAAACTTCTTTATTTTGCTTTGTGGTTCATTGAATATTGTTTTATTTTCCATAATTTAAAAAAATTCTAGATTAAAGAATAAGTTTAAATAAATAGCTTTGTATTTCCAATGTTCATCTAGTCTCAAATTATTTTTTCTGAAATTATAAAAGCCAGATGGTGCAGCATTTATAAAACTGAAAATGGTGTTTCTCCAAAAATCTGCTGTGTTCTGCCTTGTCGTTTTCATATGGCAGGGTCTGATTTGAAATCAGAATTTAGTGAATTATATCCATAAAAAATATTTAGACTACAGTGTTTATTCATAAGCCTTTACTTACTTTCTTACAATCTCCCTTCCTCCTTCCCTCCCTCCGACTGATTGACAGACAGACAGAGACAAACCCACACACATTTGTGAAGCAGCACTATATTCATGAAATAAAATTTTAAAAAATCGATAGGGTTATTGAATTGTGGCGCTAAGCTTTTTCTAACTTCAGTCCTAAAAAGCTTTTATGAAATCTGTTTTGATATACTATGAAAGCTTTAGTAATAATCAAGATATCTTTATTTCACGCATATCGATGCGTGTATGCATGCATCCCTCCCTTTCTTGTTAAAATATTTGGGGCATATTTTAAATCTAGAAGATAAATATACAAGTTCATTTACCTAGTAAATGAATATTAACTTCAGCAATGCTGTTACTATTTAATCTGGACAGATAACTGGCTAATGTGTTTCCATTATATACTGTATGAACTCTGTATAGGGCAATACTTTTTATTGCTTTTGTAGTTAGCATATATCTACATTTATACATGTAAAGTAACAGGAAATCCAGCTTGCTGTAATTAAGTTCCCTTGAAATTTTCTGTGTCTAGTTAAAGTACTTGTGTTTAGATTGACTGTGTGATACTAGGCATCTGCTCCCTTAGCTAACTAAAATGAACAAACACCTTCATTTCAAAGGTGTTCTCACTTTTTAATTTTTCATTCATTAGTTTGTTTGCCTATTCGTTGCTTAAACATTGTTCTCTGTTCTCTTTACAGACTGTCTCGTCTGTGTCTAACTTTATTATCAGCAATGGTGTCACAGGGACCAGATGCTGCCAGAGATGTCTATAGCCACTTTGATTTCAATAATAAATTCTTACCTAATTTAGTGAAGAAGAGAGACTATAAGGTAAGAAAGCAAAATGTCAGCCACGAGGATTAACTGATGACTTACGCTTTTTCATTTTATTTTCAAAATAAAGCTGTGCTAGAAAGTAAAGCTCTTTTTTATGAGACAAATACTATTTGTTTCTTTAAAAAAAATCATGGTCACCCATGTGCAACTCATATAAAAGGAACTTGTCAACCTCTACATGATTTAGTACATTCATATATCATATGTACAAAATACCCTCCTTGTTCTTTTAAAAAGTTGGCAGCTATGATTTTGAGATAAATAATTTCTTTTTGCAATGCAGGGACCCTAGTTCATATAAAAATCCTTTAAAAAGACAATGAAGCAAAGTCATGATGAGATTTTCACAGTAAACCATAGATGTGTAAATTCAGCCTGTACATTCAGATTTTAAGAAAAAGTAACAATAGATTTCTGAAAAATACCATGCTTATCTGGAGAGATCGCATGTTTGAAGTAAATACTGCTAAGAAAAGCTATCACATTTTCTATTCTAGAAAAAAAAGCTTACCGTATATACTCGAGTATAAGTCGACCCGAATATAAGCCGAGGCACCTAATTTTACCACAAAAAACTGGGGAAACTTATTGACTCGAGTATAAGCCTAGGGTGGGAAATGCAGCAGCTACTGGTAAATTTCAAAAATAAAAATAGATACCAATAAAAACTTTCACTAGGACAGTTGAGAATAAGTTTGATGTTCACAATTTCCTCTTTGAAAGAGACCAGTAAATAGGGAACAAGAAGATGAAGAAAAAGAAGTGTGTTTTTTCACACTTTTCACACTGCAGTGAACAAAAATGGCATCATAGGAACAGGTTTATTCTCAGTCCAAAGGTTTGTTTCTGATTTCTTCCCTGATTTAAGGGAAATTTGGGAAACGATCTCACTATCATGAAAGGTTTAATTGATTCACTAACCCAAAAGAAGATGATGATGACAGTGGGAGGCAGAGGCACTCTCTTCCCTTGCAAGAAAAAGCAAGAGCCGTTCTTATGATCTCTCTCTCTCTCCCCCGTAATACAGTCAAGCCCTTTCCAGCACGCGCGATCTGCGCGCCGCTTTGCACCTTGCAAATGCAAAATCCCAGGGTTTTTGCATTTGCAAGGTGCAAAGCGGCGGGGCGATCGCGGTGCTGGAAAGGGCTTGACTGTATTCGGGGAGAGAGAGAGATCATAAGAACGGCTCTTGCTTTTTTCTTGCAAGGAGAGAGTGACTCCTGCCTCCCACTGTCATCAGCATCTTCTTCTTTGGGTTAGTGAATCAATTAATTTGGGAAATGATCTCACTATCATGAAAGTCAGTGTTTTCTGCCCGTGGGGCGTTTGGAAGAAAACGCCCGCGGCATATCCACGCCGTGTAAGGGGAACCAGAAATCCCGCGTTCAACGCCTAGCATGGCAGAAGAGAAAACGCAGCTGTGAGCAAATACTGGGAAAACCTGATTGATCAGAAGGAAGGAGGCAAAAGAGGGAGGGGTGGTGGTGGACGGAGGTCCCACTGGTATTTGTGAAACACTTGGTCAGCAGCGCTTAAAGTCAACGTCCTCGCTCCCACCCACCCAAAGGCACGAAGTCCCCCAATTGCGCAGCCCAGAATCGCCCTCCCCTCAGGGGGCAGCAACGACGCCCGGTGTTTCCCGAGACAAGAAGCTCCGCTGTGCAATGAAAGCGCCCTGGCTTTAGGCTTGCGGGCTCAGAAAACAACCATGAGCTGAGGTCGCTTTGGCTCTGCTCAGCTTCGTTTCCTCAGCCCCAGCTGCTTTCAGTCCGTTCGGGAGGAGGGGGAGGAGGTGGTGGCAGCGGCTCACGTTGTTTTCTGAGCTCTAGGCTCTAAGCTCGCGGGCTCAGAAAACAACGAGCCACCACCACCACCTCCTCCTCCTCCTCCTCCTGAGCGGACTGAAAGCAGCTGGGGCTGAGGAACGAAGCTGAGCAGAGCCGAAGCGACCTCGGCTCGCGTTGTTTCTGAGCCCGCGAGCCTAGAGCCTAGAGCTCAGAAAACAACGCGAGCCGCCACCACCTCCTCCCCTCCTCCTGAGTGGACTGAAAGCAGCTGGGGCTGAGGAACGAAGCTGAGCGGAGCCGAAGCGACCTCGGCTCGCGTTGTTTTCTGAGCCTAGAGCCAGGGCGCTTTCATTGCACGGTGGAGCTTCTTGTCTCGGGAAACACCGGGCATCGTTGCTGCCCCCTGAGGGGTGGGCGATTCTGGGCTGCGCGATTGGGGACTTCGTGGCTTTGGGTGGGTGGGTGGGTGGGAGCGAGGACGGACGGAGTCCGTGAAGTGGGGCTTGCCTGCCCTTGCTGGCTGCCTCTGCTTCCTTAGGGGCGGGGAAGGGGGCTCATCTGGACCAAGGGTGAGTCTCCCCCTCAGTTTCCCCTGAAGGATCTTCCGTCGCTTTTGCCTTCTCCCTACATCTTCCCTCTGTTAAAATCCCGCCCACACACACTTATTTTCGGGCGGATAGATTTCGTGTCTGAGCATTCTCACATGGCGGTGGGTCTTCCCCCCCCCCTAAAAACAGTAAAAAAAAGAAAAAACTATATCCTCATGCAAGAACTTTTCTGCTTCCAATTACCCCCATGCTTAAAAGTTGCAAAGGAAACACGGAAGCAGGGAAGCTGCTGCCCAGCTCCGGAGCTCCACACCATTTTTTTTTCAGACGGGAATCTCACTCGAGTATAAGCCGAGGGGGTTTTTTTCAGCACAAAAAATGTGCTGAAAAACTCGGCTTATACTCGAGTATATACGGTACTTAGATTTTTGATATATTTCTGTATACAGGCAGAATTTTGTTCTAAAACCTTTGGCCATCTTGATTGAAGGTTATGAGTATTGCAGTCTAACATAGGTGAATGGCAAGTAATTAGAGAAGGTTAATTTAATATATGTGACTCTTGCATCCTTGGGAGTTGTGTTATTTGAGTTTTATGTGAGCATAATAGTCAAATAAACATAACAGGCAACCAGAATAGTAGAAACTTTTACCTATCTAAATTATTATGGGCTCACTGTCAAGACCATGATTTTAGATGATACAGATCCTCATAAGTACAAAACAAGAAAGTTTAGGTACTGTACTTTATGAAATGTGTGATAGATACACAAATACCGGTACTTTTATCAGTTAATACATTGGTCACTGTATGCTTAAGTCTGCAAATAGATCTTTATATAGGATCCATTTTTAAAGCAGGTAATCTAGTGGCTTTTAGGCTTCTCATATATACTGAATATTTTTAAATATTTCTTTAGGGTAAGCCTGATATCCGTACAGCATACATCCAATATGCCATTTCCTTTTTAATTGCTGGCGACCATTCTATCCTTATGCAGGTTCTGGAGTTGAAAGGTATTTTACAAGTATTCCTAAATTATTTGTTGATGTGGGGAGGATTTCATTTGTTGATGTAATGGATTTCATGATACCTAGACCAAGGTTTTGGCAATCATTGTTTATTTCCATAAGTTCTTGTTTTGTTTTCCCCTCAAAACAAAACAATTCTTGAGGCATATAATATAATAATAGAAAAGCTTTGGAAAGCCTTTGTTGCTATTAAAGTAATAAGCTTAGGGTTGAGGGTCAAGCACCTCTGCATGAATAAAAAAGTAGGTTCTTCTAACCAGAGAGCATGCTAGGGGCCAGGAAAGCATCTGCCCAGGAATTATAAATATATCTGTAAGGCACTATAGAATTAGTTCACAATATTAACTTTCTTTTTGCTGTGTTACATGCTCCCTGTTTTTGAGTTTGGTTTATATTGTCAAGATATACTGTATTCTAGTATAACTGGCAAAGCTTTGCAAAACTGAATTAATTAAAATGTTTACTGTATTTCAGGCATAATGTTATCCTTTTTAATTTTTTTTTTAGATTTCATTCCAGATATTATTAGGACAGGATTAAAAGAAGATAGAATTTCCACAATTAACCTTCTGCTTTCAACTTTGGAAACTAAGGTATACTCTGCAAATAGTTTTGTTCTTTATATGTTCTTTGACTGTTGAAATATCTTCCTTGTGGTTTTTCAGACAATCTCTGATTACCGTTCTATTTTGCTGTACTTAAGAACTTATCAGCATTTCAGTTGTAGAGCTTTTTGCTTGATCTACTTATGCTTTTAAATAACTTACGTTTCTAAGTAAACAAAAAATTAAAGTTGCAAATGAATGCAACAGTGACATTAAAATTGTTTATGATACTTCTGACAGTTCCTATAGATGTAATAGCATACTTATGACCTGACTTAAGAATTTTGAACTATTGTGTTGATATGTTGTGTTATTTGTAGGTGGTTCTCAATAAAGATATTAGTAAGACCCAGAAGGTACACTTTTTTACCTCAGAAATACTGAACCACATTGCTTCACTCTATCGCTGGAATGGAATTACTGATGTCAGCACAGTGGATGTCAAGGTATAATAATCTTCTCTCCATCTTTTTCTTACATCTAAATACTGTTTTAAGAGAAACATGTTGTTACGGGCTACCGCTCAAGGCGAAAAATGAAAGGCCATAACCAAGCCCATAGTTTGCCTAGTAAGGTGAAAATAGTTTGCCATTAGGAATAGTAATCTGGGCTATTTTTGAGGAAATGTATCTAGTTTCAATGCTTCAATATGAGCAGTTAGCTTTATACAACCAGGCACAATCTGTACCAGACTGACACAGTATGCCTGTCTTCAGGTATGTTGAAATTACCCACCACCCAAAATTGCCCAGCCAGATTGGAGAAGCACAATAAACATTTATTTTGTGCTCTGAAAATACTGAATAAGCAAAAGTGGTAAGCTGACTGTTTTTCTTCAATTTATTAACTTTATGCAGGCTTCCCAAGAGTGTGAAGAACCAGGAAAGCTTTTAGTGAGAGAACTGGTTCATAAATTTTTAATGAACCTTTGTTGTTCTCTGAAGCATGGCATTAACTTTTATGATCCAAGTCTTGGCACATCTGGCAGGTAAAGCATTCAGTTGTTCAGTCCAGTTACATTTTGCAGTTTTATTTAGGTTAGAGCTAAATTGTTTGAAGTATTTTCTTCAGCGTTGCCTTATCTTTTGTGAATGGTAGAGTGTTGGTTATTCTATCTTATGATAATTTCACAGAGCAAGGAGGGAACAGAAAACTCTACTGGTTTTGGTCATGTAGTCTTCAGCAATTTGCATCTTTTAAGCATAAAAATCTGTTAAATTCCTGTTAGTTAATTAATCTGCATGCTAAGACGCTGAGCTTGTCAGTCAGAAAGGTCGGCAGTTCAGTGGTTCGAATCCCTAGTACCGCGTAACCGAGTGAGTTCCTGTTACTTGTCCCAGCTTCTGCCAGCCTAGCAGTTCAAAAGTACATAAAAATGCAAGTAGAAAAATAGGGACCACTTTGATGGGATGGTAGCAGCATTCCGTGTGCCTTCAGTGTTTAGTCATGCTGGCCACATGATCAGGGAGATGTCTTCGAACAGTGCTGGCTCTTTGGCTTTGTAACAGAGATGAGCATCGCCCCCTAGAGCCAATGCTAGCACGTATGTGCGAGGGGAACCTTTACTTTTACCATTAGCATAAATAACTGAAGGTTTTATGCTGTACTAGTAAGCGATTTTAGAACGGGTAAATCTCAGGCGTACAAAATTATGTTGTAAATATATTCTTTTTTCATTCCAGTTCATAATGTTTTGTGAGTGTGTAGAGGTTTGTTGAATGCCTTTGACAACATAGCATTTGACAACATAGTTTTAGTCACTTAAGGTTCCTACTGGTTTGGCATGATTGATCATCTGCTATTTTATGTAGCTAACATGCTGAAATACAGTAAAGTTACAGTCATTTTTATACACTGCAGGTTAATTTTTTTATTTCTTGTTAGGCAAAAAAATTGAAAAGCAGTACTGTACATGAAATGGGTGAATCTGACTTCAAAAGGAAACAAAAATAAAATATTTCATTGAATAAGTTCAGCCCCCTCCCCTCACCTGTATGTTTTATAACAGGGGTCCCCAACCCCTGGGCCATGAGCTATTCGGAACTGGACCGTGGATCTGGCATGCGAGAGCACATGCATCCCCAATTTGCATGAGCAGTGGCCAAGTGTGTGTGTGTGCCAGTCACTCGCGCAGAACCACCCGCTCTCTGCCCCCACCTCGCCAGTCCCCCAAGCTGGAAAGTTTGGAGAACTCTGTTTTATAATGTTCTCCACCCTGCCATCCTCCGAAATAGATGAGAAAAGCTAACTTACCATAACTCCTGCCCACTGACAGCATCTGCAGCATAGATTCTGATCACTGATTGTCAATTATGTATTACTATATTCTGTCAAAGTAATGCTTTTTTCAAACTATTATTTTGTTAGAGGAGGTAATTTGGTTCTGCTGCGCTTTCTTCTGAGTCTAAAGACTGCTGTAGAAGATGAGATGGTTGCTAATCTTATGGTGCACATTTTCAAAGTATGCCCAGATTTACTGAACAGATACTTTAAGGAATCCCACTATTCTTTTGTTCCGAGACTAAAATCTGCATGGCTAGACAACATGAAATTGCTGAGAAAGGTAAGAACTACTTGAAAAGTATGTATTTAGTACGTGAAAATGACCCTTATCAACATTTTTCTTGTTATAATGACAGTTATTGAAGTGTCTATGTGAACATGACTATATTTGCCCTGTTATATTTGATGGTAAGTCAGAAAGAAATTCATTTTAATTAACGGGTTGTGGAAAAATGGATAAATGGCAAAGTATTCAAGACTTTGGAGCTCTCTTGTGCTTTTCTCAAGACTTTTTACAATATGATGAGATAACTTCAGTTGGGCTGAGAGAGTGACTAGCCCACAATCACCCAGCCAGCTTTCATGGCCAAGGTGGGACTAGAATTCCAGCATCCTGGCTTCTAGGCAAGCACCTTAACCACTAGACCAAACTGACTCTCTATCCTGCATATATTACATCAAATAATTGAGGGCAAAGTAATTCAGAAGTATATTATTTAGATACAGTATAATTTATTATGACAACATCTCAACCAGTAAAAAGTCTCCTTTTCTTCTCCCCCCCCTTACTAAATAATATACCGTATATGCCGGCGTATAAGACGACCCAGCGTATAAGATGACCCCCAACATTTCCACTCAAAATATAGTTTGTTATATACTCGCCCCTCTTCCGCACGCCTTCCACTTTGCACTTTTTTTTTTTTTTGAGGCACTTTTGTCTACAGTGGAACGAATCCCGTGAAGCCGAAAGGAGCAGCCAGCCTTCTCCCAGCTCCCAAGGAAGCAGGCTCGCACCGCCGGGCTCCGCTGAGGTATCCGGCTGGCTGTCAGGAGGTTGTTACACCGCTGGCGCGGCTCGCGCGGCTCCAGTCCCGCGTTGCCTCGGGAAGGGAAAGGCAGAAAGGAAGAGCCGCGCGGCGCTTTGCAATGGCAGCAGCGGCTCCTGGTTTTGCCTTTCCTTCCCGAGGCAACGCGGGACTGGAGCTGCGCGAGCCGCGCCAGCAGTAACAACTCCTGACAGCCCCAGCCGGATACCTCAGCGGAGCTCGAGCGGTGCGAGCCTCGCTTCCTTGGGAGCTGGGAGAAGGCTGGCTGCTCCTTTCGGCTTCACAGGATTCGCTTCCACGGTGCGCAAAGTGCCTCAGCCGCTGGCAGCCGCAGTGCTTCCCAATTACTATTTGTCGGCGTATAAGATTTACCCGGCATATAAGACGACCCCCCCAATTGGAGGCATCTTTTTCAGGGCAAAAAAGTCGTCTTATACGCCGGCAAATACGGTACGCTGTTTTTAATCTGGTCTGCAGATTTTATATGACTGCAGGTCTCACAGGTGACAATGATTTTTAAAAAATTACTGTATTGTTTATGTGGACAGGATCAGAAAGAAAGGCTTACACTGAAACAAATGTAACTTAATTTGAGTAAGTTCAAATCAGATTTGAATTACTCAGTCTAACATCACAGGGGGGTTGTTGTGGGAAAATAGATGGATGAAGGAGTATTATATATGTTCTCCACCTGGAGTTACTTATAAAAGTAATAAAGGCAGGATAAAAATATAATAAATAAATAATGCAGAAGTGGACTGTAAGCTTGTTTAAGTTTCAAATATGCAACTTTATATTGTAATCAAATTGCAAATATAAAAGATCTGTATTTCCTAATTCTTTGGGATTATTTATTGTCTAGTTATATAAATTTCTGCCTGGAAAAAATTATTAGTGATACAGTGAGGTTTCTCCTCTCCCACGTAGTAAATCACAGTACATCTATAAGATTGCAAACTTACTCATTTAGCTTTTATTTATTTTGAAAGGGAAAGAAGAGGGGCCTCAAACTCAGTGCCATTCATACCTCTGATCAAATCATCATAGTCGTATCCAGTAATCATGTATTCAACCTATTAAAATATCAGTTAGGCTTGGAAGTGCCAGTGCAATTGGTACAGTATAGGCTTAATATGATTTAATAAGTGAGCCCTCTCAAATTTGGTACATCATCTGCTGAGTTTTACAAACTAACTTAAAAGCAATTCCTTGTACAGTCTATTATAATAATCCTACCTACCTGCCAATAATGCACAAATAAACCACGCTATGCCAACATTTGCATAATTTCTTTCTGTGGTGTTTTTAAACTTCAATTGTTGAAGGAAGTAGAGATCATTGCTGTTGTTTTCTGTTGCAATCCTCCTCATCTTGCAGAGGACTGCTGAAACTTACCAACGGAGGAATGATTCCCTTATGATATTTTCTCATGGGATTTAATCGAAGTATGGGAAACAGGATACAAGCTAGAGAGATGACATTTATAGTGAAAGACAAAACCCCTTTTGGCAGCCTGTTAATTTAATTACAAAAATGCTACCCTTAATCCATGAAAATGTCATGCAGATTCTCTTCTCTTCATATTCTTGAATATGTTTCAAAAGCACACGGTTTTTATCAAACTGAATGAGAACTAAAAACACAATCCTACAGAGAAGTTTGCATTGAAATTCATGTATTTCAGAAGTTTGAAATGAAAAGAGCCAGAACAATAAACAGGAAGTGGGATTGTAATATGTGGGCAGCTAAATGTATTCTTGTGTGTTTTCAGTGCTTAATTGCTGTAATCTGCTCGCAGTCCTTTAGGAGTACACTATTAACTCAGGAGAGGTGATTAAATATAGTAGTGGCCAATGTATGATTATCTTTCCCTGTGTTTATTGAATTCTTATATCATTGTACCAGATCCACTCTATAGGTTGAATTACTGGCAAGCCTTTGAACTAAAGATTAGTTTAGTAGTGTGTTATTTGGTGCTATGTGTTACTAGTTATTTGTGGAAAATCTAGTCAGACTGAAAGATTAGATCAGCCTCCTCGTGTATCCTACCGGCTTGGTGAATATTGGTTGCTATAATTTTATGTGAGTGTGGTTTGTGGGGGATACATATAGGAAAGTGTAATAAAAGATGATGGAGAATGTTTGGGAATGATCATTAATAGATGCCTCTCTTACTTCAAAAGGTGATAGGATTTACCGTATATGCCGGCGTATAGAGGCGACCCGGCGTATAAGCGACCCCCAACATTTCCACTCAAAATATAGTTTGTTATATACTCGCCCCCTCTTCCGCACGCCTTCCACTTTGCACTTTTTTTTTTTTTTTGAGGCACTTTTGTCACCGTGGGAAGCAGATCCCGTGAAGCTGAAAGGAGCAGCCAGCCTTCTCCCAGCTCCCAGGAAAGCGAGGCTCGCATCGCCGGGCTCCGCTGAGGTATCCGGCTGGGGCTGTCAGGAGTTGTTACCGCTGGCGCGGCTCCTGGCTGCTCCAGTCCCGCGTTGCCTCGGGAAGGAAAGGCAAAAGGAAGAGCGCGGCGGCGCTTGCAATGGCAGCAGCGGCTCCTGGTTTGCCTTTCCCTTCCCGAGGCAACGGGAGCTGGAGCCGCTGAGCCACCAGCGGTAATAACTCCTGACAGCCCCAGCCGGATACCTCAGCGGAGCTCGGGCGGTCGAGCCTCGTTCCTTGGGAGCTGGGAGAAGGCTGGCTGCTCCTTTCGGCTTCACGTGGATTCATTCCACGGATGCGCAAAGATGCCTCAGCCGCAGGCAGCCGCAGTGCTTCCCAATTACTATTTGCCGGCGTATAAGACGACCCGGCATATAAGACAACCCCCAATTGGAGGCATCTTTTTCAGGGCAAAAAAGTCGTCTTATACGCCGGCAAATACGATAAGTAAAATCTTGAAAATCAAGTGAGAGTAGAGTTAATAGAAAATGATTCGTATCTCTAATCCCTCTCCCCTTCCCCCTCCCTCCAATTTATGTTTAGTATACCTAAAAAGCATTGAGGGGTTCTAGGTTTTTGTTCTTTTTATCTTGTCTTCTATGCTGCCAGTCACTGCTGATCATCTGGAAATGCAGAGAAAATATATGCAGTATATTGAGAGATTTTCTATCAAATGTCAAATTTGTATGGCCCAGACAGAAGTGCCTTATGACAAAAATCACTAGAACACCACAGTAAAAGCCCTAAAGGTTGACTCAGCCTTCCATCCTTTCAAAGTCAGTAAAAGGAGGACCCTTGTTTCTGGGGCAATATGCTGACTTTGTAAACCACTTAGAGAGGGCTGTAAAGCGCTATGGGGCAGTATATAACCATAAATGCTGTTGCTATTGCTATAAATTTCCAACATACCAAGTAGCAAAATCAGCAATATACAGTGGCAAGAAAACCCATGTATGTTATGTGATGCTGAGGCCTATTTTTGCTGATGATTACTTTAGTTCTGGCATGTAGACTAGGTTGGTTTTTAGTGCAAGGAAATTATAGCATTTGAATATTGTTTTTTCAGCAAGATCTGCAAACATGGGATTCAAATGCTATACTTGAAGTAGTGTGTTTCCCTAATTAGCTTAAAACTAGTAAGTGTTTTCCTGTTTCAATAATGACCTCTCCTGCCAGTATTTTCAGTTCTATATTTTTTTCTTTTCATGTGCAATTGGGCATTAGACAATCATGAATCCGGCTGAATTGGCTACAGCCACTATTGCATCACTTGGGTTTGTGTATGTATGTGTGTGTGTGTGTGTGTGTGTGTGTGTGTGTGTGTGTTTATATATATATATATATATATATATATATATATATATATATATATATATATATATATATATATATATATATATATATATATAATATATTTATTTGTAAATATGTGTTTTGTGTTTTTAATTTCAGATCTATGAGGCTCAGCCAGACATTTCGAATGCTTTTAAAACCACTGAATTTATTCCACTTCCTAAATTGCTTTCTATGGTGAAAGTGACTACAGTGCCTGCAGTGTGCAATAAAGCCATGTTTACCCAAGGTTTAAATGTAAGAACTTAGTCCATACTATGATGATGATGATGTTTTCCATTCAGTTGTGTCCAGCTCTTGGCGATTCTATGGGCCAAGTGTCTCCATATCTTCTGATATTGTGCTATTTTGAGTTGTTTTATGCTCTGGCTGGTGTCAACTTTGATTGTGCCACACTCTTAGGTGTGATCCTTCTCTTCTCTCTCCTACTTTCCCTGTCCTACTGTACTAACAGTATATTTTGAAAAAGAAAAGAAAAAAAATGCATCATGAAAACCAATCCATGCAGTTCTCAGGCTGATACTCTTCCCCCTTTCTCCTTCAGGGTGGTCAGAAAAGGCATATGGAGATTTTTGTCTTAATAGCATTAAGTCTGCCCAGCAATTAATCTTAACTATGGCTTATTAAAATAAAACACCGTTAAAATGTAGCACGTTGTTTGTTTTATTAATTTGCAAATAAAAATAACTTCAGTGTTAGAGTGCAATGGTAGTAGTAAGAATAAAAGTCAGAGCTTCCAATTTGCTCTGAAAGGCACTAATAAAGAACTTTACTTTTGAACATATAGTAGTAGGAAATCATTGTTAACATTATTAGCATTGTTATCCTACCTGGGTAAGGTCTACTCTATATTTTGAACGTTATTTGGGGAAAAAATATTTTCAAGTACAAGTATGGCACTTCTTTAGAGCAGCTGTATATATTTGCAAGTTTGTAAATGAGTCTGAAAAGATACCATTGTTTTAATAAGTTGAACTCATTAAAGCATTACCTCATTTTGCATTCTTCCATGCTTCTGAATAATGTTTGCTATATTACTGAAAAGCAATAAGTGCTGTTTATAATAAGGGCATCCTGATTGATATAGATCTTTGGGCAGCTTGAGACCACATTGTTTGCCTAATCCACGTGCAATATAAAATGGGCAAGTAGAAACGTGCGATATCTGAAATTCTTGAAACAAGGTAGAAACATATATGGTTTTTAAAAATAAATTTATTGTCAGAGAACTGTTACATTTAACAGGTAAATCATTTCAATTTCTGTTTGTAACTGAGAAGATAGACAGGCAAGTTTATTAACTAAATATGCACTCTCTCTCCAGCTTCGTTGTTTTGTAAACTTTTATTATAAATTTATTATATATAAATTTATTTTTATTTTTACAAACACTACAACAGAACTTTTTAAACCTGATTTATTGAATAAGCCAACTGATCTGGTTCAAATATTGCAGTAAAACCATAAATAAATCACATTATGGCATAGCACAGTGTACAAATCTAGCCAATAGCTCCAGTTCCTTGCTTTGCATCTTCTGTTAATTTTAAATAGCAATTCATTGCAACATTTCATTAGATCATATTGGCCATGGATGATGGGACTGATAGTCCAACATGTTCAAGGCATACTATTTTGCAGAGAACGATAATAACTGATTTCCCTAAAAGAGGCAGTATGTCAAAAAAGACTGAGTGTGCTACTTTTAATCTTTTTATCTAAAGAGACATTTTAGGTTTATATCTCTCTTTTGGATTTGAATTCGTTTGATGCATCCTTTTTTTCTCTTTCCTCTTGTCTATACTTATGGTTGACTTGTTTCCCTTCATGTCAGTAGATTGTTACCAGTTAACTTTAGAGAACATTGTTAAATTGTGCAAGATAGTAATTGTTTCCATGTTTTAATTTTAGATAGCCAGTAAAACTGTGAAGCATACTATCTTTTCATTGATAACAACTATTCTGAAAAGAGCACTGAAAAATATTGACTATTGTCAGAATGAGAAGATATGGGAGAAGTCAGAAATCTATACTCCACTAATCATGAAGGAATTTGTTCAGCAGTACCGGGAAGCACTTAGTAAGGTACAGTCTTAAAAAGAGAAATTAAAACAGGCTTGACTTGCAGGTTAATGAACAAGAAATGCTTCTGTCTTGATTCTCCTTTTTTCTGGCAGCTGTGGACATAAATATCATTAGATGCTTTTTTCGGTATATTCGCCTATTTAATACTATTGATTTGGAAGAAGCTATAAACATTTTTTTGTTTTAACAATATTTAAAAACTTTTCACAAATTTAATTCCATGTTTATATTAGTACCAAATCTAAAAGTATAATGCTTAGAATAAAGTGAAAAAGGCAAAGTAATTATACATCTGAAATATGGGGCAACAGACATAGCTGTACATCTAATGGAGCTAGTACACATTTACGGTTTCCATTTTTATTATTCCCTTATCCTACCACAGCAACTGCAACACTCCTTGATGATTGTAATACATATATATGCCTTTGTGTCCCAAATCTATCATACATATGTATGATAATTGTCACACATGAATCCATTATACTCCCTGGCTACAACCACCCATGCTTTAGGTTGTTTGGGAGTTACAGTAAAATGAATGTAAGAGCAAACAAGTAGGATATTAAATGGGAAATCAAATTTGAATAGGGGAAAAATAACAGATTAAAGGAACACAGGAAAAATATAATCTTGTTAATATATTCAAAACAGATAATAACTTGCAATTTTTTGCATAAATTGTCAGATTAGGTAATCATACCTTCTTGGCCCATATTCTTAACGCTGGTACACCACAGGGTTATGTGTTGTGTCCCTTACTCTATACTCTTTATGTACATGACTGCATTCCCACTCATGCTAGTAATACTATTATTAAATTTGCTGATGATACAACAGCGGTGGGACTGTTGTCTGCCTATCGAGATGAGGTGGACCGATTTCTTTTGTGGTATGGAGACAATAACTTGGTCCTTAACACTAATAAGACCAAGGAGCTTATAGTGGACTACAGAAGGAATAGATCATACATCCAGACCTTGGTTATCAATGGAGACCAAGTGGAGCAAGTGGCCAGTTTTAAGTTTTTGGGTATTATCATAAAAGAGGATCTGACATGGGGCCAGGGGTGGGATGCTACCGATTCAGCTCAGTTCTATAGAACCTGTAGCTCCGAAAAGCAGCTGACACCGAACCGGTTCGGTGTTTGGGCCACCTGCCTGCCCGGGCTCTAGGCTGTCCTTTATTCCCTGCTTTTCCCTCCTCAGCTGCTTTGCGTGGCACAGCTGAGGTTGAAAAAGCAGGAAACAAGAGGATTTTTAAATGCTGTGCACCCGAGCACAGCACTTGTCAGCTGTCCAGGCGGCATAGCTGATGATTTCTTGCAAACGCTGCACACACGATTGTCCCCAGTTCAGAGAACCGGCAAATCGCTCCACTGGCTGGCCCCTCCCCTCCCCACCCACTCACTCCTTACCTGGCATGCCAGCCATCCAACTTTCCTGGTTTGGTAAATTGCTATTTTTCCTCCCCCGCAACTATCAGCTGTTCTGCTCTGCCAGGAGATTTAGATTAGCTAGAAAGCAGGAAATCCTTGGATTTCTTGCTTTCTAGCTAATCTAAAAGCAGAGCCGAACCTTCCTTAGGACTGAAGCTTTTCAATGCAGATTCAGGTAGCTGACTAGAGATAGATAGATCTCTAAATTAATCTCTGATTCTGTGAGCAACTCAACCTGCCTGCCTGCTTTGTCTGCTTTGGGGTAAAAGTTGCTCTTTTTTAATAAAAAAAAAATTCAATATTTACATACATGGTGTGTTGTGAGTTAATTTTGTGAGTTTGCTTGCTAGAAAATTTTATGAGTTTGCTTGCAAGCAAATTTTATGTGACAGACTCAGGTAGCTGATTGCAGATAGATAGATCTCTAAGTGAATCTGTGATTCTGTGACCAACTCAATCTGCCTGCCTGCTTTGTCTGCTTTTGGGTAAAAGTTGCTCTTTTTTATTAAAAAAATCAATATTTACATCAATATTTATAATATTTACATACCAGCCATGGCCACCCAGTCACATGACCACCACGCCCAATCAGCAAGCCACGCCCACCCAGTCACATGATCACCAAGCCATACATACAAATTAGGCCATACCCGCAGAACCGGTTGTTAAGAAATTTGAATCCCACCCCTGCCTGGGGCACTCACATTGCAGCACTGGTCAAAAGGGCCCAGCAGAGATAATGCTACTTGAGACTTCTCAGGACAAAACTGAATGAAAAATTGCTGGTGACCTTCTACTGCTGTACTATAGAGAGTATTTTAACTTACTGTACCTGTGTATGTTTTGCCAACTGCACAGTGGCAGATAGGACAGCGCTCCAGAGGGTTAACATCATTGCCCAGAGGATCATTGATTGTCCTCTCCCCTCCTTTGAAGAGCTTTATAATTCCCGCTGCCTTATGAAAGTTCAACACATTCTTAAAGATCCATCTCATCCTGGGTACCCTTTTTTTGAACTATTACCATCTGGCAGACAGTACAGGACAATAACAGATAAAAGATAATCAGAGTTGGAAGGGACCTTGTAGGTCATCTAGTCCAACCCCCCGCCCAAGCGGGAGACCCTACACCATGTCTGACAAATGGCAGTGCAATCTCTTCTTGAAGGTCTCAAGTGATGGCGCCCCCACAACTTCCGAGGGCAAGCTGTTCCATTGGTTGATTGTTCTCACTAAATAAAAATAGGCTGAAAAACAGCTTCTATCCCAGAGCAGTAACTATATTGAATTTTATTGTATAGTTTAATACCACGCAGTATCGGGATTGTTTGTTTTTGTTTTATGTTTATAGTTAACAGATAACAGATAATCAGAGTTGGAAGGGACCTTGTAGGTCATCTAGTCCAACCCCCCCCACCCAAGCGGGAGACCCTACACCATTTCTAACAAATGGCAGTCCAATCTCTTCTTAAGTGATGGCGCTCCCACAACTTCCGAGGGCAAGCTGTTCCATTGGTTGATTTTTCTCACTGTCAGAAAGTTTCTCCTTGTTTCCTGGTTAAATCTCTCCTTGTTCAGTTTCCATCCATTATTCCTAGTCTGGCCTACAGGCGCTTTAGAAAATAGCTTGACTCCTTCCTCCCTGTGGCAGCCCCTCAAAAAGTTTCATATGTGTGATGTACACTGAAGATGGCATTTAATTTCATTGTATGAGGTGCAATGACAATAAACTAAACTAAATTAAAATGCAGATTTCTGATTTTTCTCCTGTAGTTCTGCTTTGTACAACATAATATAATAATTTTCTTTAAAACCTAGCTTTTACCAGATATGACAAACATAATTGCCGTCTGGCAGTCCTTTCTAAAGCCAGATAAGGCTCAGGAAGGACAGAAAAAAAGAGGAACAGAAACTGCTTCTTGTATGGAGGAAACAAATGAAACAAACAAAGACCATGGTAAGGAATCTTTGGTCATTTTATGTACTTACAGATTTGTTCTTTTAACCCAATGTCTGAAAATATCTGATAATTCATGATGGCCCTGAGCTGATCTTTGAGAAGCTCTATTTAATGTAAAAGTTATATTTTAATGGTACGTGATAAAATTATTAGATATCCTTTCTGAAACCCTTGTTTTATAGACTGTTAACAACCCAGTCCTGTGCAAAATTCTGAATGAAGAGATTCTTGCAGCAAAGCAACTAAGGAAGTTTTCTATAGAAGGCAAGCAGAAAGCAACTTAATGTCCTACTTTACACTTCACACTAATTCCTGGATAGTGTAAAGCACTATTGAATTATTGTTTTTTGGATTCATAGAATTGGCTATTTAATAAACCATGGTTTATAACCTACAGGGCCGATGTTGACAAACCATGCAAAGTCACTAACTGCTAGTTAGTATTATTTAGTACAATGCAAGTATCACTTGTCTATTAAGAAATATATTCCTTAAGAATTCTTCATTTTGCATATTCTGACTTGGCAGAGAAACAGTCCGGCTAATGTTTCTTTCCTTCTCATTTAGACATAAAAGTCTTATGCATCAATACTTTGTAATTTCTCCCACCACCACCCCCCAAACAGTGCCATAACAATGCTGGCAGTGATTACTGACCCAGACAAGGGAGTATAATTCATTAAAAGCACCAAAAGAACTGGGATTAAACTGTTAGAACTAACATTTTTATCCCCTAGATATGCTGTCAGTTGATTCTTTTTTAGATTACATATGTTGGTGGCTGCTATTTTTCAGGATTGTATTAATGTAGAGAGAAAAAATCACTGATATAAAATGGGATTTTATTTTATGGCATTTTTTGTGGGTTTTTTTGTAATATCTGTCAATCTGTGCTTTTTCTAGGCTTGGATGATGTAGAAATCACTCTTCTGAAAGCTGTTTTACTTCAAGTTATATGCCTTTATCAACAAGTTGTTCCTCACTTAGTAGCACAGAGCAACTTTGATTTTAGCAAATTAATAAAAGGTAATGTTAAGCATACTCTGGCTAAATGGGAATACATTGAAAATAATATTTATAAAAGAGGTCTTTAGCTAGCAACCAGCAAGTTAAGTATACTTATACCACTGCATGAGATGGACCGTGATAGGTAGGGAGGTAGGGAGGTAGGTCAGTCTGTGGGGTCCTTGGTGCTCTTTGAGCTTAGTGGCTTTCTTGCAGATATTTCATTACCAAACTACTGTAGGTAACATCATCAGTGCTAGAAGGGAGTTGGGTTTGCTCTTATTAGTGACTTGCTCTGTCAGTTTTAATGGGATTGTTCTTAGTGGTTCTTTGATTAGTCTTGTTCATGGTTAGCTTGTCTGAATTGGTATTGTTTACTTCTTGATTTTTGCTCTGAGGTTAATTTTGGTGTTACTCTTTGCTCATGTGGATGTTGGTTTCAGGTAGGGAGATGTATTGGGGTTTTTTTTGTTTCTTTTTGGCTTTTTGATTGTCTCTTTTGCACAATATGTAGGCATAGTTTATTTCTATATGGTTGTTGATGGCTGATTTGTTTGAATACCAGCAATTCTAGCAATTCTCTGTTGTTGTTTTTAACTTGGCTTGATTTAGGATGCTCATAGTTTCCCAGTTGAAACTATGGTTAAGTTCTGTCCCTGTGTTGTGAAATTAAGGAGCTTTCACCATGCCTTCTGACTGCTGCTTGGTGTTCATGGATGTGCTCTTTTAGTCTTCTGTCTGTTTGTCCTACATAGTGGTTGTTATAGTCCTTACACTGTTGTAGGTGGCTCCTTTTTTTTTTTTTTCCTTCTGGGGCTGCTGGGATCAGGGTGAACTTGCAAGATTTACAGCTTCTTTGCAACTGCTTTGCAACTTCAGGAACCACAGTCACAGTTGAAAGATGCAGATGAATATTGAAAAAGTTGATTGAACTCTTGAGTTTGGTGTTCTAAAATTTTAGAATCGTCTCCCCAGGAAATCTTAAATTTAGTGATTTCAATTCCAGATGAAGCCCTTTTCATTTTCCCAAACTTTTAAAATTCATGTTAACATCAGTATTGTGATGGACAGGATGTGAATCCCTTTAGATATGTTTTGAGGCATAGCACTAAGATGCTATTAATTGAATTGGGAATGCAAAGCTGGGATGGGAGAGGTATAACTATTCTGACTCTCCTTGATGACTTGGTGGCTTTTAATGTAATTGATTGTGGTATCTTCTGGACTGAGTACAGGAATTGGAAGTGGGAGACACGGAATTATGGTGCTTCTCCTTTTTCCTCAGCCAGTTTCAATTGGAAAGGGAAAGAAAGAGAAAGAGAAGGAAGAGAAAAGGTAAAATTCAAACCCCCACTTTATGGGTGCCTAAGTAGGGGTGGGATTCTACCAGTTTGCACCTATTCGCTAGAACCAGTTGTTAACATTCTAAGCAGTTCAGAGAACCGGTTGTTAGAAGAAATTACTGGCCTAATCCTGTAAGGAAGGCAGGAAGGAAACATTCTGGTGTTGCTTACAGAAACTGGTTGTCCATTAACCCTTATTACATTCTTGGCAGGACTAGACTTCCTGTCTCTGGAACGTCTCCGGAGTTTTTTTTTCCCTTCTTTGCTGGTACTTTGCTTGTGTGGAGTGACCATTCAAAGTTACAATGGCACTGAAAAAAGTGACTTATGACCATTTTTCACACTTACGACTGTTGCAGCATCCCCACAGTCATGAGAGGCCAGGTCAGGAGATGTGTGCCTCGATGTGAGTGATATTGAGTTGGCTACACCCAGCCAATAACATGACCACCAAGCCACGCCCACCAACTTAGCCATGCCCACAGAACCGGTTGTTAAAAAAATTGAATCCCACCCCTGTAGCCTAAGGGCTTTATGGTTGTCCCTCTCCAGGTGAACCTGCTGGGTGAAAATCTTTTGAGGTTCAGTTACGATGATAGGTCTTGTTCCAGCACCTGAGATGAGAAACAGGCTCAAACTCAACTGTAATAAGAATGAGAGACTGGGTTCTTGGAACACCATCTCCGCAGTGGCTTTAAACAGTTTTGAAAACCTGGCTGTTGTTGCAGGTCTTCAATTAGGGTGGTTGTCAAGGTCCTTTAGGCTGGGTTTAATATGGAAGAGAAAGTTTTTATTGTTTGTCTGGGCTGCTGATGTCTTTTTTGATGTGTTTGTATTGTCTTCTCTGTAATGTCTTTTTTTTATACTCTCCCTGTTTAAATGCATAAGTCACCCACAATTGTTTTGGAGTCAAGCAGTTCTAGAAATTGAATAGTTTATTGAATTGAATACTTTACCTGGCCAAGTGTAATTGGATGAAGGAATTTGTCTCCAGTGCAGAAGTTCAGGATGGATGGATGGATGGATGGATAGATAGATAGATAGATAGATAGATAGATAGATAGATAGATAGATAGATAGATAGATAGATAGATAGATAGATGATAGATAGACAGACAGACAGACAGACAGTGTTGTGATCCTAAAATATTTTATTTATTATTAAATATATGCTGCCCATCTTGCTATCCAAATATCTTAATGTGTAATGCTACTTGGATTTTTTTATTTAGTTTGGTTATTTTATCTTTGTCTTAACTTTAATCAGCACCTGTACACTTTTCAAATCATAGGTATTTTTACTGAAAAAGGATTGCAACAGGAAATTTCTCCTGTTCTGCATTATCATATTCTCAAATTGGCTCTTGAACTGCCTGCAAATAAGTTTTCCTGGTTCAGAATACAGGTAAGAGTGATATCCGTGATGTTTAGATATGTGTCTGTGTCTGTATTTATCACCAGGTGTAAGCTGTTCCCATTGCTGTGCTGACCATCTATGTCTCTGCCATCTCTGTAATACTGCATAAGCATCATTTTGAAAAGAGATTTTTGCATTGTTTAAGGTGCATATGAGGAAGATTTGCTCCTTGAAGTGGCAAAATCTAAAGCAATCAAGAACCTATATCGGGCAGTAGTGATATTGCTGTGTAGGGTAAAAAACTCTTTGAAGCTGGGAACATGGAACATAAAAAGCATGAACATGGGAAAGCTCACCATAGTAAAAGATGAAATGAACAAACTACACGTTGTCAACTTAGGCCTCAACAAATTGAAATTGATTAGTGAGCATATTTTAGTTAGAAGAACATACTATTTACTAAGGATATAAAGCACACAAGGCTGTTGAATTTATTGTTGGGAAATTATTGCAAAACAGTATTTGAGTACAGTGAAATTATCAGTGAATAATAAGAATTAAACTTTGTGGGCAGCCTTTAATGTGGCGATATCCAAGTTTATGCTCTAACCACTGATGCAGGAAGGGGAGGTTGATGAGTTCAATTTGAAATCAACAACACTGAGGACATGCAAGCAAAATATGCTGCTTGTGGTTGGAGATTGGAATGCAAAGTTGGAAATAATGAGAGAATGTAGTTGGACTGTATGGCCTAAATAAAATACAGGAAGCAGGAGAATGACTTACCAATTTCTGCCAATCTAATGATTTCTTTGGTTTCAACAACCAAAATGATGTCTGTGTATATGGACCTCACCAGATGGAAGTAAACAGGAATAAAATTTACTATATTGATACAAGGAAGTGGAAGAAGTCAGTTATAACAGTGAAGATATGGCCCAGGGGTGTTGTAGAACACAGATCAAAGCTGCTCATGTACAGGTCAATCTAAACCAGGGATATCAAACTCGATTTCATTAAGGGCCGCATCAGGGTTGTGTTTGACCTCGGGGGAGCTGGGGGGGGGCATGGCCAGGATGGGTGCGGCCAGCTTGATGTCACTTGTGTTGGGGCGCTTGTAGTGGCCTAAGCACTCTGCAGTAAAAATGGGCTCCCAAGCTCCGTTTTTTGTTGCCAAGGCATCCTGCAACCCTCTGCCAGTGAAAACAGAGATCGGGAGGGCTGCCCTCCCAAGCTCCATTTTCACTGGCAGAGGGTTGCAGGAGGCCGTGGCAGCCAAAAACAGAGCTTGGGAGCCCATTTTCCCTTGCAGAAGCACTGTGCGCTGGTCCTTTGCTGTTTCCAGGGTGGCCCTGCGGGCCAGATCTAAGTATCCTGCAGGCGGGCCTTGAGTTTGACACCCCTGATCTAAATGGAAGAATAAAGTCGACCAGCCTACATAATTTTGAACTATACTCACCATTTTCAAGAATGTTAGAAATTGATTTAAAGTCTTGAACATTATTGAGAGGGAATCAGAATGTGAAATATCATCAAAAGAAATTAGGAATAAATATGAAGAGATTGCTACAAAGATGAAGAAGAAATTAAATGAAATTAGATTTAGAGCAAATTGCAACACCAACACCAAGAAAGCCAAAGATATCAGGAAGGAACTTAAGAAAGAATTTCAGAGAGCTGTTACAAGAGACAAGGAGCAATATTACAACCACATGTAAAGACAGTGAAAATGAAAACAGATAAGGAAAAAGAAAGAAGGGCTACTGAAAGATCTCTGAACTCAGAAGGTTATTCCAACCTTGAATTGGTATATTAAAGGGTGTCCATGAACAGATAGTAATTGATTAAAAAATTCAGTCCATGTGCCAATACCAAAGAAGGGAGAAATGTTAGTAGCATTCTCTATACACTATTGGTATAGGTAACACTATTCTAATAACAACATACAAATGACCTGCAGTCTTTATTAATGAAAGTCAAGAAGACAGTGAAAAAAATTAAATTAAGTTTAATAATGAAAAAAACTAAATTAACAGGTACAAGTAATATTCAGTTTACAATTTCACTTAAGGCAGAAATGCTCAGACTCAAATTATCCTAGTTCGGACACATTATGCGAAGACCTTACTCTCTTATAAATTCTATAATGTTTGAAATAGGGAAGGAAAAAGAAGAGGGAGACCAGCAGCATTGTAGGTGGACTTAATTACAGCAGTACTGTGTACATTGTTGGGACATTATTATATTTTATTTATTATATAGAATACATTTATATGGCTTTCCATCTCACAGGGAGTGACTCTGGGCAGTGTACCATGTTGGAAAACTGATCAGCTTATAGGAAATATGTCTATATGGTCCTTTGAAATATTTTCATAACTACAGATGTTAGAGCAACTGGTCTGTAGTCATTCAGTTCCTTGAAAGAAGCCCTCCATGAAGGAACTGAATGACTACAGACCAGTTGCTCTAACATCTGTAGTTATGAAAATCTTTGAAAGGCTTGTGCTGTCCCACCTGAAAACCATCACGGATCCGCTGTTAGATCCCATGCAGTTTGCATACCGAGCAAATAGATCAACAGATGCTGCTGCTAACATGGCTCTGCATTACATCCTACAACACCTTGAATCTCCAAATACCTACGCAAGGGTCCTCTTTGTAGACTTCAGTTCAGCATTCAATACCATAATTCCAGACACTCTTCTAAGTAAATTAAACCAACTAGCGCAGGGGTCCCCAACCACCGGTCCGCGGACCGGGACCGGTCCGTGGAACAAATCCTACCGGGCCGCTGGTTTGCTGGGCGCCGCCATCTTGTTTTGATGAAAAAGTGCTTCCGGTGAGCTTTTCCGGGTAGAAAGCTCACCGGAAGCACTTTTTCATCAAAACAGGATGACGGCGCCCAGCTGATGCCGGTACCGGGCCGCGGCATAAAAAAGGTTGGGGACCACTGAACTAGCGGAACC
This sequence comes from Notechis scutatus, assembly GCF_049901735.1. NCBI lineage: Eukaryota > Metazoa > Chordata > Lepidosauria > Squamata > Elapidae > Notechis > Notechis scutatus. The sequence goes on along the minus strand of NC_142013.1, from coordinate 51,317,372 downwards.
TGAATACACTTGTAAGTGGATCATAAGCTTCCTAACAGACAGGAAGTAGCAGGTGAAGCTAGGCGGAATCACATCCGATACCTGTACAATCAGCACAGGGCCCCGCCAAGGCTGTGTGCTATCTCCACTTCTCCCTATATACCAATGACTGCATCTCAAACGATCCATCTGTTAAAATACTGAAATTTGTTGATGACACAACAGTGATTGGTCTCATTCGAGACAACAATGAATCTGCATACAGACAGGAGGTTATACAACTTGCCTCGTGGTGTAACCGGAACAATCTGGAACTGAACACACTCAAAACCGTAGAAATGGTAGTAGTCTTTAGAAGAAACCCTCCTGTACTACCACGTCTTACAATAATACTAGAGAACACAGTATCAACAGTAGAGACCTTCAAATTTCCAGGTTCTACTGTATCACATGACCTAAAATGGACACCTAACATCAAAAACATCATCAAAAAAGCACAACAAAGAATGTTCTTTATGCTCCAACTCAGAAAGCTCAAACTGCCCAAGGAGCTGCTGATACAGTTCTACAGAGGAATTATTGAGTCTATCGTCTGCACCTCTATAACTGTCTGGTTTGGGTCTGCAACCCAACAGGACAGACACAGACTTCAGAGGATAATTAGGACTGAAGAAAAACAATTACTACTCACCTGCCTTCAATTGAGGACCTGTATACTGCACGAGTCAAAAAGAGGGCTGTGAAAATATTTACAGACCTCTCACATCCCAGACATAAACTGTTTCAACTCCTTCCCTCAAAACGACGCTATAGAGCAGTGCACACCAGAACAACTAGACACAAGAACAGGTTTTTCCCGAAAGCCATCACTCTGCTAAACAAATAATTCCCTCCACACTGTCCAACTATTTACAAAGTGTACACTACTATTACTGTTAATCTTCTCACCACTCCTTATCACCCATCCCTTCCCACTTGACTGTTTCCTCGTGTGATTTGATTGTTGATTGTACCCTATGACTATCATTAAGTGTTGTACCTTATGATTCTTGATTCTTAACGAATATACCTTTTCTTTATGTATACTGAGAGTATTTACACAAAGACAGATTCCTTGTGTGTCCAGTCACACTTGGCCAATAAAGTATTCTATTCTATTCTATTCTATTCTATTCTATTCCATTCTATTCTATTCTATTCTATTCTATTCTATTCTATTCTATTCTATTCTATTCTAAAAATTGACACTAGCTTGATGGCACATAGTCAAAGGTTGCCAAGACTTGCAGGCTTCTTTACTGTTTTGATTGGTCTTACAAAGATACATTTGTACATATTGTATTTTGTTTTTGAAAAAGCACATTGTTTGTTGCTTCTCCAATTCAAAATATGGAATATGAAATATTGATTCATGCTATGCTCCATTACAGATAGTCCTCGACTTACAACTGTGTATTTATTGACTGTTCAATGCTACAACGGCACCAAAAAAAGTGACTTATGACCATTTTTCTCACTTACAACCATTGCTGCATCCCCATGATCACATGATCAAAATCCAGATGCTTGGCAGCTAACTCCTATTTGTGACATTTGCTGTATCCCAAGGTCATGTGATAATCTTTTGTGACATTCTTACAAGCGAAATCAATGGGGAAGCCAGATTCATTAACAATCATGATACTAACTTAATAACTGCAGTGATCCATTTAACAACTGTGGCAAGAAAGGTCATAAAATGGGGCAAAATTCACTTAACAAATGTTTCACTTAGCAACAGAAATTTTGGGTTCAATTGTGGTCATAAGTCAAGGACTGCCTGTATTTATCTGGTCCCGCTATACACTTATTTAATGTATTTAATGTAAAATATTAGTTACTGTGATGAGAACTGGAATAATTCAACTATAACCGATGCAAATGTGTTCTTTTAGGATGCAGCTGAGAAGGTTTGTGGCGAAAAATCTGTATTTTACCTACTGATGAAAATGTTTGTCACCAGCCCCCATTCACAGCTCAAAATAGCAACCAAGAAATTGATTTTTAAGGTGAGTTATTATTTGCCTAGTGAAAGCAGAGATCATGCCATAGAAACTAATAAGCCTTTCCTGATTACGTTCCATTCCATGTACCATTCCTTATACATAACTGGCATCATCTATAGAAGTAGTTGTAAAGTCCTGGATTGGGAAATGTTGCCTTAGAAGGTTGGGTTTAGAAATTAGCAATATAAGCAACCCCCTTTTTATGTTTTGAAAAACATACCACTTACTGTTTGAATGTACTGTTCCCAGATGAGGATACATTAACAGTTTTAAAAATTATCTGTTGTTTTTTTTTTTTTGCTTTTGAATCAGTCTTGGACAACAACTATACAATTCCATACAGGCAACATTTTTTGGCAACATTTTTGGAAGTGGTTTGCCACTGCCTTCTTCTTAGAGAGTGTGACTAGCCCAAGTCCAAGGTCACTAGCTGGTTTTCTTCTAAGGTGGGATTAGAATTCATGGTCTCCTAATTTCTAGTCTGGTCTCTTTAGCCACTGTACCAGACTCGTTTATGAGGTTAAAATATTATGTTCTGCTTGGCATAATACGTCTCCAGGCAGTGTTCAATATTAAAATAGCTTTTATATAAAAGATAAAGTATGTGCAGGTAATACTTGTGCTCATTAAGCGAATCATATGGTCATTAGACAAATCCAGTTTCCTCCCCCACATTGACTTTGCTTGTCAGAGAAGACATGATTCATTTAATAACTGCCTGGTTTGCTTAATCATGACAAAAACGTCATAAAATTGGATGCCATTTGTCAAACATCCTATGTTGAGGACTACTGATATAGTTGCTCTGACAATAATATACAAATGGTTTGCTGCTATCTTTTTTCCAGGATTTTTTTTTCTGTTTCCAACTCATATCCATAGGAATGAATTTTATTGGTGGTCTCCTATTTCAGGATCACCCTCTTAGTTTAGTCACAGTAAGCCATGGTTTGCTAGATGATTTTAGATGTCTATGGAGATTCTCAGTCATCTAGTTATAGTTGTACCAAAGGCGCTTTTTCAGGCGGCAACTGGACTTTTTTGGTTTTTTAAAAAAAAAAGACATTTCACTTCTCATCCAAGAAGCTTTTTCAGCTCTGACTGGATGGTAGGGAATGGAAGCATTTATATTCCTTGCAGACAGCTGGTCATTTGCATTTTTTTAGAGAGTCATTGAGGCCACTTGGAGGTTTATCTGTGTTCTCAAGGTCACCTGAGTAGTGCAAATGTGTGTGGAGCCTTCTTGGATGCAGGGTGTCTTCTGTGTGTCCCTTTACTGTTGAAGACAGGTGCAGGTTATTGGGGATGAGTCTGTGTTGTCTGCATCTCAAACTGAAGCGCAACTGCTTCTTGTAGTCTGCATTTTTTCTGGAAATCCATTCATATTCCTGCATCATCCGAAGGGTGTTCATCTCAAAGTGCATAGCTAAATGTCTATGGAGCTTCTCAGTCATCCAGGTCATGGTTGTCACAAAGGTCCAGAAGGCAACTGGACTTCCTTGTTGAAGTGAAGCGAAGCAAAGCGAAACGTCTTCAAAAGAGAAACAAGGAAATCCAGTTGCCTCCTGAAAAATCACCTTTAGTATAGGGCTTCTTGATTATATTGACAGAAATGAGATAAGTTCTTAATAGAAGTTACTATTTGTTTTGAATATGAAGGCTATGGTTAATATTTTAGTGTCTGTTGCATATTTATTCAGAAGTAAACTTCACTTAATTAAATGGCAGCCCCTTTTTAATATATGTTTAGAGTTGCAGCCTTAAAAAAAGGAAGGAGTAGGGCTGAAAACCATCTGAGGGAGATGGGCAGTTAAAAGTATGAAAAAATATTGTAGATATCACAAACATGACAACTTTTTAAAATTCAGCTGCAATATTGTGGCCCTTACTAAATTCCAGTGAACTCCATGGAACTTACCAGGATATTTTGGACTGTTAACTTGATTAAATTGATAAATGTTAATTAAATTGATAAATGTTTGCAGCCTCAGTGTAACAAAAGTGACATATTGTTGGGACTGTTTAAAAGAAAAGGCTTTGCCTTGACTTTTTCAATTAAGACTTTTAATTCAACTATTTTTTGGCAAAGAATTAGTTGGTTACTTTTATTGTTCCCAACCAGGGTCCATAACCATTGGAATAGGACATAGTTACTGACTTGGTTCATATATCAGGCAAATCTGTAGCTTATTTTAATTTGTTTTTTGCTGAATGATCAACAATGGCTAAATTTACACCTTATACTAAAACTTATCATTAGTAGTTAGGTTTGCATGTTACAAAAAACATATAAATTAGATGATAACTTAGTTTGACATGTGAAACCAATTATTTATGCATCTAAGCAAGTAATTTTTTTCTGAATAACTTCAACAAGGATGTCTTCAAGTTTCTTCATTCTTCATTCATCATATCCATATAACATGAAATATTTGCTTTTATAAACTATACCTCTCTTTAGCACCTATCAGCACATGCAACCCTTGTATTTACATTTTAGTGAGCAATCCTCCATTATTTAATAGGCTGTCCCATCAACTGTTTTATCCATAATAGGAACAAGTTTATTTCTTTATCTGGGCTTCTTTCAGTGAGTAAAAAAATAATAATAATGTGGGAAGCTTCCACCCTGCTGTTACTATACAATACTGGCATGCCATCCCTCAGGAACCATTGTTTGCACAATCTGAAACTGGCAAGCTGTGAATGCCTTCTTTAGCTTGCCAAGGGTTGTTACAATTGTATGATAGCAGTGAGATTCATTAGCAAGCCTGCATTTAACATTTGCACAGCTGTTGGATCAGCGCATGGAGTAATATACAGAATGATCTTTTAAGACTGAACTGCAACTGGAAGATGCCTTTGTGGTGAACCTTTGGGAATTTGAGGTTTTCTTTTAAGCAGCCTCTGGATGTGGAGGAGAGATAGTAATTATTTCCCACTCTGTCATCTGATAACTAGATGCTAAAGATAGGCACTAAGTCCTGATAAACATTCAGATGACTCATTTTGTAAGCCATCATAAATTAAGCAAATAAATTGCTTCACATTCAACAACTGCTTTGCTATAAACAAGTAACAGTCTGGATGTAAGCACAACTCTTGGCAAACTGGGTTGAAGAAATGCTTGTGCAGAACCTGTTTGCACATAACGATCCTCGAATAGAGATGCATGTGTGAAAGCTATATATGTTTAGACAGATTGTTGGTAATTAACATTGCTTTTGCATCTATTTTAGAGATTTCAGTTGCAGTTTGCATTAATCGCTGGTACAAGCAAAAACTAATTTCCTGAAATGATACGAGTAATGTAAAATGATGAGAGAGGAGAAGTAGAAGGCTTTCACAATTTTTGAACAGAATCTGTATTACAGTACAACCTGTTTTTAACAAAGCGTAGCAGACTTTTATGGAAAAGGTCATGGTAAATGACTAATCTGCCATCAGCTTTTGTTAGCAATCAGAGTAAAAAGTTGCTGTACAGAAATAGCAGCTAAAATGTATGTATAATACTGGTACTTGTTTTCTTAATAGGTTTTGCACGACAGTGGAGTATTTGAGTACACTGGGAAGGAACTTGAATTGTGGCTCAATCATTTGGATAATACAGTTGAAGCCAAACAGGAAATCGTGATTCATTTTTTGGAAAGGGTAAACAATATGCTAATTAATCAGCTTAACAATGCCAAGAGTAACATTTTGCTAATAGCAAAATCTTTCAAAAGTTATGAATGAATTATAGGAACCTGACATTTTGTAGTCAGGGAAGATGGAACAAAGAAAGTGAGATAAACAAAGCCTTTTATTATAGAGATTTACATCTTATTGACAAAAGCATGGGCTCTCTTTTCCTATCCATATGATATTGTTTATGTGGCAAACTTAGCAAAGGACATTGGAAAGAATGGCACATTATGTAAACTTTGCCTTAATTCTCCCAGTGACATTTTTATATACATATTGCTTCCTTCCTCCTGTGAAAGCAGTAATTTCATTTGACATGCAGGAAAGGCATAATACGGCCCTGAAGGATTACTTCTCAAACAGCTCACTGGTTAAGAATAATAGTACCTTGACTTCTCTTCAAATCTTATAAATCTTTTGTCTTACTAAAGAATAATAAATAATCTGCTAATTTTTCTTATAGAACTAATTGATTAAAGATGACTAAAAATAAATTGCTGCCTTCAAAGATAGCCCAAAATATTCAAGAACAATCCATTTAGAAGGAAGAGTAGAAAATAATAACAGCAATAATAATAATATATGCTTAGTTTTTATTTATATATTATACATTTAATTAATACTTGGGATTACCAGAACATGAAATGAGTTTGCATATGTAATGCAATTAAAGCTCAGTTCACACATCACACTTAATCCCGCTTAATTTTTATCATGGCTTATTAAAAATATTTAATTTGATTTGCTTTAAATTGTCTCGGTTCAGTAAACCATAACCTAGCTACTTCCTTATGGTTAGTATAATGTATGAACTTGTATGTAATTATAGTTTAGCAATTGCAGTGGGGAAAAAAATCAAACCTTCAAAAAAGTGATATATAGGTATTTAAAGTGCCACAATACAATTTGGTTGATCAATGTTACTTTTCTTGATTAAATTGTGTTCTGATAATAAAAATATATAAGGCTGTATAATCATTCAAAGGATTTTCAGGGAATTATTTTGGTTGATATAAAGTTCTGAAAAAAAATATTCTGGAGTATGTATTGCGGAATCTACTTGAAGAATAAAGTTGATACAGATATGAATTTCTGAAGTCTGACTGCTTTCCTTGTATTTTTATTCAGCTGAGCTACATGTATTGGTTTTACATGTACATCAATTGGTTTTAAAAACAACATGCACTACTTCAATATCTTTTAAAAATGGATTTAATTTTTTGTTATAGAAAAAAACATCCTATCTCTCCTTTGGAGGATTAAGGAATTTATTCTCTATAATACCTTGATTTCAAATGTCTTATTTTCAATTCATCTTTTAATAAATACTTGTTCCCTTTTCCAGGTCTTGGTCAAAGTGGTAACCAACCCTTATCCATATACGGATAAAGCAGCTGACTTTGTTCAAGAAGCAAGCATTCTTCAGGTCAACTTATTTAAACAAGATGTTGATAATATCAGCGTACCTATTTCTCATATTGATGGTATACCCAATTCTTCCAAAATCATTCTCCTAATCTAGCACTAATATTCTTGGAAATTTACAAAAAAGCAACATTTTTTTAAAGAAGGCCATCAATTATAAAATCTCGTATAAAGTTAAAGCCATTAACTAATATATTGCATATCTACTAGGAACTAAAGACTGTTAGTTTCAATTTTGTGCTTCTGAGCAATTACTGATACAGATTTGTAGGATTTTCTGGATTAAAAAAATATTTGTGCATTAGCTTGCTTTTGGCATTTATTTTTACAAGGCTTCTTCCAAACTTTGGTAAGCAACCACAATCAGGTTTCCACGTCACACTAGATGAAGAAATGCTCTTTTTCCTATTGTATTGTTTTTACATGCATTATATTTGGCCAAAACAAAGTAGGATAAATTAGAATAGATTTTCATTTAAATTAGTGGATGAGATGGGTCTCAATAAACTTGATTTCAAATGTGAGTTTCTATGAAGTTTCAGTTCCAGTCAGTCTCAACTGCTGTAATTGTTTTACAGTAGAAATTTTAAAGTATATATTTTTAATTTTCTTAATAAATAATATTGTGTGTTACTATAAAATATCTAATTGTTAAATAAAATGAGAAATGTTAATTGTTTAAAAAGTTACTGCTTGCCATATGATTTTAAAACATTAAAAACTATAATTAAAAATTTGTAAGGTAGATTGCATATTTATATGGTGTGTGCTAATACTACATGTTATTTTCTTTCTATAAAATTAACAATTGCAATCTCTTTCCTTAGACAGTTACCTCCTTTGCTGCTGATATCAAGAAATATATTTTTATGTAAATGTTTTCTTTCTAAATCAGATGTTCTGGATATGATTGATGTCCTTGTGGAAGACAGTGAAGGTTTAAATGAAGAAATTGGATGCACTTTAAGTGAAGACATGATTGTGAACACGTTTCCATTCAGTGCAATCGTCCCATCTTCTTTAGAAGCAAGAAATAAGTTACTTGTTGATGAAAACGCAAGAGGTTATTTTTGCTTGTTTCTGTAATTTCTATCCTGCTTTTCCATGAAAATAGTGATAATCAACTTAAAATGCTGTTTAACATATTAAAAATTCTTGTAAAAGCACACATAAAAGGGGAACTACACATAAGTAGCAAAAAAAAACCTAATGTTTAATTTGCACAATCAAAATCAAGCTTTTGATTTTTATTGTGAAAGGTAAACATTATGCTTTTCTCTACAGATAATCATTCAATTTTTAATCTTCCTGATTGAAGTTTGCTGATGGTGCTCTCTGAATGAGGCTTTGAAGACTTCAGTTTTAGAAACCACAAGCATTAATCTTAGTTTTGTTATAGTTGCTGATTCTCTTTGTAGAAGAAAGCATTGTGGAATACCTTATTGCTGTGTTCACTGACCTCCTGCATTCTCAACGAGATCCTTTAGCCCTTTGCCTGATGTTTCAACACTATGATAAAGAACTTCAGTCTGTCAGTGCTCATCTTTGTCAGTTCAACTGTTATTATAATCGTTGGATACCACAACAAGCTAAGGAAGCTTTGGTAAGCAAGTCAAAATGTACACTAAATAGCATAATTCGATGTTAGTTAACATTATAACACATGGGGGAATTATACATAGCAAAACATGCTCAAATTTAGTTATACAATTTGAAATCTGGCCATCCTTTTAGTTTTCTCTTTTTTGATACATCTTTTTAAATCATCAATCGGTGGCATGGTGGAACTATACTATGAAAAGTGGACTGATATTATCTGATATATTTTTAAAAAAATATTATAACTGAGTTCATTTAAGTCTGGTAGCAGGAAAAACAGGCTAAATCAGCCCTGTTTTTTTCAATAAACAATTCTTCCTGTCCATGGAATTTCTTTTAGATTATTTTGATTTGTTTTTTATATTGATGTTCCTAGGAGAATAATACGCTTGTATACTATAAAACAATAAGCACTAATGAGCACTGATGCTGTTGCCTAGTTTGGGTAACGAAAGGTCTGTAAGAAAACAACCAAGCTCAGGGAGCACTAAAGCCCCCTTGTTTTAACCCTGAGCTATAAATATTCTCTTTTATTGGTATTACAAAATGTGTTTTGTTATAAATTTCGATATAAGCACATTGTTCTTTTCAAAGCTAATTTGAAAAGAAATCTGTCTGAAAATTAATCCAAAACAGAGCAACAAAAACTTAATTTCACATAAGCTTGACCTTAATTTCAGGACTGTTTGGAGGAAGTAGAAAAAAGATGAAGCAACTGATCAGCATTCCTTTGGTACATGTTTTGTGACACTGCATGCATGTACACAAGTTGTAGAGGGCAAATTTGGTATAGTAGTCAAGGCATCAGGCTAGAATTTGGGGGAGCATGAGTTGTAGTTCCATCTTAGCCATGACAGCCAGCTGTAGGTGACCTTGAGCCCGTCACATTCTCTCAGCCTTAGGAAGGAGGCAGTGACAAACCACTTCTGAAAAACTTTGCCAAGAAAACTGCAGGAACTTGTCCTGGCAGTCTCCAAAAATTGGATACAACTAAATGGAGGGGAAAAACCCACACAAGTGAGTTTGTGTTTCATTGCCTGATGCTGCTTTTGTCATTTTGATGTCTTTGCCTAATTTAAAAAAACTTATTGCAGGTAGTTTAGTTTTCTGGCAAGAGGAGTTGGTTCCTTTTCCAAGTTTCTTCTGTTTAAGTAAAACTATAAACAGTTTCCTTTACATACATGTAATTCTGTTTTCTTTTGCTCTTAACTCAGTTCCAGGAAGACAGGAACAAGAGTGTGGATGAGGTGTGGTCATCGGATTCCTCCTTTTTTACCTTGTTAAAGAATAGCTATCAGAAAGGTGTTGCTGTTTTATTGGAAGAGGATATTCAAACAAAGCTAAATGAAGCTATTTCCCAGCTCCAGCCTCAGCAGCTCTTGTTGGCTTTAAAACATGTTCTTCTGTACCTAAAAACTACGGTGGAGAACTTCGGCAGTGTGAGCTTTTTTTTCTTCTTGTTTTTTTGAAAGCAACTTTAATAATTACGTACAGATCCTTACATTAAGGACCGTCTCAGCTTTAGATGACAGCAAACATGCACTTTCTGAAGCAGGTGTATTGTATGTAGCTAAAAATACATATAATCTCTTGATTCAGGCTTCTAAGATACATGCTTGTAGTAGTGTCCACTTGTAAGCATTGATTACAATGTTGTATGGAGATACAAAACATGTTGCACGGACTTGCAAAACAAATAAATGAAGCCTATATGCAGTAATTAATATGTCCCTTTGATAAAATATATAATTGAGATGTTTTTCTCAATGCCCCATTTTTTTCTTCACTTATCACTTGTCTATCATTTTTCCAACAGTTGGGCAAAAATTATGGCCTTTCCCTTGTTACTGTCTACATGGATTTGTTGAAGAGCTTGTTGCACAAAGGTGATACAGAGTTGGGTGATCAGCCTGAACAGAAAAATACCCAGATTGAACCTGAACTTTTTATGGAAGCAGAAATTTTGATACAAGACTCTGAGAATGACAAGGTGCTAATTTTTCTGTGTGGATATTCTGGAGAAAAAAAATAATGCATGCTCTTTACTGTGCATTTACATGGACAAAATCCATGAGATATTTTTATTTTTTTGCTTAAAATGAGCCATGAGTCATGTTCTGACTACAGTGAGAGAAAAAAAATCTCTCATGCACAAGTTTTGTTAGATAGCAATCTGAAAAATGAAATTCACGACCTAATACTTTGTATTTAGCCTACATTTTCCAAAATGTGCCATGGTCCTGGTAGGACATGCAATTCCTAGTAGAGGAAGATGTGCTATCTAAGATTGATTATAATGTGTTCCAGTAAGAATGAAACTGTTTATACACCGCTTATTGTTGGTCAGTATATGGCAGTATAGGGGGTGTGGTGGCTCAGTGATTAAGACGCAGAGCTTGTTGATCAGAAAGGTCAGCAGTTTGGCGGTTCAAATCCTTAGTGCTGCGTAATGGAGCTCCTGTCATTTTTCCCAGCTTCTGCCAACCTAGCAGTTCAAAAGCATGTAAAAATGCAAATAGAAAAATAGGAACCACTTTTGTGGGAAGGTTACAGCATTCTGTGTGCCTTCAGCATTTAATCATGCCGGCCACGTGATCATGGAGACATCTTCAGACAGCGCTGGCTCTTTAGCTTTATAACGGAGATGAGCACCGCCCCCTAGAGCCGGAAATGACTAGCACGTATGTGCGAGGGGAACCTTTACCTTTTATATAGGAAAATATCAGAGATAACTTTACATAATCATAGAATGACAGGGAACATGTAAGCCATTGTGTGCAACACCCATCTCAGTCCAGAAATCCAGATTAAGGTATCGTTGACAACTGTTTAGATTCCACTTCAGCATATCCTGTGAAGAGGAACTTAGCACATCCCTCAAAAATTGGTTTTGCTGTAAAACATTTACTGTTTAAAAGTAGTTCTTGTTTTGTGGAACCATTTTTCTCAATTTTTCAGTCAAAATCTTTTGATAAATATTTTTTTTTTCAATTTGATCTATATTATTCAGGCTGAATGTACTATCAGGTGTCAGCTTTCAGATCCCACTCTTAATTGTACTAGAGAAGGCTGTTGCTTTCTTACTGAGTAAGTGAACTTTACTAGGGAGCAACAGTGAAAAACAATGTTGATCAGACACTGTTCTAATCCAATAAAGTTCTTATGTTTATTGGACAAAGTTTTTATTGCAATTATTTCTATTTTAGATCATGGAAGAGATGCTCTCTTTGGTCTTCAAACACCCTATACTGGAAAATTGGTTCCTGGCTATAGAACAACATTCCCTCCCTCCACACAGTCTTAATCCAATTAAAGTAAAACTACTTTCAAGTCATCTAAATCGCAACATTCTTGACTTGTTGAAAATGAGTTGCCCATTGCTACAACTTAGGAATCAGCTAGATATACTCTGCAGATATTTTGAGGCCATCACAAAGACTGTTTTGGAAGAGCTGCACACTGGTGCAAAAGAAGGATGCAGAATATCTCCCAAAAAATCTCTGCAGATAGAAGCTTTACAAGAGCTGCACATTTATATGAATACGGACCAACTGAGAGAGATCATGCTACAACTTTGCAAGGCCAACCTCGCCACTTCAAAATCTGAAACTTTAGCTGGAAAAAAAATATGTCTGAACATTCATGGACAAACTTTGATGCAGCTGCTCACAGATGGTTACCAAAGAGGTTCTCTGAAAGGAGACTCCTTTTTTTCAAGTGAGCACATTCAAGGAATGAGTATCCTGTTGTCTGCATGTATCACCGGACAGTTGGAAAACATCTTTATGTGTGTGATACAGAAAGAACCTACCTTTGCCCTGGCAGTTGACATTAAAGTGCAGCTTTTGTGCCTTAAGCGTTCCACAGAAATTTCCCTTTCTATTGTAGCTTTGTTGATTCAGTACTCTCACACTCATTTGCTTCATTTTGAGCTTTGGTGTCTGAAGAGTAGTACAAGCAAATTTCTAAAAATGAATGCAGCCCTTTTTATGCCCCTTGTTAATGTGTATTTGGACTGTCAAGAGAAGCAACATTTCAAATGCTTATCAAAAGGTAATCATGCCAGCTGATTTTTAACACTACTCTAACCATGTTATGAGCGCCTCGGGAATAATATGTTAGTTTTTTAAGCCTAACATTGTTTTAAAAAGTAGGACATTGAAAGGTTGTCTTATTTCTGATTCTTTTATTTTTTGAATATTTTGTTCTGCATTTCTTTGAAACCATCTGCTGGGCTGATGCGTGCTTCTATAATATTGCCTAGGATAAATGATGCAAGAAGCATTTATCTAGATCTTATTCTGTTAGCTTTTTCTTGTTTGAACCTTCTTTCCAAGTAGGAACCTTATCTCTTTCGAAGCAGATAAACATTTCTCCAGAAACAGTTCTCTCTCGGCTAGAAATCCTACTCTTCTGTTGAGTCTATATTTAAAAAGCTCTTCTTAAGATTTAAATTTGTTACTGTGGGCCCTGATGCATATATAATCCCCTACATTTTGGAAATGTTTATTTGTTCCTTTGTACCTTGTTTTCAGCTGTTAAGTCTGTCTTGAGAGAAGCTCTATGGCCAGAATTGCTGAATAAGATTTTGAAAGTGCCGTCTGCTGTGGAATGTCTTGTTCTTTCCAAATTATTGCCACTATCCGATACCAAGGCCTTTACTGAACTAACAGAAAAATTGACTTTAACTCTTGAGAGACTTGGAAATCATGAACAGTAAGCTTACATAATTTCTAGCTGTGAAAGAATTATACATGTGAACCATTTAGTATTTATTTTAATTTTAAAACAAGTAGAACTTCAGAATCCTCTTTTTGTAGTGTATTTTGAAGTGTGGATGAAAAACATAAAGTTTAATGTAGATATGTAATAGTTAAAGAAACTAAGCCCACTTTTCCCTCATATGGCCCAATCCATGTTTGCTGCCTTCTATTCACTTAGCAATAGAAATTTGGGGGTCAATTGTGATTGTAAGTTGAGGATTACCTGTAGTTATGTTGAGTTTATATAAGGGGGGAAGGTTGGGGGCATGTGGAGAATTGAAATAAAGATATTGCCTCTGCTCTGATACTCTTTTCAAATCTCTGCAGGTGGATAATTGCTGATGCTGTATCCAGAGCTCTGGAGACCTCTGCAGAAAAAGTGCATTCATGGAGGAAACATCTACTAGTTGCTTGTATGAAGTGGTTGATCCTGTCCTTCAGTAGTAACCAAGAGCAAGAAATGCATTCCGAAGTGGAGAATACCATGCTATTGAAGCTAGAAAACTTATTGGTGAGGACTGGGATTTTCCATTAATTTGTACATTAATTTATTAAGAAATGATGGAGTATTAGACACAAAAGATGCTGAATGTAGCAGTACATTTGAAGGTTTCTTTTTCATTATGAAGTGTATATCCATAGATGGATCCATAGGTATGCAAATATTTGCAAATGCTAGTTTTTCAATTTTGTTAGAATTTTGGAGAGCATGGTTACGAGGTTTCAAATGTTGCCAATTTCCTCTATTATTGCATTCTATTAAAAAGAGAAGAGTAATATACTTTCAGTACTCACTAACCTCCTAACTTTTCATAAATTTCTGTTAAGAAGCAACTACTCAAAAGTTTGATTTGATGGTGTTTTTAATTATGAAACCATGAGATTGAAAATGGTAGGAATAAAAGTTATTTACTATTAATAGTTATCATGATTTGCAAACTCCTTCATATAGCATTAAAATTCTCTACCGTAGCACTTTCCCTTTAAAAGTGATGAAAATTGTTAATCATGGAAGAAGATTTAATTCACTTTAGTGTAAACGATAGAAGAAACATCATAGGAGCCAATCCACACCTTTTTAAAAAAAGTGTCATGCCAAAATTTTTAACATTTGTCAGTTTGCTCGGTTGAATTCATAAGAAAGGATGGGATTACTCTTTCCACAGAGTGCAGAGACCTCCTTTTGAATGATCTCTCTTCCTAGTTTAGGCCAATCAGTTCTGAAAGCTTTATTATATTGCAGTGCGTGATATATTACTATTTCTTGTCTATCCAGAATTCAGTAACTGAAGTGATTCCAGACGACTGGAATAGTTTTGTGAAGCTGGGGCTGAAGTAAGCATAATTATGTTTATAGCAATGATTCATTTTTTTCAAATAGCTAACCTAGAAAAATTCAGAGAGCACTCTGCTTTAATATGTCTATGGAGATTCTCAGTCATCCAGGTCATGGTTGTCCCAAAGGTGGTTTTTCAAGAGGCAACTGGACTTTCTGCTTTTTATTTGCTTCTCATTCAAGAAGATTTTTCAGTTCTCCCTACTCCCAGTACTCTCTACTTCTACACAAATGAAGTGTTTTTGATTAATTATGTAAGCTATTTTACTGAATTATCTCTCCCTCTCTGTATATTTAGAATAATTTCTATACAGATTGTATCCATCAGTGATCCCCAACCTTTTTTACGCTGCGGCCCGGTACCGGCATCAGCTGGCGCGCCTGACCGGTACCGGCATCAGCTGGGCGCCGCCATCTTTTTGATGAAAAGTGCTTCCGGTGACCTCACCGGAAGCACTTTTCATCAAAAAGATGGCGGCGCCTTCGTGAGCTTTTCGGGTAGAAATGGCTTTCTACCTGGAAAAGCTCACTGAAGCGCACCGCCATCTTTTTTGATGAAACGTGCTTCCGTGAGCTTTCTACCTGGAAAAGCTCACCGGAAGCACTTTTCATCAAAAAGATGGCGGCGCCAGCAAGCCAGCGGCCCGGTAGGACTTGTTCCACGGACCGGTACCGGTCCGCAGACCGGTGGTTGGGGACCCCTGGTATACATGCAGAGAATTCTACTGATTCTTCAGCCATTGGATGAAGAACTAGATTGTAGATTGTAGATTCAGATTAATCAACCTGAATAAAGTGCAGGTTCCACTAAAATTTGTCACTTCTATAGTAATGTAAATATGAGGTGAATTATTGATGGAAGTAGCCATACAGATGTATTGATGTCAATATCTATGAAATATAACAACTGCCTGAATGCAAAATTGCTTCCTAATTATGGAATTTCTTTTAATTTAAGAAATAATATCTAATATACCACGTGATTGTTCTTTAAAGCTGAAACACATAATCTGAACAGCCAAAGCCCCGGAAACCCTGAATACCCAGAGCCCCAGAAACCCTTTGGCCTCTTATAGATCTGCAAAAATTGCTATTAAATTGTAATTGTTAATGTGGCAAACAAGGATAAATATGAAATGATTGAACGGCTACCCTTGTTTAGCAACTGTTCCCAGTTACAACAGCAATGAAGAAGTAACTTTTTGACCAGTCCTCGCATTTATGACTCTCTGAAGTCTATAAACAAAGAACAATGGTTTTAAGCACAATTGCGATTTTACTTAGTGACTATTTCATTCAACACCAGAGTTGTGGCTCTCAATTGTGGTTACTAAATGACAACTTCCTATTGAATTAAGTATATTTAATTTTAATTAAATGTAAAGATAATTTAAATAGTTTGATTTTTTTTTTCTGGTCCAACCCACTAGGAAGTCCAGCATGCAACTAAAAAGCCAAGTTTATGAAAAAAAATAAGTTACTGGATGAGTTGAATGATAGCTCTAATTATTCATTGTGTAACATGGGCAGACAGATACAATGTATCCTTTCTAGAGGGCTCCAGGTTGGGGAGGCAATTCCGAAGCCCATTCATTGTTTCTACAAACCTCAAAATAATGTCAGCATGCAGAAGAACTTCTGGTTATATCTCTCTCTCTTTTTTTTTGCACAAGCTTGGTAGCAGAACAGCCTGATGTTTGACTTAATGTCTTTTAATTGCCATGCAGGTATCGTTATAAAAGCCAAACTTTCCTGGAAACTCTGGATGCAGCTATAAATGTATTATACCAGAAAGAAAACTCTTTAAAAAAGAGATTAACCAAACTTGAAGTGCTTTACATGATGATCACACAGCATTCACTGTTTTTGTCCACAATGTTGAGACCACAAGAAGGCAGTGACATGAATGCTCATCTAAGAGGTCTCTCTTTTTTTTCTAAGCTTCTTTGGTGTTTAATGAATAATTAATATATTTGCAAACCATTTTTCCATACATTTTGTTTGTTGCCCACTGATGTATTCTGGCAGTAGTGTCTATCTAGCGCTATCAGTTTCTTTCATGATAACTTATAGACTCATACAGACAGCATACAAGTTTAATAAATTATTATAATGCTCAACTTAATTTGTCAGTGAACTTTAAAAAAATGATTATATATGGTTATCATATATACTGAATATCTCATATACAGTAGTTACAAAATGTATGTGAGAGAAAAGTGAGAAATACTTTCTCTTCGTAAAAATTGCTGATAAAACTGCTGATTTCCCAGGAAATTAGTTTTTATCATTCTCTCAAGTTCATTTTCCCAGAGGGTCCTGAACAAATTAAATGTTTCCTAAGCTTTAAAAAAAGATATTTATGTGGGATTATTGTTAAATAATTATTGATCTATAATGTTTGTACCAATAAACACTATTCTTACGTAGTCCTCACCAACCTGTTGCCTACAATTCCCAGGATATCTTGCCAGCATGTAGTTGGAGACACATCTATAGGTTTCCAATTTAGACACTAGAAAGTTCTGTGCAAAGTTTAACTCATACGAATGGGAAACTTGCAGAAAATTAGTGTGGGGTTATTATAATGTTTTATTTATCCCAGAAGACCCTGCCCAATCAGCTTAATGTGCAGCATGATTATGTTAAGAAAGTGTTGGGGGAAAAAATCAAATTGCATGGTGGGAGGGAAAGAGCTAAATACCTAAATACCCTTTTTGTTTTCAGAGGCATTAGTGAACCTCCTGTTGTCTCTTGTGAAACTCTGCCCTGCAGTTTGTGAGAGAAATCATTTTGCTGTGCTGCTTGGAGCATATGGTGCAACACTGAGCATTTCAGGTGAGCAAATTTTCTCTTGAGAGTGATGTTTATTAACAAAAAAGCTCCATGTAGAAGAGGAGGGGGTATTGATTGTGTCATGTTTGACTTAGACTGCAATTCTCAAATCAATCAAGAAAACAGACAAAAGTTAATTTAAAAAGATTTTGTGTCTTTAAGGGCTTGAACGAAACATTCATTTTTTTCCTGCATTTTTAAACTAACACTGAGCAAAAATTCAAGAAAAGAAGGCACACTGCTCAAGACATAGCAGTAGTGATGACTGGGTGGGGGCTTGTATTATAGGGTGGACTGAGCCTGGAGGATATTGAATATACCTTGTGATAGGTGTTCAGGGACTTCAGGTGGACTCACAACTATATTAAAATCACCTTCTCTGTTACTAGATGATGAATGTTTCCATAAAATATTAGAATTCAAGATGATGATAGGATATGAAAGCTCAAAACTGTGAATGACAATAATGAGTCAAAGATGCTAGTTTTCACAAGCCCTCAGTGAGACACCTGAATGTATGAAGTTCCTGAAATGGAAAGAATAGGGTGGGCACACAACTATCTTTAGCCTCCATATGAATATAATATGGCTATGTTCTTAGGCATGTGGGTTTCCTCTAGATATATGTCATTTTTACATTGTCTTTCTTTTTTTTTTAGATCAGAAGATATTGTTTTTACTTAAATTATATGAAAATAATGGTCTAAGCCTTCTTGACTTCAGGTTTGTGTATATACATCTTGGTCATTGTAATAGGTGAAAAATGTACCTTTCTTGTCAGACTTATTTTGCTATGGTTTGCTAAATCAGGGTTGGTTGAATAAACCATATATTCTGGGTTCATAAAATAGATTAAGATTTAAACTATTTATAGAAAATAGTTTATATAAATATAAACTATTTACAAAGTACAAAGCTTGGGTTTGCAATGCATAATAAGTCAAAATCAAGTAAGCAACTTGATACATAACCTAAAACTATAGTCCACATGAGACCCTTCAAAAAAATTGTGACTCTCAGAAGCCTTCAAACAGTAATTTTTAATGTGGCAAAATAGGAAAATTATTTAAATATATAATGAGTCTGATCTTAATTCATTTAATTTTAATTAATGCTATAAGCTTACTAAACAAAATTCTTTAGTTCTGGCCTGCCTCCAACTGTTAGTTTTTGGAATGAAGCCTTCCCAAGAAATATTTATACAGTTTTGGAATAGTATGATATCAGAATGGAGTCCCTATGTCTACAATCTCTCCTTAAATTATTTACTGCTGCCATAAGTGTCTGTGGCCGTTAACTCAAAGTGCAGTAAGTAATATGAATAATCTGACTACTGCCATCTTCCTACAACTAGAAGCAGCAGAAATGCAGAATGGGACCTCCCTTGCCTACCATATATGTGCAAGGAAAGATAAGATAATGACGTTGTTTTATCTGTTAGGAAAATGGCAGTTTGCTGTCTCTTTGCTTTGCAGGCCTTCAGATACTGGTATTTGGTTATGGGTTTCAGTATAAACTTAGTGAACTGATAAATTCAGGGACTGCCCTTTCGTCTGATCATTCTCCCAATTTACTTCAATGATAAGGAAACGCTGTTATATAAATATTCTTCCCACAAGAGATAGAGTTTAAGGAGAGATGCTTATCATCTCTCCTGGTCACAAAATGGTCGAGAATATAATGGTAGCACTTAAATATCTGGATCATTTTGCCCCTGGGACAAGCAATATTCAATAGAAATACTGTTGGAATATCTTCCCTGTCTTTGACATATTTTTTTCTGAATCATTAAAGAAGAGCATCTTGAAGAGAACAGTTTGGGTTCTGTTGTAAAGCTCTTGTTTGATTAAATAAAAAAAAAAACATTATGAAAAGAAGCCTTCTGCTGGTAGTGATTTTGTTGACACACTTTGCAGGAGTCAAGACTTTGTAAAGATAATTCACTGTGATCATCTCTCTGCAATTTACCAAAACATACAGCATGGGGACTAAATGTCATTTCATAATGGTTTAATTTTGTTTGAAATGGCTTAGAAAGGGAAAAGGAAACACATTCTTGTAAGAAGGGAGGCAAAAGCTAGCTTTATTCTACTATGAATGTCAGATTAATATTTTAATTGCTATCTTCTGTTCAAGTGCAACATACAAATGCATGTTTTTCCCCTGGTCTAATTCTAGAATATTGCTGTGGGGTCCAGCTGCTGTGGAGCATCATAAAACATGCAAAAGTTTGGGGAAGTCACTGTGGCAGCAACCAAGCATGCAAGAAATTATGTGCCTGCTGGATCGAGAAGTAATGATGAGGACCATACTCCACTTCCCCCAGCATCGGCTTCTTCTTTCCCCTCAGGTGCCTTGGACTTAACTGCAGATTTCTGTTCTTTTTATATATAATTTAACTTGATGCTCAGGGGTTAACCATCAGATCCCTGTTCAGAATTTGTTATTTTGTTTTGAGCTGACTATTGAGGAAACCGTTAAAATGTTTTTGCAAAAAGAAAAATCAGTCAAGCCAACATATAGCAGTAATTTCTAAGTGTACAGGTAGTCCATAACTTGCAATTAGTCATTTAACAACCATTCACAGTGATGATGGCCTTGAAACAGGTGCTTTATGGCCCATAAAGCACTTCTATTGTCACAAAACATTGTGTAGGGCTCCCCCCAATCACATTATCACATTTCAGCACCTTGGCAACCTGTTCTCATTTATAACCAGTTGCCAGAGTGTCCTGTGAACATTTATACTCTTCTCTTTGACCTTCCCCAGAAAGTTAATGGGGAAGCCAGCAAGGAAGGTTGCTGGTGGGAGGGGAGGGGGCATTGGTTTCCCTACAACAGGGGCCCCAACCTCTTCCCACTTCAGAGCTGTGGCCAGTTTGCAACTGGGCCATGGAAAGCATTAGGCAAGCTCACATGTTCAACTCCGCATGCACACATGGAGCTGTGAACTTGCATCTGTGTGACTGCCACACAAATAACCATCCCCTGTTCCCCCACATCGGGCCGCCAAGCTAGAAGAGTTGGGACCATTGCCCTACAAGCACTGAGGAGTTTCCCCTCCCTTCTATGTAAGGAGAAGAAATCCTCCCATGTGCTGAAGGAAAGGACCTCAAATCTGGCAAAAATGCTAGTGAATACTAGCATTCTGCACTTTTCAGAATGCTTTATTTCCCCAGAGGTGAAATTCTTGATGTGCTGAAGGAACAGACTTCAAATCTGGTTAAAAAGTTAGCATATGCCATCTTTCTCATCATTATTTTCCCTGGTAGGGCAGGCAGAGGGCCCTAGCCTCCTGGGTGTGGTGGGAGGCCCAAGCCCTCTTCTTGCCCCACCCTATACAGGAGGCTGGCACTCTGCATAATGACCCATGGGGTTGTTTAACGACTTCGACTGGGAGAGCCAGTCGTTGAGCAAATATATAGCATAGTACAGTGTTGGCTAACCTTTTCAGCACCAAGAGCCCAAAGCATGCATGCGTGCGTGCATCCCCAATATTCAATGCATGTGCATCCCCTATGCATGCACATGTGGCCTCACACATGCACCCCTGCACATGTGCCTCACCCTCACGCATGTGTGTGCCCCCATGCATGCACCTTTGCATCCCCGTGCATGCGTGCCGCCCCCATGCATGTGCCCACCCTCCACACATGTGCTGCAAAGACCCAAAGACCAGCTGGCTGGCGGGAGGCACACATGCGCAGTGGAGCTGAGCTGGGACAATGGGTCACATGCCCAAGAGAGGGCTCTGCATGCCATCTCTGGCATACATGCCATAAGTTCGCTATCACAGGCATAGTATCTCTGTTGACAATCGCTTTGCTCAACAATTGAGATTCCAGGCCCAATTATAATCATAAGTGGAAGATTAGCTATATTTTTTTTCCCAGGATTTGTATCAGAAGTTCTGTGAAAAGACAACCAAAGGACATAAAATCCAAGAAGCAAATCGAAATTTATGTTTTTCATTTTAGGAAGAACATACATTACAAAGCAAAGGGAAAAGTGATGTGGCTTTTGAAGATCTCTATGATCCATGTTTTCTTCTCCAGCTATTCAGTGAATTATTAAGGCCAGGTATACAAAGTGATTGTTTTGCATTGTCTGTTTTTGTTGGCAACTTCTCTATGTTGTTCAAACTGAGGATTCCATTGTATGTCCTGCATGCCTTTATACTTCCTTTTATCCTGCAGACAAATGTTTAAAACAGGCTAATTTCACGAATCTTTTGACTACAGAATTCTGCAGGATAGTTGACCATCCTTAGCTATGAATGTGGGCCAAAGGACTTGTGTTTCTTTTTTTGTGGTATTATAACCACACCATCAGGCAAATGTTTAATTATTCTCACTTTTTAAAATCCATATTACTTAAAAAAGAGAAAGATATGGCAGTTTCCAGAACTGATTATTGTATCAGCAATTGTTTGCTTAGCAGCCATCTTTCCAAGGTTCTGTAAATAAGCTCTGTGTCCAACATAAATTAAAGCTACATTAGAAACTGATTCTAGCTGGCAAGGTCGGGGTTTTTTGTACATGTCCTAGACCTATTTTCAGATTAATCTTCAGAAAGTTCATGTAGGCCTTGTCCATAAAAAGGTTTTATCCTTGATAGAATGTGTCTTTTTATAAAATGGAATTGGATGGGGGATTAACCAGAACCATTTTTCATTTTGCCTCTGTCCTCACAATTGCAGTGGTTTGCATTAGACTTACTGTTCCACAAACATATGTGAACTGATTGAATAAAAATTCAAACCCTTCCCACAGGATACATAGAAAAGTGTAGTAAAAGATAAATATTCTGTTCTTACTGGCCATGAATATGCATTCTGATAGAGGTCAGCTGAGAAAAAGGGAGGAAAAAATGGTATTTATACCAGAATGTAGAATCCATTAGAAGGGTGCAGTAGGGATCCTGATGTGTGAGGAGAACATTAAGGCAATTCAACTTTATATAAGAGAGAGCAACAGAGAAGGCTGTTTTTCTAACGAGACTTATTATCACTCTGTTGGTGATTGTTGTGATTTTAATGTGTGCATTCAGATTTTATTTTCTTAAAGTTATTTTTGAAACATTTTCTTATTAAAAATGCATATTTATTTTCTTCCTGCTGTGTAGAGTGTGTGGTGGCATGTCATAAGTTCATTGAAGTCAATGCATTGGGTTTGACAGTAGCTGCCCTTAGCAGCTATGACAGTAACATGCGTGCAGCTGCCTACCATGTCCTGAGTTCCTTTCGCTCTCATCTGGAAGCGGCTCGATTTCGAGAACAGAAACAGGTAGAGATGAGTTAACCTTTGTACCAGAGGTGGCATTCAGCAGGTTCTGACCAGTTCTGGAGAACCGGTAATGGCAATTTTGAGTAGTTTGGAGAACCGGCAAATACCATCTCTGACTGGAGATTTTACACTATCCTCATGCCCAGCAAGGCATGCCCACAGAACCGGTAGTAAAAAAAATTTGAATCCCACCACTGCTTTGTATCACTTGACAGAAAAACAAAATTTCTTGATTAAAATGAAATCCAGCCTATTTCAATAATGTATATGGAATTTATAGAATACTTTGATTGTTAATTTTTAAAATTCAATCTGGAATCATGATTAGAATGCTTATTTTTTCCTCTGTTAAACGAAAATGTTTTAGAACACTTTGTAATTTATCTGTCTTCCTGAAATTTGAGGTTATAAATGAATTAACAGGTAAATTAATTCAACTATGGATTAATATTCTTTATGCAATTTTTAATTAGATTTATGCAAATAGTAATTTCTATTTTATTGTGCATCCAGATTGATCTTGTTTCTTCAAATGCTGTGGTTTCAATGAGTGTGTTAATCTGGGATTAGGATAAATACAAATTTATTTGCAGTTGCTCTAAAGGAAAATAAATATTTTTCTATGAAAAATAGTTTTGTGAGTGCAATTAAAGGTTTCTAAATGGAATTTTAAAAAATATTTTTCCAGTTATTTTACTTTTACTCTTTTTTGTAGTTGCTGTACCTTATGGATGTTGTGCAAAATGGAATAAAACAACCAAACCTCAGATTTACTTTCCCTTTAACACTGTATATAGCTCGAGTTGCCCAGCAAATACTGAAGCCAGGTATTATAGAACTTTCTAGTGTTTTTGTCTTATAGTTTTTGTCTTGTTTGTTTTGGTAGTGGTCTCTGACTAGCATACAAAACATATATAAGTTAAAGAGGAATAGAAGGAATAGAAGAAGACACTTATGATGTTACCTAGCCTGATAACAAAAGATTTGGGAGCTAAATGGCAAGCTCAGAGGGCAAACCATTACAAAACAATGGAAATATTTGTAAAGATCAAAAAAAAGGGGGGCAAATGGCCATTTTCCATTTGAGGTATCTGTGTGATAATGCCTCCATTGAAGAAAAGTTAATAGTAGAAGGGAAAATACAGTGAAGTTAATTGTATGTATATATATGTACAACAAAACAAATTAAGAAAATGAAAATGATAGTTGCTACCTGTGATTTGTATTACAAATTTTATGTTTTATACATGAAGAATATTTTTATTGTTGATATAAGAATATAACATAAATGAAGTTCTATAATGTGCTTTGTAATGAATATGAAAATATGCAGTTCTTTTTCATGAGCCATGGTGGCGCAGTGGTTAGAAAGTAGTATTGCAGGCTAATTCTGCTGCCTGCCAGAAGTTCGATTCTCACCAGCTCCTTCCATCCTTCTGAGATCAGTAAAATGAGGATCCTCTGTTCTAGGGGGACAATATGCTGATATGTAAAATCGCGTAGACAGGGCTGTAAAGCACTGTGAAGTGGTATATAAGTCTGTGCTACTGCTATTTTTATAATATTCAATTATGTGTTGTTTTTACAGAGGAGCATATGTATACAAAGTTGAACAGATTTCTTCTATCTCACCAATATTTGGATTTGAGAAAAGTGCCAGGATTTTTTCACCTTTTCTATAGTTTTGATTCAGAGGTAAAGAGACTCACGTGGAGATTTTATGTTCAGCTATCTTTTTTTCATCATCTTCTGCTCCATTGCTTAGATATTACTGTTCAACTACTTTCCTGCTATTATGTTGCCATTTTAAACATGTTCTCCAGAAAGTCTCATCTTGAAAAACCTTTGCAACTTTTGCATGCTTATTTGACATAAAAAATGTGTAATATTGTTTTACATCCATATGCAACCAAAGGTAGACTTTCTGATAGAAAATAGATTTTATTTCACCATATATGCAGAATTATTATGAAAATCTTTGGGTATTATGGATTGCTAATATTTTTTTAGTTGAATCTGCTGATTCAAAGAAAACTGGATAAAATTGAGTTGTAATCACTAAATTGGAAAAATACTTGCATGTAATATCTGGAATTTAACTGGTTCAACTTTGGTTTAAGGTTTTCTAAAAAAAATTAGTGTCCTTTTTGAAGCACATCTGTTGTCTGGACTCAGCATTCTCTTTACATGAAAAAGAACTGTAATGTAATTTTGCTTGATTCCCTGATGATGTTTTTTGCATTTTCTTTGTTTTCTAGAACAAAATGGAGCGTGAATGGGTTCTAGCTATTATTGGAGAAGGTCTCAGAGATAAAAACTGCTATCAGCTGTATGATTATCAAAGGATTTTCCATGTCATTCTGTCCTTCTTCCATAGCCCATTATGTGATGAAGCAACACAGGTAAAACTCTTCTAAAAATAAAATGGTTTTCATTTCGTTTAGAGCAGGAATGAAATTTACACCTTTATTCCAAGATGTCAACCTGAGTCTGTCAGTGTAAATTGAACTCTTGGCTATACATTTTGTAATAAATGTAACATTTAAAGCAAAAAAATATAGAGACTTTTCAAACATTGTTCAGAGAGATTTTATACTCTGATGCAGACGGTTGCCATTTCTGTGAAATGCTGTGGAAGATGGCAACTACAGCAACATCACTTTATTCTCTTCCCTAGGAAGTTTGATAGTATATGAACACAGATAATATGATAATTAGTATTTCTCCAAATATTCCAATTCTTATAGTTAGCATTGAATTGTAGCCACTATTAGTAAATCATGAGATGCTATCCTGATCTATAACATGGTGGCTAGAAAATTCCCTTTTATCACCTTCTTTTATTAATAGTGCTTTTTTTTTGTTTTGTTTTGCTTTTCAGTATCAGATTCTGGAAATACTTCAAAATGCTGCATATATCACTAAAGCTGCTTATGAACTAATAAGGGACCATAGCCTTTTAACCTGGCTGTTATCCATTGTTGAGAAAAGGTACACAGAAATTTCTTTAGGGGCATCTATGGTATCCAGGAATGTGGTTGTTCTCTCCCTCCCTCCCTCTCTCTCTCTCTTTTGCATATTTAAGGTAACAACACAAGTGATTAAGATTAGATTTATTTTAAAAGAACACAATATGCAATAAAGCAATTTAAACCCTTTGCAATTAATTTATATAATTGTTCGGGGGACATTGCCTTTCATAGATGCATGTTTTCTTCTTCATATTTATACTTTTTGATACAATTGAATAATAATCAGAAAAAATATTTGGTAAGTTTATTAAAAGCTTAAGAAGGTTTTATTTGACTTCACGGTCAAATAAAATCTCAGTTCAAAATATTTTTTTTAAAGTATCAGACTTCATTAAAAGCAAGTGACATATTCAAAATTTTATTTGCTAAGACATTCTGAAGAATGTAATATCTTATAATTGAAATTAGTATAAAAGTAATTCTGGTAACTACGCTTATATTATCCTGAATGCTATTATGCCTGCAAGTAACTTTTTTAAACCCAAATTGTAAAGGCTAATATTAAATTTATATAAAAGAAATTGAATTCAGATGTTCCAACTACTTTATCAGTTCCTAAAAATGCGAGCTTTTCAAATATAAAAAACTTATAGCAATAAAATTAAATGTTTTCCTGAAATTCTATCTTTTTTATTTCTAGGTTTCTAGAAAACAAGTTGTTAATATGTATAATCTCCTTAATTGACACTCTCTGGAAAACTAATTTAGGAAATAAGCAAACTTCACTCAGTTCATCCAGCCAACTGGAATTAAAAGAGAACCAGAAATTCCTTCCCATCCAGCTTATCAATGAATTTCTCCATGTTCTGCTCACACTTCTTAGCCACATCCGGTAATTATTATCTATTTTTAAGGTATTGTATTGTTGCACTGCTTTGGAATATACTTTTCCTTTACAAAAAGAATTACTTTTTCATTGTAAATAAGAATATTTGTCATCATCGTAATCAGGGGTGGGATTCAATTTTTTTTACTACCAGTTTTGTGGGCATGGCTTGGTAGGTGTGGCTTCGTAGGCGTGCCCGAGGAAGGATACTGTAAAATCCCCATTCCCTCACCATCCCACTAACTTGCTTTTCAGCTCCGTTCTCCTGTGCAGGGCAACAAAAGAAGACCCAACCGATCAGCTGGGACTCAGGAGGCAGAGAATAGATGGGGGCGGGGCCAGTCAGAGGTGGTATTTGCTGGTTCTCTGAACTACTCAAAATTTCCACTACCAGTTCTCCAGAACAAGTCAGAACCTGTTGAATACCACCTCTGATTGTAATCTAGCCCAGTCTAGGCAGCCGTTAATATTTTCTGCTGAAGTCAGGCCTATCTTCCATAATTCCTACTTTATATTATTTGGAATTTCTGCCACTTTGCTACTAATTTAGGAGGCTTTTCTTAAGGTTGTTTCACACTAGTTTGGATCCTGTTAGCAGAACTGAATATGTAGGAATCGACTACAGCTGTTCTTTTGAGCCTTTATTTTAGATAGGCTTTTGACCTATCTTTACCCCCTACAGATATTCTTCTCTAAGGGAAATGTTAAATCTAATTTTACTTCTTAATAAACAATAAAATAAATATATCTTTTATGGTCCTGCCCCCCCATGTCTACACATTACTAGGAAAAAATTTGGAAGTTAAAATTATCAGCTTTGCAGTAGCTGAGCCACAAGGCGCCTAGGACATGACTCACTGAAGGGCTTCCTGATCCACGAAAGGCTGCAATTCGTGCACCAGTTGCACAAATGCCTTTATGACCCCATTGCTTACAGAGCAGGAGCCCCACATTGCATTGGTTAAAGATTGAATATTCCCAGATCCAGTGGGCCTTAATAACCCATGGTTTGGTCTTGGTAGGATTGAGTCAAAGTTGGTTGCTCCCCATCCAGGGAGCAACAGATTCAGAAGCCATAAAATTTTATAAGTCATTAGCTCCAAGTTACATATTAATACTAACCTTCTATAAGATGAATATATAAGTACAATGTTTATGTCATATTAGTAATGTTTTCTAATAACGTATAAATTATCCATCAGTTTCTTGTTTTGCTTCATTCAGGAATAAGATTAACCACTCGGTGCCTATCAAAATCAACAGTGAGCTTAGTCATTATTGTGCATAATGTGAGAAAATATAAATATTTTGTCCCAATTTTATCCCCTGTCTTCTGCTAAATAGAACCAACTTGGATCCTGTTGAGTTTATTCGGTTTTTCAGTGTATTAAGCTCTGTATTGGAATACCGCACTCTGGTTATTGAAGCCTTCAGAGAAATGGGCAGATTTATTGTAAACGAACATATTATTTCAAACAATGATGTATTGATACTTTTGTACAAGTGGAGTATAATTAGCAAAGATATGGAGCTTCAGGATCACCTGCATGTTGTTGCACAACAATACCAAATCAAAGAATTGCTTAGTAAGTATTCTCAAAGTACTTTAGAGAGTTACCATATTATATCAGTGTTTAGATTCAGCAAATGCTGTAAAAACAGCCTCTTATTCTGAGGGCAAAATAGTTTCCTGCATTTGTAATAACTCTCACAAATCAATATGTTGTTTTCCAGATGAGTTACTCTAGAATATTGAATTCAGCAGGCATATGTCTGAAAATTTCTCCTTGATTCATGATGGCAAATTGATTTGAATTGCTTCATGTTCAGCCTCACCGAAACTCAGTGTCAAAAGCTTTTTATATACCACAAAGGCATTGGCAATAGAGACATCATCAGTGTTTTTTGTTTGTCAAAGATTAATTCAGGAAATGCAATCCCTATGTAATCACATTCCCCAATGAGAGAGGAATGATTGAGGAAGAACTATAAGGGAGTTAAAATTACTTTGAAAACATGTAGGGATACAGTGTATATAAACAACTTTACGTTGTGTAATATTGAACACTTATCTGATTCTGTTTAACTAAATTGCTACTATTGATGTTAATTTTAAAGACAAGAGTATAAACCTTTGATGCATTTGATACAAATATTTTTGCTGGACAAAATAGGTGCTATTCCAAAGATCTTGTTAGATAGTAATTAACATTTGTTTTTTTTTTTTAATATTTGAGGTGCAATAGTTAACTTGCTAGTATTGATTTAATATTAAATCTGCTATTTTTTGAGGTAATTAGCATACTCACTAGGAAGTTAATCTGCATGACAACATATGTCAATTCATCTCAGCCTTAGTACTGTTTATTTATGCATTGATTGCCCTTGTTTCATTGTTTATAAAAGAGTATTTTGCTTTTATCTCCTGCAGAAAATACAGACAGGAACAAGCCATGGTTACATTCGCAAACATCAATCCGACTAGCTCAGAAAAAGAGTAAAATTGAAATAGAGACAGCTACAATCTCTGTATGGAAAGAAGTTT
Source organism: Notechis scutatus (assembly GCF_049901735.1). Lineage (NCBI taxonomy): Eukaryota > Metazoa > Chordata > Lepidosauria > Squamata > Elapidae > Notechis > Notechis scutatus. Next base: position 51,288,018 of record NC_142013.1, on the reverse strand, counting down.
ATTTAAATGAATGCAGAACTCTTCTAAGATCTATTTTTATCCTCTGGGAACCTGTTTTACTGGAAATATCAGCAAAATCTCCAACAGAACAGAAAGGATATAGTAATCCAGATCTTACCTGTAAGATTACTTATTTAGTTTTTAGATGGCTCATTACATCCTTCCTGGATGACAGCTTGAACATTCAGAATGCACTCCCGACTTTCTGGTGGTTTAAAAAATATGGTTTTGGAAACAACATTATACTGGATTATATTCTTAAAGATGGAATTCTGAAAAGGACTATATTTAAGCTTTATAGTAGCATCTGTAATGCCTCTGAAATTGTGAAATTGAGTGATCTCTCTGCGCTTAATGGAATCATGCTCCATCTACTAGAATCTCAGAGCCTGACAGAAAATAAATTTCATGTGGCTGTGAAAAAATTCTGCCTCACTGAAGTTACAGATGTGAACAAAGGTAACTTCTTTGTTTTTGTTTTTACAAAAAAATACTCTGTCCTTTCCCTACATGTTGCCTTTGACATATGCTAAACTTCATGTCTATTAACATATAGGTACAATTAAAAGTCGTTAAATTGAAAAAGGCTGTTTTGCTTCATGAAACCTTGGAATTTACTATATATCATAATACAGATTAACATTTCCACAAAATGGGTTACGGTCAAGGGCAAATAATTATTCAGAACATTGGGGTTTAGTATGTAATTATCTGTAATATCCCAAAGGTGCTTTTTTCAAAAGGTAATTGGATTTTCTTTGGGTTTTTTCGCTTCTCATACAAGAATTTCAGAACTAAAGAAACTTCTTGAATGAGAAGCAAAACGTCTTCAAGGAAAACCAAAGAAAGTCCATTGTCTTTTGAAAAAGTAACTTTGGGACAACCATGACCTGGATGACTAAGAATGTCCATAGATATCTTTAATATCCTTAAAACTACAAGGTACAGTAATGTTTAACAGTTTGAGTCTTCAAATATTATTTTCTGCTATTTTTAAGTCAAGGCAGTACAATATTTTTAGTAGCTATTCAAATATTAATTTTGGGGGGCCAAGATTATAACTGGTGGGTTCTAGTGGAAAATGAAATGTTCATTGGCAGATCTTTTGCAGACTAAATTAAATCTATAAATCAAGATACTCAAATACTAATAACTAGGATTATCTAAATTAGGCATGTCCAACCTGCCAGATGCAGACTGCATGTAGCCCTGGACAACTAGTAATGCACCCCAAGACCAGAAACCTTTAGTAGTATTATGTGATTTATACACATTAACCATATTATACATTTTATGTGTGGCCCAAGAAAATTCCTCTTCACTCAGTGCAGCCCAGGCAAACCGAAAGGTTTGATATCCAGGATCTAAACCATTCTCAATGCAAGTCATTCTCGGTAAAAAACAAAAAAGTGTCTGTCAGTCAGGGCAGAAGTGTGCTGGGACAAGCACATGAAAAGCCAAGACATCACTAAGTGGAGGGAGGGAAGATGACGGGGACAATTCTTGGATGGGATGGTGGCACATGTCATATTGGGACATCAACAGAAGCCAAGAAGGGAAGGCACAGAAAATTGAGGGGCAGACCAGAGAGATATGCTATGTTGGGATTTGCTAAGAGGTGACGGGACAGAGGACAGCATATATAACTCGCTCATCTAAATTTTGCTTTGTATGAAACCAAAGTGTTGTGGGTTTTGGCCTACCATACCATGACAGAATCTCAACTATAGGATAGGTTCTTTCAAGTTTGAAACAAAGTTGTTTTCCCATGTTATGCATACTCCTTTTGTAACTATCATTTTCTTTTTCGTAGCTGCAAGAATTTTCCTTACTTCAATTTATATTGGAGACATTTGGCTAGGAGCAAGGCAACCAGACATGTTTATGATGCACATTAAACTAATATGTGGAGCAACCGATACTGAACGAAATGACAAAAAAAGGTTGGAATTTGAAGATTCAATGGTTTCTCTCTGCAAAGACATATACTCATTTTTAAGTCTTCAACCTCACTTTCAGTCTTAAACTCAAACATTTGTCAACTTTCCTATCTTGAAATTAAAGAAATAAATAAAAGGAGCCATTGTGTACAATTCTACAGGAATTGTTTCAAAAACAATGTCTATTAACAGCAGTACAACTGTGTGTTATAATAGGCATGATTTCAAATAAACTTATATTTTTTCAGAATTTGGCAAAGCTGGTTTAGATGCTATTTTTGTATATTGTATTTTTAAATGTTGGAAAAATAATAAACAAAACATTGAACATTGATTTGAAGTAGTAAAAATAATAAGTGTTTTGTTATAAGCAGGGGTAGAGAAACAGTCCCATTTTAAAGCAACTGCATTTCTTTGCAGGCTTGTTTTAATAAATCACATTAAAAGGTGAAGTTACTTTAATGGAGTAATCTTTTCAAAAACAGTATTTTTCTATCAAGTTCATCACATAGAAGCCTGAGAAAAAATATGATAAAGAATATTTTTCTGAATTGTTTTTGAAGCATGCATACCCCTAGTATTATATATCCACACTCCAAAGGAGTTTTTCCTTGTCTGAAGTTTCTGAAATGTTCATAAGAACGGTAACTATAAGAAGCCATTCCTTTAATTCAAAGATACATAATGCACAGTCTTCATACAATCCCATATCTGGATCCAGAAACTGGCTAAAAGAGAACAAGACCACAGTAGTGTCAGGGTTATACTTTGTTTTGTTTCTTTTGTCATGTTTACCAGGCTAATGTGTCATATTCATTTACAAGAAATTGCCTGCCACATTATTTTGCAAAAATGTCTAGCTATTTTCTGTAAGGGTGTAATGAAATTTGACTTCATTATTTGTTATGAATTAATGTTACATTTATTATATTTATTGACATATAATATTAATATTTTTGAGAAAAAACAAATAGAAGAAAAAAGGGGAGCAAAAAACATACACATGAAGTGAATCAAATTGGCTATAATGAAATTTATTAAGATAAACATTTTCAACATTAGATTTGTATAATTAAGTATCCTACATGGTTTGAAAAATTGTAAGTTATATTTAAAATCCAAGTAATATGTGAACAATAGTAAAATCAGTACATTATAAATCATAAAGTAATATAAAAAATTATAATAGTTTCTGTCCAAACAAATAACTGATCATTAGAATATTGTCATTTTATGCTGAAAAAAATGAAATTTTAGATGTGGTGCAAACTCATATATGATACTATAATCATTAAATGGTTCCCAAGTTGAATTACATTCTGCGTCAGATTTACTTTTGAAATATAAAAGTTATTTTGGACATAGATGTATACTCCTACGGGTTAATTAGCTATTCTTCTGAGAAAGAATTCTGTGTACTTTCCTATCAGAAGCGTAGAGTCCTTGCAGCAATTAACATGTACAAAGCTGCTTCAGTGTACTTTGTGGGAAAATAAGCTTTGATAATATTTAATTGGTTGGAAAGGAAACTAAGCTTTTATAAATTGTTTCAATCCATTAGAAATCAGTTTCAACATTGTTGAGCTATGTAACATTGCTACCAAATATGGAAAAATGATCCAACCTGATTACATTTCCAGTAATTCTTAGAAAATGAACTATATCTGTCATTGTAAAACTGCCCAACAGTATACAACATTATTGTATATTTTAATTACAGAAAAAAAATAGTTTGATTTTTTATAATGCTGCTTCTAATACATGATATACTATATGCAGATAAAAGGATGTGCAACTTTAATGTTGCATGTGGTACATACATACACAGAAATGTTTGTATTTTGTAAAGTGAATAATTTATAATATAGTCACTGTATTTTGTTCCACTTTTTTAATTAGCCTTAAGTAATGTTAAATCACAACTTATTTGCAATTAGGACAAAAGCCAATCTGCAGATTAAGCCAGGTTTTTTTTTATAACAATCATTGTGTATTGTGAAAAATACAAGTAATGTAATATTTCTAGTACTAATTCAGTAGAGATCTGATTCTGGTTTTGTTCAATTTCTTGAATGATTTGAAGCATGACTTTTAGCTACTAATCTGTATATATAATGTTAAAATTTTGTCTCATCTATGTATAAAGTTATTTGATTTTTTTTAAAGTAAATTGTGGATTTCATATTTTCTGGTAAATTACCCTTTTATATTAGTTAGTACAATGATTATTATATAACAAAAAAGCCAAAGTATTTTTTTAAAAGGAATTACATGTTCTTTACATGGGTATTCCCCCTAGCACATTATATTATAATATGTAGTGGGCTTCATATTTCACTTATGAGAAGGTTTTACACTGAATTGTCTGTATGGTGACATGGTAACCTATTACTTGAACAGAGCCGTTCAATTTCTTCTCCTTGGTTATGTACAGATATTCGTACAGTGTCATTGTTAACAAGATTTTGATGAAGTGTTTCTGAATAATTCCATGGAAACTTCTTTGATCCTCTAGTCCTGGGGACAAAATTGCTAAATTAAGTTCTTTTATCTTTAAAATATGATCAGGTAATATGGGAGATTAGTAATAACTGATAACCAAACATTCATATAATGGCTCAAATCACACTGATTCTTATAACTCAGGTTTTCAATGTTAAATCAGTTTTTAATAACATTTTTCTCTATAATGTTTAGTCCCAGTAATGTTTATTTGGTCAATGCCCAGCAATGCAATATTTATTTGTATAGAACTTTTGCTTACTTTCTGAGAGGTTGTCAAGGTGAGATAGGTTATGAGATAGGCTGTATTCTGCAAATTGATAAAACACTATGTCTAAGATATATACATTCCAAGTATCTATGTAGACATTCTTCCCACAAAAATTGATGTAATCTTTAAAATAAAACAGCACTAAATTTGGCAGATTAGATCAAAATATATTTCAATTTACTTTAGTTAAAACTAATGTTTAATTGAAGTAAATTGGAATGAATAAATATGGATCTAACCTGCCAATTTTGTAGGAGGTAGGGGATGAGGAAGTTTATAGGAATCTGATATATTTGCGATATTCAGTAGATACCTTTCAATATCTTTTTTTGAGATTCAACAAATTTGGGTTATTGGCCACATTTCCATATATTAAATGCAACGTGATAAATATATAAATTGCTTGGATTTACTTATTTGTATTTTTAAATACACTAACCATCACAAGGACTTTACTATCTTTAAGGTGTTGAAAAAGTATGTTCAGAAAAACTGAACTGCAAATAATTAAGAACTACTATGTTTAGTTTATTGTTATGTACTTTAAATTCAGTAGCTTATTAAATCATATGTAAGAGTTAAAGTCACAGTCCTTTCTAGAGCTGTACAAACTTTAAAACTACAAAATCATTTGTGGAGTAAAAGATATTTCACTCACTTCATGGATGTTGTACCAGATCGAGACATGTAGAACAAAATAAAGAAGAGAAATGCCACAAAAGAAACAAGTCCAATCCAAAAACTTATGACAATTGAATCTGTTGAAAAATAAATTAGAATTCTTCAAATGAATATGAAAATCAGCATATTTAAATACAAGTAATTCATATGTTCTTTATTCTGTTTAATTATTCAAGAAGAGACTGTCTTTAGTGCAGTATTTAAAATGTATGCAACGTTTTCATTACAAATGGAAACTAGCGTCCTCAGTCTGGCTGTGACTTACTAAGATCAAGAAGTATATTAAGGTACAGTCGTAGTGAAAACTAAAATACTGAAATAACACTTTATAATGCCTTGGTAAGATGACACTTAGAATACTGCATCCAGTTTTGGTTGCCATGATGTAAAAAAGATGTTGAAACACTAGAAATTATGCAGAAAGATGATTAGGGTATTGAAGGCTAAAACATATAAAGAATTGGATATGTCTAGTTTAATAAAAAGAATAAAACATGCTTAGGGTCTATTTCCTTGTATTCTAGATATATCACTGGCCATCAAAAACCTGCCTCCATGAAGACAAGATTAAAGTTATCTCCACCCATAGAATTTAAAGTTTCTGTGGCTCTACCCTGTCTTAAGATATTTATATCTAACTTACCCTTTCAGTTAAGAGGGAATAAAACATTTATTTCTGCCTAGTGGAGAGAACAGCAGTACTTACATCTGTAGGCTGTCAGTTTACTTGCATCAACTGGAGGTAGATCAAAGTAATCCAGATAATATTCATAGCGCATAGTATAATTTGTTGAATTAGTCATTTCAGTAGTATAACCAAGGTAGCTTTGGACTCTAATAGATCCAGGACAAAACTACAATGTTTCCATAAAGCCGTGCTGTAATTGTGCAAATAAATTTTCATTTGACATCCTTATATAGCAGAACTACTCAGGCTGACCTTCATTTCTACTGTTACTGCTGCCAAATGTTAAAATGACACTGAATTGGTCTTTTGCTTGAAGTACTAGCTATGGCCCAGTGTGTTATTGTTTGTACTATAATGCCAATAGTAAACAAATGTTTTGCATCCACATTGTAAAACAACTGTTTAAATTCATTTTAGAATTTCAGATGCTGCTTGTCATGTGTACACACCTCCCTTGACAGAAATTGGACAAGGACAAAAGTTACATAATAGATTTATTGTTAAAAACTTCATTTTGGGGTAGGGTTTGGCTGATTTTGCTACCTGCATCCGAGAAGTATAAACGTTTGAGAGGGCAGCATTTGCTGGACCAGCAGGGTCCCCACGACTACCTGTAACACATGTTTAGGCTTTACCACAAGTTTCTTTTGCTTTTTATTCATTTACGCAGTTTTTTTAAAAAAGTGCAGGGCTGTATTAAAGAATAGTACAATCTAAATGCTAGTTCAAAAGTAAATGAAGCCGGCGTCGTCCACGTTTCTCGCTCTTCAGACGAAATACGCTTGCAGACTAGCAATATCAGCTCCGTTCGAAGAGCTTCCACGGCGAAACCATCAACTGAGGGAGAGCGTGAGCTAGTGCGCAAGCGTACAAATCCTCCCTCCTCCCCTTCCTTGCCCCGCTACTGCTTCGGCCTCCTCTCCTCGGGAAAGAAAACGAAAGGACCTTGTTGGTGGGCTAGAGATGGGCCACCCGTTATTTCCGGTAGTGAGGCGAGGGAGGAGGCGGAGTTCGGCGCGGGTGGCTTGGAAAAAATGGCGGCATTCTCGTTTGAAGAAAGCTTTCTGTCGGCGGTAACATTCTCTGACAATCTAGAGCCCGGTAACGAGGAAGGGCCGAGTGCAGAGGACCTGCCTATGGTGTTCCTGTGCACCGGATGTAAACGGCCTGTAGGAGACACGCTCAGCTGGGAGACTAACGACGAGGAAACCAACTGCATCCTCCTCAAGAGTCAGTGTTGAGAAATTAAAAAAAAAAAAAAAACAGAACAAAACGCGCGCGGCTACCTAGCAACACTGCGCGTTCTTGCTCGGAATTCTTCTCTCGCGCGAGCGCCCCGTTCCATCCCTCGAAGGCACCGGCGAAAGAATTTCTGCCTTTCGCGTCTTGCCTTGCTCGTTTTTCGGGTTGCGGTTCTGTGTTAACAACTAATGTAATGTAACGTAGTGCAGATAGTCCTTGACTTAAAATTCTTTGAAGTGACCGTCCTGAAGAAAGTGACTTATGCCCATTTTGCACACTTGCAACGTTTGTAAGCCTCCCCGGGATCAAAATTCAGACGCTTGGCAACTGGTTCATACTTAACGACCGTTGCTGTTTCGCAAGGTCATGTGATCCCCTTTTGTAACCTGACAAGCAAAGTTGATTGGGAAGCCAGATTAAGTAACACCCGTGTTACTATACTGCAGACATTCACTTAACAATTAAGGCAAGAGAGGTCAAATGGGGCAAAGCTTGGCTTAACAAATGTCTCACTTAACCACAGAAATTTTGGGCTCACTTGTCATAAATGGAGGAGTACCTGATCATTGTCGGCAGAGAGATCTTTTCTTCTAGGCTAAATTCTTCTCCCTTTCTCAGATTTGACTGCAAGATTATTTAGGGTTAATTTTTTTTCTAAGAACCTGATAATGTTGGTCAAAATCCCAAAATAAGCTGTAGTTTGTCACTGCTGCTGTTGAATTTGTGATCTTCAACAAATTTCATGTTTAACAAAGCTGGTTTATCTGTTGCTTGAGTTGCATATGCTGTTGAACTGCATTGTATTGTGTTTTTTTACTCATCTGTAGTTTTCTATGTTACATATTCATTTGATACCTATAAAGGAGAATATTTGTAGCTTAGGGTTGAAATAAAGGGTCCTTGATGCTCTCTCAGCTTGCTTGTTTTCTTGCAGACATTTCATTACACAAACTAAGTAACATCATCAGTTTGGGTAATGAAATGTCTTCATTTGGGTAATGAAATGTCTTGAATGGTGGTTTTTATGCTCCCTGCTCTGAATGGAGTATAAGTGTTTTAATTATTAAAGGGAAAGCTTTGTTAACCTTTCCTGGTCCGAAAACTACCAAAACAATCTTGACATGGCTTTCTGTGTTCTTTGGTTTATTAAAGTGGCCTGCCTTTTTATGAGAACATTTTGTTTCTGCTTGCTTTGATGTGTATCTTTCACATTTCAGGTGTTACACTCAATGTCTCAATAGACAAAGAGCAAAAACTCTCAAAACGGGCAGATGAAACTGGCTGGTAAGTTAGAAGAACTTCAGAATGGAAGTTATAATTGATCTAGCAGAACTTCATGTTGCTATAGCTGAATTACTTTTTTGTTTGTTTGAAATGACCATGTAGTTTAATAGTAACCATATTTAGATGCTCTACTCTTTAATTTATCTCAACCCAGCAAACTAATATTATTGCAGTTATTTGTGTTAGACTATTCAATATCACAACATAGTATGTTTTTCATTTTTGAACATTTTATCAGACTAAGTATAAACTCAAAAAGCAAGAGGAAGGAAAATGGATGAAGAAACCCTGAATGTGAAGATAAAATCTGTAGAGATTATACCTGTTTCTTTAGGAATTTTCAGTATTATTTGCTTCATTTGCAGGAAATTCTGAATTAGAGCATGTAATTAAAAATAAGTCTGATGTTTTGCTTTACAGCATTCTTGAAACCTTGTTTTGCTCTGGCTGCAGCATGAAACTTGGAAACATTTATAGGTGTACCCCAAAACATCTTGACTATAAACGAGATTTATTTTGCTTAAACATAGACTCCCTAGAAAGGTAAGCAAACCAACAATGGAGCTTGCTAATCACAGTCTTTTTATAATCTCTTAAGTAGAATTGGTTACTTTGGAGATTTAACTTCTTCAATTACAGTTTTTTTTTCAAAAGGCAAATGGAATGTTGCAAGTCTAATGGAATATTATTACCAGTACTTGTTGCTTTAAATTTATGAAGGATCATTCTTTATGCTACTGCTTTGTGGAAGAAGAAAACTACATCAGAAATGACCTTCATTTTTTTTATTTCAAGTGTTGAGTTAGTATTTATTTCTCCTTCCCCCCTCAAACATTATATCCACCTCTTTATGAAAAAAGTCTATGAAATAGCATGTTCCAGACATAAGAGTTATAATCACATATTTATATTAGTACTTCAAAACTGTTGACTGTGTATATTGTTTACCTAGAATTCTGGTGTTTGCATAATTCTAATCAATGGTTTTTCCTTTTTAAAGTTTTTGGTTCTAAACTTCATTGTGGGAATAAAATAGTCGTCTGCAAATGAAAAACAATGTTTATTAGCACCTTTTCCAACTAACTTTATTATTATTATTAGTTATCATTAAAACACAGATCACAGAATCTTATGCCATTTAGTAAAATTGTAAAAATTTCAATAAAAATTTGTTAATTGGAAAGATGCCATTACATTCTTTCTGATTTTTTGCTACTATAGATTAACACTCCTGCAAATTTCAATACTTGGGTGGGAATCAGTCCTCTGTATTTTCAGAAACACTTGGTGAACAAAAATCAAATATTCTTGGTGAACTTCAGGAAAACACAATGTTACAAGGGTTGGTCTTCCAGACATTCTTTTAAAAATGGCATTGAAATGGTTGATCATTTACTTATTATATTTTGAATTCATAAATAGATTCATTAGTATTATTAGTATTAATTATTACTACTACAGAAAAATGAGAATTGTTCTCTTTCACTTTTCCATTGACTAGTAAGTACTACAATCATGACTACTCCCTTAAATGATTGTTTTGTTACTTATAACTGTATAAATGTCTTAAGTTATACCCTAGGGTCATCAGAACAAAAAGCTAACATTGATGAGGAACCTCTCACACTTGAAAGTCGAGCTAATTTAGAAGAATCATTAGGAAAGGTAAGATAATTCTATATATTTTGCCTTCTATACTTATTTACTTAAATGTATTATGATGAACTCTTCAAATCTTTTATTTATACACAGGTAAAATTCTGTCAATAGCAGCTAAAGGAAAATTTGGGTAGAAAAAGTACATTTTTTTATTCTTTGCTGTATGCTTCTGTATGAAAACATTAGTTTTTTCTGATTAAACATATTAGCACTACTATTACCTGTTCATGCAACTGCTGTTTGCATAATGTTGGTTTGAGACCAATGTATCATGCAGTTCCAAATCCTTATTTACCTCAGTTATAAGATATGAAAGTTAGTATCCACTATGAGTTCTCTGATTGTACTCATGAAGTAGGAGAAAAGTGGTATATTAAATTGATTTTTTCAAACTTTATTTAACAGGCAAAAACAGTACTGAAAGCATTAGAACAACGATTATCTGCAATGGAATCAAGTTTTGCAACTCTTCACAATATTGGCTGAAAAATATTTCTGACATTAATATTTATAATATTAATAAAACCTTTGTATTTACTGTTGCAAAATTGTTGGATTACTGCAAGAGCCTAGTTGCAAATTATAAAAGTCTACTCAGTCTTTGGATTAAGATACAGACACTTTAGAAACAAAAACAAAATCTCCTGGAGCTGAATAAATTTCTAGGAAATCTTGTAAATACACCCACATGGGTCCTTTTACAATATTTTTGACCTAAACATTCTAAATAATTGAAATTCCAATAAACTTGTCAGTATATTTGTCCTCTGTTTTGTGTACTACATACACTTTCTTACTTTGATTGGCAGCTTAGATTGGAATATAGTTAATCCACTTTTTGTGGAAAAGATTATTGCTTTGGATTTCTAATGGTTTTCAGGATATTACAGTTGAATCTTTTATTTATTGTAGCAGCCATTTAATTGTCTGGTGGTTTAAGATATTGATACAGTATGTGTAATATACTGGCAGGGGCTATATACATATATATTTCTTAATTTGTGTTGTTCTGGTGATTTTTTCTACTGTACTTTAAAATATTCAAGAATAAATAACTGTTCTAGAAAATTCAAACTAATATGGCAAAAATAACCAAAAATAAAGCATAGAAATAAATTGACTACTAGTTATTTTACAAAACAAAGTAGTAAAAGTTATATAATGTAATGTCACTGTATTTTAGAAGAATTGTTTTCTAATATCAGGAATGCAGTTTAAAAATCAAAATACTTGAATACAGTGATATAAATGTTTCAGTACAAATAAAAATTTATAGAACTGCAACTTAAAATTCAGTTTTCTTGTAAGTCTTTGTGCTTATTTATTACTTCATTCTGTAATGGATAGAATAGAAGCTACATGTAGTTTGCCACACTGAAATGTCTTTTATGTTTCAAATCTAGGTGGGATTAGTCATCACAGATTTCTCATTATGTTGTAGCACATTTTGTTCATCTAAATAGAACACATCATGCTGGTTTGTCCTTATTTTTTTTCTTTTTTAAAAATGGAAAAAGAGCTACTATTCATCAAGCTATAATTTGGTACGTAAAGTATGTATGTGTATTTGTATATTGTGTATAGACATTCAAATATCGGTTCTTATTTCTATTTGTTTAAATAGAATGGGGTATGATGAATAAAACAGAAAATCTATGTTGACATAAAGTTTTACACTGTTTTGCTGCTTCAGTGCAATCAGTGGCTAACCATTGCCAATTAGGTTTAAAACCTTAGAATATTATACAGTAATAACAAACTACTTAAAACTTCCAGAACAGATAAATTTACATAAATTATATCTCCAAAAACTATAGAAAAGCTAAGATTTAACTGCTCTTCAAAATATTGGCAGAGAGGAAACACTTCTTCACACAAGCATTTTCTTCCAGACCTGAATCAGTAACAAAAATGCTGGTGTCTTCATTTAAAAACTTGAAATTCTAAATGGGCTAACATCCCTGATATTATTTGTTATTAGAGGTGGTCTTAACAATGACTTTGGGAACAATACAAAGGGATATCTTATAAAGTTAATTACATTTTTAAAGGCAGTAAAAGCTTGGTACCTTATAAGCCTATTACTAGCGGGTTTGGAATTTTCAGCATGCTTCCCATTGTTACTGTTCTATTTGTTAAATTAGAAGTGCAGTCTTACTGCTCCATTGGAATGAGCCTGATTGCACTGAGTAAATTGTAATAATTAGCATGCATTGAATCATTTTATAAATCTAATGATTGGAATATATCAGTTCAATTTAAAAATAGATCTAGAAAGAGACACAAATGCATTTTAAATATGTTAATATAAATTCCAAGATGTGTGGGCAGAAATTGTCAAGGGTAACCATGCATGAATTTTAATTGTTTTCATGGATTAATAGCATAGACTTTTAAAGAATGGCTGGTTTTAATTTCTTTTTTTCCCCTTGCAGCCCAAAGATTAACTGTAAATCTGTGCTAAGAGTTAGGATGCACTTTACTTGTACTGACTTCTGAAGGCTTTTTAAAATTTACACAGAAGTGATAATATCCCATGGGGAGAATATTTTTGTTTTTTATCCCTAATATATGATAATAACATCCATGTTAGTTTTGAAAGGTTATAAAAGAATTACTACTTAAACAGGAATCGTAAAAGGTTTCTTAAGAAGACATTGGGGTGCATTCAGATGTCCTGTACAGGTAAGTAGATGACAAAGAATTGCATCAGCTTTTCTGATAGAATTGGATTGACATTTCATCAGGAAGTCATTTTGGTGTTCTTAATATCCAAGCAGGATAGCATGTGCAGGCTTTGGCTTCTTTAAAGGAATGTTGTTAATTAACAAATTTAAGTTTACTAGTTTTTGTATAAAATTACAATAAATTTACACATGGCAAGTGGTGGTTAACAGCTCCTCAGCTATCCTGAGTTTTTTTTTTTTTAAGCTATTCAAGTTCCCTAGTACCACTCTTGCAGTCTCAAAATGAATTATAAACACTGCTTTGTTTATATATGGATTCTCCTTTCTGACTTTGGATACCCAGGATATCCCCTTTATTGCATGTATTATCTGGGTTTTAAAATTTTGATTTAAGAAGAGGGGAACCATTGCTTGTGTAGTCATTGTCTGGCTGAAAAATACTCTATTAAGCTCCCCTTGCAACTTTTGTTGACCAAGTCTTGGACTTAATTCTAAGGCAAATACTGGGACAGATTAAGACAATCAGTCCTTGACAAAAGTTTGTTCTTAATACATACCTATACAATCTCTCTACCACTTAACTGAGAATTAGATCTTTCGTCAAGGTCATCTCTCTGAAGCGGTTTCAACTGAAAGAGGGGTAAGGCAAGGCTATACGCTAGCCCCCTTATTTTTCAATTTCTACATTAATCTGCTAGTAAAAATACAGCTGCTCATGGTCCCTGGTCATTATCTTCCTGTTCTAGAAGAACCAGTGATTTTGACACTTTTATATGCAAATTATATGGATCTCATATCGGTTTCTCAGATAGGAATGAGAAGGGCACTGCTTTTTTCTGCCTAGAAGATTAATAATTAATAGAAAACAAGTGTTCTCTATACAAATGTCCAGGTGTCTGCAAGGAGTATAAATCCTTCCATTCCCCATCATCCAGTCAGAACATGTTTTTAGTTGTGTTTATGTTTCCCCTTATTTTGTATGCTGCCCAGTGTCCACTAGAGTTGGATGACCAATATAAGGTATTTGTGGCCAAGGCTATCTTTCAACTTCTGTACTATACTTAAGCTTTAAAAATACCAGATCCAGTCTCAAGCCATGGATCTGGGGTACAGATCTTCAATTTAAACTAACCCAATTGCCTACTCCTATAATTTGCGAAAATTCTTCCAAGTTTTTTTGTATTAACTGCCTATTTACCATCTATTATAATACTGAAATTTCATAGGACTTTTATCTTAGCCAGGCTATACAAATATTCCAGCGCCCTGGTGCTTATGCCCATGTGGAGATCGGTCAGTAGTGTGCCTGAGTCATGCTTCTCTGTGGTCCCCTTTACAGGGACTCTAGGATGACCCTCGTCCAACCTGATCACTTTCAATCTGGCAAAATAGCTGATTTTCAGTTATCCACTTCTTTCATTCCTTCCCCTCCAGATTAAGAGTGGAAATGGTAACAGGAGGTCTCCAGCAGCAAACCACATCTATTCTCTTTCTTAAAATACCCTCAAACACATGTTACTTGAAAGCAAAAGGTGTAAAAAATACCCATAACTTTAGGCTGTTTCATTAAATGTTGGACAGGGCCATTGATAGGATCAAAATGATATACCTTCCAAACAATTTTTGTTTCCATTCTCATTTATATACTGTTGCCAAAATTACAATAAGTCCAGACATATTTGGTAAAATATAGCAAAATTGACAGTTGGGACCTTACTAAATCCCACTAACAATACTTCTAAATACATGCTAATTAGAAACAAACTAATTTAAAAAAAATGCTCAAAGAATGAGATGAAAACTGTTGTAAGAGAACGGTTCCTAAAACTACTAATATTTGGCTTTTCACAAAATATCATACAAAAATCAAGGAGATATATACTAATGAAGTAATGATGTCCAGATTACTTGATTCAAAGGTATAGCTAATGTGAATTTGCAGGAGGAAATGTTGGTTCAGAAGAATAATTTACGTTGAACCCTACAGGATGATTGGCCAGTAGCACGGCAGATCTAAGGAGAGAGGGGAACTGTAGTGGGTGTCATCCTGCTAGATGCTTTACTATCCAGTCTTGTGTTTGCTTTCTTCAAAGGAAGTCTGTACACTCAGGGTTTTATTCCCAAATATGGATACAGGGGTGGGATTCAAATTTTTTAACAACCAGTTCTGTGGGCGTGGCTTAGGTGATGGGCGTGGCTTGGTGGTCATGTGACTGGATGGACATGGCTTGGTGGTCATGTTATTGGCTGGGTGTGGCCAACTCCATATCACTCACATGGTGAGGCACGCATCTCCTTGCCTCATGACTGTGGGGATGTTGCAACAGTTGTCAGTGTGAAAAATGGTCATAAGTCACTTTTTTCAGTGCCATTGTAACTTTGAATGGTCACTCCACACAAGCAAAGTACCAGCAAAGGAGGGGGAAAAAACTCCAGAGACGATCCTGAGACAGGAAGTCTAGTCCTGTAATGAATCAGGAACAGACAAATGTAATGTCTGAAAGCAATATTGTTTCCCCAAATTTCGGTTCCCCTACATTAGGGGTGTCAAGCTCGTGTCATTATGGTGTCATCACATGACATATCGGGACTTTTCCCCCTTTGCTAAACCAGGCGTCGGTGTGGCCAGCACATGATGCATCTGGCCTGCAGCCTGTGAGTTTTGACAGCCCTGCCCTACGTGAATATTAGTATGAAATGAAGTTTACCACCTCGTATGGTAAGGAACACATTGGTTGTCAATTAATTAGCACCTATGTACCGTAGGTATTATTTTTTGGTCAGTACCCTCCATGTTCTTAAAATTTCAAATATTTTAAGTTTAGCAAACATTCTCAAGGTGAATGCTAATGGGATTGCAGCCTGAATATGGTAACATAATTAAACTCACTCTCTGCACAGCATGGATTTATGCAGACCATAACATATCCAAAGACATCCAGGGTGGAGAAGTCTGCTTCATGGCTGAGCTTCTGGAAACAAAAATGTGGAACAGGAAGGAAGATAATTATTTTAGTGTGACTGATTAGGAGTATATTAGACTTATCTTTATTGATATAGTCACTGACAGAGCAATTCTATATTTGTCTATTGTGTATTCTATTCTGCCACAAGGTGGCACGTTTGCCCTCTAGCTGTTCTTTTTGGCCTTTTAATTTTGTTATGGCTTCATTATTTCAGGTCTGATACATGGCCCATTGGTTCCTCAGATTTACAGCTAAATCGAAATAAATACATCTTTCTAACAACCTACTACTTAACTGGAAATGTTTTGTGAGACACTTCTGTTCAATTCAACTGTATTCATTTTTTAACTTAGTAAAGTTATTTTCTATATTCTCCATATTTAGATTTTAATGATATTATGGGGAAGAATGCCAATCAATATATTGCTGGTTACTAAAGACATTTAGTACAAATACTACTAACGCTAGGATTGCGGGCTAGTTCTTAAAAACAGCAGATGAAGCAGTAAATTGCATATTCTCAACTTCAGGTTACTGTGCTGCTCCACTCACACACACGTGTAAGTGTAGTTTAGAGACTTTATTAATGTTCCCCATCAATTCCCTTCATCCAGCCTCAGAACTGTTCCAAATAAATCCAGCCACATTAGTCCAGAAGGCAATGGCCAATAGTCCATAAAACAATGGAAAGTCACTCAAATAAATAAGTCCACCAAACAAATTTAAATCCACCAGGCCAAACTGAAATACACCCATAAGAGCTCACTTGGCAAGAGAAGTTCAGAGTCTCCAAGGCACAAAGTCAAGCAGGAAGCAAGAGGAACAAACACACAGCCAGAAACCAAACAAGTTCCCAGCAACATCTCCCTCTGCTTGCTGCAATAAATAGCTTTCTGGTGCAGCCCATCAAGATGGGCCGGGCCTTCTCCCAAGGAATCTGGCAGCTCTCTGTTGCTCTTGTCTTTTCTCTGCCCTGCATGCTCTCGGAACATGGAAAGCAGCTCCTCCTCTTCCTCTTCACTAACCATCCCACCCCTGCAAGCTGTCCCCAGCCAAAGCGTCTGCTAAATCTCTTTTGGCCAGCTGTTCAGAGTCATCAATTAACCCAGTTTCTGAAGTGCCAGGGATGAGCTCATTCTCCCTTGAACTGACCTCCAAGGAAGAATCTGAGGAGTCGTCCAAGGGAGACATCACAATTGCAACTGGAGGTTCATGCTAATTCCCACAAATCCATCCTCATGTGACACATCTCACTTGAAAGTCCCTATATTAAAATGATCGGAACTTGTACAGCTTGGTAAAAGTATTTCATTTAGCTTAACCAAGTCCTTCTAATGCAAACTAGTGTTCTGTAGATGTGTTGAATTCCTGACAAGGTGGGCTGCGACTATCACTCAATGCCTCCAGATGGAATCAGGTTATAAATTATTTAAAATGTATTGGTCCATCTTACCACAAGGTAACTAATGTTACAGAAGAAGCATATATCTTCCCTATAAAAATATTCTCCGTTTATATCTTAAGTAAAAATAACTGAATAAATTTTTGAAGTTTTGTATTTACTTCTGCTCACCGCTAGTATGGCTATAACATGATGGTACTTCTCTGCATAAAGAGTAGTGTAACCAGTTGATTATAATCATTGTTCTTATGACCACTATCTTCAATTTAGATGCAAAACGGTGTGAATGATATATGTGATTTACGGCTGTAGATTAATCATCCCAAACTAACCGTTCTTTTCAATATCTACTCTTTTTTTTTTTTTTTTTGAAATTTTGTAAACTTTCAATAGGTTCTAAAATAAAGAGTAAATTACTTTTGTAAGCAGAAATTAACCACACTCATTTGATAAAATATATGTTAAAACAATTGATTTTGTATTATGTCACTTTTTAAAGATGCTACATTATAAAGAGGGGATGTAGCAAGCCTTGGCATAGATACAGTTTTGGTCTTCTGCCTTTTAATAATAAAGTACATTCCTTTTAATAATAAAAATTTTATGGCCTTGGTATATACATTTTTAAAATATCCCGCTGGATTCTAATTAGTTTTACTACTCAATTTTACTATCTATCCAGATAAAGACTGAGTACCCAGTCCGGCTAAAGTAAGAACTTCAATCAACATTCCAGACAAATTGTGATCCTTGACTTCAAAAGAAAGAAACCAACATTCTTTCAAAAGGGTTAGATACAGGCCACATTTATTTCAAAACCACCAGATGCTTTGATTGAGAAAAAAATGATAAAATATTTCTTAAGAGTAAACCTCTATCAGTTATTGGATAATCCAATGTGTTACAAACGTTACAGCTTAATCTATCGTTGAATGAAATTTCCAGTTTTTTTAAAATGAAAAAGGTTACAATTTAATTTTGTCCTATTAAATGAGAATTAGCTTTCATATGTATCTACACAGTAGTTTGTAGCTCAGAAAACGGTTTTCTGGTGACCAGTAAAGGAAACATATTTACTTTCTGTTCAGAAGCTTATGAAAAGTACTGTTATACTTTTCTATTGTTCAAAGGTGGAGTGTAGAATCAAAAATACATATAGAGCTGAGTAATAGTGGTAAAAAGTAATTCCTAAACATTTCAAACCCGTTGTTTATAGAATTAATCGAAAAGCTTAGGTGTTGAAAAAATAAATTATTAATACCAAATGCAAATCAAATATATATAAGAAATGCAGGTGTCAATTTAAATTTAAATATGGTAATTTAGGAAAGGTCATGGGAAAGAGGAAGTTTTGGTTCATAAATTGAATATTCAGAGCAGCAAATTATAAAAGAAAACCTATAGGACTAGGATCAAACAACATAAAATAAGAGATACCCAACTCTTGAGAGTTTGGTACATGACTAATTGAAAGAGGAGGTTTGACCTTCTTTTCTTTACATCATTTCTCCAACAGTTACATTTGCTCTGTTTTAAATACACATACAAGAATCAAAATAATGTCCTATCATAAATCTCTCAATTGTGTTTTACTCTGTGAAGACACATTTCTGTAACTTTTGAGCATGGAAATCCTTCACTGGTGTATTTTATAATCATAACTATCTATGAAGGCATTGTCTCTGATCAATATGGTAACATCTGCTTTGTGATTTACAGTAATTATTTCTACTGTTGTGGTTTGCCTTATTACTTGAGTCATCTAAAGCTATTTCTGAATCAGTTTCCATCATAGACCCCAGATCTTGAAGCCTGCTGGATAGTATCCAAGTTGATCTGTAATGAGCTGGTAAAGACCATCCATTGCTTGGTCTGTTTTTTGGTAAGGGTTGCCTCTATCTCTGTGCATTGTCTATGCATACAACTTAAATTTGTATGCAATTTTTTAAAAGTTATAAATGCGAAGTTCTTTGGGAAGATACATTCTTCCAAAGTTGTTATATGACTAGCCATCAATATAGTATATAATTTTTACTTATTTCTACAAATCTTATACTTTCCCAAAACAAATGTGGCTAGTGAAGCAATAATAGCTTGCTATTTTATCCCTACAATGGGTAATTTCCATGTTTAAAACAACATCCTACAGAAATCCCTTCTAAGAATAACTCACTTTTATTTCCTTTTCAGATGCACATTTCTGTGGGTTTATAGTGTAATGCAGGCTAGCCCATTCAACAAAGAGTGTTTTGTTTTCTGCAAAGCAGAGAGAACCTTCTTCTCCATCCTGATTTTAGAGGTTCGTATATATAAACTGAAGCAGCTGGTTGAATCAATAAGCTAAAAAAATAGCACTCATATGGAAAAAGTTAGATGTCCCTGCCAAGCAGATGGAGATGAAGGAATATGCATTTGGTGATGTTTGTGAACCAAATGATTTGTGGAGGGCTGGGCTGGTGAGAGGTTAGTTAAGTTTGGATGGTGACTCTTGTTTGTCTTATTTCTCATACAGTCAAAATGCTGAAAATAACATATGCTTTCATTTGCTTATATCTCATATCACAGGACACAGTTCCCATTTTTTACTTATGTATTTGATACAACAATGAAACTTTGCTAATCTTGCTCCCCTTTAAAAATGAAAGAATTTGTTCATTTTGGCTCTTCTGTTTTTCATGAATCTATTAAATTGGAGAAGGGGGGATTCTTTCTATTTCTCTTTTTTGAGGTCTACTTAATGAGTCTGCTTAATGAGAATGTTTAAAAGATGCATTATCAGTTGTGTATAGTTTGAAGCACAGTTCTCTAAAATGAATTTTGGGTGAAGTTTGTCTAATGGATACTGCTCAAAAAAATAAAGGGAACACTTAAACAACACAATGTAACTCCAAGTCAATCACACTTCTGTGAAATCAAACTGTCCACTTAGGTAGCAACACTGATTGACAGTCAATTTCACATGCTGTTGTGCAAATGGCATAGACAACAGGTGGAAAGCATAGGCAGTTAGCAAGACATCCCCAACAAAGGAGTGGTTCTGCAGGTGGTGACCACAGACCATTTCTCAGTTCCTATGCTTTCTGGCTGATGGTCACTTTTGAATGCTGGCAGTGCTTTCACTCTAGTGGTAGCATGAGACGGAGTCTACAACCCACACAAGTGGCTCAGGTAGTACAGCTCATCCAGGATGGCACATCAATGCGAGCTGTGGCAAGAAGGTTTGCTGTGTCTGTCAGCGTAGTGTCCAGAGCATGGAGGCGCTACCAGGAGACAGGCCAGTACATCAGGAGACGTGGAGGAGGCCGTAGGAGGGCCAGCATCAGGACCACTACCTCCGCCTTTGTGCAAGGAGGGACAGGAGGAGCACTGCCAGAGCCCTGCAAAATGACCTCCAGCGGCCACAAATGTGCATGTAGCTGCTCAAACGGTCAGAAACAGACTCCATGAGGGTGGTATGAGGGCCCAACGTCCACAGCTGGGGGTTGTGCTTACAGCCCAACACCGTGCAAAACGTTTGGCATTTGCCAGAGAACACCAAGATTGGCAAATTCGCCACTGGCGCCCTGTGCTCTTCACAGATGAAAGCAGGTTCACACTGAGCACATGTGACAGACGTGACAGGGTCTGGAGATGCCGTGGAGAACATTCTGCTGCCTGCAACATCCTCCAGCATGACCGGTTTGGCAGTGGGTCAGTAATGGTGTGGGGTGGCATTTCTTTTGGGGGCCGCACAGCCCTCCATGTGCTCGCCAGAGGTAGCCTGACTGCCATTAGGTACCGAGATGAGATCCTCAGACCCCTTGTGAGACCATATGCTGGTGCAGTGGGCCCTGGGTTCCTCCTAATGCAAGACAATGCTAGACCTCATGTGGCTGGATTGTGTCAGCAGTTCCTGCAAGATGAAGGCATTGATGCTATGGACTGGCCCGTCCGTTCCCCAGACCTGAATCCAATTGAGCACATCTGAGACATCATGTCTCACTCCATCCACCAATGCCACGTTGCACCACAGACTGTCCAGGAGTTGGGGGATGCTTTTGTCCAGGTGTGGGAGGAGATCTCTCAGGAGACCATTCGCCACCTCATCAGGAGCATGCCCAGGCGTTATAGGGAGGTCATACAGGCACGTGGAGGCCACACACACTACTGAGCCTCATTTTGACTTGTTTTAAGGACATGACATCCCTTCCGGTTTGAGTTCCTTCGGTGACAGACAGAAATCCGCGATCGTGCGTGGTTTCAGTCTGGGCTCGCTGATGGAGCGCCCCGAGCTGGCTGGTTTGGGAGCTAAGCCACCCCGTAGAGGTGGTGAAGAGGGGGGAGACTGCCAGCAGGGTTGAGGAGAGCCGCATCTCTCCTCCTCAGCTGGCCATTACTCCCTTTCCCGAAGGCGGTTGCAGCGGTGGTCAGAAATGGCCACCTCAAAGAAGAACTTGACTGGAAAAGAATGTGCAGGAGAAAGATAAGAAGTGAAAGTTTTGGCTGACCGGGTTAAATTGCAAAAGCAGCAACTAAGGTACCCTGGAATTTAAATTTACAAAAAAATAACATCGCTCCCAAAGAAGAGTTGGAAGCAGCGGAGGAAAGTGAAAAGGGAAAGGTTTGGTTTTTTTTTTTCTTCTCTCCCTTTCCCTATACTGACAACTAAGAGACTTAAATAAGAAATCAGAAAAATCCGCTTTGACATCAACAGGCAATTAAGCTGAAAATAAAACAAAATGTCAAAGGGATAATGAAGTTTTCTGGACACTAAAATTTTTTTTCATAAGCAGGAAGGGAGAGAAAAAGAATAAAAGGGCAGGATCTGGAAAGAGGGAGGAGACTGCCTGGAATTAAAAAGAATCTACAGTAAAACTTCAACAAGACTTCTTAAGGATACATTGTAACTGAAACTTTGTAACTAAACAGTAGAACCCCAGAAAGAGAAAATGGGGGAAAAAAGAACAAAAAGAAACAGCTTGCGTGTATTTGGATTACTTGGTGATCTTTGGATTCTTGGTTATTGCATTTGAATGACTAAAATTAATCAAGTGGTTGTTTAAAAGTGTATACAATGGCACTACTTCTGGATGAATTGAAAATGGAATTTAAAAAGTATAAAGAAGATGCACAAGAAGGGAGAGGTTCTTTTGGCTTCATTTTTCAATTCTTAGAAATGGAGATTTGGAACTATGAGAAATAACAAGAAACGTCTGCAAAACAAGAAGACTGGGACAAAGAAGAAGCCATCTTTAATGAACAAGTAATTCTATGTGGGGAAGAAAAAGGAAAGGGGGGAAAGAGAATGGAGAATTTAAGACTTAAAAAAGAAACCAAAGAAAAGAAAAATAATTCAAAAAATAAGTATAATACTGGAAAGCAACAGAAGAGGGGAATACAGAAGAGAGAAATAGAGGTAGAGAGACAAGGGGGTAAAAAGGGGAGAGAGAAGAAGAGAGGTAAGAAGGAAAGGAAAAGAAGTTACAAAGGACCGGAACAAGATATAGAGAAACAGGACCTATTTAGAGATAATGGGTGAAAATTTAACTGAAAAAGGGATTCTGTAAAGGTACATAAGATTGTATTGTTATATTAGTAATAGAAATAACTTTAGAAAATTGGAAACAATGTATGATTAAAATGAGGGATAAAATAGTTAGTGTAATTTAGTGAAATGTTTGTTAATAAAATAAGTAAAATAAAATAAATGAGAAAATTGAAATTGGAAGGGACGGGAACATTTTAATTAGTTAATGTTTTATAAAATATAAGTGAAGGGGGGGAATTAATTATGGAAAGCTTATAATTGTTCCCATAGAAGTATGATATTTAATTGAAAAGTAATGTTAAAGAAGTTAAGATTTTAACATTAATGATAGAATTGAATTGGAATGGAATGTGTTGTTTTAATTACATATATTTATAATTTTTTCTTTTTTTAAGAATATAGTGTGTATTTTAAGAATGTACCAAGCAGAATCTAAATGGAAGTTATGTATTATATTGAATGTTATAACTTTAGGGTATATATTGAAGCCTAAATAAGAGTTAAATGGATAAACTTAAAAGATATAAAGGCGTCATACTCCAATCAGTAACTACAGGAGAAACTTTGTTTAATGAGAAAAGATAATAGATAATTGAAACAGGACAGACAAAAAATATAAATATAATGATTTGAATTGAGATGAGATAATTAAAATAAAATTGAGAAAATTAAAAGAGGGGAGAAGCTATGCAGAAAATGTAAAACAGTAATAAGATATGGAATAGAACATAAAAATGAGCATGAAATTGAATTTGTGTCTGTACGAAGAAATGTAACCCGGGATTACGCTACTTTCAAAAAAGATGTTTTATTTGTATTTTTTTTGTTAAAACTCAAAATTTACAAAAAAAAAAAAAAAAAAGGACATGACATCAAAGTTGGATCAGCCTTTAGTGTTTTTTTCCACTTTAATTTTGAGTGTAACTCCAAATTCAGACCTCCATGGGTTGCTAAATTTGATTTCCATTGATAATTTTTGTGTGAGTTTGTTGTCAGCACATTCAACTATGTAATGAACAAAGTATTTAATAAGAATATTTCATTCATTCAGATCTAGGATATCTTATTTTTGTGTTCTGTTTATTTTTTTTGAGCAGTGTATATGATTTTAGCAAATATTTTTCTTATGTAGTGCTTCTTTTGTGTGATGTCATTTTTTGAGAAGGATAATCACTTTGCAAGTTAAGATCATTTTTAATGTATATGTAAATAGAAAAACATACTTTTACATTAGGCAAATATGAAAACATGAATGTATATTTTTATTCTTATCCTAATTAACAATTATAATTGTATTTATAAATTGGAATGAAAACATAGTACATGCTACATACAATTTGAATATATTTTACAGAAGCATGGATATCTGTGTCTTGGCAGGTTGGGAGAACTTAACAAATCTTGTCTTAGCTTTTGTAGAAAGTTAGCACCCACCCCTCTCCTAGAAGAATGAAATATTCTAGGAAATATTAAAACTATTAAAAATATTCTACAAAATCAGAATGTTGGAAATGTAAACAAAAAGGAGGAACATTTTTCCATATGTGGTGGCAATGCCCAGAAGTTAAAAAATATTGGATGAGGATACAAAGATGGCTATTAGAAATTACAGAATACCAATTAGAACTTAAACCGGAAATATTTTTATTAGGAATAATCAAGGGAAAATTTAGCAAGTCTATCCAATACATCATTATATATATTATAATGGCGGCAGGATAGCTTTCACACAGGGCTGGAAAAAAGAAAAGATACCATCCAAAGAAGATCTGATACAAAAAATAATGGATTGTGTGGAAATGGATAAATTCACAATGGAATTAAAAGACAAGGATGAATCAGACTATTATGCAGTTTGGAATAGGTGGTACCAATGGGTAGAATATAGAAATAAGAATTGATGTATAGCTATAAAAGGAAACATATGTGTTGCAAATGACACAATGCTGTTAATGTAAATAGAGATCTGTAATTTTGTTTTAAAAAAGGCAGAATATTCTACCTTCCTGGATGAGAAAAGGAGAAACATGCTCTTGGAAAGTGGCCTCGACCTTTGTTAATAGCCCCAGAAAGACAAAAGACATCTTTTCTATAACACAAAAGACTTTCAGCTCCAGGGTAATGGGATTAAGACATAGCCCTCTACCCATCTCACCACATGGCACCTGGGAAGATTACATCACCAAGCAAGATTCAATCAAGCTACCCTGCATGGCCCCATGGGAGTCTGACAACCAATCAGGATACATTTCTTGCCATAGGAATAGGAAGCAAGTTCAAAGCCCAACAGAGATTATAACTCTCTCCCTGTCTCACCCCTGTGCTTTTTTGCCCAGGATCCATGTAGTCTTGTCCCATTAAACCATCCTTCCAAGCAGTCACCATGTTTCCAGTGTCTTTCTTCCCACTTGGAACTGAACCCAGATGGACATTTCTTCCAACACTTTTAAGCTAGACAGGGTCAGGACTTGGTTAGAATTTGATTGAAATCTCCAGATAATGTTAATGCTATAGGATAAACTGGGTTGTTTTTAAAAAGCAATGACAACCGTTTCTATATTTTTGCCAAGAAAGCTACATTAGTCTCTCCATGAAATTTTCATGAGTTGAGTTTAAATAGAAAGAAATTATATTTATGAGTATCTGTAAATATAATAAAGTTTAAGTGATATAAGTAACCTAGGAATTTTTGTAAGAGATGGAAATTCAGATGCTTGGAATTAGCAAGCATCCTAATGCTCCCATGATTAAAAGTGGTTTGCTGACTGATAATATGAACTGTATTCCATTTGGAGATTATATGAGCAATATAATGCTGTAAAATGTTTTGGTATAAGATTATTTAAGAACATTCCCATGCTATTTTCTGTATCTCATTCATGCCATGTCTTGTGCAAAACTGAGCAACTGACCTGAGCTAAGATGAGAATTTGACAGGTGGTAAATTCCTCTTAATAAAAGGCTTGCAAACCATTCCATGTATTTTAGTGATCCCATTTCCCCCATTCTAAGTCATTGCTGGTGGTTGGTATGAATATTATGCATAACTAACAATATGCTTCCTCTTATTAATAGTATGGCACTCAATTGTTCCATGCAGCTGCTATTAGATAAAATATCTTTCTAAACAACAAATGATACATTACAAGAAACATTGCAATGCTATGCAGTAGCATTATGCATCTTTTCACATTTTCTGTTCTATAGCTTTGTTAAAATAATACAATTATAAGAATAAAAAAGCATCAGGAAACACATATGAAAGACAGCATATGCTAAAGCAGGGAGCTATGAAGAGACCTAAGATGTCACATGTGTAATGAGAGCAGAATATATTATGAGAAAAAATATGTGAAACCAAAATGTATAAAAGCAGTTAGTTGAAAGCCTAAAGGAAATGTTCTCCATATTCACCCTCTGACATCCTGGGTATTAGCCTACTCACTTCTCTTAACACATTTCCAGATGGTCATATCATATATTGGCCCGGTAATGTCTGCTCTTGACTATCCTGTGGCAAACAAGGCACACATACTTTGGCAATAGGAGAATGCAATGGTCTTATTCAGAAATCACAGGTGCCACCCCAGAGAATGGCTCTGTGTAAGTTGCATCCTTCTGTATGTTCCCCATTCCTCTTCTTTTTCTTCAGATGTGTGACTGATATTTCTGGTTTTGTTTCTGAATAAAGCACAGCTCTGCTTTTTATGTCCAATCCCCGAGAAACTGATTTGTCATCACAATGGGAATCAAGAGCAAGCAAGTTAGCCTTAACAGAGCGAGAGAGATGTGGCTTGTTCTGTCTTCTTTCACTTGTGAGGAAAATGAGAAGAGAATTGAAATGGCAGATACGGAGAGCCATTTTTCTAATGGGGAAAATGTGCCATTGTTTACTGTGTACTCTTGGCTGCAGTTTAACTAAGCTGTCTTGCTATTAGATAAAACTTCAATGAGTGTTAAGATTACCATTTTTAGTAACTTAAATTTTTCATGCTTTTATTATAAATGAAACATTGGACTCAACATACAAATAACGTTTCAAGCCAAATAGAACTTAGAATTTATGAGGTGAAATTTTTAAAGAAGAAAATTGAAATCCATCTTTGTAATGAAAGCTTTGTCAAAAAACCTACAGGATAGTAATTGATGGTGAACAAACAATCATCTTATTTAATCCTACTCTTTTGAAAACATTTTAAAAGTGCATTTAATTCACTGCATTCATTACAAATAAAAGGCAACGCTCTTTCAATATTACTTGTACAATTATGATGCATTATGACTGGAAGAAGTGAAAAAATGGAGGAAGAAAAAGAACCTTCACAATAAATTTCTTCACATGCTACATTAGAGAGATGACGTAGAGTTGGAAGGTCCTGCATTTTGATCCATAGCAGGTGGTCCATATATTTAAGCCTTGATATAGTGGATATTTTTTTTCATTAAAAAGGATGAAGAAATGTTTAGAGATGCTTAAGGATTTTGAAAAATTAATATATTGTTCCTTATATGAGTTTCCTGTAAACATATTATATCTGCATTTTGTTTAATTAATTTGGTTAATATTCTTTTCCTTTTTATCCTAGAGTTTAGGCCATTTATGTTAATTGATAGTATTTTCTTTTCTTCATCCATCACCTAATTCAGGGGTCCCCAACCACCGGTCCGCGGACCGGTACCGTCCGCGGAACAACTCCCTACCGGGTCGCGGCTTGCTGGCGCCGCCATCTTTTTCATGAAAAAGTGCTTCCGGTGAGCTTTTCCGGGTAGAAAGCTCACTGGAAGCACGTTTTCATCAAAAAAGATGGCGGCGCAATGCTTCCGGTGAGCTTTTCCGGGTAGAAAGCTCACCGGAAGCACGTTTTCATCAAAAGATGGTGGCGCAGCGCTTCGTGAGCTTTTCCAGGTAGAAAGCCATTTCTACCCGGAAAAGCTCACCGGAACTGATGCGCGCCATCTTTTTTGATGAAACATGCTTCCGTGAGGTCACCGGAAGCACTTTTTCATCAAAAGATGGCGGCGCCCAGCTGATGCCGGTACTGGCGCGCGCCCAGCTGATGCGTACCGGGTCGCGGCGTCAAAAAGGTTGGGGATCACTGACCTAACTGACTCTTGCTCTTTGTCTTGTAGTTACTTCTGTCTCTCTTTGTGGCTGATTGTGCGTCTTCGGTTCTTCTCTCTTTTGATGTTGTTTGTTTTTCGAATTCCTATGATTCCCATCTCTATTTTTTTGATAGTCTTGGTTGTCTTGCGAATTCATTTCTGATTTGTCTCTACTACTCGATTCTTCGTCGCCTATTAATCGTTCATAGAATTCATGGGCTTTTTCCACAGAGTCTACTTTAATTTTTCTTTCTTCCCAAGTGATTAGCATTCCCTCAGGGATTAGCCATCTGAATATGATACCTTTTTGGTTTAATTGGTTCGCCAAAAATGTATAATCTCACCTCTGCTCTCTCACTCTTCTTGGGATTTGTTTAAGCACCAAGATTTCTTTTCCTTTATATGTAATTGTTACTTCTTTAGAAATTTTGTGTATAATATCTCGAACTTTCCTTCTGGCAAATCTCACATGGACCTCTTTTGGATGTTTATGTCATCTTGCGTAATTTGTGCTCACTCTATATACATCGTCTAACTCTTTCAGAATATCTTCCTTTTCTTTTTCCAATAGGTCTGCTAATATTCCTGCCATCACTTGTTCTAAGTCCTCTTCTTTAGATTCCATTATATTTTGGAATCTCAAATATGCTGCGGCCTTGTCCATTTCCAGATATACCAAGGAGTCGTCCATTTCTTTACTCACATTTCTTAATGGCTCACCAACCATTTCCAGCTTCTTTTCTGCTTGTTCCGTCCTTTTCTCAACCTCCTTTATTGTTGATTCATTCCTTTCTAGTGCTTGCTGTATTGTTTCAATTTTTTGATCCAACTTTAAAATGTCTAATTTCATTTCTGCCTTTAAGTGGATATTTTTTTCATTAAAAAGGATGAAGAAATGTTTAGAGATGCTTAAGGATTTTGAAAAATTAATATATTGTTTACATCTGTAAATGTATTAAACTGATTTCTCCAAACATTTCCATGTATTTTTCTGACTTATTTTTGCAAAAGAATTACTCATATGTCATTATTTATTTGATGTGTATTCTTTTCTAGTCAATATCTCTTTTTTTTACAGCTGTCTAGAAAAAATGTATTTTTTTTGCTTTTTCTATATTAAAAGATAATTAGTTCTCACAGACACAATGCTGCCTTTTTATGAAACTGTTTTTATATCACAATGTTCATTAACATGTTAAAAATGTTGGTTGTAAGGATGGATTCTTCCAAGGGCTCTATACGTACCTTCCTCCCTCTCTACCAGTTACTATAAAGAGACAGAATTGCCCTGATTATTTTTTACATCCCTGTGTATGCTACCTATTCTATTAACTCTAGACTTATAATACATAAAAGTAGAAACATTCATAAAATATTCATTAAATAATAATTAGTTATTAGTAAAAATATCTACTATTGCAGTTAGAAGAATACTTTAGTGTCTTCACCATTTTTCTAAATCTAAAAGACGTTAAGGGTCTCATTCGACCTTGGGGATCAGCTGTGCCAGAGAGAGGTAGTCGCTAATCTCCATCTCTTAACCCTGAATGTCTCTCTGGTTGGGCACCTGGACGAGCATTCTCTCCCAGCTAGAGAGTGTGTAGTCAACAGATCTCCCCAAAGATGGTCTTGAAAGTGACAAGGCCCCAGGTTATCAAGTTGTGATATGTGATCGCAATCATCCTGAACTGAGCATGGAAGCCTACTGGCAACCAATGCATCTCTTGTAGAATAGTGTTACCGTGTTGAACTACCTCATGCTGCTCCGCAAAGCAGGTTCCCATATTTTGTGTCAGCTTCCGAGTCAACTTGAAAAGCAGCACCATGTGAAGTGAATTACAGTGTCATAACTGACAAATTGGAAGATCCGCCATTTATGCCACCGGTTATGCCCTGCACCAAGAAAGGCATAATGAAGCTCTTCTGGCTATGCTCCTATCTGCTATTCCAGCAGCAGATGAAAGACCATGAGAGCCCCCTGATTGAACAACTGCGCCTTCAGAAGAAATGCTACCACATCAAGAGCTATATATATAATTCCAGCTTGCTGGGATTCAGCAATATAGGTAGTTCTCAACTTAGGATCACAATGGAGCCCAAACTTTCTGTTGCTAAGTGAGACAGCTGTTAAGTGAGTTTTGCCCCATTTTACAACCTTCCTTGCCACAGTTAACTGAAACACTGCGGTTCTTTCATTAATAACATGGTTGTTAAATGAATCTGGCTTCTCCACTGACTTTGCTTGTCAGAAGGTTGCAGACGCTGGTCACGTGACCCCAGGACACTGCAATCATAAATATGAGTTAGTTGCCAAGTCAGAATTCTGATCATGTGACAGTGGGGATGCTGCAATGGTTGTAAATGTGAAAAACGGTCAGGTCCTTTTTTTCCAGTGCTTTTGTTACTTCAGTCACTAAACTATTGTAAGTCAAGGGCTACTTGTATTCTATTTCACTCCATCCTAGTCCCTCACAGTCTCTGGTCTGTGTGACTAGCCTGGAGTTATTTATTTTCATTGCTTTATTTATAAGCCATTCCAGTTCAACCTGGCTCTAAGTGGATTTTGATTTAAAGCTGGGTACCATTAGCATACTGAATTAGTTGGAACTGTACATATAGAAAGGAATGAACCCATTGTAGGAACCTGCATCATCCAATCCCCTCTCGAAAGGATACAGATGCAGCCAAAAATTCTATTGATAAAAAGGAAGGGTACTACCTCTATCATGTCCCATCATGTCATCCACCTGAGTGTCCAGCATATTCCCCATCCCAGCCCCAGGCTGGAAAGGCACCAGATAATATGCCTCATGCAGTATACTCTCTAGTTGAAGTTTACATGTTGTAACTTGAGGTACCAATGGCTCTTGTCTTTGCTCTTAATGGGGGCCTGCAGGTCTTGGAATCTTAAGGTAATCCAGTCTAAAATGAACATGGGAGCCCAAAGAATAAGAACACTTTAAGTTTTATTTTTCTCTACAAAAGTAAAAGTTACAATGTATTATGATGTTATATTTTTATTGATGAGGAAATTACAGTACTTTTCCTGAGAAATTACTTTTTGTATATCATAAAAATGCATTATGATTCACAAGTAGAATCTGCCCAGAAAAGAATCTTTTAAAATGTTCCAGAAATCAAAATTGCAAACTTGTTTGCAAAATTATTTGGCAACAAAATTATGTTCAGAGTTATTTTTTAAAG
The DNA here is from genome assembly GCF_049901735.1 of Notechis scutatus. Taxonomy (NCBI): domain Eukaryota; kingdom Metazoa; phylum Chordata; class Lepidosauria; order Squamata; family Elapidae; genus Notechis; species Notechis scutatus. Next base: position 51,256,862 of record NC_142013.1, on the reverse strand, counting down.
CCAAAATAAATGATATATATTGGTTATGAGTATTTCCTACATTTATTTATTAAAAATTCTGCTTCCAACTTAAAGTTCTTGAACTGAACCTTCCACTGGTTACTAATCAAAGTGATGCAAGATATTAAAATAATGAACAAATAACAAGTGTGATATTTTATTTTAGTAGACAGTGCGAGTTTTAAAAATCTTTAAAAATTGAGATGAGCTTAGTTATATCTAACAACGGAACAGTGGGACAGTGGAAAAGGAATTTCCTGAACTAATATTCACCTTTGGGAAAGAGTGAGTCAGCGGACAATTGCTAGGAAGGGTCATTTCTTCCATTATCTGGTATGGAACTATTTAGAATGAGACATGTTATCAAGGACATAAATTACAGCAATAACAGCACCTGATAATAAAACCAGGCCAAATAAGACAATGGCTATTAAAATATTTATTAAGTTTTGCAATGTGTGGGCAATCTTTTAATAAAAAATTCTCATACTAAAAAGACTTGCTGTGCATGTATGACATGCTGAAGTATGAAATCCACAACCAAAGACATAAAGCTGCTTCTTTGTGTCTCCTTCCCACGAGCAAATCTTGGTGGGAACTTTTAGTAGTAAAATTGTCTCCATATGAAATAAAGCTAATCCTTAAATAAAGACAAATATGATCAAAGAGAATTGAGACTTTTTTCATAGTTTTAGCTAATGATGAAACTGATCTTCCCAAATCTGGCAATCTGGATATACTTAGAAGAGAGTTGTGTATGACCTTGTCATCTCCTGACTGGATTACAATACAGCAATTTACTCGACATGGCAATATGCTTGAAGACTACCTGGAAGTTTCTGTTAATCCAGAAAACAGCAACCTGCATACTCACTGGCCAGTCTCAGTGATTTTTCCTTGCATTCCTATCCTTGGAAAGGTGGGAAGCTATGAGGCTGGAAAGGTGACAGGCTGCACATTGAAGGATAAAATGTATGTTGCTCAGTTACTTCATAACCAAGATAAATGAAACTCCTTCCCAGACCACTTATGAGAATGTCACTGAAAAGTTGTCTCCTTTTGAGGACACAACAAAAAACAATGAGAATAGTTGTAAATTAAAGAAAATAGAACATTTTATCAAAATGTTATATAATACAAAGTAGTTACATTTCTGAATTTTTGGAAGATCCATCTAATTTTAATTTCTCAAATTTCCATTTAGAGTCTATATTCTAGAAATGTGTTCTATAGTATCATCCTCAAAGTTGAATATTTAGGACAATGCTATATTACTTGCATTAAATGAGATATACAGTTGTGATAATTTTATTGTGTTAGGCATTTCCCTTCTTACAATAAACTTTCTGTGTCTAGAATTATTTTTTTGGAGCTTCTTCCTGGAAAAATAAGCACAGACATTAATGACTGGGGAAAAAAAGTTTATGGCTTCTTATTTTTTCTGTCATGTCTTCCCCACATTCTCCAAATTTGGATTTTCCTTCCAACACTCATAGGATTAGAGTCTCTAAAGTCTAACTTGTCTATATGCCCTTAGCATTTGTCGGGGAAGAAATACACTGATTATGTATTTGGTTTAGAAGCCTCTTTGAGAGGATGTTTCAATCTTAAAAGATAAAACATAGTAATTGTAGTATATGCAAGTGTATTTGTAGCTCTGGGTTGACATGAGGGATCCTTGGTGCTCTGAGCTTGCTTGTTTTCTTGTGGACTTTTCATTACCCAAACTAGGTAATATCATCAGTGCTAGTAAGGAGTGCAGTTTGCTGTCAATTTATATTATAATTATAAAGCTTGCCTGTCAGTGTTGGTGGGGATGATCTTAGAGATTCATTGATTGGACTGTTTACTGTTGGCTTCTTTGGCAGAATGCATTCACGGACACCAACTAGCAATCAGAAGACATGGTGAAAATTCTTTAATTTCATAACATATAGACAGATTTAATCATAGTTTCAATTGGGAAAATGTGACCATCCTAGACCAAATCAAATTAAAAAAAACATTTTATGATCTTTCTTGCCACAGTATGTAAGTGAATCACTGCAGTTGTTGAATTAGTAACTAGGATGTTAAGTGAACCTGGTTTCCCCATTGACTTTGCTTGTCAAAAGGTTGCAAAAGGTGATCACATGACTCCAGGACACTGCAGCTGTCATAAATACAGGCACACACTTCACACGACCAAGGGAATGCTGCCACTGTTGTAAGTGTGAAAATGGTCATAAGCCACTTTATACATGACCACGGCAATTTTGAATGGTTACTAAATAAATGGTTGCAGGGCAAGAATTAGCTGTATTGATTTGTAACTCAAGGCTAAAAGAATCAAGCTAATTTAAAAACTATTAAGATCTCTCTTGATTCTGGTAGTATCACTGTATTTGCAACCATAATAAAATCAGATTCTTCAAAAATAGGCTCAAGGAAAAGGTAGCTTATTATCTTTCCCCTAGAGAGTGTTTTCTTTTTGCATACAACCAGACATACTCAACAGGAAGCAAAAGGCTAGATTATACAAGATTTATTTTATTTCCCTTTTGTAGGGAACAGAGGTGAATTGGTTTTTGTTACCATATGACCTGCGGCGTTTGGGGTAGGACCTTGAGTTTTGTTCCTTGCTTTCAGCACTGTAAGGTCAGCAGATTTGAAAGCAATCATAAATCAAACTGCTTTTGAGGGTTTGGGGAGTGGAAGTGGTGCCGGTGTCAGTTTCTACACAGAGAAGAAAAACAGTTTGGCTGTAACTGGTACGGTGGGAATATGGTTAATGTCTACTTAGGACTCTGATTAGAACCCATTAACAGGAAACAGGCACGAACTGGCTGATTTAAGGATATCTTGGTATTTAAGGAGACCTCCTGTTGGTCTGAGCTGAACATAATCAAGCTGTGATGGCTCTGGAAATTTTCACAGCTGATTGGAAAACAAGTGGTAGGTGACATGGCTGTTTCCCAATTTAATGGATCTCAAGAGAAAAGATAATGTTTTTCTATCATCTAAAATCCCTTTGAAGCCTTTTTTTTTAAAAAAGATTGATATTCTTGTCTGATGTAAATTTCCTCACACAAATCAGTACATAACAAATTCAGAATTTCATATTAAGCAGAAGACAGCAATATTTTATAAGGTTTATCAGTTAGGTATATTTTTTGATTATATTCTGTGTCTTCATTAAAATTCCGTTAAATTAGTACCATGCAGATAATTTGTGTATTTTTCCCTTGCATGTAATTTAATCATTATCAATTCTGATTAATTAGTCAGTTATGGTTACCTAACTGCCATTTGCCATAATATGTAGCCTAACCATTTCCCTTTTTTCATTACTCCTTTGACATAATAGTTTGAACTCTGACTAATACAGCTAACAATGCATTTTAAAAAATTAAACAGATGATATTTCTTCTTGGCATAGAATTCATGGCCTGGTCTTTTGAATTACTCCTTAGCAGGTTGTTCAGAATTGCATGCTATCAATACAATCCTATTCATTTATTCAGAAATATTGCTTACCGTTACATAAGGGAACTAAGCAGAGAAGATTATCAATTGGAATCAATAAGACTGTTATATAATATACAGCAATTTAACTCTTCAGTTTAGTATTTATTTTCAATAACTTGATTTCATTAATAAATGAATATGACCTATCTAAAAATAATTTCTAGCCTCATTCTTTGAGGATGCCAATGAATGTGTTTAAGTCATCTTGGTGTCATTCAATATTAATATCAAAATTCTCAGTTATCTTAGAACAATCATTTTAATTTAGAAATGGTCTTCAGAAATGTTGCATCCATATGCTTATGAAACTGAGAATATACATATAAACATAAGACTTGAGAAAGAAAATAAGTTGCAGGACAGATGGTTTTGAAAATTTTGATGAGTTTAAGGATTAACCGGGCCATAAGAAATTATATCACCGCAATTTGTTAGTGTTATGTTGTTATTTATTATCACTGAACAGTGTTCTCTTTTAGCTATAAAATGCCAAATGCTTAAATATGTAGAAACCAAGTTGTCCTCCTCCAGCTGGTCCCATTTCAAGTGCCAGATGCATTATCTCATTTATTTCAGACCTGCCAAAAGATATTAATGTGCTACATTATACTTCTCATATTGTCAGTGAGTTTTGATTAAATCTTATTATGGGGTTATTAATCTGCTTGTCTGAAACTAATCTCTATGTTCCATATTAGAATTGTGATCTTGGCACCTGGCATATGGAGGCAAGAGCATATCACTCCTAAAACTTTCTCTCTGAAAGGCTTTATGGTTGTGGTTTTTCTCCTAACACAATTGCTGAAGATTAGATGCATGCCATTGAATACAACTTAATATCCTCCGTGCTCAAAACACTAGCATGGACCACATACCAATGCAACTTGAGACTCTTTGCCAACTAAGAGTTACTCAGGGTCCTACAATTGTCATCCCCCTCTAGTGCATTTGTTTATTGCATGGAATATTTTGCATCAGTGAAAAAGACCCAGAGACAACCTTTTCTATTACTAATATTCTTGATGGGACTTGGAATGAAAACATCCAAAACAAAAAAAAGAATCAAAAAGAAAGATATCTCGGAGGCAGATCTCAAAACAATGGGTTTCCACCAGAAGTATCTGAAATTGTGCAAATGACTAAGTGGGGTGTTGCACTGTTATAAGCTCTGCTCCCTTTGTATCTCCATGACAAACAAAAGATTGGTGTTTGTATTATGATAGTGTAAAGGTAGTTCTCAACTTACAACCATTAGTTTAATGACCATTTGTAGTTATAATGGTAGTTTAAAAAGTGACTTATGACCATGTTTCACACTTATGACTGTTGCAGCATCCCCATGGTTATGTGATCAAAATTTGGATGCTTGGCAACTGGTTCATATCTGTGACGGTTGCAGTGTCCCAGAGTCATGTCCTTTTGAGACCTTCTGACAAGGTCAGTCAATGAAAAAACCAGATTTATTTAGCAGCTGTGTTTCTAACTTACCAACTGCAATGATTCACTTGTGGAAAGAAAGATCACAGAATGGGGCAAAACGTATTTAACAACTGTTTCGCAAGCAACAGAAATTTTGGGCTCAATTGTGGTTGTAAAGTCGAGGACTACCTGTAGTCCTTGTTTCATCATCCCTTCCCCTCCATCTCTGGATAGCCATACTCACGTTAGTCCTACTAGAAACGAAATAAATCTATAGGATGAACCTGATATTTGTACTTTTGTTGGAATATTGAGACACTGTGAGTCCTCATTGTACGACTGCCATTCTCCAATCTCTTGAATCCATTTTGAAGCCTCTCATGAGATCCTCACTCAGGTCACAAACGACCAGGCTGAAATTATCCTAATTTGAGCACATTATGTGAAGACAAAGTTCTCTGGAAAAGACTGTAATGCTGGGAGAGGAAACTGAAGAAGAGGACAACCAGCAGCAATGTGGACAGACTTGTTGCATGCTGAGAGGTTAGGGACAGATCGCCACAGAGAAAAATCAATTTGTATGGTATCTAAGAATCAGAAGTGACTTGATGGCACATAATCATTTGAACAATCATGTGACCTTCTTCATTGCTGCAAGTTCTTGGAATGCAGAGAGTCGGGAATCAATGCCCTCCAGTTGGCCAAAAAGAAAGTGCAAAAGTTATTTCAGTCAAAGACCAGTTTCAAGTATTTCACTCCTTACTCCATAAAATTAAATAGAAGAGCATGGGATGACATGATATGGCATGAAATGAAATAAAACAAAATGAAATGCTAGGGTTTCTCCCTATTTACATATTTGGAACAAACTTCTGAACCATTGCTATAAAGGAATAGCTGAAAAGCTACCACCAAATCATAATTCCTCCACTGCACTTCAAAACCGATTGCTAGGATGAATTATGCGCCATCGTTTCTTTTCTATGGTTGTAAAGATGGTTGTCTATTCTTACAGTGGTTGGAGTAGAAGACATAAGGAGATGCATCCCAAATTATGTTTGAAGAAGGAATAGGTTCTGTAGATATTGGTGAAAGGCTTGCGGTCCTATAGCAACAAAAATCCCCTTGTCTTCACTGCATTTCACAAAAATATTAGCATGCACACACACTCAGAGCCCAAGAAGCGTGACAGAACAAAAAGTCTCTATTAGTGTCATTGACTGACAAACCAAAATTTTGAAAAAAAATTTTTGTTGAAATAACAACGTAACTGAGAATGAGTGACTAGCCCTGAATAACATAATGAGATTCCAATACATACAGGGAAATTTATTCTTCTCACCATATCTTACTGCATTGTTTTAAAAACTTGGTAACTTCAAGATGCATGGACTTCAACTCCCAGAATTTTATGACTTGAAATCCACATATCTTAAAATTGCCAAATTTTAAAAATATTGCCTTAGTCGGTGACACTTCAGATACCAAGCAAATACCAACTCAAATGAAACAATAACTTTAGACAGAACTATAGGAGAAAGAGATCCTGAAGCACTGCTCTGATTTCAGTAAATATTCCTGTGATTATTTAATCCATTTTAGGTCTAGGTTTTTCAAGCTGGAGTCTGAATTTCTTCAATCTCTTCAAATATCAAAGGTAGGGTTATGGATGTTCTACCTAAGAATCTTGCAAAGAAAAAGGAACCTTGAATTATCAAACAAATATGTGGGGCCAACACTCTAATTTATGGGCAAACATCTGTTCTTTCCCAGCTGTTGTCAGAAGCACATTTGATGGTAGACTTTTCTTATCATTAGCACAAAAATAACCATCCAGCTCATCTTTAAAATCAGAGGCTGGAATTTAAAAAATTGGGTATTTTTTAGAAGACTTGCATTGGTTTTCCCTAACCACAAGTGACTTTGGTTGCATTTTGTTGGAACCATTTTGATCTCTGTCATTTTTCTGTGGTTCTCTTCACTTGTGGGTTGCAGTGGATTTTACATCTCTTAAACAGCTTTGCAATTTAGGAACATACTGACTGCTTCCTGTTGTTGTTACACACAAGATTTTCTTTAGTGTGGAAGGTAGGAACTTGCTGCTTTTCTACAATTTTGACAGGTTCCATCTCACAGGGTTGTTGTCATGATAAAAATAAGAGAAAGTATCCTTGCTGTCCTTGTGGAATCCTGTTCTTCCAATGTGTGGGGTTTTTAAAAATTGGATTATAAATCAAAGCACCCCCATTTTTTAGGCTTTGAGGTTCTTCTTAACTTTTCCCCTTGTTGCTTTTATCTTTGCCTGTTTGAATTTGATTTCTACTATTGTAATTTTGTTGTACATGTTTATAATCTGTACCCTGGAAGTTCTTACAAGCTAATGGAGGAACATAAAACTTTTAAATATATAATATTTATATTTCAGTTGTCTGAAAGAAGCAACCATATAAAGGAAGGAATTTAAGAGAGAGTGACCACAGTGACAAGCGACACAGAAATTCCACTGAAATATGGGGTTTTTTTTGCTCATAGAACTTCCATTGAGAAGAATGGCTGAGAGAGGGAAAAAGAAGTTGGTGAACTTAACTCTGCGGTCAGGATTTCCTTTTATTTTCTCATTGGTGAGGTATGTCTGGACGATCCAGAAGCAACATGTGGCTTTAAAGGTACAGTTAAAAAAAAACCCTCGGTAAAACCTTTCAAAGCTTAATAATATCAAACTCTGACAGACTTTGCCAATTTCGCATGTCAGAGAACAGGTCTGAAAAGTATTTTAAATGCTTATTTTCAATGTTAAAACATTTAATCATAACCTAAACAATTAGATGCGTTTTTTAACCAGAGTCAGAAATTCTGTTTGTTTTGGTTTTTCTGCCCTAAAATATAACCTTGGGGTAATACATCATATTTATATTAGGATTGATAACTTCAGTTTATGCATAGCTGTTTTGGAAGTAAAACCATCACTTTGTTTTTATAGCTAGGCAATTTCTAGGCATGTTAATAAATGAATTAACAGTGCTTAAGATTTAACATATTAAAGTTTGAATGGTTTAAACAGCTCTTTTGCTCCAGCATGCTGTTAATCTTTACCTATAAGGCATAAACCAAAGTCTCTTGTGGTTGATTAGATATTATTTGGTATCCAAATGGTGTTTATAGCGCTTATGGCACTTTTTCAAATGGAAAACCCCTCCTTCTTCAGGCTAGCATTTCTCTCTCTCCCACCCCCTGGATTTACACACAAGTGGAAGAGCTGCAGCTGTAAGAACAGTTGCTCAGATTGCCTTCACAGACAACCCTACTTTTTTCTTACTAAGCTTTTCAAAATATCAGAATAACAGAATGACAGAGTTGGAAGTGACTTTGGTGGTCTTCTAGTTCCACCCCTTAAGCAGGAACACCCATTTCAGATAAATGGCTGTCCAATCTCTTCTTAAAAACCGCCAGTGATATTTGGTTTCATGATCTCAGAATATATACATAAGTATTGAAGAGCAGTAAGTGAGAGTTTTACACTTATAATTAGTTCCAACTTCCACCATTTTTACTTACAACTGAATACTTACAACTGAATACTATTGTATTTTATATCCTAGAAAAATATAAATATTGCTGACTGCCCATGTAAAAAACTTTTCACAGTCAAAAAGCATTAAAACTTCCAAGAAAGAAATTCATTCTTTCAGTTTTAGAAGCTGTTATCACAGCAGTCCTGGGCTGCTATAAGTTCAGATGAAGTGAATACCTCCATTTACCAAATACATTGTGCCTCTGGTACATTTTCTCACTATCTTGATCCTCTGTTACTGTTACATTAATATAACATCTCCAAGTTTAAGAGAGCCATCAATTCATGCTATTCCAATATTTCAAGCATCTAGCCAATCTTATATTGAAAAGTTAAGCAGAGTCAACCTGATTAGTATGTGGATTTGAGAACACTCCGAAAATCTCAGGTTTTATTTATTTAGAAAATTTATATGGCTGCCCACACACTGTCAGTGACTCTGGATGGTTTACAAAAAATTAGGACTGCTAAAGCAGCATCTACATATAAACCATTTCAGTACTGTTGTCAAGAAAATAACAATGTTTATAATGTCACTAGATTTTGCATTATCCTATATAAGTACAGGTAGTCCTTGACTTACGACCACAATTGAGCTCAAAATTTCTGTTGTTAAGTGAAACATTTGTTAAGTGAGTTTTTTTCTCATCTTATAAGCCAGTGTTGGCTAACCTTTTTAGGTTCCTGTGCCGAAAATTATGTGTGCGCTTGTGCTTGCACGCCAGCATCCAGAAAGCAATGCGCGGAGCCCCCCCATGCCCCCTGCACATACGTACATGACCCCTGTGCATACGCCACGTGTCTCTGTGCATGTGTGTGCATCTCCCGCACACCCCGCCCCCCGTGCATGCATGCCAGATACCTATCAATCAGCTGTCGGGTGGGCGGCATGCGCGCATGCGCAGTGGGGCTCTTCCGGGCAACCTCTCATGTGCCGGCAGAAGTGGCTCTGCATGCCATAGGTTCGCCATCACGGTTATAAGCTTTCTTGCCACAGTTATTAAGAGAATCATTGCAATTAATAAGCTAGTAACATGGTTATTAAGTGAATTCGGCTTCCCCATTGACTTTGCTTGTTAGAAGGTTGCAAATAGTGATCATGTGACCTTAGGACACAGCAGCAGTCATAAATATTAACCAGTTGCCAAGTATCTGAATTTTGGTCATCGGATCATGGGGATCCTGGAAAGGTTGTAACTGTAAAAAATGGTCATAAGTCACATTTTTCAGTGCTGTTTTAACTTTGAACAGTCATTAAATGTTGTAAGTCGAGGACTACCTGTATGAATCAGTAAACATGGCACTGCAACCCTGCCTGCTCTTACTTGGTAGTAGAGGCAGTCCTTAATTTACACTCATTCATTTAGTGAGTTTTGAAGTTACAACAGCACTGAAAAAAGTGACTTCTAACTGGTCCTTGCATGACGACTGTTGCAGCATCTCCACAGTCACAGGATCAAAATTTGGGTACTTGGCAACTCACATCTATTTGCAATGATTGCGATGTTTTGGGGTCGTATGATCACAATTTTCCTTTCCAGCTGGCTCCTGACAAGCAAAATCTACAGATGCAGGATTTGCTTAAGATCAAATTGATTCACTTAACAACTGTGGCAAAAAAGCTCATAAAAATCAGGTGCAACTTGCACAGCAACAGCTTTGCTTAGGAAATTATTGTCCCAACTGTGATGGTAAGTCCAGGGCTACCTATAATTTATTTTTACAATAGTTAATACAATAATGTAAAGAACTGGGCTGTGTTTTTCTCTCCACATGACATTGATTCCTGTGTCTTCATACACTGTCATGGAATGCAATAAGATGTTCTGATTTAATCGTGAGCATTTTATAGAACATGAATATGTTTTTAAAGTTATAATTACTTATTTTCATGTGCTCGGCCTACTTTCCCATGTTCTGGCCTTCAAGAACTTTAAGCCAGGAGACAGACCTCAGTGAAATGATGAGATAATGCGTGCCTCTCCAATTAGAAGCATATATGGTCAAGCAGAAATTTCCAAGACCCTTCCTGCATCTTTTCCCCAAAGCCCTAATCACAGCAATGAGGTATTTATGTTAGTCTCTTGAGGAAGCTGGAAATGAAACCGTTAGTTTGTCTTTGGTTTAATTGAACTTGTATTTCTTTATTTTTTCAAACCTGCCCATTTTCATTTCCTGAACCGTAAGTACATAAAACTCACTTGATTTCTACACGCGGAAAACCTCTTAAAACCACTTCAGCCCCTCCTTGGAAAACCAAAGGTTGGATGTAATAGTTGAGCTGAAGCTGGGGTTGGAGACATACAGTATGTTTAGAGTGCCAGCGGAAACTTCAGATTCCTACAAGATTGACTTGTTATTGCGCCTAATCTCCAAAATTATGTTTTTATTGTTTATTATATTGTGAGTCACCCAAAGTTTGCCTGGAGTTGGACTGCACTTAAAGGAGAATCATTTACAGGCTGTCCTCAACTTACAAAAATTCATTTAGGGAGCATTTGAAGTTACAACGGCACTGAAAAAAATGATGTATGACCATGGGGATGCAACCGTTGGAGCATCCCCATGGTCACATGATCAAAATTCAGACGCCTGGGAATTGACTCACATTTATGACTGTTGCAGTGTCCAGAGGTCATGTGATCACCTTTTGCAACCTTCTGACAAGCAAAGTCAATGGGGAAGCCAGATTCACTTAACTGCAGCAAGAAAGATCGTAAAATGGGGCAAAATTCACTTAACAAATGTCTCACTGAGCAACAAAAAATTTGGGTTCAATTGTGGTCGTAAGCCAAGGACTACCTGTACACTTTTTCGGTAGGTTTGCAAGTACATTGAACGTATCTATATAAATAAGATAAAAACAAACAAATGGCAGCTCAAATGTGAAGATTCCCTTCCAAAGAGTTTGACTTTTCGTGACAAATCTACCAGATTTCTAGGGACAATACAAAAGTGGATTGCCATTGTGAGCTTCCCATCCCAGCTGCCTGATCAAATAGAGATGATTTCCAACAAATAACTATGTCCAACTCTGCTTAACTTTCATCTTTTTGACTTTTAATGAAGTCAGTTGGGTGATGCCACCTTCATTAAGAAGTAAATTCTGCTTACCTGACTACAGCTCATTTTTTTCCTAGGTAAAATAAATGCTTCTCCGTTGCTGTAACTTTCTGAAGGCCAGTTAATCCATTTTAATTTAGAAACATTTATAACAGTAGTTATGTAAAAAAAAAAACTTCTAAGGATTAGTGTGCACGCGCCTCTTGCAGTAAAATGTTTCCAGTTACGCTGCTATGGCTTATTTGGCAAACACCAGCCCATTTGAGGACTGGTAGATTGTGAACATTTCCGCTCTGCAAATTTGCAGCTACTAGTACTGTATTAGAGCATTGATTAATGGTGAGTTTCTATCACAACAGAGATAGCTGGATATAACTATATCTCACTGAGATGAAGCAAAGCAAAAAAAGGGTTGTAAGGAAGAATTAGGGATAATAGGAACAGAATAACAGATTAATATGATTTAAATAATAATAATTAAAACTTGTTCTAGGGAATTAAATTGCTTTAATTAGAAGCAATTAAAGATTCAGCCTGGAAGAACCCGATTTTGGTTAACTATATTCTTAATTATATTTATTTAGTTCAGTGTGTCCAACTGCTCTAACATATGCTGGTGAAACATGGACACTAGCCTCACAATCGATACAAAAGCTAGGAATGCTGCACAGAGCCATGGAAAGATACATGCTCAACATTACAAGACAAGATAGAAAGACCGGCACATTAGAGAACAAACAAAAGTATATGATATCATTAAAAGAGCAACAGAAATGGAAATGGGCTGGACACATAGCAAGAAGAACTGATCACTGGTGGACCAAAGGAGTCATAGAATGGATCCCACTTGATAAAAAGCGTCCACAAAAGAGACCTAAAACTAGATGGATCAAGGACATCAGCAGAGGCCTTCATTCTGCAGTGGATAGAGAAAAGACGAAGAAGAAGACGAAGGAGGAGGAGGAGGAGGAAGAGGAGGAGGAGGAGGGGGGAGGGGGAGGGGGAGAATTATATTCTGCTACAAGATATAAAGGAACAACATAGTCAGCAACAAAATACATAGAAATTGTTCTGTACAGTTAATTAGCATTCTTGTAAACCCCGCGCCGTGATTGGCTAAAGCGCGCGGCGACCGGATTGGCCGAGCGAGCCGCACCGATTGGCCCGATGAGAATCTCCCGCGATTGGACAAGCCAAGAGCGGGAGATTCGAAACGATGTCATTGGTCGCGGCCGCCGCGGCTTGAGAATAAAAAGCCGCAGTTTTTCCCTTCCAAGCCAAGCATGTACTGGAGCACAATAAAGAGCTGAACTTGTCACTGACTCCGAGCTTCCTTCCTGCGCCGGACACAACACTGGCGACGAAGGTGGGATTCAGGGAAGAACCACCAAGCACGTGTCTGGAGGAAGACAAAGACCGACGCGATGGCCGGCCTCACTCTGCCCGCGCCATTCAACCCGGCTACCGAGGACTGGGAATCGTACGCAGACCGTTTCCAGATGTTCCTCGAGAGTAGCAACTTGAAGGACGCAAACGGAAACAAGAAAAGGGCCGTTTTCCTGAGACACTGCGGGCCCGCAGTGTTCAAGATGGCGAAAGCCCTCGCCAAACCCGCCGACGTGAAGGCGATGGACTGGGCCGACCTTGCGCCATTACTCCAAAACCACTATGCTCCCACCGTACCCATTCTCATCCGGCGAGACGAATTCTACCGGCGGAACCAGCGGCTGGACGAGAGCGTCAACGACTTCATAGCCACTCTGAGGGACCTCGGGGTATGTGCGAATTCCAGGAACTAGACGACGTCCTCCGGGACCGCGTGGTCCCACGTCTCCGGGACCAGGCATTGAAGAGCCGCCTAATGGCAAAGGGCACATCAGTCTCGATGTCGCCCTGGCAGAAGCGTCCGCAGCCGAAGCCACCAAGAAATCAGCGGCCCGACTGCGGAAGGCAGAGAACGGGACCGCACCGGCAACCCCGAGGCAAACCGACGAGAAACCGCCACACACCACGGCGACCTGGACTCCGCCTCGGACACTCCAGACGAAGGAGAAGAAGAAGACGTCCATCGACTCCAGGCAGGACGAGACCGACGAGACCAACGAAGTCGTAAGTCGGGGACTCAGTGCATGGGGTGTGAGGGCAACCACTACCGAGCAGACTGCCGTTTTTTCGACGCGACCTGCCGGCATTGCAATAAGAGGGGCCACATCGCCCGAGTCTGCCAGTTTAGGAAAACTTACAGCCCCCGACGCCGAGAACCGAGCAACTGGAGGTGAGACAACACCCCCCCAGACACCGAGAGTGCCAAGCCGACACTCGCTGGAACAGAGACAGCCGGGGCCGACGAAACGGGGAAGACCGACAGAGGGAGGAAACCCACCAGACAGTCACGATTGGCCACGCCGAGACCAACGATACCCGAAAGGTCTACGTGGAAGTGAGCATCGAGGGCGAGCCCTGCCGAATGGAGGTGGACTCCGGATCCTACCTCTCCATGATCGCCTGGAAAGAAATCAAGCGGCTGGTGCCGAACATCCACAAGGCAGGGCTGGAGAACCAAAAATTGATAGTCAAGGACTACCAAGGGAACCGCATTCCCGTCATCGGGACCGGACAGTTCAAAGTAACCTTCAAAGGCCGCACCGCAAAACTTCCCCTTACAATCGTGGACCGGAACCGACCAAGTCTCCTAGGACTCCAATGGTTCGCACCACTGGGCATCGAAGTCACCGGGATAAACCACATTGAGGAAACCGACTGGGAGCAGCAGCTGGCTAAGGACTTCCAAGAAGTATTCGACGGCACTTTAGGCAAGTACCGAGGGCCCCCTATCTCCTTCAGTCTAGACCCAAACATCGCCCCCATACGCCTAAAGCCGAGGCGGGTGCCTTTCGCACTACGGGGGAAAATAGACGAGCAACTTGACAAGCTCGTCAAACCCATTGATCACGCCCGGTGGGAGACCCCAATAGTCACCCCAGTTAAGCCAGACGGGTCAGTAAGGATCTGTGGGGACTATAAGGCCACCCTCAATTGCGCCTTGCAACAAAGCGCATACCCCGTCCCAGTCATGCAACATCTACTTCACTCACTGGGGGGGGGGGCAAAGTCTTCGCGAAGCTCGACCTGGCACAAGCCTATCAGCAACTGCCGGTCGACGAAGAAACCGCCGAGGCACAGACTATTGTCACCCACCGGGGGGCGTTTCGTTGTAACCGACTCCAGTTTGGAGTCAGCGTGGCCCTGGGGATTTTCCAAAGCCTCATGGAGAGACTCCTACAAGGAATAAAAGGGGTGGTCCCTTATTTCGATGACGTACTAGTATCAGCAGCCAACCGGAAAGAACTAGAGGGTCGCCTAAGGGAAGTACTTGAGAGATTCAAGAGGGCCGGTTTAAAAGTGAAAAGGGAAAAATGCCAGCTTTACACAGAGCAAGTCGAGTTCCTGGGGTACCTCCTAGACCGACATGGCATCCACCCGACCAGAAACAAAGTAAAAGCCATCAAGGAAGCCCCGACTCCCAAAAACAAAACAGAGTTACAGGCATTTCTGGGACTGCTCAATTTTTATAATGTATTCTTACCCCAAAAGGCGACCGCGGCGGAGCCTTTGCATAGGCTCCTCGACAAAACGGCAAAATGGACCTGGGGGACACGTGAGGACGCCGCATTCAGGAAAACAAAAGACCTGCTAACCTCGGATGCCGTCCTCATACAGTACAACGAGACCCTACCCCTCGCCATCACATGCGACGCCTCACCTTTTGGCGTAGGTGCCGTCCTCAGCCATGCCCTAACGGACGGGAGAGAAGCACCCATTGCCTTTTTCTCAAGAACACTTAGCAAGCCAGAAAGGAACTATAGCCAACTGGACAAGGAAGCCCTTGCCATCGTTGCGGCCATAAAGAAATTCCACGAGTACCTTTACGGCCGCCGATTCACAATTATCACAGACCACAAGCCGTTGCTAGGAATCCTGGTGGGGAATAAGGCTACACCGAACATCCTATCCCCCAGGATGACAAGGTGGTCCGAATTCCTCGCCGCCTACGACTACCGGCTCACACACCGCCCCGGTAAGACAATCACCCATGCAGACGCACTGAGACGCTCGCCATTACCCGACCTCAAGGACGACCCAGCACCCACGACGACCACCCTCAGCATAGAGGCGTTACCCAATCTACCCATAACCGCGTCAGACATTACCCGATAAACTAATAGAGACAAACGTCTGGCGCGGGTATTGCATTGGGTAGAAAAAGGGTGGCCGGAAAAAGACAACGACGAATCATTCAGGACATTCAGAAACCGGCAAACAGAACTGTCTTTGCAGAAAGGTTGTTTGTTATGGGGGACAGGGTGGTCGTACCAGAAAAGCTGCAAGGGAAAGTATTAAAACTTTTACATGAAGGGCACCCGGCATCGTGCGAACAAAAGCCTTGGCCAGAAGCTACGCTTGGTGGCCAGGCATGGATAAGGATATTGAGGGTTGGGTGGCCAGGTGCTCACGCTGCCAAGAGACCAGACCAAACCCCCCTGCCGCACCAATACTAGAATGGGAGACCCCCAGGGGACCTTGGTCTAGAATACATATAGATTTTGCCGGTCCCACAAGAGGAAACACATTCCTCGTCATGGTGGACGCTTACTCCAATTGGCTGGAGGTAAGCAACATGAAAACCACCACAACTGAAGCTGTCACCAGGGTACTCAACAAACTGTTCGCGACCCGGTCTCCCGGATGTCATCGTGTCAGACAACGGGCCCCAATTCACCTCGCTGGAATTGAAAAATTCCTAGCGGAACGGGCATTCGACACGCACTGACAGCGACGGCTCATCCGGCGGCAAACGGTAGGGCGGAACGGATGGTTCAATTTACGAAAAACCATCCAAAAAATTGAACACGGGACATACAAGAAAAAATAAATAAAATGCTCCTAATACAACATATAACCCCAAATACGACAACAAACAAAAGCCCGGCAGAATTATTAATGGGGAGGAAACTAAGGTCCCCACTTGACAGACTGCACCCCACATACAACCCGGAAAAACCCCAGACTCATCGAGCAAACACCGGGCATTTACACCGGGCGATGCAGTCTATGCAAAAAACCTTACCGGAGACCCACTATGGGTACCGGCAACCATAACCCAACAAACAGGCCCCCACTCATACAGATTGCAGACAACGGACGGACAAGCGTGGAAACGCCACATCGATCAAATAAGATCAAGGGCAAGAAACACAACCGACATGCAAGCAAACACAGGCAACCCCATTAACACAAACCAAGGGGGGAGGGAAGATACAGGGGGCAAAGGAAGGATAGAATATAACCAGCAATACTCACCAGATAACAGCCAACTCGAAGCCTCACCAGGGAGAAGCAGCCAGGCCAGCTCAACCAGCCCGGAAAGACCAGGCGGGAGCAGCGAAAGTCGCAGCTCGACCAACCCCGGTAGACCGGGAGGGAGCTGCAACAACAGGCCAGGCAACACCTTCCAGACGATTCCATCCCATGGGCCAACAGAAACAAAAACCCCGACCGAGCAGGTCGAAAGCCAAGGAACAACTGACCTGCGCAGGTCCAGTAGACAGGTACGGAGCTCCGCCTACTTACGGGACTACGTTACGTAGGAACAAACCAAGAGGGGAGGGGTGTTCTGTACAGTTAATTAGCATTCTTGTAAACCCCGCGCCGTGATTGGCTAAAGCGCGCGGCGACCGGATTGGCCGAGCGAGCCGCACCGATTGGCCCGATGAGAATCTCCCGCGATTGGACAAGCCAAGAGCGGGAGATTCGAAACGATGTCATTGGTCGCGGCTTGAGAATAAAAAGCCGCAGTTTTTCCCTTTCAAGCCAAGCATGTACTGGAGCACAACTACTTAAGATGATCTTGTATATTGCTGGCAGATTAACACTCCTGAAGATCCTGTCCATTTTCTTGGGATTCATAGACTCAAATTCTTCCTAGATAATAGAATAAGCCCCTCCTCTGTTAGCGTAAGTCCCTCCCATAAGACTTGCCTAGGGCCAGGCAGCCCAACTCTAAACGAATCCAAAGGACTCCATCCATAAAATGCCTGGAATTTCATTTGTAACTTTTTTTTTTTAAGCAAGTTTTATTAATTTCAAAAAACAAACAAATCATCATCAACCATTACATATTTGAACCTTTTTCCATTATAGATTTAACAAGTCAGATAAAACCTTATCTTATACAATACATTTCTATATTATTTCATCTATTTCTTTCTGACTTGATTATCGTCCCTCTCTTTCTATGTTTCTACAAGGTTTCACCAATACTCTCAAAGACATAAACAGACACAAACATACATATAAAAAATCTTTTAGTAAAGTAACTTGGCCCCAGGTACCTCTCTTTATATGGGCTTTAATTATATTCATGCTCATCTTACAGATCATTACTTATTTTATTTACCATTCTGTATCTTCTATATAAACTTCTCCACACATTTCACTCTTCATAATTCTATCTTATTCAATCCATCTTAATTTAAATCATTATATTTGTATCTTTTGCCCATCCTTTATTATCCCTCTATCTCATTCCTTATAATGAAAAAAAAAAAAAAGAATTTCTCCTGAAATCACTAATCAGAGTATGATGCCTTTCTATCCTCTCCCTAAATTAATTAGATTAACATTTAAAATAACACCTAATACCCAATTTGATTCTGCTTGGTACATTCTATCTACTAATTTTTACTTTTAGTAACAATAAAAACAGAGTAAAAATAAAAAATGTTTAAATACATAATATCCTCCTAAATACGTAGTTAAATAATAAATCTAAATAATAAATCTTATAGCATTCTCATTGCCTTTCCCTTCAATATTTTATTACATTTTAAAAATCAATCATTATTAAACATTTCAACATTTTAATTTCTTATTAACTCTTAAGCCATTCTAATTTTCTATTTCTAATACAAATGTTACAGTACCATCTTGTGTACCTTGCAGAATCTTTTAAAAAAATTATGCTTTACCCATTATCCCTAAAAAGGATTCCTCTTTTCCCATCTAATTTTAAAACTTTGTGGCTTTTCTCCGCCTTTTCCCTTTCTTTCTTCCCCCACCAAATCTTCCTGCCCCCTTCTTCTAACCTCTGTCTTGCCGGCATCCCTTCTCTGTTGTATTCCCTTTTTCTCTTGTTTGCTATCATTGTATTTATTTTGCATCATATTTTTCTCTTTCTTAAATGTTTTTTTAGATCTTAAATCCTTCATTTTCCTCGCTTTCTTCCTTCCTTCTTTCTTAGATGAATTTTGGGATTCATTGAAGATGGCGTCTTCATCTTCTTCTTGTTGTTCTTCAGCTTCCATCTGTATTGTCTGTTCATAGTTAACCAACGCCATTTCTAAAAATAGAAAAGCTTTTTCCATACCATCTTTACAGGCTGCTTTTGTTTGCTCATATTCATCCCTCAGTTCCTCAAAAGAAAAAGCCATTATAGATCTTTTCTTTTCTTTTTCCCTCTTTCTTCTCACACCAACCAAAATATTCCAAAAGAAAAATAAGACAATCCCAAAGTCCACAATCCTCAATCAATCCAAGCCAAGCCAAAATTCCCCTTTCTCTTCCAGGGGTAGTATCAGACAAAGAAAAAAGAAAGTTCAAATCTGTGTTTTGAAGCCTTATTAAGATTTTATTTCTGTTTTCAAATCCTTAAGGCATCTCCTCCAACAAAATCCAACCAGATAAATATATTTTTTGTCCTCTCCCTTCCGACTTATCCCAAAAAGCTAGTTTTACCTGAAAAAAAAACAGGTTTCTCAATATCCATTTATTAATTCCGTCGGGGGGGAGAGTAAACTTTCCTTTCAGCACCTCAGAATTGCCGCTTATTTCCTCTTGTGGAAAGAATCCTCCAAAAAGCCATCATTTTCAGGAATTAAATTAAATATATCTTAGAGTCCTGGGTCGACCAAGAAGACTTTCACTTTTAAAAACTTTCTCCTCTTCCTCCAGCGCATACTTGCCCAGCTGCCGGCTTCTTTGTGGCGGCCATTACGGACCGCCGCTGCACCGTCTTGGTAAAAGGAGGTTCTGCCGGCTAGGGAGGGGGTCTGCAGCACCCCCAAACCCTTTTCCGGATCCCCTCTACCTTCAGCTGCCCCTGCAGGGCAGCCTTGCTCCGCACCCTTTCGGATCGGAGCCCCAAAAACGGCTAGCGCGGCAGGGATCACGCAGCTTCGCGAATCCCTACCGCTCGCAAAGCCGACAAACCGGAAATTCCGCCCAATTTCATTTGTAACTTTTAAGATATTCCTTCTGCTTCTCAGTCCCCATCTGGATGCAGTAAGGATGTTGCTGCTCATACCACTACTAGGCCCTAACATGGACATGTATAAGTGTACAATTGGACTATTTGGGGGGGCTTCTTCCAATTGTACTTCTGGCATCTCTACTGCCATTTCATTTCCCCGACCTCTTCTGAGGACCACGGAAACCAGCAGGATCAGAGGACCCAATCTCCAACCTTGGCAATAGCACCGAGCTTGTCCCCAGATCACTAAGAGGGCATTCCTTCTGATCTGCAGTGGGGTGCCTTTAGATCAGGGGTGGGCAAACTTTTTGGCTCGGGGGCCTCATTGACTTTTAAAATTTGACAGACGGGCCGGGTCAGCACAAGATACGATACATATAAAAAACTGAAAAATCTCAGCAAAATCAAGTCACTGCGCCTAATGCACCACCTGGTGTCGAAATGCCTGTCATTACAAGTCAAAATCAAATGAATGCAATCATTCAATCATTCACATCAAACCTTAATTCTGTACCAATCTTGGCGGGCGATTAAAAAGACCAACGGGCCGGATGTGGCCCGCGGGCCGTAGTTTGCCCCCTGCTTTAGATGCTATAAATATATCCTGAATAACAATAACAATTCTATACCGTGTGCCACGAAGTGGTAGTTAGTGCCAAATCCAAAATTTGGTCAGGATCTCAGACAGATAGGCCTGTCTCATTCCTCCCTGTTAACTGAAGGTGCCAGAGAGTGAATTTGAGGTGACCGGACTGGAGCCGTGGTGGCACAGTGGTTAGAATGCAGTATTGCAGGTTAATTCTGCTCACTACCAGGAGTTCGATCCTTACTGGCTCATGGTTGACTCAGTCTTTCATCCTTCCAAGGTTGGTAAAATGAGAAACCAGATTGTTGGGGGCAATATGCTGACTCTGTAAACTACTTAGAGGGGGCTGTAAAGCACTAAGGGGTAGCAAATAGGTGCTATTGCTGTGTTTTGCGTGCAATTACATGAGCTATCCGTGAGCTACAGTCCACCCTGCTCAGGACCAATAGATTCTTTTAAAAATGTCTTTGCATAGTCAACCATCCATGGGAATTGGAGGCAATCTGTATGGTCTGTAGCTTTATGTAAGCTATCTTGAGGCAACCAAAATCAAATGGAAAACAAAAGTATATTTCCATGTACATTATCCCAATATGAATTGTGTACCTCCCAGCTGCCTTTCAGCTGATGAGGTACAAAATGTTCTCAACCGGAAAGTATTGCTGTTTTGGTATTATGTTTAAATCTTCCCCTTTGTTCATATTGAGAAAAAAGTCCATGAAATACACATACAAGCAAGCATGCAAAGAAAATTCTAATTCTGCCACTGTGTACTCCCATGTTGAGTTCCCCTTCTCTGGTATTTAAAATTTAGGTTCTGATTATGGAAATAAAAGCAGGTTTCAGAAAATTTCTCATCAAGACGGAATAACTTTTACCTTTTGCCTTTTTGAATATGGTAAATGAGGAAGCATGTTGATGTTACTATATCAAAATCACAGTCAGGTTTCTTGCTAACACTTAGCAACAAGCATTCAAACAGCAAGGTTTTTCTGCACAGTATGGTTAAAAAAAAAAGTCGAGATAGTGTCTGTATGGCGTGATTGAAGTTTTGTCTGTTTTCAAGTGCAATGCAAAAGGAGAAGGTGAAACGTTGTTGGATACAGACTCTCCTGCCTATTTTCAGGATTTTATTTAATCAGTTTTACTGATGGAAGTGTATTAAATAGACATATTGCTTGGCAAGGCGAACTATGGAGATCATCATAGCAATGTTTTATTCCAATTCTATATTGTCATAAACATTTTGGGGCTGTTGGACGTCCTTTCCCCTTTATATGATTTTTCTTCTTCTTCTCAGAACTATTTTTATACAATAGTGAACACACACACATATACAGAGAGAGCGGGGGTGGGTTGGGGGAGAGATGCATGCCTAGCATAGTCAGAGAAGAAAGTGTCAAAATCCTTCTTATAAATTCCTCAGCAGATCTCCAGTAGCTTTGTTTTGTAACTATAGCACGCTCAACCAGAGTGTCACGTCTCCATCGTAAGATGCAACCCCTGTTGGCTTAATGCCAGCTAAATAAAGAACAAATCCTTTCTGCAAATGACAGCCTTAGATCAGCTCTTAAAGGAGAGTGAGCTAAATGCCAGTTTAAAAATGTGAGAGAAAACATATGAGATCACGTATTTGGTCTGGGGTTCTTCCCACCTCCGTCTCCCATGGGATCTATGAGCAGGAGAAAGCAGATCATTTCAATTCAGCTGTCATGGAAGGATCCAGAGGGTCTTGTCTAGCCTGCTGGACACTTGAGGGTATGAGAAGGCTGAAATTAGCAATCTAAAGACAGCATATTTAATGATCCAAAATGGCTGCACAAATGATTCCGCAACAAATCAAATGCAATCCATTAGCAACAATTCTGGCTAGCTAGATTTGGATAGGTTTCTGTTTTGCAATGCAATCAAAATAAAAAGCGCACTGGGCTGTGGATCACAAGTGCATGGAAACTTAGTTTAAGGACAAGAGCTTTCTACCAGTACAATTTTTTAATAGCAGCCATTCTTATTCTTCCACATATGTCTTCAAATGAAGCTGGTGTTTTTCCTGACGTGCCAGAAGGATGTTAACTCTGAGTTAGCCAGTTTGAAGAACATCCAGGGCTACTGTAGGGGACCTATTTCCTTATTTGAAGAGAGTAATGAACAGTATTACAGCTCACTTTGTCCTCAGCTGATGGAATTGGTGTACTTCAGTATCTGCCTAGGGGAAACTGAATTTTAGACTTGAGTGATGTTTTGGAATTTATCCATTATGACTCATTCAGGGCAAAAAAAGGGAAACAGATATTTTCATGAATAGAATAAATATTGTTCTCAGTCTCACTCCATCTCCTCTCTCCCATCAATTCCACAGATACTCTGTGTGTTGTGTGTATAATTGTATGTGTGTAATTGTATGTGAGTGACACATATAATTACCAAATTCGCAGTGATTTCTTTCTGTTTTTCAATTATTTTCAGTTATAAATCTCCAAGCCAAGGATTTTCAGGGCCATTACATTTCTTCTTCTTCCAAAATTCAAGGTTTCTAAAACAACAACAACAACAACAGCAACATGTAACAGTGATACCCATTGTCAGCAGGGCCCTTGGTACAATATCCAAGATTTTTATAAAACACATCAAGAAATTGCAGCTTCCTGCAATAACACCAGCAGAACTGCAAAAAATTGAGCTCCTCAGAACATCATACATCTTAAGAAGGTACTTGGTTGATACCTAGGATGCTGGCAGCAACCGGTATCAACCATTAGCACCAGTCAATGGTATTTGTGATGCATTTTTGAATGTTCAGTTGACTGGGTTTTATGTTTAATGAATTAAGTAAATAATAATAGTAATAGTAATAGTAATAATAATATGATTTCCATGCCAGTGGCATCATGATGACTAGCAGTTTATCGTAGAGTTGGATTAGATCATGCCATTTACCACTATTTTATGAATTTATAAAACAAAAAATAAAATAAAAGCAAAACACAGTTAAATAGCAGAACACACAAGGAAAAAGCAAAGAAAATCAATCAATAGAAACTTGTCACGGGAGAATTCTAAAAAGAGCCTCACCTGGTGCTGAAAGATATTGAATTCTATAACAGGTAGGAAGAGAATGTCTAAATCTGGATGTCACCATCAAGGTCTTTCCCCTGATCACCACATTAATGGGACCCCAGAGAATATCCCCTGGAGAAGAAGTTAACAAGCAGAAAGACAGGATGGTTTTCAAAGTAAGGGAGATCAATGACTGATACGTGCTTCGAAAGCTGCTTAGCAGTTGACTAGCAGTTACTGCAGTGTAATTAAGGCCACTGTGATCAGGGTTACCAAATATCCCAAAAGAAGGACATGTCCTCCATCCAACAGGCAGAGACTTCAAATCAAATATTGCCTAGCTTTTTTTAAAAAAAAAAAACTTTGAATGGTGCTCATAACTATAATCATTGGTAAACTTGTAAGTTGCTTCTTTCTTTCCCTCATCTGTGGACATGCTCAGAAACCTAGATTTACTTTATTTGACTTATTTCCTGATTGCAGCAATTGGCTTCAACCCACTCCCCTCAAATTCTGTGATCACTGTAGATCACTTAACTCATCGTAGATTTCTACTGTGCAATGAGAAAAGTGCATTGCCAATTATATATTAACACTAGAGTATGTTTTTGGAAATAAAGATTTGTTGGGAAAAAAATTGCAATTGAAAAATAAGTTGTTCTGATGCTAGGAAAAGTAACCTTGTACATATCTAGGCCTAAAGGGTTTTTGCTAATGTTTTGCTGTAATTTTTGTGACAGATGCCAAGAAAATTAAGCAGCTGTCCTCCTTCCCAATTGCCCATGTCCTCCTTTATTTGTTCAGATATCTAGTAACCCGGACTGTGATACATTCCTTGTACCCTGACTAGCTGCTGAATTTGGCAGACGCTCTTAAACATGTTAAAGCAGTTCCACACAGTCCCCTGATATTCCAAATATAAAAAGCATATGAAGTATAACTAGATTGCAAAAATGGTAAAGAGATTCCTGATGAGAAAGAAAATGTCCCATTAGTTTTAACTGATGAGGCATTAGTTGATCATCATAAATTATTAACAAGCCATCAAAGTAATATACTTTAATATTAATAAATATAATATACTCAGAGGAGCACTGAAAACAGATAGGAGGCCATCTTGACCTAAAAACCGATGTCTTGAATGAAGGATAAAGTTGCACAAGCAAACACTTGAAAAGACCACTGTAACTTTACAAATATCCCAATATGCATATTTTGGTTATATTCTTTTGACTCCATATATAATGTGTTTTTTTATGATGGATGTAGATTTGTTTTCTAAGTGGTAGGTAGATTGCCAGTATGCACATATCTGGTCTTCAAGGAATTATTCCCTATGTTTCTATATATATGGGAAAGATCTTCCATGCTGCAAACTTGAAGAGTGAAGAAATAGAAACAGAAAGCAGAATGGATAGCCCAGAAGCTGTAGCTTAGAAGAGTTATCAAAACACCAGCTATGAAATATAGTTCAAAGTAGGATTACTAGTTTATAGCAATTGAGCAAGGGAAGGCCATATGATCTCCTGTCATGCTTAAGCTAAAAGTGGCAATGGAAATGCTGCTCTTATCAATCTCACTTTAGCCCCTGAAGAACTGTTTCATGTACTGATGAGGAAGGGAAGATTCTGGTTGGCCACTCAGAAAAATGAAATGCTGGTGCCAAATTTATAGGGAGGGTTGGGAACAATTGATGCAGCCCTTTGATCCTTTGGTAGACTTGTGGGTTCCTAATAGGTACTGAAAGCAATGGTTTGACTTGACTGTTTACAAACAAGTAAGTTGAGCTGCAAACAAACATTAGTCATGTAATAGCTCAGGATTATCCTTTTTATTTTTACATTCTTTTCAAAGATTTTATCTTTCAAGCTTTTCTTGCTCCCTATGGCTGATGAATAAGGTGGAGAAGATTTTTTTTTCTGCTGCTGCTGCTAGCAATTGTAGTCTTCTTGCAGTTGGAATGGGATACAGAAATTTTAATAGCTCTCATTATATCTTGGTATTGAACCTTGGTATTGGTTATCTTCTTCTACTGCCATGTTGTGTACAGGAATTGAGCAGAAGGCCCCATAAAAGTCAGAAATAAAATGCTCAGGGTTGTTCCACACTCTGAACATTGTGAACATTTTGCTGCTGTTGCACTCCTGTTGCCAATCTAAGTTCCTGGCCTGAACTAAGTTCACAGGGACAATTTCTTGTAGTAATAGTGAAGGATCAATATTTTTTGAACCTCTCACTGAGACTGCCCTTTTTGCAGCATGCATCTTACATCAAATATGTTAAGTTGTTGGAAAAGTATAATTAGGCTCTCAGTGAAATGTAACTAAACTTACATCATCAATGCCATCAACTCTCTCTTTTAAACATTTTTAATATTATTTTTATCTATTTGTGATGACCTGGGGCACGACACACCTCCAGCAGCCTCTGGCTGCAAGTAGTCCAGCACAAAGCTGCGAGCACAACAGCTGCAAAACAAGAAATCCAGCAGGGCAAGGGAATAAGTCAATTAGTTCAGGAAGCCAAGGAACAGGGCAATTAATCCAGGAAACAAGAAATAAAGCAAGATCCAAGAAATGTCCAACATCGGCAATGGCACACAACCTTCCATGAACAAACCCTCAGTGTTTGTTCCTGACAAATGCCATTCCCCACAGTGTCTCCTTAAGTCTCAGTCCCCAGGTGTGCCTTGTAGAGAGGGGCGGGGCACTCTCCTCCCAAGTAGTTGGGTCAGCCTGTGCTGTTCTTGCCTTCTCACCACTCTCCGTGCTTGAGAATCAGAAGGGAATGGTCCTTGCTCATCGTCTGAGCTTTGTCTCTCATGTTCGCTGCTTAGCCTCTCTTGGTCACCCTGCCACCATTCCTCCCTGCCTAGAAGCTGTCCCAATCCATATTCCTCTGAAGCCAACAAAGCCACCCCTATCTCTCTCAGCTCTAGTTCTGGCTTGTCTTCCTCTGCAGATTCAGGCTCCGATGGGAGCATGACACTATGTTTCTAATGGTTTTATTGTAAACAGTCCAGAATCACTAAGATAAGATGACCAATGTAGAAATTTAATATAAACAAACAAACAAATAAAGTAAGTCTTAAATTGCCTTTAGGCAACACATTTTCTTTGATCACGTCCATGCTTACTTCCTTTACAAGCCCTAAAACTAGTGGCGGTGCATTTGCTATGATTTTCATCCTGTTATTAGGTGAATGCCTTCCACTCATAGAAGCAAGCAGAATGAATGAGGAGGAACAGTAGGTTAGGGAAACATAGTGATTGACTCCATGTTTTCAAAGGGAGGTGCACTGATTTTAGTGAAGATTTAGCAATCCAAATTGAAGAGAAATGCACAGCATAGTCTAAAATGCAATAAAACATTTTCCAGCTGTTAAATCAGACGCTGCCAACATAAAAAGGATTACATTTGTTTCTGCTGTACAACCATTATCTCAAATTTGTCTCTTTTTGATGAAAAGAATGGCAGCTCGTAGGCTTTTTCAAAACTAATGTACCTCGTACTAATGGTTTGTCACTATGTCATTCCACATCACATTTCATGATGAAAGTCTAACAAAAAAAATCAGTATACCAGTTCTTTTTTTGCATTTTTTTAACTTGAGATGTTACATTTTGGCAAGTAACCAGTTCTCAAAGGGCTTGTACTTAATATTAAACATCTCTATTCCTATCTCTATCTAAATTCTATCTCTATCTGTATCTCTATCTCTAAGATCTCAGTTAAGAACTAATTCCTTGTTCTATATCTAGTCTGTGTTTTTGTCAAAAGATTTGTGGTCTTTTAAAGCAGTGTATTCTGAAAGATCTCTAGATCAGAGGTCTCCAAACTTGGCAACTTTAAGACTTGTGGACTTCAATTCCCAGAATTCTCCAGCCAACTATGAAGTCCACAAGTCTTAAAGTTGCCAAGTTTGGGGACCCCTGCTCTAGATCCTAAACATTTTTGTGATGTTAATTACTTTCAAAAGCTATTAGTTTTGCAGGCATTTTAGTTCAACACCAAGTGGTGTCTCTAGTTAAGTTATTCTGTGTTCTGTTTTATATCAGTTTGTTGGTATTGTCCTTGTCTCAAGTCATGGAAGTGCAGGTGCGTATTTGCCTTGATTGCATTCTGTTCAGGGTTACACAAACTTTTGAAAGATTCAGGACTTCTGTGCAAGGATCATTGGACCTGGCTTAGATTCATCTGGTGCATCTTGACTCAGAGATAGACATGTCAAAGTTTTTAGTAATAGTAAGGCTTGAGGCAATGAGTAGTATATAATGGATTGTTCAATTGTACCTGAAAGAATATATTTGGCAATCTGGCATTTCACAACATTTCCCTAGATATCAGTGAAGTTCTCATATAGCATTGGTGGTTTGCTATAACATTTGTCTGCTTATATTTTAACATTTTAACCTGGCATCCAGTACCAAAATAAAACATATTATATTGATTTGTCAATTTCACACTGGGTCTGCAACATGGAGCATGGCTTTCAACCCCGAAGAGCCCCAAACGCTTCAACATTTACCATATAAAGCTCAGACTTTGTAATAAACACAGGCTCAACATGTCCAGAAATTCTGGCATTTGTGGACATTTACAACGTATGAGATCTTGTAGTTAGAAGCTGGGCTATGCTCAGCCTCAGAACCGTATTTATTTATGTATGTATTTGCTTGTTTATTTAATTTGTATAGCCATCCATCTTACGCAGCATATCCCTGGGTGGCTCATAAGCAATAGTAAAACAATAAAAGCAGTAAAAAAACATAAAAGCCAATAAAGAATCTTCCAGTGCTCCCAAACATAATACATCTCTGGACATTCAGAAAAAAAATTGAACTTTAGGGTCTCAGCCTCATAGTATTCAAAGGCTTTTAGGGAAAACCAGGTATTCTCAAATTTTTGGAAGGTTAAGAGAGTAAAGTCCTGTTGAATCTCAGGAAGAAGGATGGTGCAAAGGGCAGGGGCCATTACTATCAAAATTGCGGTGGAATAAAGGCTCTTACCTATACTCAGTTACTCTTTGTTTTTCACCAGTGGTACTCTAGGCATCTCTTATATCATTTCATCTCCTTCAGCATCTTGGTAAACAAAGGAGTTTTATGTTATCATCCTCACTATCACTAATTAGTATTTTCTAACATGCATTTTAGCCCTTTTTTATTCATAGTTAAACTTACACTTTCCTACATGTCTTTATCAATTCCATTCCATAACATTAGGCCACTTGAGCTAACTAATTTTTTCTCCTTTTCTCTAACTTCCTAAACACACAACATAGCTACAGTATTTTTCTTTTATTTCATTAATTTAATTCATGATCTTTATACATATTCCACTTATAGTATAATCCAGTTCTTAGTCTTTCATATATTATGGGAGATACAAAACATGAACATTGAACAAATATAAATATGTTTGGGATCTTTAAGTATGTGTTGCGATATATTACACAGATTACAGTACAGTACTTGATAGGTTTACTCTGAAACAATTTCCCAATATTCACTGAGACTTAATTCAAAGAAACTGTGCATTGGATTGAAGCCTTGTTGGGACAGAATGAGCCTATCCAGACACTCTTCATCTTACCTTCCATTTCATTTCTGTCTAGGAATTTTTTTTCCAGCCAGATAATGTGAAGTAGAACCACAAAACAATGGGATGAGGTAACTGTTTCCAGGGAGAAAGATCTGTAATGAGCTAGTGCCACATCTGGCAAAGGAAACCTACCCCAACCTCTTATTTTGACAGCTATGGCAGCAAAATAAATTGCTTTTCCACATGGAGGAATATTATATCCATAGCTGTATAGAACTTCTAATGATGTCTCCATTCATAAGAAATGGAATTAACTCACAGGAGTCCTTTCCTTTACTCCATTCATTGGTGTGTTTTTTTCTCTTTGGGGGTAGGGAACCTTCACTCCATTCACTTACATGGGGTGAGGGAAAGAGATTACAATATGAAAAGAAAAGCAGAGGTACAATTGGTTTTATGTCTGTGACAGCTATTTACTGTAAAGTGTACAACCTGAGGCTTCTTCAAGCTTGGATGTGTCTATTTTCAGCAAAATCTAAATAGTAATACGATAAAAGAGAGAATGACTACAAATTCTGGGTAATAATATTATTCCATTTAATCTAATTTTAATTAAAACCATTCTTTCTGACCCCACTTCCCTTTTGTTCTTAAACCAACCTTCAGGCTGAAAAAAGTTGTGCAGCCTGTTTTAGAGACAGATCTCTAAATCTACCCTTTGTGGTCCTTATTCCTCCTCCCATATAACTTAAGGCTTTTTAGATCTTTGGGGGAGATTGGGAACTAAAATCCACAAAATCTTAAAGGAAAAAAAAGGGTTATTCGTTCCCTTTTAGGAGAGATGAGGAACAAGCTAAATGCTTCTAAAAGTTCTACAATCTTGGGACATTCATTTTGCCTCTTAACTCCTTCAAAAGCAGAAAAAATAGAGCGGAAAATTGGAAAAGATCAAGCCACTCTAATGATGTTCTAAAAATCTAAAGCTTCTTGGACATGGCCCCTGAGTCGCTCCTGGTAAGGGCAGAAAAAGAAAGGAGGAAGTGCTACCCCCTCAATAAGAAAAGTCTGTCCAGCCCCTCCAAATACAGGGTTTTTATTGGCTGATGCAGCCTCCCTATTGTAATAATTGACCCAGTTATTTAGCATCTGACACAAGTGACATGGGAAATATTATTGCTTGTGTGCACTGTATGTGTCTTTATTAGCCAGCCATGGAACATAAGATGATCCCTGAAGTCTGTTCCAGAGGCATTCATAGTAATTCTCCCAACTACATGGCATGTCTTAACATTCTTCAAATGGATGTCTAGGGACTGCACTTTCCTTTTGGCTGACTAAAATTCTGGAAATTGTAGTTCAATGCATCTAGAAGGCTTCAAACAATTAGGAACTGTTGCAGGATTCTTCATTAATAAATGCAAAGTTAGTTTACCACATACATTTAAATTAAATCTTTTCAGATCTTAACCCTTAGCCCTTTTTTCTTAATTTGGTACTTTTGTCTCAGAAGATTTTTTTTTCCCCCTTTGGCTTTCTCAGATTCAGTGGACCTAATATTTTTCATTATAGAAAACACTGTTTTACTTACTATGAAACAAGTAAATAGTACAAATGGCCTTATTAAACTCAAGACATGAGCCTCAACTGAGGTGTCTTTCAAGAATTATCAGCCATGGATGGAACTGGTTGTACCAGATAAATGACAAATGTCTACTTACTTGCCTCCTAACAAAATGGCAAGAGGACTGTAACTTTTCTCTCCCCTTGTTGTCTGGCTGTTCATGGTCAGACAAATTATAGTGCTAGTAAACCTCAAATAAGAGCCAGCAGCATTATGTAACCCATCTGTCAACTTCAATTTGGGTCATCAAATAGAGCAAAGAAATGCATTGAGGACAACTGTAAAAATTATTGAAATATTGTTATGTTTTTTACAGAAAACATGTGAGCCACTATTTTGAGATGTAGGAGACATGTGTCATTCATAAATGTGTCATTCCAATGGGAAGGATACTGGGAAAGAGAAAAAGAGAACATAACTTGTGTGCTTCTAAACTGAAAGAGCCTTGAGTTGCAAACAACTTCAACTGAGCTTAATGCCTGAAGTTATTCATAGACTGAAGGATGATTTTGCTGTACCCATAATTCTGATAATTTTAATTTTGGAAGGGAAATTCTCTTTATTAGGAGAAAACATTTCGCTTCTCATCCTAGAAGTTTCATCAGTTCTGATGGTGGGGGGATAGAAGGATAGGTTCTGATAGGATGGTGGTGGTCAAGGAGATGGAAGGATTGTATTTCTTTGCAGTCATCTGCATCATTCCCCATCACCAAACACACACACCATCCTACTAAAACCTAATCCTTCCACCCCACCACCATCAGAACTGATGAAACTTCTTGGGTGAGAAGCTCAATATTTTCTTTTATCTTCCTCCAGGGGAAAAAACAATCCAATTGCCTTTGAAAAAAGCATCTTTGAGAATTGATGCAATGTTGATTATATAAAGCCATAGTTTGGCAAAAAAAACAAAACTGATCAAAAAGGAAAACTATCTGTAAACTGCCTTTAGTGTCTTATACTCTTTTGAAGATACATTTCCAACTGCATACAAAAAGCTAGTGTGTGTTGTGACATTTAGAATATCAAGAGATATACATTAAGCACTGTATTTTTTCTTGCCATTAACATATTTTATACCGGGAAATAATTTCTGGCACTTCTCTTACTTTGGTAGTTTTAAGAAAGAATCTATCAAAATAACACTCAAACACTTTTAATATTAAAGCATGCATTTTAGTACTATTGTGATATGGATACATGTTTCCATGTTTGAAAGTATGTGGACGCAACATCCTGGCCCTCTGTAGCAAAGAAAATATATTGAAGCACTGTTATACACCAATTTACACTTACACAAGCCTTATTTGGAAATTAATTTTATTTATTTATTCCCATTCTATTAAGATGGGAAGCACTATTTCTTAACTGGATGCTATTTAATTATGCTTTTCTAAAATGTGCAAATTGCAAAGGATGTAGCTCAGAAATATTGTTCTCTTAAGAACGAGTTTTCTTCTTTATTTTAATAGAGATATTTTCACAGCTCACATGTATTTTTTTTTTTTTTTGTATCTCAAAGCTTGAGTGCATTTTAATGGAAGTAATGGGGAAATTGCCCAGCATGAAAACATTCTATTCTGGATCAGTTAATGTGGTAAGAAAAGTCCCAGGAAAATAGAGAAAGTTTGTTAAATTAAGGAAATAAAATATTTTGTGTATATGCACTTGTGTGTAAATTCTGCCGCTTGAAAAAAGTAACCAGTGAAAGAAAAATTAGCTCTAAGACCTGTTTCAAACATATTTTCTTTTAATGATTTGGGAATGAAAGCAGGAATGGGTTGATGAAATTTGCAGATGCAACATTTGGAGACATAGTTAATTCAGAAATGGATTAGAATTCATGCAGGAGGAACCAAATGACTTAATTTTTTGAACTGGAGTTTTTTAAAAAAATGGTAGTACTTAACCATATGATATGCATCTGGAGGCAAAGAATAATGTATATGTAGGGGAGAGAAGGTTAACTTCAAAAATCTTATTATTTTTTTCAATAGTTTGCTCAAATATAGTTAAGAATACCTGCATGCGCTTGGAAGTAAACTAAATAAAACACAGTTTCCAGGTTTTGGAGGACTACTTGTGAGAAAAGCA
Organism: Notechis scutatus; assembly: GCF_049901735.1. Taxonomy (NCBI): domain Eukaryota; kingdom Metazoa; phylum Chordata; class Lepidosauria; order Squamata; family Elapidae; genus Notechis; species Notechis scutatus. Next base: position 51,224,092 of record NC_142013.1, on the reverse strand, counting down.
GCTTTCACTGGGACTTTTTTCTCAGATTCTTTCTTCCTCATCACTTTCCTTGCTGCTATTGATTTGATTCTCCCTCTGAGCCCAATCAATGGTGCATTCCAAACAGCTGCTGTTTCTCCTTGTTCACCTACAAGGAATTCACTAAACAGACATCATCATTTATAAAGAGAAGAGCAAATCAGGCAGGCTCTACTGTGCTGATAATTCTACATCAGGCAAATCTGCAGGACATAAACAAGAGGAATGTACATTATAAAAACTGATGCGTAATTATTAAGGCAATGATCAGAATTGGTTATATATATATTTGGAATTGCTAGGTGAGGTGGAAAAATCTGATCTTTGTGTCCTAAGGAGTGGGAGAAAGGATGTATGATGAAGTTTGTTTGCATAACGAACTATGTGTGTATTTAACAGATTACAGATAACAGATAATCAGAGTTGGAAGAGACCTTGTAGGTCATCTAGTCCAACTCCCCCCCCCACCCAAGTGGGAGACCCTACACTATTTCTGACGAATGGCAGTCCAATCTCTTCTTGAAAGTCTCAAGTGATGGTGTTCCCACAACTTCCGAGGGCAAGCTGTTCCATTGGTTGATTGTTCTCACTGACATAAAGTTTCTCCTTATTTCCAGGTTAAATCTCTCCTTGTTCAGTTTCCATCCATTATTCCTTGTCTGGCCTACAGGAGCTTTAGAAAATAGCTTGACCCCTTCTTCCCTGTGGCAGCCCCTCAAATATTGGAAGACCGCTATCATGTCTCCCCTGGTCCTTCTCTTTACTAGACTAGCCAAGCCCAGTTCCTGTAACTGTTCTTCGTATGTTTTACCCTCCAGTCCCCTAATCATCCTGGTTGCTCTTCTCTGTACTTTTTCTAGAGTCTCAACATCTTTTTTATAATGTGGTGAAAAAACTGGATGCACTACTCTCGGTGTGGTCTTACTAAGGCTTTATAGAGTGGTATTAGTACTTCCCTTGATCTTGATTGTATTTCTCTGTTAATACAATTTAGGATTGCATTAGTTTTTTTGTGTATGAAGGTGTATATATCCTTAGTTGTTTAGCTATGATGGCATTCTAAATGTTGAGCATGAGGGCTGGAGGATTCTCCATATTTCATACCATACAATAATTGCAAAGTTTTGTCCAGGTTTTTTTTGTTTTTTTGTTTTGCATCTTCTACTGCACAGATGCCAAACTCGTCATGTCACGTTGCCATCACAAGATGTATCACAATGTTTTTTCCTTTATGGAGCTGGGGTGGGTGTGGCCTGCCTGTGACACCCCTGTTCTACTGGATATATTTCTCTCAATCACATAGTACTGGCTTCAAATCAACCATGGTACTTTACACATACCAAATAGTCCAGATTGTTTTGCAGCCTTGGGAAACAGCTTTATTTCCTTTCCTGTCACTCCGTTTTGAATGAAGCATGTATTTCAGCAGGTTTCAATTGTGGTTTCCCCACCCATTTAACTCTCAGTTCACTAAAATAAACTGTCCTCTGGACTTTTATGACTACATAGGTAACAGTATATTTCTAAACAATAAAATATAAGAGTGCATCCACAACTCCACTTATGAAGGACAAAAAATTTGCAGACAGCATAAATCATTCAAAAGCCATTAGGTAATTTGAAGGGAAACTCTTTTGTACATATCACAGATAACTAATCCCTATTGTTTAAGTGATCCCTACCCAGGACCTCGGCTTGTTTCATTTCTTTCATTTCAGCATTTACCTCTTGAAGATGTAAACAAATAAAAGGATGGGGTAATTTAGGCAGTTTAATCTCAAAATGATGGATGTTGTGGATGCATTACATTGCTACATCATAGGTGATACTTACCTATTGAATTAGTTACTTGCCTCCAATTAGTTTCCAATAGGGTCCTTAGCAGTTAGCTTTATTTTTGTAAAATAAATAATGGCATGATGTAATATGTCATGTGTTGTTTTTCATCTGAGGCTGTATTTACCTACTTTTAAGAACTGCTAAGGCCAGATGGTTTTTATTATGTCCTGATATGTAAAACCATAGAATTCAAAGAGGGTGTGCTTTCTTTTTCACATGATTGTATTTTTATATTTTTGTAACTTTGATTAGTATTTGTTTTCAATGTTATTTATATTTACTATTGCTTTTTTTTCTTACAAATAATGGATGTTTCCTGTTAACTATTTTGTAAATTCCCATAAGTCTATATTGATTTGGCAGTAAATCAGTATAATAAATATATTTTTCTCAACCAGAGACACTTTCATTTCATGATTTCCCCCAAAAATTCATTTTCATATTTTCTATTAGCATATTTCATCTACTTCTTGGGCGCTTGGTAATGTATTTCTTTTCTCTCCACTCCAAGCAGTTTCTATATCTACTTTCTTTAAATCCATTTCCTATTCGGTCTATTGGATGTTTCTGATACTTTTTCACTCAGATTTGTATTTTCTCCTGATGCAATCATTCTATTTTTCACTTCTTCTACATCATGGGTGTCAAACTCGCGGTGTTAGGTTGCCCTCACATGATGTTTCACAATGTTTTTTCCCTTTATGGAGCTGGGGTGGGCATGGCCTGCATGTGACACATCTGGCCTATGGGCTGCCAATTTGACACCCCTGCTCTATATCTTTAAAAACATCATTTATTTTCCCTTCAACATTCCTGACACCATTTAATAATAGTGTGTCCTGCATTCAGAATCTCTTTATCATCTTCATATCCTTCAGAATGAGGATTTCATTCTAATTCTCTGTCTTTCATCAATATAAACAATATAATCAAACATGTTTAGATTTCCTTTCCTTTCCTTGTGCATCCATGGAGAGTCTTATGTTCACACCATCTATTTAAAAATGTAGGCCATTTTCCTGAACAGATGTGGTTAGCCAGCAGCAGGTGCAAACGCTTGAGGAGAGTGAGGACTCAGATGAGGGGTCAGGACCATTAGGGAGTGGACTGCTGCCTTCAGAGATTGTGGGGGCTGGCAGCAGGGATGAGGAGGTTCCTGAGGAGCCTGTGCCAAGTGTGCGCAGGGTTGCTCGCAGGAAAGAGCAGCTGCAGCAGCACGGATGACTCGGGAGTAAGGCTGCAAGGTAATGGCCCCTCCTTCAAGAAGATAAAAGCCAACTGTGAATCAGACGTTCTTTGTAGGAAGCAAAAATGTTTTGAAACTCCAGCTTCGTGGACATTGGAGTATCTTAAGTTGGTATTTGAAGACTCTTGTGTTGTAAAATATTTCTTATCTGTTATTCTTGGAAGCCTTGCAGAGTTTGGGGGAGGTTTGTGCTTATCAAAGTCAATTAGTTTGCAGCAGCCTTTTAACCAGGGATTCGTAAGAATCATTAAGTTTTATTGGAAAAGGGTTTGGGTCAGAACATCACCATTCATTCTTTCATCACCTCCATTCAGTTTTGTTACAATGTTCCTCTTTTATCTAGCTTCAGACACATAATGTATCCACTTTTCTTTGGTTTCTCTACCTAATTGATGCTCTTTACATTTACTCTTTTTATATTTCAAGCTTATTATCTTATGCTGTTTATCACCTACTCTTTTTACATTCAAGTTTCAATCTTCCATATGCCATATTGATATTGACTATCACCCAAAATTGCTTTCGGTAATAAATACTTTTGCATAATATTTTCAGGATGCAGAAAAGTTGTAAAAATAGTTTTACTGTTAGTTGTACCTCTGCTATATGCAACATTCCTTGCCCAAAGTAAGGACAATACTGCTGACTGGTTTTGTCACCTTTTCATCAATATGCTGCAAGTTGCAAACAATTATCATAGCTATACTAAAACAGGATCTCTGGACACTAACTTGCAAATCACCCTACTGTAGTACATATCTAATCAAAATGGAGGTACAAGATATTTACCAATATGTAAGATGTTAAATAGTCCTGTTGCTAGGTAATGGATTTTTTCATTACAGCAATAAATATGAATGCTGATTCTGAGTATTAATATAGCAGTTTGTGTCATGCTGACAGAAACGATAGCATTATCTCTCCCCCCCCCCATTTTTATTTTTAATTGATTCATGAAAAGCTAATTTAATTTCTGTGGTTTTGTTCAGCAGGGGTCCAGCAAAATGCAATGCTGTTAATGGTCGTGTAATAAGGACTTTAACTCATTTTGAAAATTCTGTAATACTGTATTAAGGTAGGGGTTTTACTAGTCTTTTGACTAAAATCAGGGTTGCAATGGCCAATACAACCCTTAGTTTGTTGTTGAGGGTGGGACTGTTGAGGTCAAGAAAATTCAGACTATTGGGAGCAGAATTTACCCATATTGGTATTTTTCAACCCTTCAAGTCAAAAATCATACTTTTTATTATAATGCATATATACCACATATATAATACAATGAAATTAAAGTACACACACAATGTGTGTGTGTGTGTGCGCATAAAAACCAGTGTGTGTGCATTAATACACTGTAGCAGCATGTCTCTACTAAATGCTTAAGCTGTTGGGTTCAGAAGGCATTGCTTAGATACAAGGCAGGCAACTGATCTGAAAAGGAAAAATAATGTTTTCTTTCCCAACTAAATCTAGTCTTACAAGAAGGTGGCTTTGTGATGCAGTGAGTGGGTTAGCTCACATTTTGCAGGAGGTGGGAAAAGAAAAGGTTAGTGACAGGTTATTTCAGAGTTGGAAGAATATATTAAGTCTTTCTATTAGTGCATTGTTTAATATAATACCAGTGATAAAAAAATATCAATGGCTAATAGATGTAATTGTGATTATTAAGAATAGTTTTGATTGCCACGTTTAAAAGAATGATGTTACACTAAGAAGAATACAGAGACAAGCAATAGTCATAAAGAGACCACAGCAATTTTTGAAGAGTTGAGATTACAATATTTTGGCTTTGAAGTTTAGAAAAGCCACAATACAGCTATAGGAAATTATGTAAAACACATATCTATTTTTCTTTCAAAATGTTAATGTGGAAGATTCAGAATAAATAAGACAAAGTCTTGTGATGTCACCACATAATTTAAGTGGGGTATTTGTTACTAGAAGACATTCCTGGAAAGGATTTGCACAACCCTGAAAAGGGGATTAAAAATCTTCACAAGGAGTAAGGGCTAACAACAGTCATTAGTCAAAAATTCCCCACCACCATCTCTGAATGTCATTAAGAGATGCAAAGACATCTATTTTCTTTGTACTTTCCCTGTCAGCCTATCTTTGTGGAAAACTAAATGCTGGACCAGAGCCCTTTGTTCTGGTCTAATACAGATCTGTTCCTGTTCTTTTAACAGTTGCTGTTTCCCCCCTGCCTGGTGTTGGCTTCCTAAAACCTGGTTGTCCTCAAAAGGTATTTTCCCAAATTACAAAGTCCTAGAGCCTTTATGAGCCTAAACCACAGACAAACTAATTAATGCAGTCTGGAGTCCGTGTTTTTCTTCTAAACCATGAAAATATCAGCAAGTTTTTAAAGCAACCTCACTTTAATGCCTTTGAGATTACAAATCCCATACATCCTACCCATAAAGCCCTTCAGAGGAACCATGTTGGAAAAAACTGTATTAACCAAGAACAACCAATTAGTTCACAATACAAAAATATCTTGAATGTTAGGGCTGGGCACCAGCTTATTCTCTGTGTTAATATTTATAACATTTCTCTTTTTGCCACAGATTGAGCATTTTTTTAAAATTTAGCTCCATTTCCTATTTGCCCAGTTAATATGTACATCCTCCCATATTAGTGGCCAGCTTAATCACACTATGGCTGCTACACATACCGTGTTTCTCATATAATAAGGCTGGGTCTTATTTTTTTTTGAGCCCCCCAAAAATGGCTAGGCCATCTTTTTGGGGGGTGACTTAATTCCCCCCCCTTGCATCTTTGGGCGGGTGGGCGGTGATGGCTTGGATGTTGACCTCGGCGTTGGTGGGGCACTTCGTATCAGGGTCAACGCAGGCAGCACCCTATCTGGGTGTGCAACAAAAGTACTTCCTAATGGCAAGCCCCCCCCACCATTTCCCCCCCATTTTGCATGTTTTAATATAGGCCTTAATTTGGGGGGAGGGGCTTAATTTCATTTCATGCCTATAAAACATGCTGGGACTTCCTATTGGGGGAGGCCGTATTGTTGGAGAAACAGGGTAGTAAGCTGATTGTTTAAAGTGGCTAACTTTGTGATAGAGAATCCATTTCAACAAGCTCAATTTATTGAAAGTTTAATAGCATGAATTAAACTGAACTGCACGAGTCAGAACTGGAACTTTAAAAACAGATGACTTTCCATGAGAAGCTGACTCAAAGTGATCAAAGTGCCAAAAGATCACGAATGGGCTTGGGTGCCGCTATAAACAAGATGAATAAATCTCTTCCTATTAGATCTGAAAGTACAACTATATTTAGTTATGAAATAGTAGACAATAAGAGTTAATGAAAAGATTATATACAACCTTTTTGCTATTTCAATCCCCAGAATTCTGATATATAATTTTTAGATTTTGTCATGCAGCTCTGCTGTATCATCTTTCTTCATGAAAAACAGGTTAAGGTTTTAGAATTCTCCTCCCCAACTCCATGCACTTATCCACAAGGAACTGATTGTCTAGCAGCTTGCACAACCATTCCTTACCGTAGAAAATAGTTGAATTGGAAGAATGATTTTTGAAATTAGTAACAAATGCATGAAAAAGCCTTCTATTCTTCATTGTGTGAGATCAGTTATCAGTGAATTAAAAATATGGAGGTAGAGCTCTGTGATTTTTCTCAAAGTGAGGAATATGAGCATACACTGTGAAGTTTGAATGTCCCTCCAAAAAAACAAAATGCACTCTACAACTTTGCTTCAAGCTGGATTGTATAAATGCTAGCTAGGGTCCATGTTTTCCCTTCAGTATAAACTTCATGTTATATATATGAATAATTTTATAACTATTGTAGAATAGTTGAATATGTCATATATTTAATTGACTTAGACAAATTACCTAAATATGTTCCGTATTTAATAACTGTCCTCATACATTAGTGCCATTTTTCAAGAATTACATTTCACAATTCTGTTATGAATATTAATGCATATCTGTGTTCTATTGGCAAGCATTCTTAGGAAGCAACTGGTAAGCAAAATTATGTAGAGATTTGTACACGACATAGTCATGCAACAATACTTCAATAATAAAGACTAGCAACACTTGTTTCATTCTGATATTAATGTACTTACAATGCATCTTAAAAAAAATCATCATAATCCATTGCAGGAGGGTGCTTCTTTGTTTACATTCTTGCTCTGTTGAACTGTAATCTGCTTTACAAATGGGAAACATAGCCTGCTTTGTTCATGGAAAAGGCCTGTGTGTGTGTGTGTGTGTGTGTGTGGAAAGTATAGTCCTCACTTAACCACAACTGGGACCAGAATTTCCATTACTAAGCAACGCGGTTATAAAGCAGACATCACATGACATCTTAGTGACAACAATCCTAGGAGCCCTATTACTGTTCTTAAACAAAAATTATGGATCATCAAGAGAGGACCTCATATGACTGTTACTTGCAACTTCCTACTGGCTTCTGTGGTACCATGTAAGTCTGTGTGAGCTGGAAGGGCTGTGTGTGGCACTATCTAAATGCCTGTGGGATAGAGGGCTGCTGCTGTGTGTGCGCATGCGTATTGGAGAGAGGGTGTTGAGGCAAGGGTCCTTGGGAGAAAAAGCAGAAAGAGTGACTTGCAAACTTCCCTGCCAGCTTCCTCATTAACTTTGCTTGTGGGAAAGTGGCAGGGCTGTAACCATCTTATCCAATGAAGTTGCCCAGACAAGGGCAACTAGGTGACAAAAGCAAATTATATTGGTATTTCTGATTTTATTACTAGCCCTACTGAACTTTCCTATACATGATGGGGGGGAGGGGGGAGGGGGGGCAAAAAGTGTGGTTTGGACACAGGGAAGCATTTTTTTCCTTAAATATTTACAACTCTGACCAAAAGCAGTTCACTGAAGCACAACTTGCTTTCATTCTGTGATTTCTTAAGAACATGAAGAGCAGACTTGATTGCAATTTTAGTGATTTTAGGAGGAGGTGGCAAGAGTATTAGATATGTTCGCTGCTTTGAGTTATTTATTAATAATAAAGGTGGACTATAAATAAATAAAATTGTAGACTGCATGGGTGGGCGCAAAAGGTGGAATGTTAAGTGTATTCATTGGGGGAAAATATTCTAATGCTCAGAAAACTTGCCAAACAGGGACAAGACTAACCTTAAATTTTTCTCAACTACTACTCTGTTCTTTATAGGGAATTTTCTCTATGCAGATGAACATCTAACCGTCGAAGTTACCCTTTGTGGCCATTAGTACATTTCCAAAGTATAGGCATCATCATTCATTGGCTGTTTAAGAAAGCTGACCCCAGCGACTGGGCTTGCAGTACACTGCTATCTTACATAGTAATGATGGAGATCTTCCTGTACAAGGGAATAACTTTTTGTTCCTGGATGAAAGTAATACCACTTTTGGAATAGAAAACGAGCCATATGAGAACAGCTTCTCTGACTTAAAAGGAGTGGCTCTAGATGCTTGTCTAGTCTTGAAGCTAAATGAGCTGTTTTCTCAATGAAGCTGTTGGCCTTTCTTAACATATCAGAAAGATCAAGTATCAAAATAAGAACTTAGTTCTGATTTGTCTTCTAAGATATTAACATCCCCATATTGTGCATGCTAGAAAAGAGGGAAAACACACATTATTCGTGATAATCTGCTGTTGTGCCAGGCTAATTTTATTATGATCAACAATTCAGCCAACTATTTGCACAAAAGAAGCTTATTTCTTGTGTTGACATTTTTAACTGTGAAATAAAAAGAACTGTAAAATACAGAAGATATTTACTTTTCAAAAATTTTAATCCTTCTGGTTTATGATACTGTTGATTTTTTTTTAATACTCAGCTAAATGTCTGCTCATTACTTTTGTAAATGGCTAAATGATATGTTCATGGTTCACAGCCTCTTAATACAGTGCAAAGCCTTCCAGCAACACTTTCAAGTATATTTAACATTGTTTTACTAAACGGAGATTATATAGCTTTTCTATGGACAGTTTCACGGAAATAGTACAACTATACAAAAAAGATAAGCCTTTTCAAAAGTATAGTCTCATGATGAAAATAAAATCTGAAAACAGATTTCTTTATTTTGAGATGATTGTATCTCTGTTTCGTAGCATCTCTTTGTAAGACAGCCTTTTCTTTAGAAAAAATACATATTTTTAGTGATGTAATACTTAAGATACAGTAAAATTGCTTTCCCCCCCTATGTTTCATTCTGTCTAGCTTTTTGCTTTTATTCCAGGTTCTTTCTGTTATATTTCTTTTTTCTCCTGGATGTACCTAAGAAGACAAATTTGTCTGAGAAGTTAGGGAAAAAGATACATTTTCTTCTTCCTTTGCATGATGTGAATAACCCTGGTGTCACAAATTCAGAATCATAGCTTCTGAAATAAAATTCTAACCAATTAATATTTCACCATTTAGTCAAGTTGTTAACCTGGAGTGTTCTTGTTTACATATATTTACAGGTAATATAAGAATACAGCCAAATGCTACCTACGTGAGATTATGTAGGTTTTAAAAAACACTTTACATCACTCCACATACTTATCTTTGTGTCAACCGCATGAGCAAATGCCACGATAGTTGGGCTTTTGATTATCTTATTAGATACAATGACAAACTGTACAGAAAAAAAAAAAAAGCGAATGTAAGGTTTCAATGGGAGGGTCCCCAAAACCAGCACTAAATCATTTGAGGTTTTTAAAATGGTTCAGCACTGGCCACTGATAGGTTCTGTGATACTGAATGAAATTTGTGTGGGGCTCATTTGTTGCAACTGAGGCATTCTTGCTTCCAGAGACTTTTCTGTGGGAGATCCCACTGACTGATTCCTTTTCCTCATCATCTGTCCAATGCCCATCATGGGGAATCGGCCTCTACTTTTCACACAATTAGGGCTCCCCAAAGGATTGGAGACATTCAGCTGTGTTGGAGAGACAGCTTCCTCTTTGAAAGAGTTGCTCTTCTCATCATAGGTAAATGAAAGTTGAGTGGGGTGCCCTGGACTTTTAGTTGGACTGGGAGAAGTACCCCCAGGCTGGAAGAGGGGAGACAATGTTCTTTCACTGGAACTTCTTCGACCAAAATTTACTGGTGAGCTAAGCATTTGATACTGATGAGATGGAGAGACTTGGTCTATCTGATCCTCTCGATCACCGGTTTCAAAAGAATGCACAATGTTCAGAATCAAAGGAGAATCCAAATTCTGGCTGCCAGGACTTGAGGGCTCTTGTTGAGGTGAATCTTGTCGTTTCCCGAGTCTTGGCGTTCTTGGAATTGGTTGCTGAATTTCAAGGTATTCCAGAGAGTAGGAGGTGACACAGCCCACCTTGCCTGTTGCTGCTTCATGGAAAGGATTCAAATTACTAGGAGAATCTATGATATAATGCAGAAAGCGTCAAATGAAAAACAACTGGGGCAGATTAGGCTTTTTTTTAACCCCCTCCCCATACGAGACACAAGCTGTAATTAAGTGGGAACTTGCTTAACAAGGGTGAGAAAAAAGCTTTATGGAAGGACTTTGAGCCCAATTCCTAAATATGAAAATATACTACCATAACAAAAATGTAATTTACAAGGTGCCACTACTCCTTTGTGCATACTTCTGGATCCCATTGACAAGTGTGTAATTATTTTGGGACTGAGGACACACCTGAACTTTGAACAAAGTACGTTACTCTTCAAATAGTAAAGCCCTATTAGTCTGGAAATGCTACGACCAACAAGGGTAACACTTTCACATACCTTTTTCAGGCAGTCCTCCATGACTTGCTCTTCGGTCACTTAACAGAGACTTTTTGTTTTGCATCTGTGTTGTAAGGCAGGAGGAAGGCTCTTTGTATGTTGCTAGACTTTTCTCAGATTTCTTCAGGAATGGATGAGAAAGCTCATCCTTTGCTTCTTGTTCCTTGTTTTTTTTGTCCTTCAAATTTAAAGCACACATACAATTGGTTTGCTAGAGGCATTTCAGAAGGTTTAAAAACTTCTTCAAAGCTTTATCCAGGGTTTGAAAAGTCACAGATCAATGGAGATAAATATATCATGCCTGCAATTTTCTTGATTACATCAAAATGATTTTAGGAACCTTTCAAAACCTCAATTAGAAAGAAAAATTTTCATGTGCAGGCACTGACTATATTTTAAAACATTGTAAAGTTATCTAAACATTTCTAAGTAGCCCACAACAAACGAGAATGGCAAAATTTACAAAAACAATAATAAAACAGTGAAATTGTAACTAATTAGAACAGTAAGTAAATATACAGTACTTACTGAACATCCTCTTAACGTTTTCTTTTAGATATATTTTTTAAAAACTCTTTTGTCCATTATTTTGGGCATTTAACTTTTACTGTACTAATGGTACCATTTAATGCACAGTCTTTCATAGTCATATGAAAATTATAGAAATTGAATTGTTTTTTAAAATAAATATATATATACATTGTGTATTTTTAGAAATTTTTATTTGTTTTATGGCATATGCATTTTGGGAAAGTTTTTCTTGGTTTTGCTCATGAACTGTCCTTGGTAAATGAAAATTATAAACAAAAACAATTTTTATGAACTTTTTTCAGATTTCCCCCTTTTTTCAAGTTTCCAGGAAAATATGTTCACCACATTTCTAAGTGATCCTGGCCAGTTTCCTGTTCATGCAGAAATTTACTAAACCAGATTAGAGAGGTAGGTTTTGCAACCTGTTGGGAAAACTCCAGTGGAGGAAGTCCACTCAAATCTGAGGAAAGATCTAAGTAGATTGTTCTACTTAATAGCTTTAATCATCAGGAAATTCTGCCTATATTTATTTAGCCTTTTCATATCAATAATTTGATCCCTATCCTACCTTTAGTTTCAACATAAAGGCGTGGTCACCTCTTGCATGTGAAACTCTTTTAATTACGGTATTTGTAGATTGCTATTATGTCTTCTCTTGGGTTTTTTTTTAAACATCTAAATTGCACATGCACATATGGGACATATTTCTCAACAAGCAAAATATTTTGAATGGGAAATGGCTGTCCAAATGAGTTGATGTCTGTTAAAAGCAGACAATACTGTTCTGAATTGGTTGAACTAGTGCAGCTGCTACTACAATGGAATCACATGATCACATTATTAAGGAGTTGCTACTTTCTAGAAAAACTTATTTTCAAATAATATTGTAAAACTGCCCTGCAGAGAACAGGTTTCAAAAATAATATTGAAAGTAGTAAGCAGATCATCAACAGTATCATTAACACTATTTTATAATGCACCTTTCAATAGCTTTGCTTAGAGTGGGCTGTAAAGCACTATGAAGCGATATTTCTATTCCATACTTATAGTCTTTATCTAATTCATCCTCATGATCACTTTGTGAATGGGGTCAACTCTTTCACATGTGGGAAAAGAAAGATAATGGCTCACCCAGGAAGTCCTTAGTTCTCCAGTGAGAACCACTAAAAAGGGGTTTCCTCTGCATTTTCTGCAGTTTTTGATTTTATGGCAAGGTACTGCAGAACCCTACATGGTGTCTGCCTCCATCTCCATGGTAATACACAGATGCACTTTCAAGCATCTCTTATGTTCAGAATAGCTGTTCACAAATCACAACAGGATGTCTATAAATGCAAGTTAAAAGGACGTTTTGTGTGTAATGGCTGAAGAATACTGAAATGTGTTTCTTTTCAGAATAAATGGAAGAACCTTAGGACCCTAAAAGCCACTTGTTAGTATGCACTAATAACAAAATTGGCACTGAAGCAGGATATGACATACAATGAAAACTTTTTCAGGAACAAGAATTCAATCCTTTTATGGACAAAACACTTATTTTGTTATGTTGTTCTATTAATTGTGATTTTTTTCAATAGCTAGGCTATGTTGTTACTTTTGTTTTATGGCAAGGACAATTATGTGCAGAAAATGGTAAAGCAACAATGTCTAATTGCCTGGGTATTGATTTTGGCAAGTTCACAATAGTATTAGGTCAGTATTAGTATTAGATTAAATTTAGATAGTATTAGATTTCAGCAATCTGGGAGTGCTGGGGAGTGCTGGGAGCTGCATTGTAATGGTAATAGCCAGATTAAGGTAGGAGAGCGAGTTAGGAAAAGAGAGGCAGACTTTACTAAATTCTTCTCCTCAGGAAGAATGAACTGGACTTCTGGATTGTTGCCAGAGAGAATCTATGTTAGTTCCTAATCTATACAGAAGCTTAGACTAACTTTTAAGTAGTATATCATAATTTTAAATATATATTGTATCAATGAAAGCATGTTTTCTATTTGCATCAATATAATTTAAAATAACATACAAACATTAAAAATGCTGGCTACTTACTCATTATTTCCCATTGTTTCTTCTATCAGTTGTCACTTTATTGCTCTCTCAACATTGTGTGTCACTGAATTGCTTTTGGACTATTTTGAAATATTTGTCCTCCTTCCCATTAGTTCTCCCCTTTTAAAACATTTTATGCCCTGCAAATCTTGATAATACCCACTATTTAGCATATACTGGAAGAAAAAGTGTCTAGAGATATAGGGGATATAGATGATTCATAGTACACAATATGATATTTTTGGAAGCAAAACATTTTATAAATCTGATGAATTTATCTTCCAAGGCTATCAATTCAAAACAATTCTTACAAAATCACTAAATGTTTGGGAATTGATTTATTTTTTTATTCTTTATCAAAAGTCTTTTGGTTTATAGTAATAACCACTGGAAGTCCAAATACTGTCTGGCTCCCAATACTAAAATAAAAGATTTACCTCATAGACATCCTTATTTGATTTGTATTTTTCTAACCGACACAATTGGTTAGAGCACATATTATTAGAAGCTTCAGTTTTCTAGAAAGATAGAAAAAGAAGACAAAGATGAACTGTAAATTAGAACATAACTTTAGGAAAAATATACTTAAGCATTTAATATGTATTACTTTCATTCTACGCATCACTTTGTTAAATTAGCTCAACAAATACTGGCTTTTTTCAAAATTAGAAAGTGCTACAAATCAATCACCAAATATATTACTTACTAAATTTTAGTAATATATAACTATAGTTTACCCAGATTGCAATGTGTAAGTTTGTGATAGGCTATGCAATTTCCTATACTCTTTATCAAAACAGGTTCACTAAACAGCTGGAGTTCATGATGTATGTTGAAGATAAGATGTTTCTTCAGTTTATGTCAGTTTTTGATAGATAAAATTTATTTCAAGAATTGGTGACCATAGTTTGGTATGAAGTTTATGCAGAACAAAACGGATATTTTTAAGGATTTTCTTCAGGAAGAAAAAAAATCCTGTCAAAAACAAAGCTAACAAATCAAAACCGAATTCAGAGGCCAAGAAGTTGGCAGTATTTCTCCAAGTAAATGACTTGATGAATTTTTTAGTCATTTTTGGCAGACTAAAAAGGTGTCCCCCATTATTTAAAAAAAAATCCCTACAAAATCTGAATGACTTGTATTTTGTTTTTAAAAAGAACTTGGCTCATGTACTTAATAGAATGTAATATATATTATTATATTGGAAAAAATCTTATCCACTTAAGAGCACATAATCAATCATATACTAGTAAGATATCAACTATAACACAGAGATGAATCATTTAAGAATAAAATATTGATACTGTTATTGATTTATTGCAATGGAAATGTATTCAAATGTAAGATATACAATGCATTGATTTTTATTTTGTAGGACAATAACCCTGAAAGATAACTTCTTAACAAATCAAATGATGAGTTCTAAACAGGAATAAAAGCAAATGACAGTGGGAATTTGTACACACAGCAGGATTTATTTATCTATTTGTTTTTATCAATGATAATAGTAGTAATAAACCCCAGGATTAAAATAGCACATTGACTGGAGAAATAAACATGAAAAGAGAAGCAGAAAAGAATTGGAATATCCTAAAAGAAATCAAGCCAGAAAGCATTTGCGACAGATGTGATAGCGATATTCTGCAAAATGCTGCAAGGAACATTCCAACTACTGCAATTGAGTTTTCAACACAGTAAATCAAGTATTTGTCATACTATGGAATTTCCCCAATTATCATACAGAAAGGGAATGTAAAGAACGGAACAGATACTGTACCTGTACTGGTGGTACTGGAGGGCAAATAAAAAAGATTTATTGCATGTGGTCTGAGGTGAGAGTTCTTTTGTTTAAATGGATTAGACCAGTGATCCCCAAACTTTTTATGCGCGCCCGGTATTGCCAGCATCAGCGCTGGCGCCGCTTATTTGATGGAAAAGCGCTCCGGTGAGCTTTCTACCCGAAAAGCTCACCGGAAGCACTTCTTCATCAAAAAAGATGGCGGCGCGCCAAGCAAAACCATGGGGGGGCCCGGGGACTTTGTTCCACGGACCGGTGCACCGTGGACCGTGGTTGGGGAACCCTGGATTAGACTAAGGACTGCAAGGCCATGAACTGATCTATGATTCTTATTTTACTTTCTTTTTTTGGTTCTATTTTTATTTTATTAATAAAAAAATAAAATGCAAAACTCCAAAAATTAAAAAACAAACAAAGACCCAAAACAAACAAGACATTTTAAAAGTACATTAAAGAACACATATATATATTATCCCCCCTAGTTGAATACTGTCTAGTATATTACTATATCATTAGTTTCCCACCCCTTTGTGAAATTGGCTCAACCAATTTTTAAACTACTAAATCTCTTTCCAAATTATTAACAGAAATTATGGACATTAAGTCAAGGACTAACTGTAAAAACCCATTCAATACATATCTATGTGGGTATAAAAAGCATTAAACTCAGACTTGACTCCAAACAAACAACACCCCAGGACTGAATTTTTTAAAAAAGGTTTATTCTGATTTATTCAGACTGTTTGAAAAATATGAATATTCTTTTCTAATACAGAATAGTTATTCACATCTTCTAAAGCCACCTAAGCCATTTCTAGACAAATCAATAATTACATTAAAATAAACAGAATTTCAAAAGAAACACATTTAAGATTGTGCAAAATTTGTTTTTAGAAAATGTACTGACATTATAGACAGTGATGCTGTTCACCTAATATTTTTTGTATTACATAATTAAATTATTTTTGGTTCCACAAAAAGCATCATATACTGAGAAAAAATATCTGTTTTTCAGGATCTAACAAGTTATTGATTTTCATTGTGCTGCTTAAACCTATTTATTTCCTAACTGGGTTAAATGGTTTGAAAATGTACATGTGATAAACAGGTAGAATAAAAGTGGCTCTATTTCAATTAAAATCTATCAGTTAACCCTGGTAGACTACAGCTTCACTGTTCCCTGTAACTTGATAAAAAACAAACTAGCCCTTGCTAAGGTAAATTTCTTTGTTATAATACATAACAATGAAATATTGACAGAGTGGGACAGACTGGTGGAAAAAGGCTTTTATGTACAGAGAAAGCTTTCACCAGAGGTTTTGAAAGTAGTAGCTATGCTTCCCCCTCCCCCAGATATTCTATTCCATTCCCTAATTTTCCTTCTAAGAGATGCTCAGCAATCTATGATCTGTTGCCTTAAAGTTCTTCATATTTTGAGGTAGTTGAGATTTTTTTTTCTATTTTGCAAAGTTGAAGGATTTTCTTATTTCTTAATATCTCCATTTTTGGTTATTGTTATTCTATTCAACTTTGTTAAGTTCAACAATTATCCAAATTTATACTTACTTTTACGCCTGCTGTAAAGCGCTCTAGCTTCTTATTAAGAAGGATGTAGATGGCAAGCATGTGGCAAGCTCTGTTTGAAAGAATAGTGTTGATCACATCACTATTCTTATAGCCAAGCTTTTCTGTCATGTAAAGCAGTACACTCTGGCTTATGTCTTGTAGATGAATTCTGCAAAAAAGATTAATAATACAGGTAGTCCTGATTTATAATTGGTCATTTAATGGCCATTTGAAATTATGGTGGATCTCCCAAAAGTTATTTATGATCTGGTCCTGGGTCTGGTATGGCTAATGCAGTCCTCAAGTTCATTCATCCACAGAGGTATTGCAGTGCTCCCACCTCTCTCCCCATTTCCCTCTTCCAACGCTTCCTGCTAGCCTTATCTCCTTGCACATACTGGTAGTCATGAGATTAAACAATTTGTTCCAGCATTCTGGAAGGCCTTACGAGCTTTTCAAAAGAGGAGGAGAATTTGGCCTGGTGGGGTCGGAATCAGACTTCAGGTTTGGGGAACCCTATTGGCAGTAGGGAAAGGTCTGTGAGGATCCAAGGGGCAGGAAGGAGAAGGAAGATAGGCCTGAGCCTGTGGTAGGTCTCCAGGGGCCTCCCCAACCCCTGAGGTACCCCATGCTCCATTTAACAACCTGCAAATTTGTTTAACAATTCACTGGGAAGAACAGGGATGACGGGATTGTTACGTGAAATGCTCCTCTTAACAGCAGTTGTGAAATGCAACTGTAATGGGCAGGGTTCATTACGGTTGTGTCTCAAGGACTACCTGTTGGTTATCTCCAAGGTTCTCAGGAGAAAGATGGCAATCCTAAAGGCATTCTTAAAAATCACCATGTTAGTTAATATGATTAAAAAAATCTAATCAAGCTGATAATTGTGTTCAGGCTATGTTGAAAAGAGCAAGCTACAAATTGTTAATATTGTTTTTAAAGAAAATGTTGTATATTTGTATACTATCTATATGATAGATATTCACAACTCAGTTTGGGGAGGGTTGTCCACATTTTTTAAAAAAATCATTATTTCCTTAGTGGGGAAACAGACCATTAAATCATGTACTTCTCATTTTCAAAGAAGCATTGACTGACTGACTGATGTTGGAACTATTGATCATGTATATAATTTCCATTTCTATTGTGGAATTTTGAGTGTACAGGTTTCTGTACTTTCTATTAAAGGATGGTGAAATAAAACCAATGGGCACAGCCTTGCTCTCTACCTCAAGAAACTCTTGAATAATAAAGAACAGTAGTTAATTGCATGATAGGGAATGGAACCATTGATTAAACGGTCTTCTAAAATCAGGTGTCTTCTAGATATGGACTGATATTCCCCGAACTCCCAGTTAGCATAACCATCTGTCTAGGGATTTTAGAACTGCTAGTCCAGAGAGTACCTTTGTGAAAGGCTAGAACAGAGTTTCGGCTGTACAAATAGTTGTAAACGAATGCAATAAAACTCTTAAAACAGAGCCCTTCAAAATATTGTCATAACTGCATTCAATTAAGAAGTTTTCAATTCATTTAGACCAACATTCAGTGCCGGGCTCTTAAAAGTATCCCATTTCTGTTGCAGATTATTTCTGAATAATCATTATTCTCAATTGGTAGTAGATAAGTTGCATGTGATTCTTCTATACAAATATATGCAAAGCAACACAAGTAAGATGAATCATTTTTTTCAAGCTTTAATATGAGTAACAATTCAGTGGCAAGAAATGAAGAACTTCCAAAATTATCCTATTAAAATTAAGCAAATTAAAAGTGCTTGACTTTGGCTGATTCAAGGGATAAATGTGTAAATTCTGATTACAAAAATTTCTCATTTTATTACTACTGCTTCCAATTATACAGATATTGATGAAAAATGTCCATTGTCATTGCAACATTGTAACTTATGTCTGCATTTTATTTTGTCTTAAAAATAAAGGCAATTGTTTTTTGAAGCATACAACTAAGATCAGTAATTATTTTCAGAAGTTTGCTTAGGATAACAGCTTATAAAAAGCTCCATGGAATTTGTTCCTAAAATAAAATGTCATTATATTTTCTCTGTATTGATTTAAATTATTAACAAAACTAATAAAATTCCCCAAGCAGTAATTTACATTGAATTTATGCTTTGTTTTCTGCCAGAAACAGTATCCAAAGTGGCTACAAAAATAAAAGATAATTGAAAACACAAGCAAATATAACTGAATACACGTTAAAACTGATAGCATCTACCTAGACTTAGTCAAAAGCCTGCTTAATTAAGGAAAAACGTTCCAACAGGGATTTCCAAAGCCTGCAAAGAACCACTTCTGTTTTTCATAATCTCACCAAATCTATTCTAGATGCTGGCCAAATTAAAAACAAGGGTCAATGTAATTGTCACATAGCCTGGTGCCAAACTATATATGGTTGACAGTTCTGTTTAAATTGTATACAGAATCAGATTCTTAGATCTTAACAAGGGAGGCCACTTGCTCATTTGCTAAACACTGTCAACCTTCTGGATGAGGCACCTGAATTCTGAATTTAAAAAAAACTCCAAACACTTTTCAAATCTTCACATAAAGAATGTTACATTAGTCCAAAGAGGAGCCAACCACCACATTTGCTTAATGACTGCTGCAAAACACTGTGGTAAAATCACGTCCGTCATGTGATTACCCACTTAACAACTGGCTTGACTTATAACCATGATTCTGGGCTCAATTACAATTGTAAGTTGAGGACTACCTGTACATATTTCAGCACTCCCCCCCCCACCAAGGAATACTGAAAACTAACTGGAAATTATCCCTTGCAGATGTCAAACTATTTTATAAAAGCAAGTTCTCTTTATTGCTTCTTTTAGACATCCAGAATCAAACTTTATTAAAAGTGGCAGGTTTCACAAATTCAACAATCTTTCCCACATCCTAAAGTTCTACAGTGAAAAATATCAGCAACAGTAGCACATTTGATATTACATTTCAAAGAAATGGACCAAAGACTGTTTCAATTTTCCTGAAGATTAATTCTTAATTTGTTCAGATTTGGGATCAAACTATAGAAGCTATATTAAACAAACATTTGCATTTTAAAAAATGCAAACAGCTGAGAATTATAAAAATTACAGTGGGTGAAAATGGGAAGGTTATTCATTTCCTCCCTGCTTTGTAGTGTCATGAAAATTAAGTGTTCTGTTCTACTATCTGTATTGGACGAAATGAAAATGTACACTCGCATGCTTAACCTGTACCCTTGGATATTGATTTCTGAAGAAAAGAGAGGTTTTTTTTTATATTCATGAAATTATTACAATGTATCGTAAGAATTAGCTGGCTGACGACTACTGGAATTAAAAATTAGATTATAGCACTACATATATTTAGGGAGCTAAGCACTTCCCTATTTAACTATATTTACTTCTCAGTAAGCCTTTATGTAACTGTAATGTTGGTCTGATAGGGCCCATTCTTTCTTATATTCAGTAAACTGACAGTTTTACAGTATAACTTATCCAGCTCAAAGATTCTGCCTGCAACTATGAAACACCCTTTCATCAGAGATTACCTGGCACTTACACTGATTCATCGGTTTCAATTTAAAATCTAGTTAGACGAACTTTTAGTTTTTACTAAGCCCTGGGTTGTATTTCAGGATTTTGTTTTGTTTTGCTTTATTGTTTTCATGGCTGCTACTGTATTCTATGCTTGATTTGGATAAAAAAAAACTTTTAAAAATTCTTTTTAAAAATATCACTGAATCATAATTCCCAGAACCAATTTCACACGTATGACTTCATAAAATGTGACTTTGATGACAAATTATACTCTGCCATTCAATGCCCTGCCTGAAAACATTGTAATTTTTCTAACTGGAAAATCCTAATAACCAAATGTGTGGATCACATTTGGCATAGTGATATGATATTTAAAATGCATATATGATCCAACTGTATAACATTCCAAACAACTTTTTCCACTTTCAAGAGGTAAGAGTTTTTGAATAAAAATGTGTAATATCTTCAGTGCTTTAGAAATCTGGTAGCAGATCTCTATGTTCAGATAATGATTTATTTCATTTTCTGCCACACAAATCAATCCATTTTTTCTTGCAGTCAATTTACTGTAGTATTTTTTGTTCATTCTTTTGCTGCCTAACAGCATCCAGGCAGCAGAATATAAAGTAACGTTTGTATCCATCATATAAAATCTAAACTAGATGTTTAGAAAGGTACCAGCCTCCCTGCTGTATTAATATCCACCCATGTGTTACATAACCGCCATTACCATAGTAACTAGCATTTCACAACTATTAAGGGTTTTTATCCTAAAACAACCCTCTTTATTTAGGTTGGGAAGGCTCAACTTCCACAGCAAAGCTGTGAAAAAGCAATGTAGCAAAAGCCCAAGGATCCATCAGTGCTTTTGGAACTAATCTGAGCAATCCTAAATCGAAACACAGAATGATCATCGCTGCACCATACTTTGTCCTCCTCCTAAAGACCCCGTGAAGAAGGAGCAGAATGAAACCCAAGAGCAGTCAAGTTGAAGGAGAATGAAGAAACTGAGAGGTCTCCAGGTCAAATCTCCCTGAAGTTATCAACTCAGAAGATTGTCTAACCAAGAAATTATGCTCTCTGCATTTTCATTTTTTTCCTCTTTTAAATGCTGAGATAATAGTAGAAGAGCATTTTGATTACTTGAGCAACTTAGCTGAAAAATGTATTATTCTGTAACTTTGTTCTTTACCACTGATTTTTCCCCCCAGAGAATTGTCAAGCTTGTAAATACAGAAGTAATTGAGTGAGTGCAGAGGAATGTGGTTATCATGAAGTCTTAGACCACTTCTGGATCGTTGCAGAGAAATTGAGAAAGAAACACAATCTCCAATCCAGCTTTCTGATCTCAATGTCTTTGATGGAATTCTATCATGTTGGCAGAATACCCAGCACATTCTGTCTTTTATGCATTACCTGTTTGGATACGTGACATTATTCAGTGCTTTCCCATTCTCACTAAGCCAACGATTTGCTAATGCTTGTTGGATGTTTGGTCTCTTTGTAGGATCTGGTTCTAGCAGAATTTTTAAGAAGTTTACAGCTGCTGCAAAGACATTAAAAAAAAGGGAGGGGGACGAAGTATTATTGTCTTTGCAACTATATTTATTTTTTTGAAGCCAAATAAGGTATTAAGGTATTTTAGAATTACAGTTTTTCTCTCAAAATCTGAAATACAATATACTTGCTGCATTTACACATTGCTTTTATACATTAAAAGAGTAAGTTGGTAAACTAAGCTAGTCCTTTACCAGTATACAGTAGTGAAAAAGACAACTTCAGTAGTTAAGAAAATAACTCCTCCCCAAATAAGATAAATAATTCAATCTTTATAAACAGTTGTATTTTAAATAACAATTTTGACCAGCCTTGAATTATAAATTGCAATGGCTATATTCCAGACTGCAGTACACAATGATTACTTTTATTCAAGTTTACACCCAATTTTAATTCATGGTTTATAAAAGATGGCACTAGATTGATTCAATACATCAAGGCAAAATCAAACCAATAACTTTATTGCTTAGTGTAACATTCAAGTCTTGCAACTTAGTGCAGTTAATAAATATTGCTATGGCAGAATTTGGGCTGATTGCCTTATCAGTGCCTAATTATCCACTTATTATGCTAAGGTTTTAAAATATAGATTTAAACCTGAAATACTAAATTCTATATTTTAACAAATAATAAAATTGTAACAATATCATTATGATTGACAATGACCGTCCTTTTGACTTAATTGCATTGATTTTGGAGAGGCAGTTAAACTAATATTTAAATAGTTTCCCATTTAGGTATGAAGCAAATATATCAACTAAACCTTCTTAATCACATGGGAATTGTCTTCTAGACAAAGAAAAGGAACTTACAATAAAAAAATGTATTGTTCAGCATCAGAAGGACAAATATATGCTTTCAATTATTCAGTGATTGCAGCATTGATTAGTATAGATAGATCAACCATGGATCATTGCAATGAATTATGGTTTAATAATAATTTAAATGAGTAGTCAGGAATAAATTAATGAGGCACTGCACTTGACATTTCTATTTCATATAACTTTTACCAGAAGAATCACCACTTGCAATTGTGAGTGGCCCACCTGGTCCATTATCTGATATTAGAGAAAACTTCTGAATTCTCTGCTAAAATAATACTGGTAAATGCTTGGAAAAAATTCTAACGGTATTCTGCTCTTAAGAATATCAACCCAGAATAGAACTGTATCTATTTCTGCATTTCACATTGAATAAGGTGCAGAACAGTGGTGGGATTCATTTTTTTTTTTACTACCGGTTCTGTGGGCGTGGCTTGAAATCTCCAGTCAGAGGTGGTAATTGCCAGTTCTCCAAACTACTAAAATTTTCTGCTACAGGTTCTCCAGAACTGGTCAGAACCTGCTGAATATCACCTTTGGTGCAAAATTTGTGTTCTCTGCATAAAAAGCTATCAAATTTGTCTTCAGAAGAATATCACTCATAAGCAGATTGTCACCCATCCTCACACAACTGTACAAAGGGATTCGCTTAATCACTATCCTACCAAACAATGATGTCAAAGATTTTCCATATGAAATCAGGAAAAGGAAGTATGTGCTCATGTTCCACAATAGATCAAAAACAAGAAAGAGAAAGGATGCTGTCCAATAAATCAGGATTAGATACCATCTGGGCAATATTACCTCTGTTTTGAACATCCTGCAGCAATCAATTTCTGCTGACCTGGATATTATATGGTCTATGTCACATATGATGCACAGGAATATTTCCATAAAGACTTTACAAATAATCATTTTTAATTTTATGTGTATTTGGTGTATGAGAATTTTAACAATTCTTCTGATGCTTTTCCACCATCAGCAGAGCTTTCAAATATCAGAGCTTTCAAACCAGAATCCACAACAGCACTTTATTCCCCACACCCACATTATGATACCAAGAAGTTAAGCAAAAGCTATCCTTTTCAAGTTGCACAGATGGTAGCTTGATCACAGCTGCAATCTCAGGAGAATCATCTTGGGCCTATACTGGCAGTCCGTAATCGAGCGATCTGGAGCTTACAGGCCTTATAAATCATGTATAGTCATGTCAGTCAATACTGAGCAACTTTCTAACATATGGCAACTAAAGCACTTATAACTTTACCGTCATCATCCATGACTAAGTTGGTGACACAGGAAGAATAGTCATAAACTGGACATTAAGCAGAAAAGAACAACAGCCTATTAACAGGGATGTTTTGCCTTCTTCTTCCTCATCCTTTTCTCAGGAACTAAATACCTCAGCATATAAAAGTTATTCCTTCAACTAAACCTTGAACATCATGTTGCTGTGTTATTTCCCGCCCACCCCCCTCCATCCTCTTCTACCCTCTTATTCTCAAAGGATTATGCATTTCCTATAGGATTATGCATTATAAATTTCTATTTACTTCTTTTGGCCCCCCAAAATATCTAGTACATTTCAGGGGTGGGATTCAACCAGCATTACTACTGGTTCAGTGATTATGTTTCCGCCTGAGCCGGACAGAACTGGTAGCATCCCACCCCTGGTACATATGATCATTTGAAATACTGGGTTAGTTGAATTACATTAATTCTACACAGGAACAAAACAAAACAAGATAAAACTACTATGAAAATGTAACAGAACAAAGTATAAATGATTCATTAAAGAAACAGGTATGCAATTATACAGCTCCAAATTCCCCATAATTGCCATTTCAAACAAGAATTCACAAACAAAATCTTTCCTTTTCTTGAGATGCAATCATCTAACCTGACACTTAAAATAAACATGGGACAGGAAAAGCAGCATTTTATATCTAAAGCCAAAAAAGGAATTGTCAAGGATTTCAGAAGGATGTGGCTAACACTTTCAGTATGTTGGGATTTTGCATATAAGATTACCATGAACTGGAAGTATGAATATAAACCAGCAAATAGTACTGGCTGTCTCTGGGAAATCTTTTGCATAAAATATCAAATACATTGTGTGGAATATCAAGAAAATTGTTGGAAAGAAACAGTGAGTTTGAAGGGGGAGTCTTTTATTTCCTTAGTTAAATATTCAAATGCTTAAATATTTAGTAATATGGAAATCGAATTTAATCACAGATATATTACTTCTATTTATTATCTTTAAATGTATGTGAAATTTTTTTTTTACAAGGCTTGGTCTACCATAGAAAAAGGTCAAATAATATTTTTATACCTCTATGGTGCTATTTTTAGATATAAAGCTGGAATAAGTTCCACTGAGATCAATAGAATTTACTCTTGGGCAACCTGTTCTATGGAAGAGCAGTAAAAAAAATTTAATATATTAATAAAAAAATAATCCCTGAAGGTGATCAGTTGATCACTGGAGCAAGTACTTCAGCAAATTCATTAGCAATTTGTGCAAACTCTTGTCCACAAGAAATTAACACTGCAGTGCTCATCTTAAATTATGAGCCTACAGGTAGTTCTGGTTCAGTAACCATTCAAAATTACAATGGTGCTGAATGAGAAGACTTATGACTTGTAGGCCCTTGTAGTAGCAACTGTCGCAGCATTCATGTGATCATGATTTAAGTGCTTGGCAACTGGCTTGCAATTATATCACAGCATTCCACAGTTACACGATCAACATTCGTGACCTTCAATGCAAGTTTCTGATAAATAAAATCAATGGGGAAACCAGCAGGAGGTCGCACATGGTGATCATGTGAGTTGTGCCTAAAAGCCATGTGGGGTTCATCTAAAAATGGCAACTGGGATTACAATTATAAGTCAGCATAATCATGTGGCTATGTGCTTTATGACCACATAGTGATGGGGTTTCCAATCCCAAGTACTGTTATAAACTAAGAACCACCCACAATAGAAGCTAAAAAAAATCAGCAACACTTAAATACATTTACCTGTAGAAAGCTGAGTAGGATATGGATTCATTTCTTTGTCAATCATCTTCTGGTACAAAGCTCTCAGACTGAATGGCTCAACAGTAAATGGCAGTGTCCCAGTCAACATTGCATACATATTCACACCACTGCAAATAAAGGGGGGGGGGGGGAGAAGGGTAAGCAAAAAATTCTACTGGAAATGAAACAACAGATGCAAAGAAGAGATTATATTTAGTGGCAAGCAGCTATAACTTATGGAACATAAAATAACAATGTCAGGACATTTTTAATGTATTTAATCCACAACGACCTTCCCTGCCTCCTAAAATCCTATTAATTGGAAATCAATGCCTGACCCTGAAAACATACAGCTGTAAAGTAGATGTTCAATCCCTGATTTATGATCTCTTCCAACATAAATTATAACATGGCTTTCATCTGGATTGAAAAAAAAGTGAATCTGCTAGGTGGCTACAGTGCATTCAGCAAGTATTCAGACCTCCCTCACTTTTGTCAATATTGCGTTTCAACATTTGTTGAAATTCATTTCCACCCCCCATTAATCTCATTACACTGTACCCCATCCCCATAATGACAAAATGAAAACATTTTGAAAACAATGGGGTATATATGCAGCCATTGTAACTTCAAAACTGGGTTTTAAGTAGGTCTGGGAGGTCTGTTGTAATTTTGAATGGTCATTAAATGCTGGTTGTTAAACAAGGATCACCTGTACATTTGTGATGGAAGACTTTATCTTCATAACAGTAAATCACTTTTCTCTAATTTTCTTTAACAAATACTTTTTGTGCTTTTATAACAGTGCCTTGAATATAGAGCTCTGGCTTTTTGATCAGTCAGACATCAGGTACTGTACATACATTAGGTAAATTAAGATATGGGTAGAAAACATTAATATTAGGAAAGAATGCAGTGTCATATTAGGCATATGTCTAGGGGTCAAAATTCTTTGGTATTCTTTATTTTTGCTTTGGATTTGGAAAGAAGCTTTCTTCTTTGTTTTAAAATTATATTAGGGCTATTTTAGGGCCTACCATACAACTTGTATGTGTTTTCATATCAAAATGGTGGGAAACAGTACTGGCTCTTGGCAACTGTGGCTGGAGCTCAAGGCACACAGCAAGGGGTCTAAGGAGTCGCATGGAGCTTCAATTTATCCAATTCTGATTGAAGAAATGGATTGCAGTACTCTATGTTTAAAATGACACAACAAAACAGCAAAACTATGTCAATGCTAGCGAATAAAATCAGTTATCCATCTTCAAAGTGGAATATTTTGTTAAAATGTTCCATTTTAAATGGAACATTTTTATTCTGTTAGTGTAACATGATGTGGAATGAGAATATGCTGCTTTTAAACTACTGGTATATTAACTCACATGGACCAAACATCTATTTTGGGACCATATTTCTTCCTTGCAAGAAGCTCTGGTGCTGCATAAGCAGGACTGCCACATTGGGTGCTGAATGGATCAGTGTAGCCTAGGATACTCGCACAATTGCTCAAGCCAAAGTCTGTGAGAAAAAAACAAAGAATAGACATTTAAACATTGCATTGGAAAGACTGTAGTCTCTGAACAGTTATCATTTATCACCATCATATGATTTTCTTTTTATAAATCTTGTTTTAGTTAAAGCAGAAACTTTCCTCAACTAGCACTCTTAAGACATAATGGATCACAATTACCATCATTCCTAGCTAGCATGGCCTTTGTAGTCCATCATACCTATAGAGCACCTGGTTGGGTGTAAAGGTAAGTTACAGAATTGTAATCTGAATGCTGCTTTCTTAAGTTATACAAAAAATGGAAATAATGTTCCAAAAGCATAAGCATAACTTCCTGGGGTATAATTCTGGTTTTCTTGCATCTGTGAAACACACCATTCTGCTAAGACCTATCAATACCTTATATAACCCCCTAAGGGCGTTTGATTTTAATTTCAGCATGTTTTTTACATACTGATCCACCATGGAAAGGGACAAAAGAGTTAAGTATGCAGCTGGGTGCGAATAGCTTAAGATTCTTAAATGGAACCTGATAGGAATTGTGTACATATGCACTCAGCTGCAAGATATAACAAACACAACAGGGCTAAATATAAAAAAGGTTCATTTAAGCACAAGCAAGCAGCACTAATGGAACCCTAAATAGGCAGTGATTTTCTTCTATTT
Source organism: Notechis scutatus (assembly GCF_049901735.1). Classification (NCBI taxonomy): domain Eukaryota; kingdom Metazoa; phylum Chordata; class Lepidosauria; order Squamata; family Elapidae; genus Notechis; species Notechis scutatus. Next base: position 51,196,192 of record NC_142013.1, on the reverse strand, counting down.
TAAATTGTGATTTACTTAAATGTACTCAAGTAACCAACACTTTTTAACTAAAATGTTTATAACTTATGATTTCAATTAAGGGGTATTATTGTCAAACTTCAATATTAATATTTCCTTTGAAAATAACTCATTTTAAGATTGGTCCTTTGTTAACAAAGGGTATTGATAGACTTGTTATGGATACATAACAATCTGCTGCATTTGAGGCTGTCAGTTGCAAAACCAAGGAAATTTCTATGGGGTACATTCTTATGTTCTATAGCATGCTGGCTAGGGAATTCTAGGACTTGAAGTACACACATCTGAAAGTTGCCATGGCTGACAAACACTGTTCTATGGCATCTTCTTACACAGTCTACAGTGAGGAAATGTTTAGGAACTAAAGCAAATGCAAAATAGTTTTCTAGTTTTGTTTTATCCATATTGTTCGGCAGTGACTGCATACAGAAGCCAGCTTTATATGTTCTGAAGTGATCAAACAGCCCATTATAAGAACAAAAGCTACCAAATGTTAATACAACAACTTAAATACTTCTGCTCTCGCCTAGGCTTTAAACTAAGTTGTTGATTGGCTGATGGTAATATGTATTTTTCAATACACTGGTGAATGCTATTTCTTACATACAAATGTTATATAAGTCTTTCCCAAATGGATGCCTTTCCCCAAAGCTATTTTGCCAAGCTGTCACCTCTTAAGTGCCCTTAAGTCATGTAAAACAAAGTTTTGTTTCATAGATTTTCTGGCCTACTTAAGAGGTAGTAATGCCTGTTTTTAATTCACATTCACTGTTGCAACAAAATGAGTTGACTAGGCAGAATTAAATCCCTAAGCAGATGCTTTTATAAAGGGGATATTTTCCTTTTAATGCCCACAGCTAACATTAATGGGAGTTTTACACAGATAGTAATAAAAGATGACTCATTTACGATTTCTGCAGAATGTGTATGATCAATGCAAACACTGCATTTTTAGAGAGAGAGGTACAATCAAGAAACCTTTGGGATTTCTCAAGGTATCTTTTATTTTAATTTTGCAGACAAATGTATGGATTGAACACAAAAGTTTGCCTCACCTATGTGAACAAAAATCCCATTTGATTGAAGCATCAAAAAGATCTTAAACTTTAAGTCACTTAAAATAGGGAGCCAAATGTCAAAGGAAGATGTTTATTCTACTTCTCCAAACAATCAGCATGCTTTATACAAAAGGCTTCACAAAATATATATTTTTAAATTTACCATATTTTCTGTTTGTTTGTAAAGAAACACCTGAATTACAGATATAATCAAATAGTAAATGTTTAATATTTTTAAAACCCAGGTGTTAATTTATGACAAAAATATTGATTAGTGACTGAAGACTACAATTACTACAAGACTTTCATACCAATAAGCTTGATATTGTTGTCTTCATCTAGCAAAAGATTTTCTATCTTCAGATCTCTGCAATATACAAAGATATTAAACGAGATTTTAAACAACTGAGCTTTCAATGTTTTCAAATTTCATTAGCAATCGTGATCATTTTTTTTACAAATTGTTATAATTTGTGTTTTTATACAAATATTAAGTAAAATACATTTTGCTATATTTTCATAAAAGTGAATAAATAGATCTGTTATTTTGAAGTTGATGCAAACAGGCATTATGCTAATGACACAAAAAGCAAACATGTGTAAGTTTCTTAACAAAGAATGCAGTAAGTTTAACCATTCTTGTAAAAATATATAAAGAACAAGCTAGTTCAGCTTTAACATAAATCTTCAAAATATCAATTATGAATCAAATATCCTGTTATTCTATTAAGAGTGATCAATGTGAGATCCAAGGTTCCATGCGGTTCTGCAATCATTCTTTCTATATCTTTCAAGGCTCGTCGGTTCAAACTCCATGTTAGAGGCATATTCTATTAATTTGCATTGCTGCCTCTTCACTGTATGTTTTGTTTTCCACCAAAACAGCAATATATTGTTTCACAGTGCTTTACAGCCCTCTCTAAGCGGTTTACAGAGTCAGCATATAGTCCCCAACAATCTGGATCCTCATTTTACCGACCTCAGAAGGATGGGAGGCCGAGTCAACTTTAAGCCTGGTGAGATTCGAACTGTCAAATTGAAGGTAGCAGGCAATCAGCAGAACTAGCCTGAAGTACTGCATCTAACCACTGTGCCACCTCAGCTTTTATGCTAGAAAAAGATGGCCAACATCTGCTTTTACTTAAATATATGAACTGCCATAATGTAAACGAAAAAGTATAAATGAAAAAGTTCAGAAGAAAAGCTAACTTTGGATTGGTTTTTTTAAAAAAATCAGTCTTCATGACTTCCAACATGAATCCAATTCTAGCAGCTATATTGCTCTAAAATAAAATGAGCAGTGTGATACTTGAATAAGAATGCATAGCATGAAACAAATCTAAGATTCTTCAAATACCTATACTAAAAGATGCCATCTTAACTGGTTTTATTACTGTTTAACTGCTTCTATGGACTATGTTTAGAACACGGCCTATGTGTTCAATATGCTTCAATACAAATTTTACATTTAACAACTGTCATTGGATGGGATAATTACTTAAATTATAAGAGACAGGAAGTGAAAATGTCCTTTTTTCTCAGAACAGAACACCAGATAGGTTTTAGGTAAACTTAAAATTGCCTTTTGAAGCTGTTTGAATAGAGAGAAAAGCACACAAGGATTTTTTTCTCCCAAGGCAAATAGCAAACACCAAGGAGCAATTATCTCAGGATGGCAGGAGAGGAAAGAGATCATTCTCCTTGTTTGTCATAATGAAGTAAAATAAAGGAAGTGTTTCTTAGTCTAAATATATTCCTAATATGGTTACATGTTTTAATAACTACCTTGCAACAGTCAAAAGTACTTTATTACAGTAAAGTGCTTAGGAGAACAATTGCGGTAATTCCCAATGAAAATTTACATCAAATCATGACACGTATTCATTACTGAAAATGATAAAGCCAAAGAAATGCTACCAAATGGAAAACTTTATTAAATACGCACTAGGAACCAGATGCCACAAGTCACACTAATATCAACTATTGTCTTTAATCACAACGGAAACAGTGCAATGTACTCTGTCATATATCACATCCAGAATATATACATTTAAGCATTAATTATATTTATGTATCTAATATCATGTGTACCTCAGGAAGTATGTTGATAACATGATAATATGGTAAAACCTGAATGAAAACAAACTAATCATGTATAAGACAAAATATACTGGAAAGATTGTTGGGGAACCTTTTAACATTCTTGATACAAAATCAAAGATAGGATAATCTTTCTAGTAAAAAATATTTCAGAAAAGATGAAAATGTACGATAGATTCACATTACAACCTGAGTGCATCAGGCTCAATGCAGCAGTTGCTACTGATTACATGCATACTATAGAAACATGGTTTATACTCCACTATTTTTGCAGGTTACTAAATGTCATTTATACTGTACAAATATCTATAAATATAAAGAGAGTATCTTTATATTTATAGTATAGTATATATTTATAGTATCAGTTGAGACATCTGATAATGTACAGACAGAATGCTATACAATAAAGGCCAGTAATATATTAACAAGAGAGATCAGAGTAGCAAAAAAAAGCTACTCCGAAAAGTTAAGGAAACAGTTCTCAACAAATGAACCAGCAAATGTGCGGAAAACTCTTTAAAACATAACTGGCTAAAGCAAACCTCCTTCCCAGGCAGAAGGAAATCAACAACTAGCAGATGATCTGAATGTGTTTTACTGCAGGTTTGAAAGGAAACTACAGCTACCCATCTCAAACAAACCAACACCCAATCCTCCTACAACTGCCCCCAACCCATTGGGTTCACAACCTCTGGTGATCACAGAAAAAGAAGTGCAAGATCTATTTCACAGACAAAAGCCAGGAAAAGCACCAGGGCCAGACAAGATAACTCCTTCTTGCTTAAAAGTCTGTGCTGACCTATTGGCCCCCATCTTCACCCAAATCTTCAACAGATCATTAGAGATGTGCTATGTTCCTTCCTGCTTCAAACACTCTACTATCATCCCAGTGCCAAAGAAGCCCTCCATCAAGAAAACTGAATGACTACAGACCAGTTGCTTTAACATCTGTAGTTATGAAAATCTTTGAAAGGCTTGTGCTGTCCCACCTGAAAACCATCATGGATCCGCTGTTAGATCCCATGCAGTTTGCATACCGAGCAAATAGATCGACAGATGATGCTGTTAATATGGCTCTGCATTACATCCTACAACACCTTGAATCTCCAAATACCTACGCAAGGGTCTTCTTTGTAAACTTCAGTTCATCATTTAATACCATCATTCTAGACATTCTTCTAAGTAAATTAAATCAACTAGCGGTACCTGAACACACTTCTAAGTGGATCATAAGCTTCCTAACAGACAGGAAGCAGCAGGTGAAGCTAGGCAGACATCTGATAACTGTGCATTTAGCACAGCCCCCTCCCAAGGCCGTGTGCTTTCTCCACTTCTCTTCTCCCTATATACCAATGACTGCATCTCAAACAATCCATCTGTTAAAATACTGAAGTTTGCTGATGACACAACAGCGATTGGTCTCATTCGAGACGACAAATCTACATACAGACAGAAGGTTGTATAACTTGCCTCATGGTGTAACTGGAACAATCTGGAACTGAACACACTCAAAACCATAGAAATGGTGGTAGACTTTAGAAGAAAGTCCCATACTTCCTCCCATACTACCACCTCTTTCAATACTAGACAACACAGTACCAACAGTAGAGACCTTCACATTTCTAGGTTCTACTGTATCACATGACCTAAAATGGACACCTAACATCAAAAACATCATCAAAAAAGCACAACAAAGAATGTTCTTTCTGCACCAACTCAGAAAGTTCGAACTGCCCAAGGAGCTGCTGATCCAGTTCTACAGAGGAATTATTGAGTCTGTCATCTGCACCTCTATAACTGTCTGGTTTGGTTCTGCAACCCAACAGGACAGACACAGACTTCAGAGGAACACTAGGACTGCAGAAAAAACAATTACTACCAACCTGCCTTCAATCGAGGACCTGTATACTGCACGAGTCAAAAAGAGGGCTGTGAAAATATTTACAGACCCCTCCCACTTGTGACTGTATGACTGTAACTTTGTCACTTGTATCCATACAATTTATATTGACTGTTTCCTAGTATGATTTGATTGCTTATTGTACCCTATGACTATCATTAAGTGTTGTACCTTATGATTCTTGACTCTTGACTAATGTATCTTTTCTTTTATGTACACTGAGAGCATCTGTACCAAGACAAATTCCTTGTGTGTCCAATCACACTTGGCCAATAAAGTATTCTATTCTATTGTAAATGTGCTGTTGTAATGTCAAATGGTTGCTGAACAAATGGTCAGTAAATTAGGACTACTTGTACTTATGTTATTACCAGATATAATTTTATGAACATTACTAAATTTTGTCTCTCATATCTAAATCAAGTCTTAGCAAGCAAAAGACTGTTCTCTATTATATATTGTCCTATTTCTCAAAATCTGCTAATTATCTGAATAATTAAGATTGAGAAGATAATATGCATCCAGATCCTCAATTTTTTTAAAAAGTGGAAAACAGATACACAGGAAGCAGTTTTTGCTATTGGAACATTATTAAATTCCTTTCCTTGATGTTTTGACAATAATTACACTGAGTATCTGTAGTTTTAAAATTCCTTTAAAGTTGTTGAGAATTTCCTGTAAGATGCTAAAGTAAAACTTCAGGTTTGCTATCTTTGTTGTCCTTACTTGCTTCAGAAACTTAACATATTTATCCTGGTTTTTACAATACAAAGGACTGCCGAAATACTTTCTGAAAAGATGTTTCAAGACTGTTTTCTTCTACCAAAGAAAGAGAAAATATATTTTCTCAAACTTGAATGTGCACTTTGTGTTAGTATTCAATCACATTCCAAAGCATATTTAATAGGTAGAATCTGTCATAAAAGTATGCACAATATACATTAAGCAGAGATTCTCATAATCTGCCTGAGTGTTTCATGAAATATTTCATGAAGTCAAGGTCTACATGCTTCCCAATACATACAAATTGATAGAATTTTCAATGTAATCTGCAAACTAGCAGTTAGGTTTCAAAACATCCCTATGACATCAAATTGCTTCAGTAAATTGGGGTTGAATTATATACAGTTCCATTTGTGTGCTTAATCTAACCCAGAGCTGTCAAACTTCTGGCCCGTGGGTCGGATGCATTATACCCTGGTCACTCCCACGTCCTTTTAGCGAAGGGAAAAAAAGTCCCAACACATCACGTGACGCTGCTGTGATGACGTGAATTTGACACCCCTGATCTAACTACTGCTGACCATAAAGTGTGATCATCTGCCACTATTTACCTTGCTTAGCTATGACAATACCAGATTGAAATTAAGACTCCAACAACACCCGAGTAACAATGCCCTTCCCTACTATAGCGCTTGAAAAAAAACATAGCCTCGAAATCCACCTGACATGTCATCTCTGCTGGAATTCCAAGTCTCCATCATTTCACAGAAAGGGTAATTCGTATCAGTCTGTTTTGATTCAATACTAAATTAGAATTTAATGTTATATGCTATCTAACAGAAACATGGTGAATATACTACAACATAAACAATTTTCATTATGGCTTACTCTGATGAATAATTCAACTCACTGCACCATAGCTCTGAAATATTCATCCTTACCCTCCTTACCTCCATAAGCTTGTTGGACTGAAGTAAAGTTGGCTATCAGGCATCTACAACCTTCTACTAGTAGCTTGCAGATTGAGATTTCATTTTAGAGACACTGATAAAAATAGGAGCTTTTTTCCTACTCACAGACACAACATAGTGGGAAAGAACCAACCTAGAACTAAGGAGGAATTTCCTGACAGAATAATTAATCAATGGAATTACTTGCCTCCAGAAGTTGTGGTTGTTCCAACATTGGAGGTTTTTAAGAAGAGACTAGACAACCATTTGTTTGAAATGTTATAGGGTTTCCTGCTTGAGAAAGAGTTTGGACTAGAAGACCTACAAGATCCCTTCCAACTCTGTTATTTTGTTAAGAGAAAGAAAAAAAATGAAATCTGCAGATCAGATTTTATTGGAATTGGAATTATTTTTCCCATTTCTAGAACTACATTTAAAAAAAAAAAAACCTCAAATGAGTGCAAGGCATACCAGATTAGATAAACCAGATTAAAAAGAACAAGAATAAGTATCTGTGACAAAAGAAAAAAGAATTTTGATTTATACAATATCATATTTTTCGTTATAAATTCTTATCTCATTGAGTTTTACCATAATCACCAATAATAGGAGGTTAAAAATAGCTATGCTGATGGGAAAATCATCTTTTTACCATGGATACAGGTGGTAACAGGCATGTATTATCGCAAAAATATGAAGCAGGTCATGTTCACCTTACCTGTGAACAACCCCTGCCCGATGTAGATGCTCAACTGCTAATATAAGCTGTCTGATGTATTTGCGTGCTTCATGCTCTTCCAACCTTTTCTGCTCATAGATTTTGTGCATTAAGTTGCCTCCTGGGCATAGTTCCATGACAAGGTAGTAACTATTTTCAGTTTCCAAGATATCCAGCAGTTGAGCAATGTTAGGATGACGAATCATTTGCTGGATCTGGCCTTCCCGTCTCAGATTCTTGGTCACATAAGTGTCCTTTTTTGCTCTTTTTTTATCAATAACTTTCACTGCCACCTAGTAAGAAACAAAAAATTGAGATCGTTTTTTAAAAATATTTTAAATTATGGCATTTTCTTAATCCACAATAGAAAAATACATTTGGAAATGTAATATTTAAATTTATTTTTTAATTCTAGCGTTCATCCCATCCTCACATTATAAAATTAAACCTCTGTGAGAAAAGTACAAGTTTCTGAATGAGTCATTTTGTGTATTTCTAAACACAATCTTCGTTTTCTTTTTTTCTTTTTGGAAAGTATCCACAGACTTGTATCCATGAGGGTCTCTGTTTATACAAACTTATAATAATTGGTTTATACAAAAACAAATCGGTTTATGGAAAATACTTTTGCATATGTAAATGGCCATAATTTATGTAGAAGTTAGAAATGATATCACTAGATAAATACATCTGGAAATCAGCTAATAATGTATATTATAATAAATGATAATTCCAACAGGCAAGCATCTGCCCCATAACATTCCAGACTTAACAAGGGTAGATAAGAAAGGCAAAAAAGTGGAGACAGCAGAAGAGAAGAGAAAGAACTGGAGAAAATAAGAAACGAATGACATGCAAATAGAAATAGAAAGACTAACACAACAATACTGCTTAGATCTGTACATACTGCTTATTTCACCAATACATTACAACATCCTAGGCTCCTGGGAAGAACTTGATGCATATGAAGGTCAACACCAGCTAAAGGCAGCTGTGATTTCACAATGTTGTCAACAGATAAGAGCAATCAGCATTGAGAAATTCACCACCAGCAGCTTTACTTGGAACTATGATACTTTTAACTTCATCAAGCAACATCTGCCTATCTTAGGTCGCTGGAAAGGACTCAACGGGAGGATAAAAATTCCAAATCCAGTCTAAACATAGTCTTGAATGTGCAGCCAACCATTATAATTACAATTGTTCCATAATTATTATATATGAGAGCCTGTTTGGTGTAATGGTTAAGGCATCAGGCTAGAAACTGGGAAACCGTGAGTTCTAGTCCCACCTTAAACACAAAGCCAGCTGGGTGACCCTGGGATAGTCACTTTCTCTCAAACCAAGAAAGGAGGCAATGCCAAACCACTTCTGAGAAGCCTTGTCAAGAAAGCTGCAGGGAGTAATCAAAGCAGGCCCTAGAAATTGGTACGATGGAGACCGCTTCTGAACTTCGTGTTTGATGTGGAGAAGAATGATTGACTTTGGGTTTTAGATGATTAGACCAATAGATCTTTATAGAAATGGCTTGTTCATATTATTATGAAAGAGCAAAAAGCTGTGATTTGATATTAATGACTTATTTTACTGTAACAGAGAGAGTCGGAAGTCAATGCTTCTTTTTCTTTCTTATCTTTCCTCACTTCTTTCCTCCCCCCACTGCTTTTCTATATACTTTGTACTGTATAATACTTTATTATTATTATTATAACTCAATAAAAAATGTTAATGGAAAAAAAACAGGAATTGATACTATTGAATGAAACAGAAAATATGTATATTATATGTATATTTACCATAAGCAAGAACATACTGCGATTCTCACTGCTACTCTTTCAAAAATGGCACCATCTGAAGCCTCTTCAAAGCTCATATTACCTTATTGCAGAGTTGCAATAAATTAATATAGTACTGCTAATCACTATGGCCAGCTTGAATAAACATGGCACAATTGACAAACCAGATTATTCAGTGTAAGGGCACTTCTAGCTGCAGCCACCACTTAAGTATACATGTATGAAGTAGATGAAGAAGCACTCCAAAGCGTAAACCTCCTTGGAATAAACTAACTCCCTTAGAACTGTCTGAGGCAGGGAAGTGATAAAGCAACAGAGCAGGGGACAGAATTTAATCTGTCTTTAACTTCAAAAGCAATAATCTCATTTACATAAATGTAACCTGGCATGAGGCTCATTGCTATCTTTGTATAAATTGCTTCTGCCAGTGACTAGCATTCTGATTACTTCCTAAGAAAGAACTTGCCAAAATAATGAAAGTAATAAAATTAATCTACATCAGAAAGTAATTCTTGTAAACTACTTCTGGGATAAAATATGAGTTGCTAATGTCAGCGCAGTTTGATCCCATCTTCTGACCGGTGTCCTAGGGGTTTTGAATAAATGGTAAATTTCTGCAGATCAAGAGTGAAAAGTTGTGCCTGGATTAGACTGGGGGTGTGGGGAGAGGAAGGAACATTACTGAGAGAGGCAACAAGCTGACCCTCTGCCAAGACCTAAAGAACAGAGCAATACTGCAAAGCGCTTCGCTTTTAATGAAAAGATTAAAGTAATGCTCTGTGCAGGAGATGGCAATTGTAAAAATTTAATAATAAATACAAATAAATAAATTTGTTAAAAATAAAAAGGTTGTTTAGCAATGTAATTGCGCAACATGCTAGTACATTACTGTACACTGAGTCCACAAGCTAATTTTTATGATTTTACACGTTTTGAAGGGAAAACAGAATTTCTATGCATGTATTAAACAAAAGATGGATTCAGGTTAACTAATTAGATTAAACCTCAAAAGAGCTATTTAAGCATGCATTACCTCTATTACAGAAAAGAATTTGAAGCAGTTCCACATAGTTAATTATCATGTAAATCTATCCTGCCTTAACCAAGTAACTGGCCTTGCATATGCTTTTGAAATTGAGCATCATACATTTAAGGACATTATTCTTAAGGATTCATTTGCTGAAAGCAAATTGATTTATGCATACTGGAAGGCTGTTCCTTGTTGGCAGAAGGTGGAATTAGAGTTGTAGGAAGAACCAGAAAGAATACATTGCCTTCCAAGTAACAGGAAACACCACAGGAAGAAAAACAAATATTATTTGAAAAGATTTATGAACATTTCATCCCCAAATTTAATAGTCTCTACTTTATTAAATTATTTAGATGCAAAAAAATTACCCTCTCCTAACTTAGTGTCCTCCAGACACAAAATTCTAAAAGCAAAGGTCTCCTAAACAATTGGAGGTTAAGAGAGATGTTTTATAGAGGGTAAGCAGATATAGTCTCTTATAGCTGAATACTTATCAAACAGGTCATTATTTGTATTAAACAAAGCTTTAAAAATTATTTTAAGTGAAAGATAGTCTTCACAATATTTGCTAAGAAAAATGTTTAAATCATATTCAACTATTTCTTTTAACTAAAAACAATGTGGTGCATTGAAAATTGTAGTCTTGAAAAATTATGGTTTTTGTTGCATTTTTCACACTAGTTCAGCTACATATGACAACTTCCATATGGCATAACCTATGTCCAGGTAATAAAGATATCAAGTTATGTGCTGTAAATGGGCATTGGTAGAAGTTACCGCGAACGCCTTTTCTATCTATGCTGCAAGACAGCCCAGGATGGGTTGACTCCTTCCTATGACATAATTTATCTGAGTCTGTACTAAGACATAAAAGCCAGCCCCCGGGAGAGACCCCAGCTTTGGCGAAGATACTTGACAGACTGAAAGATGTCTCTGAAAGCACAAAATGAACACAGAAATATGTCTTACCCTCTCCAGATGAATTAAGGGAGGGGCTGGGCTCTCTCACAGCATAGATACAAAGGGCGTTCATGGTAACTTCTTCCAACACCCATTCTCCTCCATCCTGCATAAAGAGCCCAGGATGGGACATACCAAAGCCTGCATGTCCACAGGCGGGTCCTCGTCCGGCTCATCACACCGACTGTGGAACCACTCGTTGAAGCACCCATCTGTTGAAGGCTGCAGTCGCCGAGACAAAGGCATCCAGACAGGAGTGTCTGATGAAAGGAGACGGGGATGTTCACGTGGCCGCATGACAAATCTCATCCAAGGATGCTTGGGTCGCCCAGGCAGCAGAAGTTGCTGCACTTCTGGTAGAGTGCGCCGTCAGACCTCAGGGAATCGGAAGGGCTGCAGCTTTGTAGGCCTGCTCAATGCAAGACCTGACCCACCTGCTAATAGTAGAAGAGGCCTTGTGCCCCAAGTGAGAAGGGAAAAAGGAAACAAACATGGCTTCCGCCTTCCTGAAGGGGGATCAAGGATGGCTCGCCACCCCGCCGAACCTTTGGGAACGATGAAAAAGCGAGAGTAAAACCCACGTCCCCGTTGAGAGGAGGGAAAAGGTTGAATAGCTCTGATTTCAAGAAGGTGTTTAATGGCCTGATTCATGAGGGCTTGCCTGGAAATGTCTCGAGATACAGGACAGATCAAAAAAATTTCTGGGGGTGGCGTTAGGAAGTCCAATTATAACCCTGACCTAATAATGCTGAGCACCCAGGCGTCCGTCGTTGACTCCTCCCATTTGGAGGCAAAGAAGGCTAGGCGACCGCCGATGGGTGGGGAGAACGAGGGATTGCTTAGAGCGACGGAAGGAACGACCCCCTCCCCCCCGAAAGGGCCGTTTACCAGTAGAAGTTTGTTGCCTGCCAGATGCTTCCACACGTTGGTCTTGGTGTTGCGAGTACGGCCTGTGAGAGCGGGAAAGCGGGATGAGGTCTCCGCTCGAAAGGCAGGAGGGCGATAAGGAGCTGGGCGATAGTCAGCTTTCTTCCCAGAGGAAGAGAGAATTTTACGTTTATCTCTGGTTTTGATGAGATACGGTTCCAGAGCACCGCCAAAAAGCTTATCGCCTGCGAATGGAACTGAAGCCAGCTTCCATTTTCGGCATGACTGCCTGCCAATTTCGGAGCCATAAAAGTCTTCTTGCTGCTACTGAAGATGCCATGGCCCTAGATGCAAATTTGGCGGAATTGAGTGGCATCCGCAGCTAATTCCGCCACTGTGATAATCTTATTTAGGTCTTGGTGAGACCGAAGGTCAGAAGCAGGCAATCTATTCTGGAGTTGGCACAGCCACCGTATGGATGCCCTCGTGAAAAAGGATGCTGCTGTTGAATCCCGAACAGCCCATGCAGCGCCCTGGTGATTGCGCTTGAGGGTCTGTTCAGAATGTTTATCAACCGGTTTCAGTATATCTTCTGGCTCTGTGAGAGTGCCAGAAGATGAGAACAAGGCCAGAACCGGAATGTCAACAGAAGGCACTGCCAGGGCATTGTCCAGGGCTGAGCTGACGTTGTAGAAACACTTATCCAAAGAAGATGGGCGAGGACCTGCCGAGGGGGAAGCACATTGTTCTTTGACAGGCATGATATTCCCCTCAGAAAAAAAAAAAATCGGGGCGGCCAAAGTCGCCCGCCCGCCCGCCGCGGCCGCGCGTCATCCCACCCGCCCGGCTACTGACCCGACCGCCGCGCGCCCCGCACCGACCGCCGCTCACACCCGACCGCCGCGCGCCGCCGCCCGCCGCCTCGCACCGACCGCGCTCGCACCAACCGCCGCTTGCACTGGCCGCCGCGCGCGCCCACCCTCCCCCTTGCACCGACCGTCGCGCGCCCGCCGCTCGCCGGGCGATTCCGAAAAAAATCGGAATTCGATTTTAATCGGAAAAATATCATGCCTGTTTGACCATGTCCAGAAACAAAGTGGGAGAAAGCAAAACCTCTGCATGCACTACAGGCTTGGAGAAGAGCGAGTCTCCTTGGCTAGAGGGATTTCCTTGTGGCTCAGGAGCCACTTCCTCCAGCGACAGCTTGACAGTGACCAAGGCCTTGCTGAGTAATGGCCTGAAGAGAGTAGGTTTGAAGACCAATGCAGAGGATGTCTGCTCTGGGCGAGAATCCTTTTCCTCTGAAAGATTTTGGTCAAAAATCTCGCCCTCTTCACGCTCTGAACAAGAGGAGTAACTGTGTTCAGATGGTGAAGCCCTTCCCTCCTCATCAACCTCCTCCCATTCTGGTAGAGAAGAATGGACCCTGAGGTCCTGGGGCCTGTGTAAATCAGGATGATGAGGCAAGGAACTTATAGATTGAGAAGGGAGAAGGGCCTGAACCCGTTCCAAAGGTCGAAGAATTTGCTTGAAGCCTTCAGCCAATCCCTGCCAATGAGACAATATCTTGGATATCCCCTGGTCTATGCTCAAAGGTAGAGGCAGAAGGCCCGCTGCTGCGGGAGTGACAGTGGCTTCAGGCCTAGATTGAGAAGATGTTTGAGGCCTGGAGGGAGGGGGAGGAGCATAGGGCACAGAAGCCTGTTGGAAATAGGGCCCAGATCTGCTGAGATCCTGAGGATCTGATTGTTCTGCAAAAGCCTCAGGAGACCAGGATGGAGGATGGAAAGGCTCTTAGATAACTTCTCCTCCCCTGGGAGGGCTTGGTTGGGGCCCACGGGTATCACCTGAAACATGCTGTAGTTGCATTCTCTTCCTGTTGAATAGTTCTGTTGAACTGCCTCTCTAGGGACGCATGTCTGTGCTTCTCTGCCCTCAACTCAGCCTGAGTTGCCCTCTTAGGGGCTAGAGCCTCAGCTCTGATTTTAGCAGCCACCTCTCTCTGGACTGATTGGGTGCGTTGCCTATGTCTTTTTCTCTTATTGGGCTTAAGAGACTGTTCCACTGGGGGGGAAAGCTCTGCCTGAGCATTATCTTGCTCCATTTGTAGAATAAAAGCTCTTGCGTTGGAAAGAAACTGTTTAGAAATTTTTATTAAGTCCTTTAGGGTATAAAATGGCCCCTGGGCTTACAAAATGGCCGCTCACCTCATGGTGGAAGGGTTCAATCCAAGATGGCCACTGACTAGGGGAAACAGGCTCCGATATCGAAGAATCGCTCCTTAGGCTGTAAAGAGCCCCGAGCGAAGTCAGCAAAGGAAAATGCAGTCGCCGGCCACACGATCAGCTGGCTGGCACTGTTATCTGTTTGGCGATTGTTTTTACGATCGCTCAAACTGCAGGCATGGGGGAGGTCTCCAGATGCTGCCCAGTTTGCCTCCACAGCGCTCTGGCAACGCTGCTCCCAATGTTGCAGGAGAGAGATCCTTGCTCTCCTAGAAGAGCAGCTGCCTAGATCCCTGGGACCTGCTTGAAGAGAGGAAAAAGTACTGAAGATCGCTGGTGATTGCTATCTAACAGAAGGCTTTTAGAGACACAGCTACTGACTGAAAGGAGCTGAGTCAAAAGCTGGGGTCTCTCCTGGGGGCTGGCTTTTATATCTTAGTACAGACTCAGCTAAATGACGTCATAGGAAGGAGTCAACCCATCCTGGGCTGTCGATGCAGCATGGAGGAGAATAGCTTGTCTAATTTAGTACTTGTTTCTTATGCTGTCAAAACTGCCTTTTCCTTATATTCATTATGCCTAAATTATTTTCAGTTCCATTAAAAAATTCAAGTCATGGTGTTTGTAAAATAGCTTGCTGGTGGGAAACAAAATACTAGTTTCTATAATTACACTGGGAAAAGAATTTTAAAAAGCAGGCACATGTTCACTGCAAATTACACTGATGTACAAATTATTGAAAGCAGGTCATTTTATAAAAAACATCTCTGTGTCTAAAATTTTATTTAAAACCTTTCCTGAACAAGTCTTGATAATCTTGTTAAAATATATTTAATACACGTGAATAAAAACAAGCACCCCTTTTACAAATATTACAACATGTTATATCCCAGGACAGAGTGTTTGAAGCTGGAGAATTACAAACCACTAGCTTGCCATTGTCACAGCAGCAGTGAGCACAGTATTGCAGATCTAGACTGAAATTCAAGCGTGGAAATGTTTTAATGCCACTCTAAGTATGGAATAGCATGATACATAAATAGAATCTCTCCATGGTCTGAAAAAAGCTAGTGAAGAATAGTGCCAAAACTTGTATTATTAATGCTGGGATCCATACCTGTATATTTAAAAGCACATAGTCCTCTTTAATCATTGGAATTATCACAAGTAATGCAATGAAAGGAAGAGAACTATAGTTCATAGGAAAAAGCAGGTGGAGTGAATGTGGTCTGGGAAGACAATTATTGCTTTCCTACTTGTTGAAAGTAAATTTAAAAAAACAACACAAACTATTATTCATATCACTATCTGATTCATCCTTGGGAGTGCTTTAATGCTGGCTATATTAGACAAGGCTACTGAAGTATGACTGACAGGGAGCTAAATGGATATGCAGATAGTCCTTGTGTTACGATCAGTGTTCAAAATTATGACAGTCCTGAATGAATTCAGGTTACTAGTTCTCAGAGTTCCAGCCATCCCAGCACTCCCATGGTTACATGATCATAATCTGGACAATTAACAACTTGCTTTATTTATATATTTTATTTATTAAATGTATATGTTGCCCATATCCCAAATAAGGCGGCTTTGGGCTTGCCCCTATGACTGGTTGTAGCACCCCAAGATCATGTGATTACCACTTGCAACCTTCCCTACTGGTTTCCCCAGAGAGTCAATGGGGAATCTGCAGGGAAAACTGCAAGTTGCTGGAGTTAAGTCTTACCCAGGTGCACTCTCTCCTCCAGCCCCTCTGTGCTTGTGCCACATAGTCCACTTTCGCATCCCCATGTACCCTCCCCAACCCTTGCTGTACCTCCCTCACATTGTTTGCATCCTTGTGCCTCTTCCTAAGCTTTGCTCCACCCTTGCATCTTTATGAACCCCAGGCACCCTCGCCATGTCTCCATCACATCCCTATACCCTCTCCCCAAATCTCATTGTGCCTCCCTTGCAACCTCCTTGTAATGGATGGGTGGATGACCTTGGGAGATAAGGTGAGCAGTTGCTGCCTAAGAAACAATCAGACAAGAGCAACAGGAGCTCACAACCTATTAACAATAAGAGAAGAAACTTAGAAAGGACCTGCTTTAATTTTTCAGACAGTTAAAAGTTTTGGCAGGAATACGGACCTGTAGCCCTACAGTAAAGAAGTATTAGTTCATTTAGTCACATTTCCTGTTTGGTTTACCCAGGAAAGCTGATACTCAATGAGCTTCACTGATTTATTGGCTATGTTATAATTTTGGCACAAATCAGTCCTCTAACATCAAGCTTTCTGCAGAGCTGTGAAGGAAGCACATTCAAAGTCATGAGGGTGTGTAGAGAAGATATCTGATGCACAACACAGATACCTGATCAGCTCAGCTAGAGGTCAGGCCTTTCCTCATTTTATAAATTTAGGAAAAAAGACAACATTGAGAGATCAAAAGGATATGCGGTACAAATGTGTTATTTTCCTTACTTACCTCTGTTATTCCCCTTCTGAACAGAAAGTAACTCAAAACTATGAAAGGGGAAAAGGAGAGACAAATGTTTGTGTCAAAGAAAAATATTTTACTTTCCCTTTCTTGTATTTTCTCTTAGTTTCCAAAAGAAAAAAAAATGCATGATCCTCTGCTTGCATAGTGCATACTCTCCCATTTCACACACTGACACATTTCTAGGAAGATCATGGAGTCTTCCCTTCATACATCTCCTTAAAGGTGAGGAAGTTGGAAAAAGAGAGTTGGCAAGTAGATGAACTAACATCCTAGGTCTTTGAATGTTAAAATCTATTCTAAGCATATTAAGCAATTCTAAATTCCTCAATGTATTATTTGTCCCACATGAGGAAGATAAAAAGTTCTTCTCCTCCCCTGACATAATACAAACAATTTACTCAATATAAATAATTTATGAGGATTATTAGCAACAGTTCATGATTGATTAGTAAATATGTGGACCTGTTGGCTAGTATAATACGACTACCTTTCAAAAAACTTTTGCCATAAACAAAATCTTGTGCAAGTCATGCTATTATAAAGACATTTATATACAAAATATGGCCAGATATATAACCTTACACATCATAAAACTGTTAAAAATCAATCACATGCAAGAAACCAGATGTCATTTTTATGTTAAGATCTTGCTTGGCATCTATTTAACCTAACTTTGCCAGTTATTGCAAAGAAATATTGGCCCTCTATGGGGAGAAAAAGTCTACAAGGAGAAAGAGAGAAAATATGGTGGGGCTCTCCACCAATGTTCAATGCCTAAAACACTTCCAAAACTGTAAACTTGAAAGTAGATTTTCTGCCAGGTGTTTATCAACTCAACCTCATGTAGAATGCAAGAAAAGATTAGAAAAATATGAATTTTGTAGAATTTAGTCAATGTAAAGTAGCAATCAATGGGTTCCTTAGAAAAAATATTTTTCTTGTTTAAGATTTGCAATGTAGAAAGGCGTGAAGTGTGGTAGGGATAGAATAAGTTAAATATACTCGGTCCATACAACTCTTCCAAGAAAACAGATGATTATTTAACAAAGATGGTATAGGACTTATCCAAAGTATTCAATCTTTTAAAATTCTTTGGTATACATTATCTCATGCTCTGCTAACAAAGCTTAATTCTTATTTTTGTACGTCTATAAGATTTGCTCTTGAAATATTACATCTTTCAAAAATTTAACACAAAAATATTTTTAAAAATAAAATGAGTTATTTCACAGGTATTCAACTACCTCATACCCCACATTTGCTGAAAGGTTCTATCTTTCTCATGTTTAACACTCAAGTTTTCAGCCAATCATGTTTCATTACTGGGAATAGTAATAAAAATTAGCAGCTGATGAATAGGCCTCTGTATATTTTGTTTCCCATTCAACATCAATGTGATAGAAACTACTAAGCACAGTGTGAAAGGGCAGGCAGGATAGAAAAATATTTATGTACTTATTCTTCAGAATTATACCTTATATACTCTGGTTACATGTAGAGTTAATAAGCAGGGAAAAAACTACTTATGATGGGAACTATAGAACTGCTGGATAAATTGAACCTAAAATTAAGAATGTTCTGCTTCAGCAGAAATCTCCTTTTTTAAAAAAAGTACAAGAGTGCTACTGTTTCAAATGCAGAATAATTGGGCATGCGGATGTTGCTCTGTAGATCTTTACTGCAAAATCTGAAAACTAGGGGTGTATTGTTTTTCTTACACCAAGCAGCTGTAAGCTTTGGATTAATAAGTAACTTTTCATTTTAATAAATTTAAAGGAAAAACAAAATATGTAAGATTCCGAATTAGACATTTGATTTTCAATTTAAGTGAAGAGAGTCATATTTGAGCCTATCTGAATTACAGAATGGATTTTTGACTGATATGAAAATAAGCACGTCTTTCCTTATCTGAAGGTACAAATTTACCTGGTGATCAAACTGCCCATCAGCATTAAGCAGGGTCTGGAGCAAATGTTCCAATTTTTTTTAATGGTATGTAAAAGCTGCATTTTAAAGTACATGGCAAACACAATCATGTTGACTGAAAAGTAGTTCTGTATAGGAAGCTACAAAATTGTGGGAGAAATAAGGAAGCAGAGGTGCAATATGATCTTTTACAGAATTACTCATTCAAACTAGGAAATTTCTATTTAAGACTTAGAATAACTTTATTGTCACTTTGAATGTATACTAATCAGCATACATTAAAATTAAATTTCATTGCATACAGCTCTCAAAGAGTTTCAACTTCTATTCTAATATTTATTACATAAACATATTATATGACATGGAGAAACAACACAGTCTGGTTCTGATGTATACATGTATACGGTGAGAGAAACGAATCTTGCGAGTTTACCAGGTGGATAGCATAAAGAACAAAGCTGTTAAAGAATTTGGTAGTCCTGCTAGAAATACTTTGAAACCTCCTTCCAGAGGCGAACAACAGAAACAGATGGTGAAGTGGGTGTGTGGAGTGTCTAACAATGCTTTGAATTCTAAGCACATAGTGGTGTCTATAAACAGTATCCTGAATAACAGAAAATGACCCTAACCCTAACCCTTCCTATAATCTTCTCAGCTGTCCTTACCACTCTCTGAATGGACTTTCTATCTGAGGCACTGCTGCTACCAAACCAAACAGTGATGCAGTTTGTTAAAACGCTCTCAATCGAGGCTCTGTAAAAAGTGGCCAGGACAGAAGGAGAAAGATGTGCTCTCCTCATCTGACACAGGAAATGCAGGCACTGGTTTGCATGCTTCACTAAAGATGAGGTGTGGAGAGACTAGATCAGATTGTTAGTTATCTGCGTCCCCAGAAACTTAATACTGTTTACCATCTCTACAGCTACATCCTTGATACTGAGTGGAGTATGTCCATGTCAGCTTTTTCTAAAATCTAACAATCTGTAAAAACAAACTAGAATCTTCAAAACAGTGTTTAAACAAAGATATATTGTAGTCTGTTTGGTTCTGGACTAGATGGATATAGAAATCAGACTTCAAGAAATTATAGCTTAGCACAAACATGTACGCAACATTTTTGTTAGGCATAATTGTCCTCAGTAAGTTGAGGACAGTGTATTGATTGAGCAAGAGAAAAATGTTACATGAAATAGAGTTACCAGATTTCCATTTTCATGTCTATATACTTCTAAAACTCTTGTGTCTACTTATTTGTTACCTTCAGTTGGGCAAAATGGTGCATCACACACAAGGCAATAATTTTTGAATCAATATATCTGATATGGGCTAATTCATGGAATGCATCCAAAATCCAAGAGTCTGTGCAACTGAAATTCGGCAAAGATGTGGCCACTTTAAGTGCTGCCACACTGAACTGTGGTCACTTGAGTGCCATTCCCAATATTCCCTGCCAGTTTCCTGCAAGAAAAAAAAACAATGGGGAAGTCTGCAGAAAGTTTAAAAAAAATGTTCCTCCTTCAGCTGTTTTTTTTGCCCACCTGTGATTATTCTGTTTCTCTGATAAGGTAACAAAATATCTCTGAAACAATGACCCAACCCCATCACAAGTTGTCTAGTGTATAAACAAAGCTTCTTTTCCATTTCTGAGTTGTTTTCTTCTCCCATTCGTTATTTTGCAAAGTATATTTCTTTTAACCAGTAGAGGGTTTATTAAAAAAAAACAGTACAAAATCTGTAGTTTCATATTGACTTGAAGCATTTTATACTACACCCATTACTTCTGAATGGGGACTTAATAAGAAATTTGGATTCAATTTATGCTGGCTATCAGTAATATGGCAATCTATTGCAGCGGCCCCAACCCTCCTGGAGGGAGTAGGGGAGAGGGGGTGGTTGTGTGTGCATGTGCAAAACTCCATTCAGGCGGCCATGCCCACTGTTCATGCGCAAGTGTGTGCGTATGCCCGCTGCTTGTGCAACTGGATTTGCATGCATGCTTGTTGCTCACACATGTGGAGCTGTGTACGTGCACGTGCTCACCCCTGGCACTTATGTGGCCCAGGTCCAAAAGGGGCATGGCCTTATACCAGGCAGCAGCCTGGGCATTGGGGACCCTGATCTATTGTCAACTACTTTAATTTGGTTACACGTATATTGTCATAGAAACATGTTACACATTAAGTAAAACATATTATAAATATCTCTGAAATGACAAATGTAGAAGAATGTAGTAGCAGATGTGATAAATATTACATTTTGGAAATCTTTTTACCATAGCAACTTCAAACAAGTAAAAGTATGTTTATTTTCCTGCATATGTAATTTACATTTCTTGTAATCCCTATGTAAATGTAAACAGCTGCTAATCCTATACTTAATCCTATTCTTGGAGCATACATACAATTCAGCTAAAATAATTTACAGGAATGGAATATATGAAGTCCATTGAAACAGATACATAGATGATAATTCTACATCTGCAAATATCTGAGATTGTAGTATTCTTTGTATACCATATTTATAAATAACCAAAATATAAAGCAAGACATTAATGTTTTAAAAAATAAACTTGCTATGGTAGTATGCCGTTTTTAAAGTCTATGGAAGATAATCAGCCACTGACAAGTTCAAAAAGATGTACTACTCAGCTGTTTTTAGAAAGCTGTTACTTCTTTCATTATGAATTTATGGAATATTAACAAGAATTTACAGTTTTCAGCAGTGATTTGTCTTCCTACATAAGCCTCCCCTGCATTTCCAAGATTCTAAAATACAGAGCATAGCAGCTGTTTGCATTTAAAGAAATAATATAAAAAGATCTTTCTATAAAAATATTCTTCTAATATTAGTTATTCAGTCTTTATAGCATGTGGTTATGTTTTGCAGTTACAAAGTAGTGTACTTCAAAATCTGCTTTCATACCAAACAGCAAATAATTAATTTTTTAAAAAATTGAAATAGCATTAATGATTTCAATATCAAAGAATCCAAAACGTTGGCTGAAATGTATAATTCTTTAATCTCAGGATCCACTCCTACATATAGTAAGCAATTCTAGTTATTTTGTCATGTAACAATGGGATTTTTTTCACTGTCATTCAATTACTAGATTAGATGGTACACAAATTTTATAAGTACCAATGTAAAAAAAATAAAATCAAACTAATAGCTGCGACTGCAGCCCTGCTTTTCTTGATGTGCATTATATATGAAACTAATATAAAAAGGAGGAGGGCTTTGATTATATATTCATAGCCACCATCTCAATTTTTAAAATACTCCTAGGAAGGAATTTTTTTTAAAACTAACACTACTTTAAAATAGCAAAATTATCTGTTAAAGAAACTTTTCACAATGTCAAAGGAAGCAATTATATATCTGAAAAAATTAAAGAAATATGAAATTCCTTTTAGATTCATTTTAGAAAAAACTAGTTATACAGTTGGAAAAGATTAAAAAAAACTAGATTATTTTAGTTAATTTTTTTAAATTCAGACTATAAAATCTTTGCTTCAATCTTGGCAGAAAGACTAAAAGATACTTAAATAACTTTATCCATATTGATCAAAATGGATCAAAGAGACAAATCAAAGACAATGTGAGAATTATTTTGGATACTCTGGAATACTATGAGGCACATCCTGAAAAGCAAATGGCTCTGATGTTCTTAGATGCACAAAAAGCCTTTGACAATGAGTTGGCAATTTATGTTATTGCAATTGGACCAAATGGACTTTGGTAAAAAATTCATTCAAGCCATTGAAATGATATATTATGAACAAACTGCAAAAGTTATGGTAAATGGAGAACTAACAGAATCTAGATATAAGAAAAGGGACAAGGCAAGGTTGTCCACTGTCGCCCCTGCTCTTTGTGTTAACATTGGAAGTGTTGAATATGAATATTAGAGAAGATAAAGAAATAAAAGGAACGAAAATCCAAAAGGAAGAGTATAAATTGCAAGCTTTTGCAGATGACCTGGTATTTATATTAGAAGACCCATTGGAAACAGCACCTAAATTAACAGAAAAATAGAAGAATATGGAAAAGTAGCAGGTTTGAAAATAAACAAAGATAAAACAAAGATACTAACAAAGAATATGCTAGTAAGACGAAAGAAAGAGTTGGAAGAAGTTTTAGAAATACAGGTCACAAATAAGGCTAAATATTTAGGGATATACATTACATCAAGATGTAGTACACTGAAGGAGGATAATTATTTTAAACTCAAACAGCAGATTGCGACAGATTTGACAAAATGGGGAAACTTACAATTATCATTGATTGGGAGAATATCTACAATTAAGATGAATGTATTGCCTAGAATATTATATTTATTCCAGATAATTCCAATCCGACTAGGGAAGGAGTTTTTTGAAGATTTAAATAGAATTGTATTGAAATATATTTGGCAGGGCAAAAAAGCAAGAATAAAATTAAAATTGTTACAAGATGCAAGAATAAGAGGAGGGTTTGCCTTGCCTAACTGGGAGTTGTATTACCAAGCAACAAATTTGATGTGGGTAAAGGAATGGATAACATTAAGGAACAATAGACTATTGATCTTAGAAGGGCATGACTTGCTGTTGGGATGGCATGCCTTCCTTTGGTACAAGGGAACTAAAACACAGGGGCACTTTAGAAGACATTATATTCGAGAGGCATTGTTTTTTAATTGGGAGAAGATAAAAAGACAATATTATTTAAAAATTCCACTATGGATATCTACCATTGAAGCTTTTTCTTATCCAATAATATATAAAAAGGAACAAACAGTTAGATATGGTGAGATATTGAATGAAAAGGGTGAACTTAAATCTATGCAAGCGTTGGAAGAACAAGGTGTAAAAATGAATTGGTTTTCATATTTGCAAATACAATCTTGATTTGACAAAGATGTTAAAGCAGAAGATATTTATGATAAGTTGACTGACTTAGATAAGATTTTGATGGGTACTGATGAAAAGGTAATCAAAAACTTCATGGACACTTATTAGAATTTAAATTGGAGGAGGAACAAGTTAAAGAAACGATGATTGCTTGGGGGAAAATTTTGGATATGGGATTGATTTAGAAAAATGGCAAAAATTGTGATCTTAAAATTATAAAATGACAATGTCAACTGCATATAAAGAAAATTTGTAAAAGATGTTTTACAGGTTGCATCTACCCCCGACGAGACTTGCGAGAATGTTTAAGAATAAATCGGATAAATGTTGGAAGTATCATCAGATACCTGGTTCATATTACCATATGTGGTGGACATGCTCGGCAAAGAAATATTGGACTAAAATCCACACATGGTTGGAAAAAATGATAAAACAACATATAGACTTTAAACCAGAGATATTTTTATTGGGAATTATACCGGAAATATACAACAAAGAGTTGAAATATTTGATTGTAAATGTACAAACAGCAGCTAGGATTGTATTTGCTAAGAATTGGAAAAAAGATAAAATACCTATGCAGGAGGAAGTTATTAAGAAAATTATGGACTGTGCTGAAATGAGTAAATTGATATTTGAAATTAGAGAACAAGAAGATAAACAATTTTATATGATATGGGATTTGTTTTATCAATGGTTGGACAAAAAGACATGTTAATGTAATAGACTAGATAATTTTGTGATAGAAATTTAATAGATTGATATAAGACATAATATAGACATATATAACCATTGGTTGAAAGTATAACTTAAATTTTAAGATAAAACTTGGAACATCTCGTATAAAATGATGGAATAGTTTAGTCATGGATGATTAATAACTGATAAATATACAAGCATATATTAGTTCGACAATGTGAAAATTAAATATAAATTTTGAGTAAATGACTACAAAAGAATAGCATAAAAGATTTGTAACCAACTGACACACTGTAAGTATATAAAATGGAAGATGGTTTTATGTTTTTATGTTTTGTATGTCTGTATGTCTGTTTTTAAAAATAAAAATTCTAAAAAAAAAAAGATTTAAAAAAAAAAAAAAGATTTATAAGAACTCTCCGGCTTGTTCGTTTTTCCAATCCAATGTAACATTGGAAAGAAATTGTACAAAGAGGCTTTGGACTCAACAATCTGACAACAGGATACCTCTCTGAAAACAAGAGAACAGGCCTAAATTAGGTCTAGGAGAAAATGGCAAAAGAAATATGAATTGAAAATTGATCCCATAAAGCTAGGAACAGAAAAAATTCCTCAGTGATTTCCTATAGGAGAGATGGAGGTGGTGGTGGTGGCGGCAGCAGCTAGAGCATTGGTGACAATTTGATTCTAAGCCTACTCCATCTTGGTCATGGACTTCAGTGAGAAATGCTTGCAACCCATTCTGACCTTCTCAGAGCACACAAACAGAAGGGCAATGCTATGGGGAATAGAATCATATGAATCCAAGATGAGGAGAAAAGAAATACACCTGTATTGCACGTTCTTTCAATACACAAAAGAGCATTCAGATTCTTTCCACAGCAACTGCTGAACCTAGAATTGCGGAAAAAATCCAGAAGCCATTCTCTACATACTTTCCCCAACTTGTTAGCAGCTATATAATAATAATTCAAAGATTTGGTTCCATTCACTGTGTCTCTGTACTGGCAGAAACTAAAATGTCTCATCAGATGCATTAACAGGAAAAGATTCATGATACAGGGGTTGACTCTGGAAAAGTTTACAAACCTAGTCCTTAGTTAATTATCTCTAATATAATTAGGGCAACCACATTAGGGTTACAAAAATGCAACCGCCGAATCTCTTTGCTGCTGTTCAGATTTTTGCAGCCCAGTTCTGATCACCCTAACATAATTTATTTTGCCCCGCTACAAATGTGAACAGGTCCCTGAAAAATTCAGAAAAAAAATGAAGAGTGGTGCTGAATTGGACAGCTTATCCTGGTTCCAACATATACTGTACATGCTAAGTTGGACACTTGTATAAGTGAAACATGATATAATTAGGATTACCAGATCAGGCTGCACAAATCTGAACAACCACTGAGTGGCATACTTTCCACAACGGTGACACCAAGTTCTAACATAGCATTCCACAGTATTTCCATATCATGCTCTAAAGGTTCTTCCTAACAATAAATTGGAACATCTTTTAAATTAATTTTTTAAACTGATAAAAAGCCACAGGTAACACTATAACACAAGTGTTGAACATTTATAACTATCTTTAACAACTTTCAACCATATCTTTATTCCTTTCTAACGCCCAAGACATTGCTTTCATTTGTTTAATTTACTTTTCACGATTTTCTTAATAAGAAATGTTATGATCTAATATTTGGAAGCAGAGAACCAACACTGGTGGATAAATAAGAGATTTATCTAATCTGCAGACAACACAAAATTAGGTGAAACCTCCGAAGACAATAGATAAAATCAAAATGATCTTGTAATAGTTAATAGAAACTGAGCGTAAGCTAGCAGAATGATGTGGAAATATAATTATAGACAAAACAAGTATTGTTATCAACTACTGTATAGAAACCAGTCCATTTTATCCTGTTTCAATTTCAGTTCAGTTTATTGCATCATAGAGCACTAGAGTGTTCTGTGAACATGAATGTGTGTTGTATTTCTATGTTAGTAGTTGATAAAAAGCTTTAAGATAGAATTATTAATATATATATAAAACCTAACACCTGTAAGTTAGGTTCAGAACGCAGCCTATTTTTAATTATAATGTAAGCACTAAAATTATATTAAATATGATAACGTCTAACATTACAACAAAGTGGCAATATCTAAAATATAAATAATATAGTTACACAAAGTGCATTATAGAAGATTAGTCCATTGGGGTCCAATAGATTTTCCATGCTGCTGCAGAAGAGTTAGGTATACGAACAGTAGCAAAAAGTAGTTCATTGATGAGAGGCATCTGGGCATAGGCTGACTCTGGCTGAGCAGAATATCTACTAATTAGAGGTAGGGATCTACCTCTAACATTTTCCCTAGAACTGCTTGCCATTCTGTATCCTCCATCCCTTGTTTCAGGGTTTGTTTTGCCTGATCTTATTCCACTTGAGAACTGAAGGAGTCTAGATTTAAAAGATTAGATTCAAAAGCCTTGAGCCAAGTGTACGGAAAATTGTCTTTAAAACTTAATGATAGAAATTAAGCTTCAAAGGTTAATAGGATCTAGACATACTCTTGACTCAATTTTTATCATACCTATCTCCAGTCGTGGATGTGCATTTGAGACCCAGAGAAGTACCTGGAGAGTTGCTCTGATTAATTTAGATTGTATTCTTCTCTAGTTTGACAGGATGGAAGTTGTTTAGACCAGGGGTCGCCAACCTTTTGGACCTCAGGGACCACTAAAGTCATAATTTTAAATCCCAGGGATCACTAACCGGTTCTGCGAGCTTGGCCTAATTTGTGGGTGTTGCTTGGTGGTCATGTGACTGGTTGGGCATGGCTTGTATGTAAATATTATAAATATTTATATAAATGTTGAATTTTTTATAAAAAAAGAGCAACTTTTACCTAAAATCAGGCAAAGCAGGCAGGCAGATTGAGTTGCTCATGGAATCACAGATTCATTCAGAGATCTATCTATCTGCCATCGGCTAGCTCTCTGTCACATAAAATTTGCTAGCAAGCAAACTCACAAAATTAACTCACAACACACCATGTATGTAAATATTGATTTTTTTATAAAAAAAAGAGCAACTTTTACCCAAAATCAGGCAAAGCAGGCAGGCCGATTGAGTTGCTCACAGAATCACAGATTCATTCAGAGATCTATCTGCCATCAGCTAGCTCTCTCTGTCACATAAAATTTGCTTGCAAGCAAACTCACAAAATTAACTCATAACACATCTTGTATGTAAATATTGATTTTTTTATTTTTACCCAACTTTTACCCCAAATCAGGCAAAGCAGGCAGTTGCTCAAAGATCCATTCAGTGATCTATCTGCCATTGGCTAGCTCAGTCTGTCACATAAAATTTGCTTGCCTTGAGTCTGCACTGAATAATAGAAACTTCAGTCCTAAAGGAGGTTCGGCTGTGCTTAAATGCAGAGCCGAAGACCTAAAGATTAGCTAGAAAGCAAGAAATCCAACCATTTCCTGCTTCCTAGCTAATCTAAATCTCCTGGCACAGCAGAACAACTGATGGTCAGAGAAAAAAAAAGGAAAAATAGCAATTTAGCAGGCAAGTTTGCCGGGTAAGGAGTGAATGGACCGGGAGTGTTTCTGCGGGCCATGTGGGCAGCGCAGCCTTGTGTTTCTGCACAACCTGGATTAATAGTTTTGGGGGGTGCTCTGGGGGTGACACTTCTCTGCGGACAACCAAAATTTAAGTTAGAGACCGCTGGTTTAGACATCTCGCCGTACTGCTGATATAAAATTTGAAAAGTGGGGAGATAGAGAGATGAATGTGCTTAGCCCATAGAAGATAAGAGAGAAAACATGATGAACACTCTTTAAATACCTCAAAGAAGCTCACATAGGAGAGCAAGCCCAGCTTGCTATGATACCCGAGTAACAGATATAGTAATAAGTATAAGTTACATGAAAGCAAAATTCCAACAGAACATTAGGAAAAAAAATTTCCTCACTGTAGGATCAATCAATGGTATGTTTTCCTTCACTGGATCTAATCAAGCAGCTATCTGCTGGAGATCTTTGCTTTCAATTTTTGCCATAAGCAGGGAACTGAATGCTGAAATCTTATATACATTAGTTTAGAATAAGCTCCATTGAGCACAGTGATGTTTTTAGAATATATGAACAAGGTCAGATTTCTTTAGAGGAATTGTAAGAAATACAGTATCCACCAAGTAACTATCTGTTAAATAGAAAACTAAATCAGGTTCAGCACATTTACTGCGGTACATGTGATTTAGAATCTAGATAATTTCTGCATTAATATTGTCTTCTAGAATCATCAAACTATTGTTGCGCCAAAATATATGTAGACAGGCTTATTACTTCAGGAATATATCAGAGCTATACCATCTTGATTTAAGGTTTCAATGTTCCGGATTACTTTAGATCTTGAAAACTAATTACTCAATGTAACAAGCATAGGACAGATGTAGCATAATCAAAATATCTGGCCCTCACAAATTACCAATGATTTCAAGACCGTATCTGAAGCATTACGGTAACCAGAAGTGGGCTGCACATACTGTAACAACCGATTCGCCTAGTGCAGAACCACACATGCGCCATCCGCGCTTGCTTGCAGTTGCAAAAACATGGGATTTGCTGCGTGCAGCAGCTGGGTTGTGCGGGCAGGGCGAGTGAGCCAGATATATAGGACAGGATACAACTGGGGTGGGTGGGTGGGCCCAGCCAGTGGTCGGAATCACCAGTACGGGCAAGCCGGTCCAAACCAGCAGCAGCCTACCACTGATGGTAACCTGACTGGATGTGAGGAGGCCTTGGCCACTTTTTCCAGACATAGATGAGAAGTATGTAAAGCCTGAATTTAATATGTGGCCTAAATATTAATTCAAAGAGGGTAGGTTAATCCTGAAAAATATTAACAATGAAATGTTAGATAGGTACTGGGATTAAGAAAAATAAACCCTTCTTCAAATTAACCTGACAGGAAAGTTATTTGCTATTGTCTTTTTTTAAAACTTCCATTAGCCTAATTCTAGAACTGTAAGATCAGGAAACTGAAAATCATGCAGAATAAAGCAATGGTAATCCACTTCCAGATTATTGCCAAGAAAACTAAACTGAATAAGGCGTAACAATTATTTAGTATTGTAATTAGTTATTACTTTTATAACATTAGGTAACAGAAATAACTTACAAAATGTTTTGCAGTTTCTATCACCAAGTCACTTATCTCAGTTGTCTAAAATTGTCCTACTCCCTCTTATAGTATTATATGAAGAATTTCTTCAGTAACCTCATTTACACAGTAATCTGTATATTTAACAAGCTCAAAAAGTTACAAAACCACAAGTGAGTTTAGTTTAGTTTACTTTATTGTCATTGCACCTCCAACAACGAAATCAAACTTCAGTGCACATCATGACCATGATCATGAAAATAAACACTAACACACATCCTTCACCCTTCACACATTGAACTGGAAACCCCCTGACACCACACCAACACTGCACTATACAGCAGAATTCAAAAGAGTTACCGCCCTGAGATAGAAGCTGTTTTTCAGCCTATTTGTCCTTGTTTTTATTATTCTGTACCGTCTGCCAGCTGGTAATAGTTCAAAAAAAAGGGTTCCCAGGATGAGATGGAACATTCTCAAAGAATCCCTCTCATCCTGGGAATAATCTTATGGTAGGGCAAAACTGCCCATTTGTAATTGCTCTGAAGTTTTCTCATTCTTTTAATTTTTATGTAAATAGCCCAAAAGCAAAGAACGAACAATTTCAGATTATTAAATATTACATTTTTAGTATCTTGAATTTCAGATTTAAGGTGACTATTCCAGTGGTCTAGAACAGCGGTCGCCCACTGGTGGGCTGCAGATAAATCTCAGCCCCAGAGCACCCCCACAAAGCAATTAATCCAGGTTGCGCAGAAACACAAGGCTGCGCCGCGCACATGGCCCACGGGAACCCTCCCCGCCCACTCACTCCTTACCCAGTAAACTTGCCTGTTAAATTGCTATTTTTCCTTTTTCCGACCATCATCTGTTCTGCTGTGCCGGGAGATTTAGATTAGCTAGGAAGCAGGAAATGGTTGGATTTCTTGCTTTCTAGCTAGTATTTAGATCTTCGGCTCAGCACAGCCGAACCACCCTTAGGACTGAAGGTTTGCTGGCAAGCAAATTCAGTGCAGACTCACAGCAAGCAAATTTGAGAGACTAAGCTAGCCAATGGTAGATAGAAAGATCACTGAATGATTCTGTGAGCAACTCAACTGATTTTGGGTAAAAGTTGCTCTTTTTTATAAAAAATTCAATATTTACATGCATGGTGTGTTGTGAGTTAATTTTGTGAGTTTGCTTGCTAGCAAATTTTATGTGATAGACTGAGCTAGCCAATGGCAGATAGATAGATCTCTGAATGAATCTGTGATTCTGTGAGCAACTCAATCTGCCCACCTGCTTTGCCTGATTTTGGGTAAAAGTTGCTCTTTTTATAAAAAATCAATATTTATATAAATATTTATAATATTTACATACAAGCCATGCCCACCCCGTCACATGACCACCAAGCCACACCCACAAATTGGGCCATGCCCACAGAACCGGTTAGTGGTCCCTGGGATCTAAAATTGTGAGTTTGGTGGTCCCTGAGGTCCAAAAGGTTGGCGATGCCTGATCTAGAAGATGAAGAGGGTGTATTCAGATGAATGTCTTCTTTACACTGTTAATCAAAATACACTATGCAACTATTTTTTCCCTGAGACATAAAAATTAAAAGAATGAGAAAACTTCGGAGCAATTACAAATGGGCAGTTTTGCCCTGCCACAAGATTATGAGTATGGGGCGAAAAGGCAGCAAAATAAATGAATCTCTAGGACCACTCCTAATTAATTCTATTGCAATAAACTAGATTCCATTCTGGAAACGCATAATAATCCAATCAACAAGAACAGAGTAGGAGGCATGTTGTCATCCAATAAATTCCAAAGAAAGAAGTTGAGGAAGGCTATAATAGCCCATCACAATTTAGATTAGTCCATGTTTTACCAGTAAATATCAGTAAATTCATTAAGTCTTACTATTATGTACACAGGCCTAGAATTATATCTCATGTATCTTGTATGGTTTTGGGTGCTTCCAGACAATATTTTTTTTCTTAATTTAGACTGCTACATTTGCCAGGTTTGGGGGAAAGGTGGACAGAAGATTGGAGAAGGATCAGAAGATGGGATGGGTATCCTGTACCTTAGGGACCAGTAAAAGATATCTGGAAGCATCCTTTGTCTTCCCTAACATTGACATAGTCACTCTCTCTTCCCATTTTTACCACTTAAAATGTTTCAGATGATGTTTATAAATAAGGCTTTGATTTGCAAGCACCGGCCTCAAACAGAGAACTCCTAAGTGTCCATGGGGAAATTTAAGGGCTTCAACAGAGGAGGTTGCTAGCTCTGCCAATTAAAATATATTGTAGACTTTTAAAAAAAGTCTTCTTTAATTAATCCCAAAGAAGAAAATAATTAAGTAAGAGAGAAAGCCGGCAGCGTTGCAAACAAAAGATTATGACATCTGGACCTTCTGTAAAATATTGGGAACAATGAAAGGATTGTGCGAAAACATAGCCTTCCACTTGTAACCCATTCCTGTTCTCACGGCTTCCTCTGACCTTTTTTTTTCCCCCTCAAGGGGGCTTCCCTCGGAATTGCATCTCCAACACTACAAATCAACGACCATTGTGCAGCAACAACTCTTCTTTCTTAACTGGGGGAGAGAGATCAAGAAGGAACGGCAAAAGACACAAGGGTTTGAAGCTAGAATACATCGCGTGAGCCATAGCTGCGTAAGTGGCGATCGCCCCGAAGCCTTGTTAAGAAGCAAACGGGCAGAATAGCTGGCTGCGCAGTATCTTTCGACTGGGAGCGCCAGGCGCCCTTCGTCTGGAAGCACCTCAACCATTGTGAAGTAGAAGCAGGGACGCTTGGGGGAGAGAGAAAGCAGCGAACAGCGGCCCTTGCAGGCGGATTAGGAACGGGGTTTGGGCAGCGGCGTCGGGCTGCAAGCAACTAGCTAGAGGGCTATGAAAACGGGCCTTTTCACGGGCTACTTTGGAGAAGAAGAAAAAAGACCCAACTTAGTCCGTGGAAAAGGCGGTGCTAAAAAACGGGCGATAACTAACTAGACGGTGGCCCCCGGGCGTTCGGCCCAGTTCCTTCCCAAAATGGGAGGCGTGGAAGCGGCCCCGTTAGAGGCTCATAATGTCTGCTAATAAAGCCTGCCTGGGGTTCTTTGGCGGGAAATTGCCCAGGCGAAGAAGAATGGAAAGCGTTGCAGAAGGAAGCTACCTTTTCTCCTGTCACAACATGCAAGCCTTCCCGCACTTTGGCGAAGGAGCCTTCTCCCAACTTCCGGCCGATCAGGTAGTTGCCGACCCGCTTGGTGTGCTGGAATTCTCGGATGCGCTCCCGGGAGGCCGAAGCGTTGACCCAGGCGGCCAGGAAAGTCCCCTCCGGACTGAGGGGAGGCGTCGTGGGTTCGTCGTCGCTGAAGCTCGCCGCCGTGGGCTCACTCAAAAGCCCGTCCCCAGCAGCTGCCGGCATCCTGCTCTTGCTGCGATCGCGGCGTCCCGGATCAAAAGCTCGGGCTGCGTCTCTCCCCCCCTCGGCCCGTTCTCGCAACTTGCACGCTTGCTAAGCCGCAGCGGCACTGACGAACTCCTCTGCAAAGCCGCCTCTCTTCTCCCTGCTGCTGCTGCTTCAAGTCTGCAGCACCCGCTTGCCAATGTGATCCGCACCCGGGAGTCCACGTGGGGAGTTGCCGGCGGCTGAAAGCGCTTTGCTTCTTGTCAATGAAATAATGGCACGCCGAAAAAGAAAGAAAGAAAAGGGGAAAAAAAAAAAAAAGCCAAGGAACCCGTTTCCTCGAGCGGCCAGCCTTGGCTGCGACGAGCACAAAGCTGCGGGCTCGGCTAGGGCGAGCAAGCGCAGCTCCAACACTAAGGCTTCTCCTGCTCACGTTGAAGAGGGAACCCGAGCCAGCGCCCGCAGATCAATTGTCTCCAGCCTCCTTGGAAGCCAGTTGGCTGCCGTTTCCTCATTGGATCTGTCGATCACTTGTCCCCTCCCTCTTGTACCGTGCCTGGCTAGCTGCGTGGCTCTCTCCCGGTGCCGCTGCTTGGGGCTCCTTTCCCCTCCAGCTGGGGAGGAGGGAGGAGGAATGCGGAGCAAAGGCTTCGTTCAGGCTGAATTGGCCGGAATGTTACCCGATCGCTCGGTTAAGGGACAGATGCAATAAAAGAAATCATGACATTCGACAACGACCGAGATCTTGAAGTTCGGGGGACTCCTCCCCGTTATTCCCTGCACCCCCTCCCGCTTTATTGAATGCAATTTGTCTCCCGCATTAAAGCCAAGCCACATCACGAGGAAGCTCGTTTCTACTGAACGTTAGCACGAGCTGCCTTAAATGCACGAAGGTGCTGCATATTTCTATAATGAGGATACTCGAGCCGTATCCTACACTCTTTGCATGTCTTTTTTCCTGAGCAAGGCATTTATTTTTCTCAAGATCTTTTATTCTTAACCTGACAATGTTGTTACGCTGCTGCTTTTTTTTTTTTTAACACCCTTTGTGCTCAAAAGCACTTAACTTCGTTTTCTCTGTTTTCTGCCGGTGAAATGAGCTCCTGGGCTCAGATCGTGACAGCTCTGCCACTAGAAGTATAACGCTTCTAGCCTCCCTTTTCTATGGATAAGGATTTGAAGCTGAAATGGCAGTTTGCCTAGCAGCTGGAGAAAAAACAACAACTCCCATCTTTTCTTGTACATTATTTTAATTTGGAGCACTTGTCTCCATTATCAACATCCTGCTTTATCTTAAACCTAGTTTAATAACTTGGTAATATAACAAGTATAGCATTCTAGAGTACTCTGTTCATCATACTTCTTATACAAATAAAAACAGAGAATATGAATAAATGTGAAACTGTCAGAACAATTTAATACCAGACAAAATAAAAGAGAACATCTGTGGATCCAACCAATCTGCCTCCAGTTGAGTGATCCCAAAGACTGAATCAAAAACATTACAGTTGCCACACAGACATTACTCGAAATACTTTCACATACGGTAACTTATCCTTTAAAGATTATAAACATTTTGTCAGCATGAGCCAAACCAGAAAAAGGAGAGCCTTTTTGGAGTTAGCAAGTAGAATCTGTAGAAACATGAAAAGGATACCATATAGTGTTTGTTCGATAAAGTAACTAGAATATGGTATTTAATCAGCTTAAAAGAAAAGAGTGAATTAACTATATTTCAATGGGAGTCCATTCTAAGCATGGAACCATTCAAGATGGTTCAGTACTGACTTTGGTGTATAATGTATAATAACTATATTTTTTCCTTCTGTTCATTCATGTCCATTTCTGGGCAGGTTCCTGCAGTTTTCAGAAGTGGTTTGCCTTCGCCACCTTCCCAGAGCTGAGAAAAAGTCAGTAGCCCAAAGTCAACCAGCTGACTTTGTGCCTCAAAACTCGAGATCACAAGGCTCCTGGTTTCTAAACTGATGCCTTAACCACTACATTGCACATAAGTCTGGCTCTCATATTTCATGATAACTTCAAAGTCAAAATTACAGAGCTTTAAAATATTTAAAACAGGGGTGTCCAACCTTGGCAACTTTAAGACTTGTGGACTTCAACTCTCAGAATTCCTCAGCCAGCAATGCTGGCTGAGGAATTCTGAGAGTTGAAGTCCACAAGTCTTAAAGTTGCCAAGGTTGAACACCCCTGATTTAAACCAACTTCAAACCAATGTGTAGGAGGGTTGTTGTTTTTTTTGAGTCTGAGAACTGTTCTTCCTTGCCAGATTTCTGTCTTGCACCACCTCTTTTCCATTTTCCTGTTCCCTCTCTCATTACGCTCCTCCCACTCCCTCCCTCCTAGCAAGTTGCTTAACAACATTAGGCCCATTTTTCAATTTCGATTTTTGTGGGGGGGCTAGACCTACTGAGATCTACAGATTCAGACTTTATACTATATACCTTAGTCCCAATGATCCAACAAGATCCCTGCAGATTTAGTTCTCTTTGATGGTGAGTGAAATTTCCTCATTTTCTCATTTTAATATAGTATTTTTCTAAAGTTGGTGGGGTTTTTTAATTTATTTGCGCAAAACTTCCTGTTTTTAAGAAAATGTAAATCTATGATTAGAACTAAAATTATTAATACTGAAATATTTCCATTTTTTTCCCAAAAAATTTATTGAGGTAGTAAGGTGGCAGTGAATTGGATTCAATCCCTGACAACTGGTAATTATAAATAATTAGCGCTGCTCAGTCTGATTAGTATTCAAGTTTCAAAAACTCCATGATATGCGAATTTATGGCATAGAATCAATTTCTTTGAATTCATTCTACCAAAGAAAATATAACTTTGTTGGACTCCGATGCTTTCCTATATTTGATTTCATTTTACTCTTGAATATTGAGGAAAAACTATTATTATATTCTGTTGAATGCCAAGGAAGATTCAAACTTTCAAAACGTTTGATAATATCATCAAGGTTTTGCATAAGAAATTTACTGCTAATACATGATTTACAATTTACAACTAGGAAAATATTAATTCTACTTGAATGAATATGGGTTTTGACCAGAGGTGGTATTCAGCAGGTTCTGACCAGTTCTGGAGAACCGGTAGTAGAAATTTTTAGTAGTTCAGAGAATCGGCAAATACCACCTCTGACTGGCCCCACCCCCATCTATTCGCTGCCTCCCAAGTCCCACCTGATCGTCTGGGTCTTCTTTTGTTGCCCTGCACAGGAGAACAGAACTGGAAAGCAGGTTAGTGGGGGGGAGGGAATGGGATTTTGCAGTAACCTTCCCCCAGGAGTGGGGATGGAATGGGGATTTTGCAGTATCCTTCCTCTGCCACGCCCACCAAGCCATGCCCACCAAGCCATGCCACGCCCACCAAGCCACTCCCACAGAACCTGTAGTAAAAAAAATTGAATCCCACCACTGGTTTTGACCTCAGGCTCATTAATCTAAGATATAGAATTTTAGGCTTTGAGGAAAGCTGAAGATGGCCTTTATCTAGCTACTTTCGTTGCCAGGAAACACTAATGCAGAAGATATAATTGGCTCGGTACAGAAGGTGTAACTAATTTGGACTGAAGTTATACTAGTTTTCTACACAAAAAGCCATTATCCTACAGCTGAAAACTTCCTTTCTCCATTCTTTTTGTCCCAGTAGTAATTTGGTACAAGCGAGATGTCATTCCGCATGAGCGAAATACACTGAAATTATATTTGATCCATGTTAATGGTTGGTGCAAATGCAGAAAGAAGGAAGGCTAAATTTTAGGGCAAATGATATTTACTGTGCTTTGACATTAATGGATTATTTCTTCTAAATATATTCTGTAGCAGAATATATTAATGGATTATTTCTTCTAAATATATTCTGTAGCATCTGAGACATTAGTCTCAAAAATCTGGCATTTCCCACCATCTCAGGTAATTTTTTGGGAAATTCCAAAGGAACAAAGTGTCAAGGAATTAAGAAGGGATGATTAAATATGGTTGTTATATGAATAAATATTTTTTCTACTTAGAATGGGAAGATCAAGAAATAACTTAAAACAGTTTTAGTTCATTCAGAAAAAGGTGGAATAGTTTTGACCTTTGCAATTCAAAACCTGCCCAATGTTTCTAAGAAAGAATGGCTACTTGTTAAAATAAAACCAGAAGCATTTCAGCAAACTACAGAGAAATCCCCCAAATAAATGTCATTCAGTGCTTGTTCTGAAAATTGTTAACAGCAAAATACTATGCATATCCACTGAAGAATATACCCCTTGAACTTAATATATCCCTTGAACTTAATCAAACTCCCATAATTGGAAGTTTCATCAGAATGATACATAAACTCCATGTTCTTTAATCTCCAGAGCAGCGAGATACAGGTTATACATTATGTTATATCCCCCTGTATTTATCCCATGTATCCCAATCTCCTTTATCATGTATCTGTATAATATGTTATATGTGTGTGTGTGTGTGTGTGTGTGTGTGTGTGTGTGTGTACCATATGTGTATGTATGTATGTATGTATGTATGTATGTATGTATGTATAAAAAAGGTTTAAAGTTTCCCCTGTCCAGTCATGACTGACTCATCTTCAATTCTCAGCCTAGGGGGCCTGCATAATCTGAGAAATGCTTCCATCATCATGTAGATAGCATGAAAGTACAGAATGCAGTAACCTTTCTTGAATCTCGAACTTGAGTTTTCAGCTTTCCAGCTGACAAACTCAGCATATTATTATTATCATTATCATTATTGTTGTTGTTGCCCATAGATTGTTGTTGCCCACCGCCCTTAGATACAGATGTTAGATTATGTTGTATGCCAACGTACAGGTGTTTACATGCATCCCAACCTGCTTTCTCTATTATGTATATGTATATTTCCTGCAATCACTAACCATTAGGATTTAAATAGCTCCTAAAGCTAATGCACTGTATATTGTCATTTAAAGTATAAAGTTCCATGAATTCAATTCTTAGTCTGAACCTCATAGAATCATAGACCAACATCTATTAACATTTGAGAAATCCCGACAAGGATGAAACCAGCCACGTGATGACTTCCTAGTGGTCAGATGTTCTAATAATTAGATATTTCTCTAATATCTAATATCTGCTTCTATTTTACAATATTATGCTTTTTACAACATATTACAAATAAGCAGAATTGTTCTCTTTCATTTGTAATTTCCCTTCCCTTCAAACTTCAAAAAAAGGGAAATGCACATATATACCTTGTGTGTGTGTGCGCGTGTGTGTGTATAGGGTATATATATATCCCCAATATATATTGCTTTTAGAAGTGCAATTGCTTAGCTGTGTTTTTCACAGATTTATGTTGCAATAATTAAGATGTAGAAGCTACAGTAAATGTTGAGTACGTTAAAACATTTAACATGAAAGCCATTTTTTTCTAAGAAATTGATGTCCTAAAATAGGAAGCATTACTTTCTTCTGACTTCAATATAGGACGACACTTGCAAATGAGATTTAGCAATAATTGTGTGACAATTCACACAATTAACTTGCTTCAACTAGGTCTCTGTGCTGTTTTTGTCACTAATGAAGACATGAGAGAAATCTGCTGTGGAAGAATTAAGTTATGGTGAATGTGTTTTCAAAGACTGCTACATATACATGGAAATTAGCATACTTTCAAGTATTTTATTGGAGTTAAATAATTAAATAAAATTATAAAGAAAGATTTAATATATGGAACCCAATGCAAATGAGCGCCATTTCATTTATACTATAAATGTGTTCATTTAGTATATTTCATTTATGCAATAAATAAGCAGAAGCATGCAAAAATCACTTACTTAGTAGAAAGGGCCTCAGAAATAGAGCATTTGTTACTAGGGTAAAATTATGAGTAGTAAATGGAAAGAACCAGAGCATTAATTTTCATGCTAAGAATCTGTAAAATCCAGGAAAGACCTCATTCTGACTTCACAAGTAAATTAGGTTTAGCTACAGGGCGCTGGCTTTCTTATATTTTATCTGCTCACTTGCACTCCTATTTCTTCTTGTGCTTCCTTCATAATAGATGTAGATTAAATTGGACAAGCTCTGAGTCAAAACATTTGCATTCAGAACACAACATTTGAGAAAAAGTTAATGAATCCTAAAATAAAATGTATCATGTAAAGTTCATATATTTATGAAGATCAATGTCAAAATCACTTTTGATAGATAGGTTCATTCTATTGTTGGAAGTTATAACCCACCCCTCTCCTAGAAAAATAAAGTATTTTAGGATATTTAGGTATTGCAGTACTGCAATCTATTTTTGAAGCGAGCTGCCTATAATTTGGCAGTTCAAATCCCACCAGGCTTAAGGTTGACTCAGCCTTCCATCCTTCCGAGGTGGGTAAAATGAGGACCCAAATTGTTGGAGACAATATGCTGACTCTGTAAACCGCTTAGAGAGGGCTGTAAAGCACTATAGAGCAGTATATAAGTCTAACTGCTATTGCTATTGCTATATACTAAAAAGGCAGAATATTTCCCCTAAAAGAGAAGTAGAAAGTCAGAGATGCAGAAACTCACCTTTGCTTATGGGCCATTAAGGCCTGGGCTAGTCTATTCTACATAACAAAGATCTATCTCCTTGAGGCAGACCCATAATAAGAATCACATCACATCATTCAGCAAGGCTCAATCAAGCCTGGGACTCAGGACAGCCTACAGCAGGGGTCTTAAAACTTGACAGTTTTAAGACTTGTGGATTTCAACTCCCAGAATTCCTCCTCCAGTCGTGTTAGCTCAGCAATTCTGGGAGAATTGTGTTGTAGGATATAAAAAAACTTCTCTGTTGCAATGTCTGCTCTATGGAACAGCATCCCCCAAGAGATCCTGGCTCTGTTGGCTTTTGAGCCAGAAGGTTAAGTGACCTCTGTTGACTGATATATTTTATTCAGTTCTAGGTTTTTGGATTATATGTCAGAAATATATCTTACACTGGTTGTTGTAGATATTTATTTTATTTATTTTATATTTTGTTTTTTTAACCTTCATGTTTGTTGACTTAGTTTACTGTAAGTGAAAGAAACAGCTATATAAGTTGTATAAATAAATAAATAAAAATGTTTATAAGTAAAAAATGAGAAAGAATTAGCAATAACTCTATTTTGCTCCAGTAGCTGTAAACAGTGTAAAGTTTGTCTTCACAATAAGATACCTATGAACTATGTTGAATAGCCAAGATTGCCAAATCATAGCTGAAGGTGACTTGAATCCAGAGCTCTCTAATTTACACTTCCATCATATGTTTTATTCTGTTTCCTGATGATGTCTAGCATGGCCTCCATACTCTGGAAAATGTGTTCCCCTAGAAGTTCAGCTTGTCACAACATTGATGGACTTTCAGTTTAATATAAAAATAAACTTCTATGGTCATCTGTAGTTTTCCAGCCCAGATCTGATATCCAGACTAATAAAGAAAATCAGTGGCTGAATCAGCTATTATTATGGCAAACTCTCACTGGCAACATTCATACAAGAATAAATAACAGCCATGATCAGCAAAGCTTGCTCACCTGGAGGGTAGGAAAACAGCAACTACTCTTTTTCAAAGTGCTCATCAGGCCCCAATGGCTTGCTCTGAGAAGTCCTTCCTCAGAGAGAAGCATTGTGAGCATGGTGTCCATGGAGACCATCTGTGCTGTGGCAGCACCAGCAGTCTCCATGGACACTTCGCCCACAGTGTCTTGCTCTGAGAAGGAGCCCCTTTGAACAAGACACAAAGTATAAAGCTGGTAGAGGTAGCAGCTGCTTTCACACCTGAGGTGGGACATGTCTTGGGCTCCACTAAATATACTTAATTTTTGCACTGAAAGTCATTTCCACTGTCAGCCCTGCTGTTTTGGGAATGTTTTAGCTCCATAGATCACACTTTACTTTCAGTATGGCCACTTACACTACCAAAACTCTGCAATGCATTACAAAAACACAAGGACAAAAAAGGAGGTAAATTGGCATTAAAGTAACAACTGTCAAGCCAGTATTATTGGGACTTATAGGTA
Source organism: Notechis scutatus (assembly GCF_049901735.1). Classification (NCBI taxonomy): domain Eukaryota; kingdom Metazoa; phylum Chordata; class Lepidosauria; order Squamata; family Elapidae; genus Notechis; species Notechis scutatus. Next base: position 51,155,238 of record NC_142013.1, on the reverse strand, counting down.
AGCAAGATCAGTCCTAGTTAGTATTTGGTTAGGAAACCACCAGAGATTCCTAGGACTGTAAACAGAATTGAGTTATACATCCACCTATCCACACCCCCAAAAGAAGATAACTGCCAACTGCTTCAATGCTGTTTGCCAAGCAAGCTGCCTGGATATCCCCATGTGGTCACCAAAACCCTAGCTGCACTTTTACTTTACTCTTACATGCTGATGAAAACTTTATAAATAATGAACAATGTTTTTATATGGCAGTGCAGTAGATCATGCTGTAATGTGGAATATTTTATCTACAGTAGGTATCCATCTGTTTCTTCTACTGTATCTAATATCCAAATTGTCTTAAAAGACAGCTTTGAGGCTCCCACTCTCCTTTCTTGCAATTCCTGATATTTGAACTGGGTATAGGTGACATAAACTTTAAAGAAAGGGTATTTTTCTGTAAAGGACTATTTTCTGTAAAGGAAAACACATGGCCATCCTAACCACATGTATATCTGTCACTGGGGATAATAATTTAAGCATATAATGAAGAAAGCTCTAGTAGTCTGTGGAAAGCTGTGCCATATTAAATCTGTTTGCTTTTAAGTTACTTTAGCTTCCTTTGTTCTTTTAAAAGCAACATATGATCATTGTTATCCTCTGGAATTTTACCATGGTGTTATTATATCTGGTAATTTTTCATGACAGAAATTTCAACAGGCATTTCACATATTCAACCACTTATTTTTTGTATTCTTAATACACATTTTAAACCACATATATACTTTCCTTTGTTCTAGTTCAATCAGAACTCTTGGTTTACCATCATCTTAACTGTTTAATAAAGGTAAAGGTTTCCCTTATCCAGGACTTTAGGGGATGGTGGTCATCTTCAGTTCTTGGCTGAGGGAGCCAGCATTGTCCAAAGACATTTCTGTGGTCATGTGACCATCATGGCCATATGCCAAAGGTGAACAGAACACTGTACTTTTCCACCGAACTGGTACTTATTTATCTACTTACTTTTGCATGTTTTCAAACTCCTAGGTGTGGCAGGACTTGGGGCAAGTAACAGGAGCTCACCCCATTGTGCAGTGCTTGTGTCTTAAACCCGGCTGTCAGGTTTAATGCTAAGCCATCGCATCCAGCTAACTCTTTAATACATGTTATTAAATTTACATGCTATAGTTTACAAAACAGTAAGATTGCAAAAATGTTTAAACCAGAATAGATCTTGGTAATTCTGGCTAATTTTTAAGCAGGGTTATTTCTCTGAAGAGGAAACTTCAGAATTTGTTTTTTGAAAAATATATAATACTGGGAATTTAATTTATGTGATGTTCAAGATTCTTCTTCCTCCTCTTCTTTTTTTTCCTCCTCTTTTTTAAATTGCCATTTTTGAGATTTATTTCAATGTTTCAAAGTTTGTACATGTTTCATTTGATTGTGGAACTAATACGTTTTTAAAGAAGGGTGTAAGTGTTCCAATCTAAATTTTTCTCGCAACCTGATTGACACATTAACACACTATGCAAGAGAAATGTGTTCGTTAGTGGTTATGCTGGTAGCATCGGATAACTCAAAAGCCTGTATGTTAAGCCAAACAAAGAGCAGTGCGGACTGCTGCTTCTGTACAGTTACTTAGCAACCACACAGTGAGTACTGAAAACAAAATATTGCCATAACATGTTGAACTTGAAATAAAACTGATAGTGTGTTTGGTGAAATGTATTACATATAAATGATTTTAAAATGTTGATCAGAAACAAAGAAATAAGAAAATACGAAGAGTCTTTTCATGTTATTTCCCCCTCCTGATGGGAATGTACCAACAAATCCTGCTATTAAAAACTTATCTGAGAGACTTATTCATATGACTCACACATATGTTGCTCCTCTCTCCAGATTGCAAGTTAACTAACGTACTTACTGTTTTTATTGAGTGTGTGCTATCAAGCCTGTGTTGTTGATTCTTAGGATCGCATAGATTTTCTCCATGATGATCTTTTCACAACCTGATGCTTGAGGTACATCTTTTGTCATAGCATTTTCCATGTTCATAGACCCGGAATTAGCCAAGGAATCTATGACAACATTGATCCATAGTGCATCCAACTTAACCAAATACACAACAATTGAAAAACCCATTTTATAAACCTCTGCCTAACCACATACTTTCAATTAGATGACAAATTTATCAACAAATTAAAGGAATATCTATGGGATCGCCACTTTCGGGATTCATGACAGAGGTCATTATGCAAAATCTTGAAGTGATAGCCCTCCCACAAGCACAACCCAATATATGGATCAGGTACGTAGATGACATCTTCAACATAATAAAAAAGGAATAATTAGAGCACACACACAAAAACATCAAGAACATCTTCACAGGAATCTAATTTAGCAGGGAGAAGAAAACAAAAACTCACTACCCTTCCTGGACATCCTGATCAGCGGAGGCTATGATGGCAAACTAGAAACACAAGTGTACTGTAAAACCACCCATATCAATCAAGTGCTCCACTACTGAAACAATATCCTAACCTATCACAAAAGAAGCTGTGTAAGACAAGTGAAAACACACTGTAGCAGCCCTGAACAACAGAGAAAAGAAATAGACTATGTATACAATATCTTCTAACAAAATTGATATTAAAACGTGGCTGACCACTCAACCACAATATAGCGCAACAAGCAGAAGTTGTAAAAAGGGTAATACTGCATCAAAAAATTGTCAGAAACCATCAACAGACAATCACATAGAATCATCACTCAAGCAGTGATGATGGTACTTAGTTTGGGTAATGAAACATCTGCAAGGAAACAACTGGGCTCAGAGAGCACCAAGCACCCCTCATCTCAACCCTGAACTACAAATATTCTCCTTCTAAGGTACATCCATTACCATGTAGTGGAATCTGTCCAGCTTGCTGTTGGTCATCCTCTTCTCTTTCCTTTCACTTTTTCTAGATTATTGATTTCTCCACAGAGCACATAATGTGTTGGATAATTTGAGTCTGGTCATTAGTACTTTAAAATGAGAATTCTACATAGATTAGTTTAATGATCCATTTGTTTATTTTCTTATTTATCCAAGATATTCTAAGGAGTCTTCAGTCCTAATGTTCAAAGCATCAAAGTTATTTCTATTCTGCTTCTTGAAAGGCCAACTTTTGCTTCCACAGAGTGCCACCAGGAAAAGCATTGTCTTCTGATATTTGTAAGCATCATGGCATTTGAATATCTTCTCCAAGGTCTTCACTGCTACTTTGTGAAGTGCAGGTCTGACTGCTGATTCCTTTCCTGATGATAGTTGGTTCTAAAAGGTAGAAATTCTACCACTTTAGTGTCTCCATTGTCAATTCCATGATTGGTTGCTGTACCTGTCATCATTACTTTGATCTTTTTTATTCTTATTCTTAGTCCATTGCCTTTTCCAATGCATTATGAAAGAATGCCTTTGCTGTGATCATTAAAGATATTTTCTTTCTGCAACTGGATTATTAGGAATACTAAGCACACTTATGAAATGATTTGGAAAATGTGCTTCAGAGTATGTGAGAGCATATATGTAGCACCTATCTGCAATTCTTAAAAGCAGTTGCACATTTCCTGGAATCATGTGGCAGCATACAATCCTGGAAAAGGTATGGAAAATTTAAAGGAGTAAAACATCTTTTGAAAACTAAACCAAAACTGTTACACATCCATAATCTTTAATTGTTGGACATATAAACTATTCTATAGACACTTAAAGATAGTATGAGCAAATTAAAAAGCAGATCATTTGATTTATGGAAATCAAAGTTTGTCCATCAGAAGCCCCTCTTTCCAATAAATTATCAGCCATCCCCTCCAGTGCATTTTTTTTTATTACTAATCACAAATTTGCAAATTCATTGCTTTTCCTTATTCCAGGATCTTCAGAAAAACTAATTTTGGTTAGTGTCTATTCAGACCAATTCCAAACTTGATTAGGAATCTCTTAACTGCCATTTGTTTGTCCACTTTATAACATTGCAGAATTATTTAAGAAATATCCAGAACTAAATGTTGCTTTTTAATCCGTGGTGGGATTCAGTTTTTTTACTACCGGTTCTGTGGGCGTGGCTTGGTGGGCGTGGCAGGGGAAGGATACTGTAAAATCTCCAGTCAGAGGTGGTATTTGCCGATTCTCTGAACTACTCAAAATTTCCACTACCGGTTCTCCAGAACTGGTTGGAACCTGCTGAATACCACCTCTGTTTTTAATAATAAAAAAGAGACAATATCTACAATTGAATGGAAGTTCACATCATCAGTATAAACAACACAGTAACATATTCAATTTTATTTGGAAATCCTTTTGTTTTTTGACTTCCGGAAGTTAAGGAGCATAACATGTTTACATTGCTCATTGTCACCTAAATATTACTTTGACTACAAGGATATAGTGACAAAAAGTACTGAAGTATATTAACAAGAATACATTTTTATACACTTTCCCCAAAGTTGAAGTCTGTTGTTTGAAAATAGATCTCACTGCCTAGTAAAGAAGTTCGCTTTGGCCTGTGAAAATAAATGGGCAAAGATCCTTTGCCGCTATTAAGCAGATTACAGATACTTTTCCACATGCACAATAATATTTTGTCCTGAGTGATGCACAGTTCAGTTTATGTTGATTATCTGTTGTCAATGTGAAGCAGAGGAACAGATGCTCCAGATAGCATTATGTTTGAATAGATTATCAAATGTAGCCAGGGATTTGTATTAGAGTTTTCTTTCATTTTGTTTATGTGACATATGGTCTCTATTTCTCTGTAAAAATTATGAATGAGGTTTTGTATCAATTTTTAATCAACTTAAACATGTACAAAGATATGATTTATGTTTTAAAACTTCTTATTCTCTGTGTTAATCTGAATTCTAAACAATTTACAGGAGATTTTGTGGTAGACCATCACCATCTTGTGGTCCTTCTGGAGCACTGCATTTTTATATTTAAAATTAAACAGAGATTTTTGTATTATATATATTTGTTCTAATAACATTTGTTTATTTTTGTTGACGGTCTATTTCCAAAGGGCTAAATCTTTCAACTATACATCTCTTAGCTACACAGACAAGTTGCATGAGAGAAAATATTTCTCTGCCCCTTCTTTTTCCATCTTTTTAATTTCTAGAAAGTCAGCACAGTATAATGACAGCCTTGTCTCTCTCACATACTGAATTTAGAAGGAGAACACCAGAATTGGTAGATAGGCTGTGACATTCAGAACTATCAAACTGTTTATTACAAAACTGGGTATAGGGCTCAGAGGCTTTCTGGCAGAGGATATTAAAGATCTCCAGAATTCTATTATAGGAGTTCAGCTCAGGGGTGGGATGCTACCAGTTCTGCCCAGGTCTATAGAACTGGTAGCTCTGAAGAGCAGCAGATACCTAACTGGTTCTGTGTTTGCTGCTGTTTGGCCCACCCACCTGCCCAGGCTCTTACCTGTCCTTTATTTCCTGCTTTTTCAACCTCAGCTGCTTTGCGCAGCACAGCTGAGGTTGAAAAAGCAGGAAAAAAGAGACTTTTCAAATGCTGTGCACCTACGTGCTGCGCTTTTGAGCTCTTCGGGCAGCATAGCTTAAGGTTTTTTTACACACGCGGGTGCAAAACGTTGTCACCAAATCGGTAGTAACACCAGTTGAATAACACCCATGGTTCAGCTACTATACTATATCCCGTTGCTTGGATAAGTTGCATGCATGCGCAAAACATTGTCACCGAACCAGTAGTAACACCGGTTGAATCCCACCCCTAATTCAGCTACTATACTTTATCTCCTTCCTTGGATAAGTTGTTAAGCATACTTCTTGGAAACAAATGACTTGTAAGGAAAGCAGATTTGTGAGTTCTGGAGAAGGAACAGCCCATTCTGAGTTCCCCTAAAATTGGAGCCATGGGCTACCTGGAATAAAAGTACGGTTATATTTTCTGACCATAGAATAAAGAGGCATAGATGATGCTTGGCATCTAGAATTTGAGGCCAATATTCTTGTTCCCCAGGGTTTGATATCTAACCCTTTTCCAATAGCTACATTTTCTGAAAAAGTGTCAGAATTTTATGATTAACTTTGGATGCATGACTAATTTTTACTATAAACTTCAGAGCCAATTCTTCCCTTATTAGGCCTTGCAGATATGAATTTTCTACATATTCTTTTAACTGGAAGTTGAAGCCAATTAGTGTTGGCAGGAAAAAGATAACCTAAATGTATAACACCAAGACCAACATGTATTTTCAGCTGCTTTTAATGATGGTGCCTGGCTCAAACTATTTAATTAACCCTTAACTTTTGAAGAGAAGAGCCACATGTGACAAAAGCAATCATGTTTATTTTCTATGGTTACAATTTATTCTTAATTTGAACACGCAAATATCCAGAAACTCTTAGGAAAAATAAGAGCATCCAATCTAAGATGGTCAAAGTTCCTCAAAGATGAGTCTCTTCTTAGGCAGAATCCATATTTCACGGTTTGTTTGTTTTTTAAATTTGTCCTGATGAAAAATATTTGCTTTAACTTTGCTTGCATTGTGTTTTTAGTGGAAAAGTAAAAAAAAATCAGGACAATTATCAAGAAAACACATGAAAAATACGTCTTGTATTTAAAAACATATCATAAATTTGATTCTTCCAATCTTGCCTTGAGACGAATAGTTAGTTGTGGAATTTGTCAGTCTTGGACTGCTCTACAAGGATACATGTTGTCAAACATGCTCCATTCTTTCACCGACATCCTACAGATCATTACTGTACAAAGAAATTCCAATGAGTCAGTCGGTAGTTAAGTGCCATCTACTGGTATACTAATGCACTTCAGTGTGCACTGTCCTCTATTAAACTCATTTGGCAAGCTAGCCAAAAGCATTGTTTGGTTAAGGCAACAAAGAAAAATTCAAAGTAATATTAAAAATTAAAATTCTCTGAGTCAAGCTCAACTCCTGATGATATCATGGCACATCCATCAAGGATTTTTTGGCATGAATATGGAACATCTAGGAAATCTGATCAAAATATATGTATTATACTGTAGAAAGTTAGCACCCACCCCTCCTAGAAGAATGAAATATTTTAGGAAATATTAAAAAGGCAGGATAAAATATTTCCCCTAAAAGAAATAAAAATCTTAAAGGAAACATAAACCCAGAACCTCAGCTCCCTGCTCCCAGTCAATATTTTGGTGCACATTAAGAGAGACTGGGCTAGCCTGTCTACAAGACCAAAGACCTCCAGCTCCAGGGTTATGGGAGTAAGACACGACCCCTCAGAACATAGTAGGATTCGCCCTCTACCCATCTAGCAGCAGGGCTCACTGCATTGTGAAATCACCTGGGGACATTACATCAGCACAAGGTTCCACAGACGATTCAGACAAACATGACTCCACATGGGAGTCTGACTACAGCCATTAGAATACATGCTCTTGCCACAGGAAGAGGAAGCTCGAAGGCAAAGCCCATGAGAGTATATAAATAACATCACCCTCCTCTCCATGTAGTCAGCTGCCCAGGACCTAAAACCCATGTGGTCCTGTTCACCAATAAACCATCTTTCCAGTCAGCCTCCATATTTCCAATGTTTTTCTCCCCACTTGGAACTGAAGCAGATGGACATTTCTTCCAACAATACTATAATGTTTTAATGAGTGCTTAATCCTTGTGCTTAATCATCACAAGTAATTGTCAAATTTATTTCATTTTTTTAAAATAAAATCATTTCAACAAGATATAGGATCAGTGACAAAACATCAGAATCAGTTGTTATATTACCTGCAGAACTATTCTAATCACCTTCTTTATAGATGCAATTTAAATATGATCTAGTTCAGGAAAAAATGATTGCATTTCAAATAGAATAAAATGCTTTTTGTACTGTTGTTCATCTAATCTATATGCTTACAGAAATATCTCTCATCAGCTTTTGACAGTGGAAGGTATATTGAAATAGAGTGAAAGATAAAGATTAAATGAGGCAACTAGTTGGGGGGGAAATAAATATAACAATTACTAGGTATCTAAATATGCAAGTTTAGAGCAGGTATGGCAAGATTGTACTAGTACAAAGTGTGCAGTACTAGAAAATGCCGCAAAAGATTGGGTAAACCTGTATTTTAAAAATGCAAAATAAGTAACAATTGTTAATAAACATTTGTAAATAAGGTGATAAGTTATTGTGAAATTTGAAAGATTGCTGATCATCAGATATATGATTTTGTGTCTATTATTACAATTTCTTAGTGGAAGCAACATAGAGATTTCTAAAAAATTGTAATCCTATTAAAAATTATTTGCTTCTATTATAGTCTTATGGACACAAAGTTTTCCTGTTAATTTTGGCCTTTTAAAAATTTTTTCAAACTAGAAAAGCTCAGTAATGCTTTATAATCAAAACAGAAACATTTGGCTGTGGTTGTATTTCTTTTTTGCTGATCCTTACTATTATTAGTTATTCTGTTCCATTGCCGAATACTTCACTATAACTGCAGTTTAGAATTCATTTTAAATATAATAAAGAATCAGCAAAAGGAACCAGCTTCTGAAAGGTGATGACAGATTTAGCCAAGTCTGTCTAGATGGCTTTGCAATTGAGATAATAATTTGTTGCTTCAAATGACAATCATCTTAGATTTCTTAGGCTTAAAAGATTTGATGTCCTGTGAAGTCACAGATTAATTTCACCCATCTTGCTAACTCTTAAACCATATACAATCACAGTGACCAGACTTGAAAAATTAATGAAGTCAAAATTAAACAAGCCAATACAATAAAGCTTAGAATAGCACATGAAATAGATCTTTATTTGAATATGCATGAATTGGTCTCCAGATTGGAACTTTACATTCTAACTCTAAACATATTTATTTCAGAGAAAATCCTTTGATTCTGTGAAGATTATTTTAAAATAAATATGCTTACAACTAAAACTACTTGAAATGTTTTTACTTTATTACCTTGAAATACACATTACCATTGGAAATGTATTTGCAATGCACGTCAGATGTTATGAAATATATGAGAATTGTTGTAGTGATAGTATTTTTATACTGAATATAGGAACATTTTGAAAGAACAGGAAGAACCTCATTTATCCACTTCTAAATGTTTCATTCTGCTGAAATGCAGTGCTCTAAATAAAGTACTTATTTTATTCTATGAAACAGTTTATAGAATAAAAGGCAACAAAATTAAAATATGTTGTTAGACATGGTCCATCTTAGAATGGGCATTGGTAGAAGTTACCATGAACGCTCTTTCTATCTATGCTGAGAGAGAGCCCAGGATGGGTTGACTCCTTCCTATGACGTCATTTAGCTGAGTCTGTACTAAAATATAAAAGCCAGCCCCCGGGAGAGACCCCAGCTTTGGCGAAGATACTTGACAGACTGAAAGGTGTCTCTGAAAGCCCAAAATAAATACAGAAATATGTCTTACCCTCTCTGGACGAATCAAGGGAGGGGCTGGGCTCTCTTGCAGCATAGATAGAAAGAGCGTTCACGGTAACTTCTACCAACGCCCATTCTCCTCCATGCTGCATTGAGAGCCCAGGATGGGACATACCAAAGCTTGCATGTCCACGGATGGGTCCTCGTCCGGCTCATCACACCGACTGTGGAACCACTCGTTGAAGCACCCGTCTGCCGAAGGCTGCAGTCGCCGAGGCAAAAATATCCAGACGTCTGATGAAAGGAGACGGGGATGTCCACGTAGCCGCACAACAAATCTCCCCCAAGGATGCTTGGGTCGCCCAGGCAGCAGAAGTGGCCGTGCTTCTGGTAGAGTGCGCCGTCAGACCTCGGGGAACCAGAAGGGCCGCAGCTTTGTAGGCCTGTTCAATGCAAGACCTGACCCACCTGCTAATAGTAGGAGAAGAAGCCTTGTGCCCCAAGTGAGAAGGGAAAAAGAAAACAAATATGGCTTCCAACTTCCTGAAGGATGAAGTGCGCTTAATGTATATTCTAAGAGCCCTTCTTACGTCTATCGTGTGCCACTGCCGCTCTAAGTTATGGTGCGGGAGAGGACAGAAGTCAGGCAAAACAATGTCCTGGGACCTGTGAAACCAGGTGTTAACCTTCGGAATAAATGAGGGATCCACACGAAGAACAACCTTATCATTGTGAAAGGAACAAAGGTCCTGTCTGATGGAAAGAGCAACAAGCTCGGAAACCCTCCTGGCAGAAGTGATGGCAACAAGGAACCTTCAGAGTCAGGAGAGACACTGTTCTAAGGGGCGCTTTGTAAGGGCATTAAGGATCAAATGAAGGTCCCAGGAAGGATACCTGTGAACCACCGGAGGGTGCAGGTTGGAAGCCCCTTTCAAAAACCTCCTGACTGAAGTGTGATGGGATAAGGAAGGAAGCGAACCCCATGAAAGGACTGAGGAGAGGGCCACAACCTGCCTGCGTAAGGTGGTGGGGGCCAAACCTTTCTCCAGTCCATGGTGAAGTAAGCTAAGAACTTCTGCCAACTGGGCTGAAGCAGGAGAAAGACCCTCCCTGAGGCACCACCGGGGAAAAACCTTCCAGGTGGCATCATAGATGTGCCTTGTAGAAGGTTTGCAAGATGCCAAGATAGTTTTATATTTTCTACATAGTTTTTCCCCTCTTTTAATTTTCTCAACTTTATTTTAATTATCTCATCTCAATTCAAATCATTATATTTATACTTTTGTCTGTCCTGTTTCAATTTCATATTATCTTTTCTTATTAAACAAATTTTTCCCTGTAGTTACCAATTGGAGTATGACACCTTTATATCTTTTAATTTTATCCATTCAAACTCTTATTTTAGCTTCAATGTATACCTTTAAGATTATAGCATTCAATATAATACATAACTTCCAATCAAATTCTGCTTGGTACATTCTTAAAATATTCTTAAAAAGATATATATATATATATATATATATATATATATATATATATATATATATATATATATATATATAATGTGTGTGTGTGTGTGTGTGTGTGTGTGTAAATAAAACACACATTCCATTCCAATTTAATTCTATCATTAATATTCATTAAAATCTTAACATCTTTAACATTTCTTTTCAATTAAATATCATACTTCCTTGGGAACACTTATAAACTTTCCATAGTTAATTCTTTTTTTCCATATTTCTCATTTATATTTTTATAAATCATTACTAATAATTAAAATGTTCCCATTTAATTCTCTCAATCATTTTAATTCATTTATTTATTAACAAACATTCCACTACATTACAGTAAATATTTTATCCATCATTTTAGTCATATTTTCTAAAATTATTTGTTTGTAATATAACAATGCTATCTTATGTACCTTTGCAGAATCCCTTTTACAATTAAATTTTCACCCATTATCTCTAAACAAGCTTATGGTTACAATCCTTATATCTTTTCCCTGTTTCTCCATTTCTTGTTTCTGTCTTTCACAACTTCTTTTCCTTGCCTTCTTCCCCCTCTTCTTCTCCCTCCCCTTTTTACCCCCTCGTCTCTCTACTTCTAACTCTCTCATCTGTAATCCCCTCTTCTGTTGCTTTCTAATATTATACTTATCTTTCAAATTGTTCTTCTTCTTTGTGGTTGTTTTTTCTAGTCTTAAACCTTTCACTCTCTTTCCCCCTTTTCTTTTCCCCCCACTTAAAATTATTTGATCATTAAAGATGGCTTCTTCTTTGTCCCAATCTTCTTGTACTGCAAGTGTTTCTTGTTGTTTCTCATCTTTCCAGATCTCCATTTCTAAGAATTGAAATACGAAGCCAAAAGAACCTCTCCCTTCTTGTGCATCTTCTTTCCATTTTTTAAGTTCCTTTTCAGTTCTTCTAAGAGTGATACCATTTTAAAGACTTTTAAACAACCACCCGGTTAATTTTAGTCATTTAGATGCAAAAAAACAAAAATCACCAAGTAATCCAAATAATCCAAGGCTGTTTCTTCTTGCTTCTTTTTGCACTTTCTCTTCCTGGGGTTCTATTATTTTGTTTCCAAGTTTCAGTTAAAATGTATCTTTGAGGAATCTTATTAAAATTTCACTGTAAGTTCCTTTTAGTTACAGTTCCATTCCTTGGTTCCAGGCAGTCACCTCCATTTTTCCAGTTCCTGCCCTTTTATTCTTTTTTCTCTCTTTCCTTTCCTGCTTTTAAAAACTTTTAAATATCCAGAAATCTTTATTATCCCTTTGACTTTTATTTTCAGCTTACATGCCTATTAATGTCAAAGTGGATTTTTTTCAATTTCTTGCTTAAGTCTCTTAGCTGTCAGTATAAGGTAGGGAAGAAAAAAAAGCTAATCCTTTCCCTTCTCTCTCTCCTTCGTGGCTTCAAAATCTTCTTTGGGAACAATGTTATTTAATTTAAATTCCAGGGTACCTTACGTTGTTGCTTTTTCGGTTTAACCCAGTCAACCAAAACCAGGATAGTGAGGATGACCCTTTCTGGAAGATCAGCCTCCTCTAGCCATTGCCGCTAAAGTGCCACACGGTCAGCTTGAACCACTGGGGCTCTGGGTGGAGCAGGGCCCCCTGGTGAAGGGAGATTAGATGGGCTGGGATCCTCCAAGGAGAAGCCACCAATAGGTTGACCAGGTCCACAAACCAGGGGTCCTTGGCCAATAGGGTGCCAGGAGGAGGAGCTCCGCATGTTCCTCCAACATCTTCCGAATTACTGCTGGAATGATGGGAAGCGGGGGAAAGTCTTAGAGGAGACCCTTGGGCCATCTGCACCGAACAGCATTGGTCCCCTCCGCTCCCTGGCAAGGAAACCTGGTGAAGAATCTGGTGACTTGGGCATTTTGAGGAGTGGAGAAGAGATCCACATCCGATGTTCCGAATCTGAGGGAAAGTTCCCTGAATAGAGATGGAGGAATGGACCATTCTGCCTGGTCGACTAGGCTCCTGCTGAGCCAGTTGGCCTGGGAGTTCGTCGACCCCAGAGATGTGGTCCGCCGAGATTGACAACAGGTGTTTCTCTGCCCATAACCCCAACCGTAGAGCCTCTCTCATGAGGGCTTTGGACCTCGTCCCCCCTTGCCGGTTGACATGAGCCTTTGTGGCCATGTTGTCCATAAGGAGTAGAACATGAGAGCCGGTCACTGATTGCCTGAAATGCTTGAGAGCCAGAAAAATGGCTCTGAGCTCTAGCCAATTTATGGGAGGGGTCTGCTCTGATCTGGACCAAATGCCCTGAGCTATCTGGCCCTGCATATGGGAACCCCAACCCAGGAGGCTGGCATCGGTGGTTATCACTAGCCTGTCTGGGTCCCTGAATAGGAGTCCCCTCCAGATTGATTGGGAATGCCACCAATTGAGAGATCTCTGGATCTGTGGTGGGAGCAGGACCTTGATGGATGAGTGGCTGGTTCCTGCTCATTAGTAGGGAAGCAGGAACCATTGGAGGGGTCAGGAGTGGAGCCGAGCCCACGGGACAATGCCAATATAGGAGACCATCTTCCCCAGAAGTTTGGACAGCAGTGACAGGGGGACAAATTGATGTTGCTGGATCTGGCTGATGATCTCTGCAAGGCTCTTTCCATGAGCTGGGGACGGCACAACATGGTATTGATGACTGCTCCCAAGTGTTGCAATTGGGTTGTGGGAGAGAGCTGGCTCTTTTTGTTGTTGATGGAAAATCCGTGGCTCTGGAGATATGACAGGATAATTTGCAGATCCCGATGGGCCGCATGGATGGAAGAGGATAGAATCAAAATTTCGTCCAAGTAGCATTGGATCCTCACTGGAACAGAATGCAGAGATACCATCAATGCTGCCAGAACCTTCGTAAAGACCCTTGGAGCCGATGAGAGGCCGAAGGGAAGTGCTCGATACTGGTAATGGGTATTCTGATAACAGAAACGGAGAAACTGGCGATGATGAGGCCAAATTGGGATGTGGAGATAAGCCTCAGTGAGATCAATGGAAGAGAGGAGGTCGCCCTCCCAAACACTCTCTAAAATAGAATGCAGAGTCTGCATTTTAAATCGCCTGTATTTTACAAATTGGTTGAGAAATTTTAGATCGATGGCTCGCCATCCCCTGAGGCTTTGGGAACGATGAAAAGGCGAGAGTAAAGCCTACGTCCCCATTGAGAGGGGGGAACAGGTTGAATAGCCCTGATTTCAAGAAGGTGCTGAATGGCCTGATTCATGAGGGCTTGCCTGGAAATGTCCCAAGAGACAGGGCAGATCAAAATTTTTTGGGGGGGTGGCATTAGGAAGTCCAATTGTAACCCTGACCTAATAGTGCTGAGCACCCAGGCGTCCGTCGTTGACTCCTCCCATTTGAAGGCAAAGAAGGCTAGGCGACCTCCAATGGGTGGGGAAAATGAGGGATTACTTTGACTGACGGAAGGAACGACCCCCTCCCCCCCGAAAGGGCCATTTACCAGTAGAAGTTTGTTGCCTGCCAGATGCTTCTGCCCGTTGGTCTTGGCGTTGGGAGTACGGCCTGTGAGAGCGGGGGAAGCGAGATGAGGTCTCCGCTCGGAGGGCAGGAGGGCGATAAGGAGCAGGGCTATAGTTGGCTTTCTTCCCAGAGGAAGAGAGAATTTTATGTTTATCTCTGGTTTTGATGAGATACGGTTCCAGAGCATCGCCAAAAAGCTTATCGCCTGCGAATGGAACTGAAGCCAGCTTCCATTTTTGGTGTGACTCCGCCTGCCAATTTTGGAGCCATAACAGTCTTCTTGCTGCTACTGAAGATGCCATGGCCCTAGATGCAAATTTGGCGGAATTGAATGGCATCCGCAGTGAATTCCGCCACTGCGATAATCTTATTTAGGTCTTGGTGAGACCGAAGGTCAGAAGCAGGCAATCTATTCTGGAGTTGGCACAGCCACCGTATGGATGCCCTCGTGAAAAAGGCTGCTGCTGTTGAAGCCCGAACAGCCCATGTAGCGGCCTGGTGATTGCGCCTGAGGGTCTGTTCGGAACGTTTATCATCCGGTTTCAGGATATCTTCTGGCTCCATGGGAGTGCCAGAAGATGAGAACAAGGCCAGAACCGGAATGTCAACAGAAGGCACTGCCAGGGCATTGTCCAGAGCTGCGCTGACATTGTAGAAACGCTTATCCAGAAAAGATGGGCGAGGACCTGCTGAAGGAGAAGTGCACTGTTTCCTGACCATGTCCAGGAACAAAATGGGAGAAGGCAAAATCTCTGCATGCACTACAGGCTTGGAGAAGAGCGAATACCCTTGGCTAGAGGGATTTCCTTGTGTCTCGGGAGCCACTTCCTCTGGCGACAGCTTGGCAGTGACCAAGGCCTTGCTGAGTAATGGCCTGAAGAGAGTAGGTTTGAAGACCAATGCAGAGGATGTCTGCTCTGGGCGAGAATCCTTTTCCTCTGAAAGATTTTGGACAAAAATCTCACCCTCTTCACACTCTGAATGAGAAGAGTAACTGTGTTCAGATGGTGAAGCCCTTCCTTCCTCATCAGCCTCCTCCCATTCTGGTAGAGAAGAATGGACTCTGAGATCCTGGGGCCTGTGTAAATCAGGATGATGAGGCAAGGAACTTATAGATTGAGAAGGGAGAAGGGCCTGAACCCATTCCAGAGGTTGAAGAATTTGCTTGAAGCCTTCAGCCAACCCCTGC
Source organism: Notechis scutatus (assembly GCF_049901735.1). Classification (NCBI taxonomy): domain Eukaryota; kingdom Metazoa; phylum Chordata; class Lepidosauria; order Squamata; family Elapidae; genus Notechis; species Notechis scutatus. The sequence goes on along the minus strand of NC_142013.1, from coordinate 51,139,653 downwards.
CTAATGGCCAATGAGACAACATCTTGGATATCCCCTGGTCTATGCTCAAAGGTAGAGGCAGAAGGCAGAAGGCCCGCTTCTGTGGGAGTGAAGGTGGCTTCAGGCCTACACTGAGGAGAGGTTCGAGGCCTGGAGGGAGAGGGGGAGCATAGGGCACAGAAGCCTGTTGGAATTAAGGCCCAGATCTGCTTAAATCCTGAGGATCTGACTGTACAGCAAGAGCCTCAGGAGACCAGGATGGAGGATGGAAAGGCTCATAGATAACTTCTCCTCCCCTGGGAGGGCTTGGTTGGTGCACACAAGTATCACCTGAAAGATGCTGTAGTTGCACTCTCTTTTGCTGAATAGTTCTGTTGAACTGCCTCTCTAGAGCTGCATGTTTGCGCTTCTCTGCTCAGCCTGAGTTGCCTTCTCAGGGGCTAGAGCCCTAGCTTTGATTTTAGCAGCCACCTCCCTCTGGACTGATTGGGTGCGTTGTCTACATCTTTTTCTCTTATTGGGCTTAAGAGACTGTTCCACTGGAGGGGGGAGCTCTGCCTGAGCATTATCTTGCTCCATTTGTAGAATAAAGGCTCTTGCATTGGAAAGAAGCTGTTTAGAAATTTTTCTATCAAGCCCTTAGGGTATAAATGGCCCCTGGGCTTACAAATGGCCGCTCACCTCATGGTGGAAGGCTTGAATCCAAGATGGCCACTGACTAGAGGAAATAGGCTCCAAGATCGAAGAATCGCTCCTTAGGCTATACAGAGCCTCGAGCTAAGTCAGCAAGGGAAAACGCAGCAACCAGCCACACGATCAACTGGCTGGTGCTGTTATCTGTTTGCCGATCATTTTTTACAACTGCTCAAACCACAGGCGTGGGGAGGTCTGCAGTCACTGCCCAGCTTGGCTGCACAGAGCTCTGTAATGCTGCTCCCAACATTGCAGGAGAGAGAGTCCTGCTCTCCTGGAAGAGCAGCTGCCCAGATCCCTGGGAGCTGCTTGAAGCAAGGAAAATAGTACTGAAGATCGCTGGTGATTGCTATCTAATAGAACGCTTTCAGAGACACAGCTACTGACTGAAAGGAGCTGAGTCAAAAGCTGGGGTCTCTCCCCGGGCTGGCTTTTATATCTTAGTACAGACTCAGCTAAATGACGTCATAGGAAGGAGTCAACCCATTCTGGGCTCTCGATGCAGCATGGAGGAGAATTAATTGCATTTTGAAAGCAAGAAACTCTCTTGGTCTATACTTCATATTTTTTCTTGGCATCACAGATTGGGATGAAGTACTTTAGTCATTTAGTATTTGTAAACTGTAATTGTTCTGACCCAAATTCGTTGTGTTATTTTTCCATATGTTACTCTAGGATTTTTAATCCATTGTGTTATGCTAAGCATTAATTGTTCAATTCATTTTAATAGCAGTACTTCTGGCCTGTTTAAAGCATAACATTTTCTGCTTAGTCATGCCTGATCTGAGGCTATCCCAATGATCCCAGAAACATTCCACTTTAAAAAAAGGGAGCACAATTGAAAATCACAACTCTTTGGCAAAAAGCAGTCCCACAAGCTCCAGCACAGTACAAAGTCCAGCTCCAGCTTGGCTCACAAGTGAAGCACAAAGCTGCAGCTGATCCAGCCCAGTCCCAGTTGTAGTTGCCCTCACCAACTTTCACTCCCAGGCCGCTACCTCTCTTAGCTCTGCTGCCCTCTGAGCTCCCTGCCACCTGAGCTGCCTTTATTGTCTTCTTGCTTTCAACTGCTGATGAGGCATGCTTACTTTGGCCCTTCATGAGGCAGCTGCTGGCCATGCGAGGGTATCTTTTCTAGGACTCCAAAGACATCTTTTTTAAATAAACAACCATATAAACAACTAGCTGCAATCTTCCCAAGTGAAAGACAAAAAGGCTGCTCATGTTACAGTGACAACTGAGAAACTTGAGAGTGCCATAAGACTCTGAAATAACATTTTCAATTCAAGAAGCTGAGCAAAATAGACTATGCCCAAAGGGTAGCGGAATACACCTAGACAATTTCTGTAGCTCTGCAGATGACAGTGAGGTGATGGATGACAGTGCCCCATAGAAGTAGCATATTCCATGCATTCAGGAAATGAGATAGTAACAATGCATCCTGAAGACCAAGTTACCTAATAATATAGAGACATATCCAGCATCTCACAGATCACACCAATGATCTCAAGGAAAAGGATCACACAAACACAATCTGATTAGGAAACTACTGAAAATAACTTGTGACATCTGGATTTATGAAATTACATGATAATTTAGATGGCAGAAATTAGATAGTTTCTTTAAAATTATTGAAGGCATGAAACTACCTCCCACTTCCAACACATCAAATTCAGTCTCTAGATAAAATAGCTGTGGCATAATATCTACCAGTGAAGAAAAGTTTGAGGCAGCATTTGGAAAGTCATTGTACTTCAACTGGAAAAGATTGGAGACTTGCTGCAATACACTTATACTGCAAGAGTCTGGTGTCATGAAGAGACTAAGAAAATTTCCAGAAATAACAGGAGTGCTTTCTTCAACTTAAGGGTCTCAAATCATATTTAAACTGATCAAGTCTGAGGAAGTGGACTCTGTCCTTGCTGTTGTGAGCTCTGCCATTTGTGTTCTGAGCCCATGTCCCTTCTGGTCAGTGCTGCTTTTAGAAAAAGTGATTTCTTCCGTATTCGGGTCAGATCTGATTCAATGTTCTTATTTGATTTCTTTCTTTGGAAGGAGGAAATGATGAGATTGATCAAAGAACATGGAAGGTCTTCCTTTGTTTCAAAGGATAACTCAAATGCAACTAAGGCTGCTACAGTTGTTCGTTAATTAATCAGAAACAGGATGGGGAGAGTTTTCAAGCAAATTGCCCCTTGTTCTTATTTTTTATTTATTTATTTTATTTTGTTAAGCTATTATAAGACAACAGGTATAAATATAAACATAGTTATGAATACATGAAATGGATACATATAAGAAAAATAAAAAGAAACAATAGGACAGGGATGGTAGGCACAATTGGTGCACTTATGCACGCCCCCTACAGACCTCTTAGGAAAGGGGTGAGGTCAATAGTAGACAGTCTAAGGTTAAAGTTTTTGGGGTTTGGGGAAGAAACACAAAGTCAGGTAGACTGAGTATTCCAGACATTGACCACTCTGTTGCTGAAGTCGTCTTTCTGCAATCAAGTTTGGTGCATTTACCTTGAGTTTGTATCTATTGTGTGCTCTTGTATTGTTATGGTTGAAGCTGAAGTATTCATTGACAGGTAGGACATTGCCATATATAATTTTATATACTATACCTAGATTGGACCGAAGGCGGCGTAGTTCTAGGTTTTCTAGGTCTAGAATTTCAAGTCTGGTGGCATAAGGTATTCTGCAACAAGTAGAGGAGTGGAGAACTCTTCTTGTGAAATATTTCTGGACTTTCTCAACTGTATTAATATCAGATACGTAATGTGGGTTCCAGACTGATGAGCTGTATTCAAATATTGGTCTAGCAAATGTTTTGTATGCTCTAGTTAGTAGTGTGATATTACCAAAGAATTTATTCCCTTGTGAGTTATGATTTCGTCCCTCTTTCTGATGTTAAAAGGTTTATAAACTTATTTTTAGCTATAAAGACAGATTTTATAATTTTATAGATTTTATCTTTTAAAGACAGATTTTATAATTCGGTGTTTAGATCTTTTGCATTTTGTACTAATAAACTGTACAGCAACTTAACTTTCCAATTTAAACTTAAGGGCTATATATAATCAAATACATCTTTGGACAGTTTCTTAATAATTCATAATCACCACCTAGCTGGTACTTCCATCATCTACAGGTAGTCCTTAATTTACAACCACAATTGAGCCCAACATTTTTGTTGTTAAGTGAGACAGTTACATGAATTTTCCCCATTTTGTGACCTTCCTTGCCACAAGTGTTAAGCGAATCACTGCAATTGTTAGTAAAAGTTGTTAAGTGAACCTGGTTTCTCCATTGACTGTCTTTGTCAGGTCACAAAAGGTAATCACACCCAGGACACTCCAACCATCATAAATATGAGTCAGTTGCCATGCATGTTAATTTTGATTATGGGGATTCTGCAACTTTGTAAGTGTGAAAAATGGTTGTCACTTTTTTTAGTGCTATTGTAACTTGAAATGGCCACTAAATGAACTATTGTAAGTTGAGGACTAGGTGTACGCCACTATAGAGCCCAGAATGGAGGAAAAGGCAAATCTTATTGTTTTGTGTGCTAGTACAGGTAGTCCTCAGCTTACAGCCATAACTGAGGTCAAAACTTTTGTTGCTAAGTGAGAAATTTGTTAAATGAGCTTCGCCCTTTTACAACTTTTCTTGATGCAGAAGTGAATCACTGCAGTTGTTAAATTAGTAACAAGGTTGCTAAGTGAATCTGGGTTCCCCATTGACTTTGCTTGTCACAAGGCTTCAAAAGCTGATCACATGACTCTGGGACACTGCAACCGTCATAAATGTGAGACAGTTGCCAAGCATCCAAAGGTAAGTCTTGACCATGGGGATGCTGCAATGGTGTTAAGTGTGAAAAATGGTTATAAAAGTCACTTTTTTCAGTGCCGTTGTAACTTTGAATGGTCACTAAGCGAACTCTTGTAAGTCAACAACTACCTGTACTACTAAGAACCTTCTACCTGGAAACACCTGTGGTTAGAGGCTGTGATTGAGCAGATGTGTAATTTTTCGAATTGGTAGACCCAGAAAGTCTCAGTCCTGAAGGACCTTAATCCCCACCAGCAATGGGTTCGTTTCCAACCGTCCACAGGATTACAACATTCGCTCTGACGTCTTTAAATTGTAAGAATAGAAAAAGTACCGATTTTTTTTAAATCGCCCTTTTGATTTTAACCGGCATGTATTATTTAAGTGCTGGTGGATATTCGTGTTTATGGTTAACGTGAAGACAAGTCAGCAAAATATTCATTGATCAAGGACAAGGTACCCTTAAAGAGTCTTCGGAAGTAGCGCAGCAAAGTCGAGAAGAGGGAAAAGAAAGCTCAATCTCGTACGTTTCCTTGCGCGCGTGCGCACTCGCTCGCTTGTGTGTCTATGGTTTTTGTCCTGCGGTCTCCTTCCTCCGATGGGTGGCGCGAGGCTTGGGAGGTCCTTGCTATCCCAGGCTGCTGTTCGCGGCGTGTACTTTGCCGTTCCGCTTGGAGAGAAAGAGAGAGAGTGAGACAGTCTGTGCGAAAAGTTCGCCAGCGAGTCGCTGCGGGCTGCCGCCAAAACGGACATGTTAGCGCCGAGGCCTTGAAGGCGGGACGTTGCTGAAAACGACGTTCGGCGATCACCTTTCAGCTCCTCGCGCGCGGTAGCGTAGGCCGCCGACCGACAAACATGGAGGCAGTGAACGCCTTCAACCAGGAGGTGAGAATGGAGTCCGGCGGGCGAGCGCGAGGCAGCCAGGCCCGGCAGGGCTCGGCCTCTTGGATGGGAGAGGTGGTTGTTGGCACGGCCCCTAACTGGAACTATGAGGAAGTGTTAGTGGTTGGGACGGGCTTGAGTGGAAGAATTATCGGGGCTTTGAGGTTTTTTTTTTTCCTCCTAAGCTGAGGTCTCTTCTGGGCCCGGTGTGTGTGAGGCCAAGCTGCATCGGGTGACACGAGGCCTATCTCTGAGGGCTCCCCCTTGCTTATGAAGCTCATTCCCTCTGCCCTATGAAGCCCTCAGAGAAACAACCTAGTTTGCCGTGGTCCCAATTGTGGAGGAAACTTTGCAGAGCTGCTTAAGGCCAGCTGTGGAGCCAGAGAGGGGCAGAGACCGAAAGAAAGGGAGTAGAAGTTCGTCGCTGGACGCCTATCTGCGTGCTAGGTTACACTCCTCCTGTCGGTGGAGTGGGCATTCCCATTGTGTATGTGTGCGCCAGTTTGCCGAGAGAGATGGGGTGGAGCGAAGAGGAAGTGTTTGCCCTTTTTCCTTTACAGATGTAATGAAGAGCTCAGCGTGAAACCAGGAAAAAAAAAATCGTTTACGGTCTAGTATTTGATCTTTCAAAACGTTGGTTAAATGCTTGAACCCAGTCTCAAGTCTCGCCCATTTGCATATTACAGAAACGGGAGATGAATAACGCAAACAGTAGTGCTCAAATTGGTGGGGAGATTGAGGGAAGATGAAGTAGACGCTCTGGAACATTATTTTAACAGTAAGGTTGTGAATATAAAGAGGCAGTTGCACTGAATACAGGTAATCCTCTACTTACAACCACAACTGAGCCCTAAATTTATGTTACTGAGTTTTGCCTCATTTTATGACTTTTCTTGCCACATTTGTTAAGCGAATCATTGCGGTTATTAAGTTTATAACACAGTTGTTAAGTGAATCTGGCTTCCCCATCGACTTTGCTTGTCAGAAGGTCACAAAATGCGATCCCATGACCCTGGGATAATGCAACTGTCATAAATATGAGCCCAAACATTTCAATTTTGATCATGTGACCATGGGGATGCTGCAGTGGTCATAAGTGAAAAATGGTTATAAATAACTTTTTTCAGTGCTGCTGTAACTTCAAATGGCCACTAAACAAACTGTTGTAAGTCGAGGACTATCTGTATTAAGCAAATAATTTATAGACAGTACTATAGAATTTCAAGCAGTATCATACATTTATTTGAAACTTTGCATGAATTTTTCCAGCAATTCACAAATTTACGTTCATAAAAGTACTCCTAAACCTGTATGAACTACAGGGGTGGTGTATGGCTTTTGTTTAGCTACATACCTGAATATAGGTTTTCTTTAACAGAAGGTACAATGGAAGTTTCATGGTTTAACTCAAGGGTCTTCAAACTAGGCAAGTTTAAGACTTGTGGACTTCAACTCCCAGAATTTCTGAGCTAACGTGACTGGAGGAGGAATTCTGGGAATTAAAGTCCACAAGTCTTAAAGCTGTCAAGTTTGAAGACCCCTGGTTTAATTCATTGAACAGAAAACTCTGCAAAATTAATTCACAGCAATTATTGTAAATTGAGCTAATGGATCACTTTAGGTAGTCCCAGACTTACTATCATAATTGAGTTCAGAATTTCTGTTATTAAACAAGATGGTTGTTAAGTGAATAACACCCAATTTTATGACCTTTTCTGCCACAATTGTTAAGTGAATCATTGTAGCTGTTAAGTGAATCTTGTGGCTTAAGCAAATCCAGCTTCTCTCATTGACTGTGCTTGTTGGAAAAACACTGTAAAAATATGACCATTGTAAATGCATTCTGATTTCCAAGTGCCCAAATTTTGATCACTGAACTGGGCATGCTGCAACGGTTACAAGTGCAAGGACCAGTTGTAAGTCACTTTTTTGTAATTTTGAATGGTCACTAAATGACTACCTGTATATCCCTCCTGGTTAAACATAGATATAAGTAATTTGTGACAAAACTGCATTTAAAGCACAATTTGTTACAAAAGTGGTGGACTCTTTGGTTTTTGGATCCATAAAGAATTAATATTTAAATTAGGTGAATAACAAGAGATCTATATACAATTGTCTGGAGTTCAAATGCTTCTCATATGCTCAGTTGCTACAATTGAATGGCAGATTCAGAATGCCACACTTTTCTTGGGGTCAGATAAAAATGCTATAAAGCAGTCTTTCCCAACCTTGGCAGCTTTAGGACTCTGACTGGGAAATTGTGGAGTTGAAGTCCATACATCTTAAAAACTTCCAAGGTTGAGAAGATAAAGTGCTGATTTGCTTTGATTCAATAGATGTTATTCAGCTATATTAATTTTTTTCCTTAGGATTGCCTTCCCTGATGTATTGCCTTGCAAATGTATTAATCTATAGCACCTAGCAGCTGGGTTTCTGTGCATGATCAGTGTGTGATTTTTGTCTGTTTTGAGTCTGAAGCACATATGCAACCGTGATGGTGAATCTATGGCACGTGTGCCGGCACTTGAGCCATCACCCAGAACAGATCCACTGCGCATGTGTGTACACCTCCCGACAGCCAGCTGATTGTCGGGTATCTGCTGAGCAGGGAGGGGGGGCACAGAAGATGCGTGCACATGCGCAGAGGCACATGGTGCACATGGGGAGTCACGCGTGCATGCACAGAGGTGCGCAGTGCACACGGTCGTGTGCGCAGGGGCGGGGGTCACGCGCGTATTGCATTATGGATGCAGGTGCGTGTACGTGCATGCACTGTAGGCATGCGGCAATGAAAAGGTTAGTCATCACTGGCTTAGCATATTAAAAGAGAATCAATGTGTAAGATCTGGTGAGGGATATAACTCTAGGAGCTGTAGTCCAATATATGATGTGAATGAAGTGACATCAGATTAAAGAAGATTGCTAGGCACTATACTAGTTAATTATTGGAAGGGGTATTGTCATTTCAAAATGCACACCATTGACTATTGCATACAGTAGTTGCTTACCTTAGAAATAACATTTAATTTCAATAAGATTTCTAGCAAGAAAATGGAAAGTTGCCTAATGATCCATAATGAGTGTGATTTTGCAGTGTGCCTTAGATAGAGTTAGGTCTGAGACATGATGAAATAGTAATATTATTCAGCATTTATTTCTGTATATAGCAGTTGAATATGTGTATCCTAATTATAGCAGAAGAAGCTGTACTGCTCCCACTCCCATACTAGTTCAATAGCTGAAGATTAAAGTACATCTGTGTGTGCTTTGAGATTTCCCTTTTCTCTCAATGGAGGAACAGCCTGACCCTAGAGTTGTGGGTCCTTCAGTACTATACGTTTTCATTGGGAAGAGGATTCTTGTGCTGGGCAGGGATTTGGACTAGGAGACTTCCAAGGTTTTGCTGTTCCTCTTATTCTATTTCTTTCCTGCACATTGCTAGAGATACAGAATAAGAAATATATATTCTGCATGTCCCTACTGTTATAAGGCAGTTCAAAGTGACACATGCCCCTGGTTTTTAATTTGGGTAAAGTCCCAAGCTTCTTAATTCTTAAATGTTTATTGGTATATAGTAAATATAAATTTTATTGTTTACAGAAGGGTAATTCTGTTCCTTCCAGCTGTTTCAATAAGAGTACAAACAGTAATTAAATAATTTTAATTAATTTTTTTGAAAATGGTAACATTTTTCTTAAAGTCATTGTGTTAAAATTATTTTTAAGAATGTTAGCCTTGTGATTAATTTTAAAAGCGAATGAATGTTGGTCTCAGATACATTGAGTTAAAGGTGTATTATATCTGCCCAAGATCGCTTATCAGTAAGCTGAATGGCATAAAAAATGAATAAATGAATAAAATATTTAATTGAATATTTTCTTCTTAAGCAATTCTAGGTTTATTACTTAAAACATTTTAAGAGAAATAGCTTTCCAACTATGTTTTATATATAAATTAAATATAAATATTAAAATTGTAGCACTAATTAATGAACAAACTCAAAGTAGTCACTGTAATAAAATCACTTAAAAGTATCACAGTAATTTGAAGTCAAACTTGAAATACTCTATTTCAAGAATATTACTCTAGTTTAAAACAGTTTTTCCAACTTCAGAATATGTTGCCCAGCTATTGTGGAAGTATTTTGAACTGAAAACACATTCACTCAAAATAGAAGTCTTGAGACTTTCTTACAATGGATGGTGTGGTATGATGAACGTTAGGTAAGATGTACCATTAGTGTGAGAACTTTATTGAAGGAACCTTCCGTCTTGTTTTGACAATTAAAGAGCCTTCAAAGAAAGGTCATAGAGGAAGCACTCTGATCTATATATTAAAATATGGATAAATTGATATAAATTAAGACACTACTTCAAGTAATTAATTCACAAGGATTTACAGTATACCTTCCAACTTACGTATACATTTTAGTTTCAGTATAAAATGGTTATGTTTCCTTCTGCCTCTAGTCAGAATTAGTATTAGTCAGTATTTTATTTTTACTTTCTGTTCTGAGATCTGATCTGAACTAAAAATAAAAGAGAAACATGGAAAAGAAAAAAAGACCCACAATTTTGTCTTAATTTGTAAATTCTTATGGTCCTCACAAAATGTATTAGCTTTTTCTTTATAGGTTAAAAAAGCATAAATATAGCACAGTGTAGTGCAGTGAAAAAGTTGCAAGGCTTGATTGCAAGGATGAAAGTATAGAGGAAGGAAATCCCAAATACTTTCTATCATTTGAATTATTTTGAGGGGACAGCACATTTACATTGTTATACAAGCTGTATACTCTCTACATTATAGCCAAGTATCATTTCAGTGTTGTCACATGAAAAGATATACTTAAATATTTATAAAATGTGAGAGGGTGTACTCACTTCTGTGATATACCAGTTACCAGTCTCCTCACTCAGTACAAGCTTATGTGGGAAAGAAAATATTTTAATATTAAATGTTAAAATCTAAAGTAAAATTAGACAATGAAGCAAATATAAAAGCATAAAGTTTATATTCTCTCTTCTTTCCCCTCCAAATTATGCATAATGATTTACCTGCAGTGACGGGCAACTATTGTCAACTAGATCAATTGGGCCATTACAGCATACAAGACCAAAATAATTTTCTTTACTGTAGAGCAGTTGTCTTACAAATAACCCTGTGGACTTTTGGGACTCTGGGTTTCTGATCTCACAATATGGAGATATCATACTCAATCCTGTTAATATGATATTATTTTGAAGAAGGTTCACCAAATCAGTACCATAAAAGGCATCTGGGGCCATCACTCTGTATTTCTTAGCATACAGAATATTATCCAAACAACTCTTAAACCTGATTTCCAGAGACTCATTATCAGGATACCAAATTGTTAGTAAACTAACCAAAACTATAACTCTTAAAATAGCTACAGATAGATTAATGCTCGGCATTACAAGACAAGATCGAAAGACCTGCACATGGATTAGAAAAACAAAATTATACGATATGATTAAGAGAGCAAAAGAATTGAAATGGAAATGGGCTATACACATAGCAAGAAGTAGTGATGGCAGATGGACCAAGGCAGTCTTAGAATGGATTCAACTTGACAAAACACATCCATGAAAGAGACCTAAAACAAGATGGATCGACGTCATCAAGTATTGCAGGCCCAATGGAAACATGTGAAAGAGGCCTTCATCCTGCAGTGGATAGACAGTGGCTAAAATGATGATGATGTGGATAAAAAAATGAAATATATGAGATGACCAGTCCAAATAAATTCTAGTTTCCTGTTACTTAGTGGCAGCAAACTATTTGGAGAGTTTTTAGGAAAATGCTGATCAAAATGAAGGAAAAAAGTCCATTTTGGCCAGTTCCACTAGACATAAAGATAAGACAACCAAAATCATCTACTTGTAGGTGTGAAACTGTTGAAACAGTGCTTATACAGAGGCACCTTTTTTCTGAGGGGTACAAGGGAAGCACAAAGCAAGAATGAGTACATGTAGTCCTCAACTTGTGACTGGTCAGTTATCAACCATTCAAAGTTATAAGGCACCTGCAGAAGAGGTACATACAGCTGATATTCAAAGTTCTGACAGTTGTGGCCGTGCTGGTCATGAGACTACATTTTGGATGCTCAGCAACCAGCCCTCACAGCCGTTTGCAGTGACTGCAATTTATCCCCCCCAAACTGAAACCAGCATATACTTTTGGTTCAAGCATAAAATGGCCCATAGTGAACAGTGAGTTTGCTTAACCATTGCATTTGCTTAATGAGTGCCAGAGAGCAGGTTGTAAAATTGGGTGCAGTCACATAATGACCTGCTCAGGACCCTCACCATTTATTACCATAATTGCAGGCTCAATTATTGTTGTTAAGTGAGGACTACCTGTACCAAGATAATGCCATAGAGAACAGGCTTTGTTTACTCACCCAACGTTTCTCAAATTGTGTTAGAACTTTTAAATGTTCCAACTTATTGTCAAAGAACCAGTCCCACAAAAAGATTCCCAAGTCATATTTTGTTATCCAAATAAAATAATTCCAATCTTCTCTATGGATATGCAATACTGTAAGTTCTAGATGAAATCTTTGGTGTGCTTAGTCTTACCCAGGCCACTAAAGGTTTTAAACATTCAAATTTCTGGGCTTACATTTTTAATACACCATCTTCCCCTTGGTGCTTATAGAGATCATAAAGTAGCTCCTTGGATGGTTTTCCACAGTTGGAGAGTTAATATCCATTCCTATGGAGAAGATAATCTGCTATTCTTCTTCCTCAACGGAAGTGTGATAACTGGTTAGCAATCTGATACCTATTGCATCTGTGCTTCCCACAAATCAGGAAAACAGTAATCTCTTCCTTTCATAACATCTGTGTCTGGGGAATTATTTTGGACACCATAGCAGGTTTGGCTCTCCTATCAAATGCTAGAAAACTAAAAAGTATTATGCTGTGAATGCTATTGGACTATGGATATCTCTGATAGTGGCTTTCAATTTTTTTCTGATTAAGGGCTGCTGCTTTCACATACTTCATTTTAAATCTAACCAAGGTGTTAATGTAGTATTTTCAATTTGTTTTACCCATAGTTGTGTTCGGTGCTATTCATTAGACCTCTACTACAGGGGTTCCCCAACCCTGGTCCATGGATTGGCATTGGGCTGAACAAATAAACGAAGCCTCATCCACAGGATGCAGGTAGCACACAAAACCATACTCCCTCTGGTCTGCAGAAAAACCTCTCTCCGTGGAATTTGACCCTGGTGCCCAAAAGGTTGGGAGCCACTGTTCTACTGTTTCAGCTTCTCTCTCCCTTAATATTCTGTAAGCTCAAAATTCTAGATAGTAAAAGTGATAAGGGAAACATTACCATTTACCCTAGTCACGTGTGATATCAGCCTTCAATATTGGGAATGCCTACTGCCTGGCTATATGATCCATAGGTGCTGGGCATTTGGGTATGTTTGAATGTTCACTATGTCATTAGCACAATATCAACGGACAAGAGCACAAGCTGAATATATATCAGTTGCCAAAGAGTTTTGGTTTATAATGAGGGAGTCCTCTAGATGGAGCCTCATCTTGTATCCCTCTCAGCAGAGCATATCGGAAGTTGAATTATAATGTAATGGTATGTGGGAATGACCTTGGGAAATAGGAAGATCCTCAGTCTAGGCAATAGTCTGATTAGAGACAACTCAGCCGCAGGTGGGGGAAAAGCTTGGGAAGTGTTTCAGAAGGGATCTTCTATAGTTTTCTGGAGACTCTAAAGTGAGGAGGGGAGAAATGCAAAGCTAGTGCAAGGTGGTTCAGACAAGAAGCACATCCAGGTGACCTAATCCTACATTATTTAAAGTTCCATTAACATCTCCCAGTGTACAAATATAGATTGTATTGCCAAGCAATTCACCAGTTCATCTTGTGGTTTTCTATAGAGGGAATCGTAGCCTCAGATGCACTGAACTTCCTATAATCCAAAGTTCCACTCTAAGCCTTTCTGTTGCTCTCCTTCCTGATTTGTATTCTGCTCAAGACTTAAATGAAGAGGGCTGAAGTCACCAAGGTGATTTGTAGCTCAACATTTTGGGACTCAGTATTGGTTCAATTGCCCACAAACCTCTGTTGCACATCCTCAGAACTCCAGCTTCAACCAGAATTGAAGTGGTTACAGTTGCAATTTTCAGGTTATCAGGCCTTGCAAATACTGTGCTACAACCTAGCCCACAGGTGTCAAACTTGAAGCGTCACGTTGCAGTCACGTGATGTTTTGCAACATTTCCCCCCTCATGGAGGTGGGGTGGCCATGGTATGCACGTCTGGCCCATCTGACAGTTTGACATCCCTGACCTTAGCCTAGTCTTCTGCTGAACATCAGTAGTTGAAATATATGAAATCAATTGTACCTTTGCTGCTAGCAAAGGAGGAAAAAGATCTGGTCCGTTACAGCTTCAATTTTTCACATATAGATCTCTGGTTTATATAAGTTCTAGGTCAATTTTATAGATTTTTTTCCCGTAAGCAATGGAAAACCTGTAAAATATAGCTAGCTTCTTGTGCATGCACAAGCATAATGAACATACACAGTACATATGGTAATCTGATTTATAAAAAACTTGAGTTGTACAATAATTCTTATAATGGAATGGATATATAAACGGGACTGCCTGTATAGGCCTTTTCTAAACAGACAGTCTGGAACACAGTAAAGATGTCATTGCTGATTTGAGGCCTTTCAGATTCCCAGGGACCATCCACCTTCATGTGTTCATACATCAAGAAATTACTGTGTGTTTCTTTCTGAAGTTACATCTTGTTCATAGATTTCCTTTATGTCAACTCCAACTGGTTTTAAAAATTCCACTGTACTATTGTTTTGAACTCATCCACTAATTGTACACGAAATGTCTTATTTGGAAATCGGCTTTCTTTGCAACTATAACTATGATCAGACAGTTATTGGAACTGTTGGCATGAGAAGAACTACATAAACTATCCAGCCTCTATAAATCTGACATATGAATCCCAAGGTAAATTTAACATATGACTGAACACAGGATTCAACCACAATTCTAAAGAAACAACAGGACACATTTGCCATCATAACAATTATCTTAGAAAGATTAGGGCTACCCTTTCCTTTCAGTAAGTTTTTCTCCACCGTCTGGTAACCCTCCAATGACCACCAGCTTGAATGGAAGTTTACTGTACTCTTCCCTTTTCACTAACCCTTCACTGAACTTTTTCAGAATGACAACATCGTTTTGGTCTCTCCCTATATTAGATACTAGAAGCTCAATTTGCCAGGCCCAGCCAATGCCTTTTATATCCAATCATAACATTTATATGATTAAATTTACTAGTAAAATTGAACAATCTGATTGGTTTAGTGAGCTGGTTTAGTAGATGCAATTTTTAGAAGTAGGAAAGAAGACACCAATCTTCATTTAGCACCCTTATGATTACAACAGAGTGGATGAGAAGGAATGGGAAGGAAACCAAGGGCTCAGAAAGAAATAGTTCTGACAGTTCTAGTTAATGACATTTTGCTATATAGATGAATGTTAGCGATTTTGTCTTCACAATATAGAATCACAAAATGTAAGTGGCTATGTTACAGAATTGGAGGCAATTTGATAGAGAACACAATAAAATACCATAACACAACATAAGAATTATTATTGGAATAAGAAACTGCAAACATACTCTTAAAAAAAAATTATTTTGAAGTATATTTTTATGATATAATTCTAGGTTTTTTTGAACAAAATTGTTTGGTCTTTTGTCTGGTTCTGTCACCATCTCATAGAAGGATGTATGACATGAATAACAATGTTTTATTTGGCCTATCTATTAAACTCACCAAACAAAGAATCTTGGCATTGTTTATGGAAATTTGAACACTTAATTGTATTACATTCCTATCTATAATGCAGGATAGGAGGAACTTGCAATAAGTTTTGAATTTAAACAGTTATTTCGGGATTTAACTGGTTTGTTCTGTTATTATTAGAAGTAGTATGATACTGTTCTGAATGCTTGAAACGTTGTTTTAGTTCAAAAGAGATATTTAGAACTGTACTTGGATGGGACCATTTTTAGTTCAGGATATTTTAGCAGTGAAGAGCATTGATGAGCTTCAACTGGAACTGAAAATTTTGATATATATTTTTTAGTACATTACTAATTTTCACACACTGAGAGTTTGTATGCTGTGAGCTGTCATCAGAGTATAGGACAGAGAGTAAAGTTACTGTTGGATCCTGATAACATATTAAGAAGAATAATGGGAAGAATAGTTTTCACCATGGGAACCTTTGTCTGGGGAATCAGCATGCTTCCCTTTCTGTATGTATTCAAGGATAGACACTGTAAGTGATGTTTTGCTCCTCTGTGCTGACTCTAACATTTCTGTTCTCTGATTTTAAGAAATATTTTCCATATTGGTTTTGTTAAGGGCTTTTGGAAAGACTTACTCCACAGAAAGAAAGATTTCATATTTCCCATTCTCTTTTCCAAAAGTTGTAGTCTGTATTAGCCAACTGCTTTCATTAGTATTACTCCAATTTGTTTTATAAGTGTTCCTTTTTGTAATAAAGAATATGAATACAATATAAAAATGCCACCCAAAAAAACTTCCATAAAGACGTTTCCATTTTCCTCCGAGAGGAAAATATTAAAAAGTCCAGTACTATATTGACATAATTCTTCTAAACAATGATTACATCAATGACATCTGTGTGAGTATACCTTATTTACTTGGGCAATTCAGGTAGCTATTTTGGGATGTGGGTGGGATAGTAAAACAAGTCATTCCTGAAATATTCTGTTAATAATGCCCAGGCGAGTGACAGCCCATTCGACCAGAAGCACAGGCATGACGGCTGCATGGAATACACAGGTCTCCATTGAGGACATCTGTAGGGCAGCAACATGGTCTTCTCCATCGCCGTTCATAAGACACGACAAACTGGACGCCTTTGCTTCAGCTGAAGTGGCCTTTGGCAGACAGATGCTTCAGAAGGTGCATATAGATTGGGAGACTAAGGACCAGACCGCTATCCACCCTTAGGATGCCGGCTTTGGTATGTCCCATTCTTTGGATTCTCTGTTCAGCACAATGGAGAAGGGGTGTTGGTCTTACCTGACACACTCCTCGGTGTGCTGAAAGAGAATACAACCACCCTGGCGACTGTCTGGTCCAAAATCCAGGAGTGACCAGAATCAGCAACGAAAGATGTCAAGTCAATCACTACGCATTCATCAAAACTGGGCATGCGCAGGCAGAAGAGGCCTGAGCAAAGAACTGATTGACTCAGTTTCCGAGCAAAAGAAGCAGAGTTAACCCATTCCTTGGATTCTCTCTCACCACACCAAGAAGGAGTGTGTCAGGTAAGACTAACGTCCTGTATGTTCAGGAAAAGGCCAGGAATAGAGAGGAATGATAAAAACCATGACAGTTGAAAATATAAGGCTTTTAAACAAATAAATTAGATGGTTCTAAAAGTAGAATTGTTCATTGTGCATCTGAATAGCTATCATGTAAATTCAACAATAAAATTGTGGGTATTAACTAGAAATCTAATTATGAGGTTTATGAATTGCTTAATTGCTGAACAAATTTACTAAAAAGGCAGAGGTTTTAATAAAAGTATAAAACAGTATATTCACGTAAAATCTTATGTAGGAACACTAGAATGAAAATCTTCCATCCAGCTTTCAGGATCATAACAACTAACCACTGCTGGCAGAAGAAACACCAAATGGTAGAGTCAACAGTAAAAATAGAATGGCCATAAGGAAAAGTGAATTTGGCTTAACTTTATGTAAATTATTGGGGAAAACTTATTGAATCTGAAGTTCAGTGTTTTAACTGCACTTAGGAAAAGGAATGATCAAGAATCATACAGTCAAATAAAGTTAATAGTATTGCTCAAACTTAGATTCAACAGCCGGGACTGGAAAAACAAGTGACTGATTCCAAGCCAAATATAATCCAAATGGCAGTAAACAATTGTTTACTTCTTTTTATTTATGCTTAATATCTGCATTAACATGATTTATAGAGCAGAATTAGGCCTTGGAAAAATATATTTTCTTTTATATTACAGGTATATTCCATATAAAGAACAGAGGTTTGCATCAACAATCTATTTTCCTTGAAAAGGGGAAATAATAATTTTGTGTTATTTTTCACTTTGGGGATTGAAACCTTAGTTGGTTATATGCGAGAAAATGCTTAAATACAAACATTTAGGGATTTAATGATTGTATTCCAGTTCTAAACAAATGTCATCTTTTTTTATTGTGAGGGCATGAAATTATTACTGTAAATCAGAATCTCCCTTCATAAGTGTTTGGCAGAGGACAATTGAAGTTTGTAGCTTCAGTTTAATAGCTTTAAGTATCTTGAAAATTATAGTCCATAAAATTTTGAAACAAATTTTAAAGTCAACGTTAGGAGAGGCATTTTGCAGGGCAGTTATTTTTATTTGTCATTGCCGTGATTCTATTTTCAGTGATTTTAAAGAAAAATCTTGACTATCAAACAGCAAAAAATGCTAATAATGTCTTATATTTGCTTTATATGGGTCATCTGAAGCTTTATGGAAAATCAAACATTGAAATCCAGTCATTGAATAAGTGTAAGAATTTTTTAGCACAGATACAGCAATGGACTTTGGCCTAGAGAAATGTGGTACAATAAGAATAAATTGGGGTTAAATCCAGGACAGTAAGTGAACTGAAATGCTAAATAGCCAAACCATCATGTGCCATCATGATGAAGCCTATAAATATCATTTTACAGTTGGATAACATGGACAAATTAAAAATGTGATTGGTAAAAAATACATCCAAAGAGTGAGAAAATTGCTAAAGACAAAATTAAACAGTGGAAACACTATCAGAACCATCAACACTTGGGCCATAACATCCAACATGACACACTGGTGGAATTATTAACTGGTCACATGCTGAACTGGACAGTTTAGACTAAAAAAAGGGAAACAGATGATAATTCACTATGCATTACATCCCCATAGTGATGTTGATAGAGTATACCTGGCCTGCAGACATCGAGGCAGAAGTTTAAGTTAAACAAGCGGTCAACAAAGAAAAGTATATATTGGCTGATTATGTAAAAGATAGCCAAGAACAAGCACTGATGAAAGTTAAAAATTGGAACTTAGTGCATGTGCAGGAAACAAAATTTGAATATAAAAAAAAAGTAATAAAAAGACAAACAGAATACTGACAAAGAAAAGCATTACATGGTCATTCCAAAGGTGCTTTCCAAAAGGCACCTGGACTTGTTTTTTCTTGAAAACGTTTCACTTTTGAACTGAAGAAGCTGCTTGGATGAGAAGCAAAATGTTCTCCAGTGTGCTGAGCAGAGAAACCAAAGAATGGGTTAATTCCGCCTTTCTACACAGAGACTGAGTCCTTTTAAATTTTTTAGCCACGCCTCTCCTGACTGTGTCCCAGTTTTGACTCAGTCTTGGCCCAAGAGAGACACGTTTAAAAGGAACTCCCCAGAGATAAAGGGTAGAGTGAATTCTTTGGATTCTCACACAAAAGAGAAAGGAAGTCAGGATATAGAGCAAACGGAGTGATTTTCAGGTGAGCAACAAAGCCACTGTGGCAAATCCTAGCAAATCAGCTGTTTTTTTGGCCGCAACAGCAATCAGCTGTTTTTCGCCGAACACCATGGCTTTCGGGCGAGTAATACAGCGCCACAGCAAATGAACGGTTTTTGGATATGAGCCGCTACTACAATAGCTGGCTACCCTGGTCTGATCGGCAGAGCCACTGCAACAATTTGGCAGGCTTCCCGTTTGATCAGCACAGCCACCCAATGATTCAGCTGGCTACCCTGGTCTAACTGACAGAGCTGCTGCGATGGTTTGGCTGATTTCTCGGTTTTACTAATACAGCCGCTGCAGTAACTAAGCTGGCTGCCCCAGCCTGACTGACATAGCTGCTAGTGCAATGTGGCTGACAACTTGAGCCTCCCAGCGCAGCCACCATTTTCCGGCTCATTCATACAGAGCCGATGTTTGGTGCGCTTTGTAGTTGCAAATGCCCTGGTGCCTCCCTAGTAGGGAACCGTAAAACCTCCAATACAGCAGGAGGAACAAAGGATGGAGGATACTGCTGCCTTAGAGAGCCATATGGTGACACATGTAAGTGGGGTGAAAGGGGGCCCCCAGCATAGCCCCAGGTTAATCAGAAAGGTCCCTCAGCATCAAGAGCGAGCAGTAGAAGAGTGGCTGCCCGAATAAGAGCAAAAGCCCTACATTCCAGGAAAGCCTCTAAGGCTGAGGAAAGAGACGCTTGGAGGTGTCAAAGAGCGCTGTAAAGAGAGATTTCCAAAGCTGAAAGGCAAGCTGAGCGAAGAAGGCAGACAGACTTTCCGGGGGGAGACCCCATCACTTCCCACTCACTGCAGGCTGATAGAACCAGGAAGAAGGAGACTCTGAGCTTCCACATTTCAGTCACAATCTCCACAGCTACCCTTTATAAAAGGCTGCAGTGAGAATCCTTTTGCTTCACAGTCAAATAGACTGCCAGCAGAGAGTCATTGGGAACCTATTTTAAAAAAGAGGCAACCAGCCCCAGAGGCCACATTTACTCCAACAGTGGCGAGGCTTCGCCCAGGGGAAGACCAGGGACCAGAGATTTCTGAGCAGATGAAACTTCTTGGATGAGAAGCAAGATGTTTTCAAGGGAAAGAAAACCTCAAGAAAATCCAGTTGCCCTTTGGGACAACCATGACCTGGAAGATTTAGAATCTCCATAGACATTACATGGTCCATTTCTGTAAAAAAAAAATGAGAGAAAAGTGGATAAAGATGAAACTTAGCAATGACTTACAATTAGAAAATTAAAAAAATAAATTGAAGGCTTGATTTTGGTTGTTCAATCTATTTGAAATAATTCAACCAAGGCTTGCATTGAAAAATTACCAAATGATTTGAGGTGCAAATTGTGCAAAAAAGCAGAAGAAACAGTAGATAATATATTAAACTAGTGCAGGAGTATTACAGAAACTGTTATACCTGTTTTATAACTGTGTTATAAATAATATAACACATTTACCAAAAGGATGTATAAAAATCGCCATGTGCCAGTAATGAAAAATTGGTAGAAAAATATAGTTGAAAAGAAGAATAATTGGATAATTGTGAATAATTGATGTGGCAATACCAAGGAACAGTAAAAAATAAAAGTATTGGAAAAGATCACAAAATATCAAGATCCGAAAATTGAACTTGAAAGATTATGGCATAAACCAGCCATTGTGATCTCAGTGGTTATCAGCTTATTGTGTGCCATACCAAAGAAATCTTGGCTGGCACATACACAATATGCACATTGACAAAATCTCCATCTGTCAATTACAAAAGTCTACACTGCTTGGATCACACATATACTAATCTGATACATTATGACATCTTAGTTTCTTGAGAGTCACTTGTTCCTCCTAAAAGTAACTACACATAATAGAACAGTTACAGAATGGGCTAAGATTACCTTGTACCGTCCTCAGGGGTGGGATTCTACCGGTTCGGGCAAACCGGATGTTAAAGTTATGTCTGGTTCACCGAACCGGTATTTCAACCGACTGGCTGGCACTGCCCACCCTGCCCCTCACCTCCCAGGAGTCTCCATGGAGTTTCCATGCGGCCCATTTTCAGTCGAGGTAAGTGCAGGGTCTGCGCGGAGGCTCTGGTAGGAAGGAAAACTGGATTTCCAGAACTCAAGAAATGGGCCTGTTTCCAGCTTCCAGAGGGCCTCCAGAGCCCGGGCAGGCTGTTTTCACTCTCCCAGAGGCCCAGTGGAAGGCCTCCAGACCCTTGGGAGGGAAAAAAACAGCCCTCCCGGGAAAAATGGAAGTCGTGAAAAGGGCCTATTTCCGGCTTCCCGTGGGCCTTCAGAGCCTAGGGGAGGCTGTTTTTGTCCTCCGAGAGGCTCGGGGGAGGCCTCCAGACCCTTGGGAGGGCGAAAATGACCTCCCGCAGGCTCTGGAGGCCCATCAGAAGCCAGAAACAGGAAGTTTTGATAGGCCACCCCCCCCCCCCACCCAGCAACCAGGCAGCGAACCGGTTGCTTGGATTTTTGAATCCCACCCCTGACCATCCTCAAAGATATACTGCTGCCATATACTGCTGCCATATACTGCTTATTAAAAAAACCCCATTTCATTAATGAGCTCACATGAATTTTGAGTTAGAAAGAAAAAAGCTAAAAACATAACATTTCTCCTCCACTTTTTTATCTTTAGTAGGTGCAAGGGGGTATTGGCAATTCTTAGGCTCCCTTGTTTTCTGTCATTTTATCTGCTGCTATTGAGGACAAACTTGAAAATCAACAGTTCTTTGCAATTTTGCTCTACTTTCTTGACCATATAATTGATTTTGGCATAGTTCTAAAATAGAAAATGCTTTTAGCCTAATGAGTAAATACTTCTTTATAATGGAGTGGTAATATATAGTATTATAAAGTAATAAATTTTTCATAAAAGTAGAGAAGAGTGTCATTTTAAGATATTAATATTCCAAATCAGAATAAACGGTTTCATAGGTGTACTTTTATAATTTTAGAATGATTACACAGTGTAGTAAATGACATTTCTTTATCTAGAAATACTGCATTTTTAATTTTGCTACTTTTTTTTAGCTCTTCTCATTGATGGAGATGAAGCCTCCAATTTCTCGTGCAAAGATGATTCTCATCACTAAAGCTGCCATTAAAGCTATTAAGGTAACCTAATAAAGAATATTTCTTCTATCATAGGCAAAATTGGCCTATCATAGCAACATATAAGATTTGTAGTGTTTTATTAGGTTTTTTTACAAGCAAGAGTTCATGTTCATTTTCATTAATTTGCAAACCTTGCATATTTGGATTCATCTTTTTAATATGTATTCTTCATGGTATGCGTAAAGCTCTTTTAAAAATTTAATTTAAAAGACTTGTTAGATTTGATCTGATGTTTAAAGAGTTCCATAATATTTACTAAAAAGTTCCATCTTGCTTTTAATTATTTGTAGTGTTCTGCAATTTATACCTGTAAAAATAAAATACTATTTTTCTAAATATTTTATGGAATGAAAGATTTCACACCAAATAAAACACATTTAATTCTTCCTTTCAGCTTTACAAACATGTAGTCCAAATTGTAGAGAAGTTCATTAAAAAGGTAAGTGGAATTACATAGCTCAAAATAAGTTGTAAAGAATCAGCAGTTTTCTCCATATTAACATTTTGTCACATCTAACATCTGAGAAAGAGATGCTATGAGAACAGATCATGGAAATATTTTACTTCCTAGGTTTTGTGGAGACTGGCAGTGTAGAGTGAGATTAAACCTGTTCCCTTAACAATTCTAATCAGGTTTGAAATAGAATAGTTAGTCTTCATCCTGTTAGCATTCTGTTTGGATGGATGGAAAAACTGCTCAAATAAATGCCTGTATCTTGATTCCATCAATGGGGACATTCTACTCACCTCCAGTCCTGCTTACCACATAGGACTGTGTGTAACCTTTGCAATAGGGGAGGCCTTAAGAAAATCTCATCCCCATCCCATCCATCTCTTGGATCTTTAGGTGTGCTTTTAGCAGTTTTTAATAATGTTTTAATGTCAGTTTGTTTTAATCTTTTGTCTATTTTTTACATGTTTATATCATTTGTAAGCTGCCCAGAGTCACCTTGTAGGGGAAATGGGCGGCACAGAAATTTAATAAATAAAATAAATAGACTCTATCCATATCAAGGAAAATAATAGAGAAAAGGGCAAGATATTAGAATAAGAGGTAGAGTGTGAAAATACTTGAAATTAAACTGGAAAGTTTAAGAGAGGGACAACTGGTCATGTGTGACTTTTGTATTTTGTTTAAAATTCCATCACTGGTGGTCCTATAGTCTCCAGGTTAGAAACTCAGATAGAGAATAATAGCCCATTGCAAAGAACCGGTGATACTGGTTCCCCAGAAAGTAGGTAAATAAAAGCAACACATTGTCCATGGAGAAATGAGACAGCAGGTAGTGAAAAAAGAGGAAACGATCATTCTGAGAATGTGAGCCAGGCACTAGAAAGAAGAAAGTATTGGAAAGATAGAAACATGATCTTGGGTATCATTCTGAAACCCTTAGATATGCTAGAAGCTCATGCATAAGAAAGGAATAGTTGTTGGCCAAACCTGAAATTGTTATCCAAGTTATCCAATAGACTTATTTTATGAGCACTTAGTAATTAATGTTAGTATGTTAAACTTCAGTTGTGCATTTAGAAATGGTGATACGTTTTCTTTCTTTTAAGTGTAAGCCTGAATATAAAGTTCCTGGACTGTATGTTATTGACTCCATTGTTCGCCAGTCTCGTCATCAATTTGGAACAGACAAGGATGTTTTTGGGCCAAGATTCTGTAAGAATATAACTGCCACATTCCAGTATTTATATCTCTGTCCATCAGAAGATAAGGTATAGTTGTTGTTTTTAGCTTTATTTGAAATTAATTTATAACCTGATGAACATTGTCTAGGATGGAGCCCCAATGACCCAATCTGGTTTTGAATAAGGCCTTTAAGTTGAATGTTGCTCTTGTCGTGAGACACTTTTTCCTCACAACTTTAAGATTGGAATAACTTTTTAATGGAATTACAAAATGACATGGGAATTGCATGGACATACAGCAATTATTGATACTATGACATAAGTTTTGAGCATTTGTTAACAATTGCTATATAAGCACCTGCTTACATTCTGAATCAGATTTACCTTTTGGATCCAGATTATTGCATAATTCTATTTTTTAATGTAGATCGGTAATTTGGATTTTATTGTATTTGAAATATATTACCATAAGACTTGATATGATCAGTGATTTTAGAACAGAAATTTTCAAATGTTCTCAGCCTATGTAATTTGTAAGTTAAAAAAAAATCTGGAACCCTTGATCAAGTGGCAAATTCTAAATGATAGTAAACTGGCTGTGCCTGAGTAAACATTTGGGAGGGTGGTGGTGGATTCCTTTATCTGTCATGTAACTCAGAGTTCTACTTTATATAATTAAAAATATCTTATTTCTAAATATTCTGTTGGAAAATAGATATTGGCAAGTTTAGAATAATATATTCCAAATAAGGCTTTGAGACATGTTGGAGTTTGTGTTGACTTTTATGTGATGTTGTCTCTGTTCCTAGTTACTCTAACTCAGTGGTTGCCAACCGGTGGGCCATGGCCCACTGGTGGTCCGCGAGAAAATTTTGGTGGGCCTCAGCGTGCTGAAGATTAGGTGGCTGGCGGGGAAGTGGGGCAATCCTGCAGTCTCTCTAGCAAACCCTTATTGTGGCTGCTGCCTCCTGCCTCAGCCCATCAAAGAGGCCAAGCAGCAGCGGGAAGAGCACGGACCTTCTGAGCCGCAGGAAGCGGCTGCCAGCGATGCCCTCAGGTGAAGATGTTGCGAGGGGGGGCTCGACCCCCTCTTCCTCCTTGCCAGAAGCGCTCACACCCAGCGGGAAGGAGGAGGCTTGTCGGATGCCAGAGGAGCGGTGAGCACTTTGCATGTGAGTGCTTCTGGCGAGGAGGAAGAGAAGCTCCTGAAGGGAGGGGGTTGAGCCTCCCCCTTGCGAGGAGGAAGAAAAGCTCCCGAGGGGAGAGGGGAGAGCCTTCCCCTTGCAACATCTTTACCTGAAGGCATCGCTGACAGCCGCTTGACCTCCTCAATACGCGGAGGCAGGAGGTAACGCTAGTTCCGAGGTTCCTTTCCCCCCACCCTCTCACAGGCCAGTGTACACTCGGGAAGGGCTCCGATGCTGCGATCTCCCGCGCGTATGAGTCCATCTGCCACCCGCATCACCCCTGTTGCCCCACCTCCCCGCCAGCCATCTGGTCTTTAGCACGTGGCTCGTCAGCCTCAGGACATCAGAAAGAAAGGAGGGGGGAGAGAAAGAAAAAGATGGAGAGAGGGGGAGGGAAAGAGAGAGAAAGAAAGAGAAAGAGGGAGAAAGGGGGGGGAGGGAAAGAAAAAGAAGGAGAGAGGGGGAAGGAAAGACAGAGAGAGATGAGAGAGAAAGAAATGAGAGATCCTGGTGTTTTGTTTTCTGTGGGAAATGGGTCCAAATGACTCTCTTGAGTATTTAAGGTTGCAGAAACAGGCAGCCAAGCTAAGTCCCTGAAGGACCCCATCGTGTCAGTGGGACTCCAGGCGCTTCAGCGAGTGGCATACTGGATTCATATTAGTGGTCCGCGGGATTTAAAATTATGAATGAGTTTGGTGATCCCTGAGGTTCAAAAGGTTGGCGACCTATGCTCTAATTCATTCTTTTAGATAGTTTGCCCTCTCCTGATCTTTTTTTCACATATAAAGGCTAAATGATTAGATGACACTTTTCCTTTTGCATCTCCAATGAGAGATTGATATTGTATTACAGCTCAATGCATTTACTCCTTTTTCAGAATAAAAGATACTCAGATTGGAATATCCTACATTTATTTGAATAATGGGAAGGAAGTGCATAAGCTCAAAACATGCCCCAATTTCATGGTACATGAAAGTGAAGTGTGCAAGTGTAAGGACAGTATTTTCTGAGTAGTGCTTAAAAATATTAAACGTTTTTTTAAAAAAGTATACTGACATAATTTCTTGTTGAACAGAGTAAGATAGTCCGTGTCCTCAACTTATGGCAGAAAAATGGTGTGTTTAAAATAGAAATAATTCAGCCACTTCTGGACATGGCAGCAGGAGCTAGCAGTGCAACCTCAGTGACAGAAGATGCCACCAATAATGAAGGTAGGAATTAGGACCACCCTGTTTAGATCCAAAAAATCTCAGTTTCAGTCCTTGACATATCCAAAAAGTTGCCTGGAATCCTGGAGAACTCTAATATATCTTAGGAGAACCAGTGGTATGACTCAATAAAAGGCAATTTCCTAAGTTTAAATATTGATAGCTTTATTTGAAGTCTTATTTTGTTATGATCTATGTAGAATGAACTGAAATAAGGTCATTGATTAAATACTCCTTTTTTATAAAGGAATGCATGTTTTATTCTGCTGATGTGAATGAATATATCAAAGAGCAGGAGTCCTTGGAAGAGCATTCCAGTATGCTTTGTGTTTTTCAAGACCTATTCAGATTGGTTTTTTATATTCTTTTTCTTTGATTTACCTTCAATATTATTAACTCCTGTGTTCTAAATAAGTTTCCTGAAAATAAGTTATTAGAATTAAATTGCCCTGATGGATATGAAAGATATGTTCTTGATGGAAATTATTTTGGTTTAAATATTATGCTTAGGAGAATTTTATAAAAATGTGGATAAAGTTGTATGTCACAATAAATGATTCAAGCAGAAATTTCATGTTTTAAAAAATAACAAACAGCTACTAAATGGGCAAGATATATAATCTAGTAATCCCAGTCATAATAATTGTTCTATCTAACCTATAATTTGCTACATTTAAAAAAACCAATCACGCCATCATATTCTTTTTCTTTGATTTATCTTCAATATTATTACCTCCTGTGTTCTAAATAAATTTGCCTAAAATAAGTTATTAGAATGCCATCTGCAATGATTAGTCTTGTGTTATGATGTGATGCTAATACATTATAAGATCTTTAAATAGAATACAGATTTTACAGATTGTATTGGGAGAATGCAGAATCTATTCATGGTTGTTAGACATATATAGAGGACATATTCAATTTAGAGAAACCTGCTGCAGGAGGTTAAAACTACTTTTGGATCATACTGTAGAAGAACCAGAATTTGATCATTTTAGAATAACAAAGTATAAAGTGGTTTATATTTGGGAGCACATCTTCAATTGTGTTTAAGATTTAAATATTTAAATATATTCTATAGGTTCACCACAATCTGCTACAATTCCATCTGAGCCACCACAGGTTGGTGCTAATTCAGTACCTGCTGTGCCACAACTGCCCAGTTCTGATGCATTTGCTGCAGTTGCTCAGTTATTTCAAACAACACAAGGACAGCAGGTAAGCAAGAGATTATTTTAAAAAAACTTTTTAAAGAAAATATTATTTAAGGCAAATTATATCTTCAGTAATACATCTTTAAAACTATCATGGAAATTTGTGATTGATAAAAAGTTAAATCCGGTTTTCTGCTGTAATACATATTGGCATATGAGGAAAAATATATTTAGCCATGCAGTTTATCTATGCTTGCTCTCTGAGGAGAATATCAAATGTTCTAGCCATGCAGGGAACTGTATTTTTCATTTTCCCAATAGCAGTCCATTCCCACTGCCATTGCATTCCTCTAAAAGCAATCATGGTATGTTGCAGTGTTTCCATGCCAGAATGGTATTGTGTCTATTCTAATTTTTACACCATGTTGTAGTCTGCAAGGTAGATGCATAGTCACAAGATCAACTGTCTTTTACTATAGTAAGTAAAATCATGACTGGAGGTAAAAAGTAATTGAAATACAGTTCATTTTATTCAATTATGTTTGGCTTGCTCAATATTCATAGATCTCAGAGAGGAATTCAACCAATAAACAATTAAAGAAATTAAATAAGTGGCAATATATAGTTCACGTTGAAAAAGCTTTAATTTGTTTTCAAATAAAAGTGTAGATAAAAAGCCAGGTCTTAAATACTTTTGAAATAAAACCACAGGTAGTACTGGATCTTCTTACATTTTTACATTTGGGGTAGCCAAAGAGCCCTTCTCTATTTTTTACATAAGAGACAGTTCCCAATAATGAGAAGCAGAGGAGCTGTTTTAGGAAATTGTAATTCTCAGGCAGGAGAGAATACTATATTAGTTCCGTTCACATTGGAAGTGCTCCAAATTTTATAGTGCCTGAACAATGTCTCTGCTATCCCTATCCTTAAATTATATTAACAGTTGCAATTTTAATCTGATAGCTCCAACAGATTCTCCAGACTTTTCAGCAACCTCCTAAACCTCAGTCTCCAGTAATAGATAATAATGTAATGGCTCAGGTTCAAGCTATCACAGCTCAGCTGCAGACCACGACAACACAACCATCAGAGCAAAAGCATGATTTCCAAATACCAGAACAAAAAACATCTTTTGATAAGGTAGTATTTTTCTTCTACTTGAAAAGGAATTACCCAAATATCTTGTTTCAAGAGAAATCCATGACAAACTGTAGTTTAGTGCTGTGAAGAACAAGCCTGAAGGCATCTCCTTGCATTTCCTTCTTTCATATGCATGCAAAAAATTCCATCTTCCATTTCTGTCTTTTGGTAAACCATAATGTTGGGATATCTGTGGAGCCTTATAGATTTTTAGTTTATCTTGGCTATATGGGAAATTGTTGCTCTCTCTGAAACAATAATACAGTCCTGTGGTTCATTTTTTAAAAAGTGAGTCTTAACCTGCTTATTGCATTAATTCCAGGTGTGCATATAGCAGTCATGATGTAGATTAGCAGTTGCTACTGATTAATATTTGAGGTGATACAAACCATGATTTAGCTCTGGTTTGTACTTTATCTGACCTTTGGCCTAGATAACATTGCTCTTCTTAAAATCGTTGAAATGTCTGGAAAAAGTAGAGAATTAAAGCTAGTTCTGGCAGGTTTAATGGCTAGGTTAGATTTTAGTACTTTAGTACTACTTAATTGGATTTTCAATTTCAACTGAATATTTTAGCTTTGCTCGTCTAATATTAATCATTTTTTTAAGATTGAGGAGGCAAGGGGACAAGACTGGTATAACTGGGTTTTATGGGGCCAACCTCAAAACCCCATATAGTTTGAGGATAGAGGGTACTTCCTTAATTGTACATCTGGAAAATACTTACAAAAACTTATATCATCAGTAACATGTTTGATTTATTGTTCTATTATTATGGAAGAAAATAGTTGGCTCAATATAATATTTTTCAGAAGCTGTTGGATCGCTTTGACTATGATGATGAACCAGAAGCAGTAGAGGATACAAAAAAAGAAGAGGCCACACCTTCTCCTTCACTCTCTCAACCAACATTGTAAGTTTTGTTTTGTTTTGTTTTGATTTGTTTTGACAACCGATGTTAACATCAAGGAGATTAGAAATGTAAAGTTCATATGTGATTTGTATAACTATTAGGAATTTTTATTCGTACTTTATACTATAATATTTTGGTATGTATATTAGTTTGTTGAAAAATTATTCAGTTCTAATTGAATATTTATTGTCTTAACTGAAATGCAAATTCACAATCTTATTTTTGACCAAAAAAAATGACAGATGGAGAAGAGCAAAATGGAAATTACAGTTAAAATGGACAGGGGAAATATGCAGTCAGTTGAAAACTGATCTCATGGGAAGGGAACATTGATGGTGTTTTAAATCAACTATATGACATACTGCATTATTGAAATCCTGTTGAATTTTTTTTTTTTTAATACCTTAGTGGATTTCCAGGTGAAGGCTTACAACAACCAGTTTATCCTCAGCTTCCAAATATGGATCAGTTTCAGCAGAGAATGCTGGGAATGCAACAGGATGCAATGCTTCACCAGGTAATGGAAACATTTCCATTAGATTAATTCTTATTTTTTTCAAAATTGAGAGCATTTGCTTTCTAGGAAACGCTATTCAGATAATGCTTACATGTCATTCTTCTACTGCTTACCTCTGCATTCTTCTTATACAAGGTCCCCCTCCCTCCAAATGGACAGATGCCTAGCTATGGACTTCTGCCTACACCACAGTTTACTCCTATAGGTCAACAAGTTATACAGGCTCCACCTCAGGTGCAGCAGCCTTTTCAGTCTTCTTTTCCAGCACAAAGTGAATCACATTTACAGAAAGCACATCAACAGGTAAAGAGCTATTTATACCCAATATTTTAGGCATAATGCTGTATATTGTTTCAGGAAAATGCTACTTTACTGCTCACCAGATTCTGTTACAGCATATTTCATTTATTACCATATTTTTCATAGTATAAGTTGCTCTGGACTATAAGACGCACCTAGCTTTTGGGGAGGAAAACAAGAAAAAAAAATCTGCCTCTGCCTCCCAGCAGTTTTCCTCCTTGCAGAAAACAGCCTGGTCAGCTTCAACGCAGCCTGATTTAGCACGAGCAGCTGATTGGCGGTTGGATCAGCCTATCAGTCAGCTGATCCAGGCTGCAGGGATTGCTGCCACCCATTGCTGCCACCCATTGCCGCCGCCCATTATTGCCTCTGTGTGTCCCATTTTTGGCCTCCCCATGTCCCCTTTTCAGCCCATTCCAGGTGGTAGCAATTGCCACCGCCTGTCGCCACCAAAATTATATGCATTGATTTTTCAAATGAGATTCAATGCTAGTGATTTGAAATTGCAGAAGAATGTAATAAAGAGGATGACCTTCCCTCTGATAATCAAACTGCTTGCAAATTCTGAAGATCTAGAATGGGAAGGCCATTCTAAATCAGTATGTGCTTTGATCATAGATCAGTTCTTTAATGAAATCTGGATCACCAGTAAATTAAGATGGAAGAGAAATAGTAAGCAATTTTATTCTGGTTATAAAGTATTAAGGTAAAAAATCAGAATAAATACATGTATCTTATACATTTGTACAACTTTGATTGATAGAAGTGAAAGCAGAAATCACTTTATGTCAATGTCATTTTCAGTGCATTGAATATAAAATTCTATCTTGTACAATTGGTCAGATAACATTTTTATAATTAAAGAAAAAAAAGATGTTCCGAAGATGAAATAGACTTTATTTTTTATATTTTGTTTTTCTTTCTTTTTCTTTCTTTAGTTTATTATTTATTGATGTCCTATGTATTTTTTCTTCTGTTTTTTCTTCTTTTTATTTTTGTATATATGTTTTTGTAAAACTTGTGAAGTAAAATAAAATAAATTGAAAAACTTGTTACAATGATCAAGTAACTTAGAAATAAAATTATAATTATTTCAGGTATAATTACACAAATGTGTTCAAATTATACTGTATAAGGACCATCAATGTTAAGCTTATCTTTTATTCAACTACTGGTATTAGAGTATTTATGAGAAAATGTTTTATTTATAACTTTTTACTAATTTTTATTTGCTATTCATAATCCTATGCATTCTTACTAAGAAATTCCAAGGAGCTCAATGGAATTTATTCCCCCATGTATTAATTCTACTACTAACATCTGCATTTAAAAGACAAAGGCCACTTTTTTGAAGACAGCAAAGTCCACATTTTGGACAGAGAGGAAGGTGGGGATGGGGGTCAAAGAGGCCATCTATATCAAACTCGAACAACCCCCTCTCAACAAAGGGGGAGGGATATGACATCATCTATTTTCAGTCTACAGCACAGTCCTTTCAACAGTTCCAAGAAGGCTCCACACCCATTTGCACTACTCAGGTGACCCTGACAACACCTCCAGGTTCTCAATGACTCTCTAAAAGAATGCAAATGACCAGCTGTCTGCAAGGAGTATAAATCCTCCCATTCCCCATCATCCGGTCAAAGCTGAAGAAGCTTCTTGGATGAGAAGCGAAATGTCTTCAAGGAAAAACCAGAAAGTCCAGTTGCCTCTTGAAAAAGCACTTTTGAGACAATCATTACTTGGATGACTGAGCATCTCCATGGACATTCTACCACTAAAACGTTTTTAATATAAATCATATGTAGCTTTGTGACTCTAACATGATTACACTTTAGGTTTGCTGTACGCGTGTGTTTGTATATTCAACATAACTAGAGGAACAGAGATGAAAACTTCTGTAATTCAAAAAGTAACTCTAGTTTTAAAGTTGATACTGATCAGAAAAGAGTACCACTGATCATAAATCCTTGCTGATTGTTTAAGGAACTGGAAGTGGATCAACATCCAACTCAGGAAGGCAAAAGGCATGAGAACAGAAAGTCGAGATCTAGATCAGCATCGAGGTAAGAATGCTTTATAATAAATAGTATTTTAAATAAGTGAATGGACATAACTGATGTACTACAGAAGGCTAAGCTTTAGTTTTTATAACCCAGGTTTAAATGGAAGGGAGAGTAATTTTTAAATAATTCGTAAAAACGATTGTGGAAAGTAGTACCGTGTTTCTCACATAATAAGGCCGGGCCTTATTTTTTTTTGAGCCCCGAAAAAACGGCTAGGCCGTCTTTTCGGGGGGGTGACTTAATTCCCCCCCCCTTGCATCCTTGCCAACAGCCGCTCCTAACGGGTGATCATGGCGAAGCGCAGAGAGCTCCCTACTCCCACCTTTGCTGCAGACACCTTTGGCACCCGCCGCTGTTGTTTTCCCTTCTGCCCATTCCGCCACCACGTTTGGAGCTGGCGCTTCTGTGTTTGGAGTGCCGCCGCCATTTGGAGCTCCAAACGCGGAAGTGGCAGCTCCAAACATGACGGCGGGCGATCTTTTATTTTGGTCCGTGCGAAGTTCAGAGCGAGCAAGAGAGGGAGACTGCGATGCCTCCATCTGAGATGGCAACCTCACTAGTGGATCACAACGTGGCTGGAAGCCCGAATCGGGGGATACGATGACAATCTTTTGGGGAGAGAAGAGTTGGAGGCGTAATTTGCAGGAGGAAGTGGGTGTACCCCACGGCAGGGAGCCCAAGGAAGAAGGGCGGTAGGCAACGGAGAGCGTCCCGTAGCTCGGAAGCAGCCTAGAGACGCGCTCGGGAAGAGGCGCAGATGCTGCCTTGTAGTCCCCAAACCAACTGCGTGCGCCGCCTTTAGTTATGTGCGCTCCGCTCTCTGGGCATCTCCGTGGGATCGTGACCCTGTCCTTTCCACCTGGGCCCTTGCTGCTTTCTGGCTCTTTAGCGACCGGCTTCGTGTTTGGAACACGTTCGCGTTTGGAGTTGGTTTGGGGACTACAAGGCAGCATCTGCGCCTCTTCCCAGGCGCGTCTCTAGGCTGCTTCCGGAGCTACGGGACGCTCTCCGTTGCCTACCAGCCCTTCTTCCTTGGGCTCCCTGCTGTGGGGTACACCCACTTCCTCCTGCAAATTACGCCTCGCAACTCTTCTCTCCCTTTCCTCTCGCTCCAAAAAGATTGCCATCGTATCCCGCCGATTCGGGCTTCCAGCCACGTTGTGATCCACTAGTGAGGTTGCCATCTCAGATGGAGGCATCGCAGTCTCCCTCTCTTGCTCGCTCTGAACTTCGCGCGGACCAAAATAAAAAGATCGCCCGCCGTCATGTTTGGAGCTGCCACTTCCGCGTTTGGAGCTCCAAATGGCGGCGGCACTCCAAACACGGAAGCGCCAGCTCCAAACGTGGTGGCGGAATGGGCAGAAGGGAAAGCAACAGCGGCGGGTGCCAAAGGTGTCTGCAGCAAAGGTGTTTGGTGGGAGTAGGGAGCTCCCCGCGCTTCGCCATGATCGCCCGTTAGGAGCGGCTGGTGGCGAGGAATTCCTGCCCACCAGGCGCTCCTAACGGCAAGTCTCCCGCCCTTCCCCCTTATTTTGCATATTTTAAGATAGGCCTAAATTTGGGGGGAGGGGCTTAATTTGATTTTATGCCCAAAAAACATGCTGGGCCTTCCTATTGGTGGAGGCCGTATTGTTGGAGAAACACGGTATTAAAAATGCAAATGCATAGGACAGCATTAAGCATATAAAAATCACAAAATGTATGACCCTAGCAATAAAAAGGCATAGAAGTTGTTACAAGAAATAACCCCTAACATTTTCATTTTATTGCTTAAAGGTCATCTTTTTTTCTTTTTAAAAATAAGACTAATTCATAAATCAAAAACCCATTCTTGTCAATTAGATATAGATTTCTCCTTGTATAATGATTTTTAAGTAATCAGCATGCCTGGTAATTCTATCCCTTCCACTAGGTATCCTTAACATTTCAATAATTGATCTGGAGTCATACTAATGACCATGATTAAGGTAAAGCCACACCATAAGAGTTAGTGTTCCATCCTTTGAGATATATCTCCAACAGCAAGATTGTAACAAGCATTTTCTGAGCTATCAGCTCACAGGAAGTAAAACTTTTTGTAGTACAAACCTCATTTTAAAGTAATAGAAAAGTTTTTATGTTAAGCTTCTATAAATGAATTAGGACAGTACATTCAAATTACTTACTTTAAAAGTTACATAAATAAGTAGGATCCATTTCATGAAGTTTCTTCAGCTAAAAAGATTTATTGGTTTAGGATCCACAAGTAATTTCTCCAAAACCTTGGAGCCCCCAAAAGCAGGAGTGATATCTGGATCATGTATAACAAATAATAAGAGCTTAAGATAAATATTTTAACATTTACATAAAGCTGCTGGGAGAGACCATCAATGGTTTGGGGTACAATAGCATCAGCTTCATGTCTGCCTAAGGCAGGCTGGGCAGTGTGAAATTTGAAGGGTGTGAGTGAAGAAAAATATGATGAGATTGAATGAGAAAGATGGAGAATGGCTGTTGATCCAAAAGCCATCTGAGTCCATGAAAATCCCACCATTAATTCTTGATATATTTGTGATCTCACAGAAAAAACTGATATTGTGCCTACAGATTTTTTTGGTTCCTATCTTTTTCTACTTAGTTAAGATTTATCTACATTTAGCAGGAGATCCTAATCCTTTAATATTCCAAATTACAAAGGACGTTGCTATTGATGTTATTAATATAGAAAACCATGAACAACAAAAAAGGTGCATGTTATATTCATTGATACCATACACAGATTATATCCAAAAGTGAGGGAAAAAATAATATAGGTATCTAACAATTGTGATAAAATCTCAGTTGTTGAATGAAATGGTAGTTAAGTAAGGCATCATGTGACAGCACAATGACAAAGATCCTAGCACTCCTGGTTGCAGTCATTAAATGAGCTCATAAGTTGTTAAGCAAATGCATTGAAAATCCTTCTGTGCCTGTGAGTTCTGTAGGCACAGAGAGACGAGAGAGTTTAGCTCTGAGCTTGATCGGAGTTCAACTTCAGAAATCCTTCATCAGAAAGCTCTTTTAGGAAGCCCCCAGAGATGAGAGAGTGCTGTTGGCAAGCAGCGGCAGCTTACAACGTTCCCTTTGACTATCTGGGGAAGCAGTCAAAGAAGATTGCAGAGGGTGATCACATGATTGACAATTGGTGCTTGACAACCAATTGTAATTGGGAACAGGTTGCCAACTACTCAGATTGCGATCATATGAATGTGGGTGTGTTGCACCTTTCCCTTTAACAATAGTTAAGTGAGGACTACCAATAGTAATGTGATAAAAATAAAATTGCTAAATCCCTAATCAGCAGTTTTTGAGCATTATAGACTTTTTCTGTTACCTCTTACATAAATGAAACAAATCATGGTGATTATTAATATTCTTACCATTATATGAATACAGAAAAAAAAGGGAAACAAAAGGTTTATTCTTTAATAAATGTCTATTAAAGAAGTGGGGAAAAGACTAAAGTGAGGAAAGGATAAAAAAAACAGATGGCTGTTAATAGTTTCCAATTTATACACTTTATTATTTGATAATTTCAGCTGTCTTGGAGTCTGATGGAGAATTACCAGCACTCTTAAACAGTAATCTACAGTTATTTGTCCAATATTTTTTCTGCATTGTTGGATATCCTTAACAGAACTGGGGGAAAACATGATATTTTTTAAAATTCCCCTATTCATCTATACATGTAGAATGGCCTATTTTTGAAATGTCATTTTCCTTTTGGCATATTTAAAATAAATACAGAGTGAATGACCAAAATCAGCTGTACAAACAGAAAAGATAGGAACGAACCCTCTCGGTATCCAGATTACTGCATGCATTTCTTTTTTATACTAGATCACCCAAGAGAAGAAGATCACGATCTGGTTCTCGAACTCGAAGATCACGCCATCGTCGTTCTCGTTCTCGATCACGGGACAAGCGACGTCATTCTCCTAGGTCACGGTCCCAGGAAAGACGTGAGAGGGAGAGAGAGCGAGAACGCAGAGTAAAAGGCCTTCCTCCAGTCAAACCAGAAACAGTTAGTGGTGAGTATTTTTTTTAAATATTTTTTATTAAGGATTTTGGTTAACAATAGAATGTAATTTTTCACTCTTCACTTTTCCTTTTCTGCCTGAAATCATAGTCTCAACTATGTTATCACTTAGGATAGACAGAATAATTGTTTTCCCATGAAAGTCTATAATTATTTCCAAAGTCTTACAGTACGAGTCTGAATATTTCATATTTATCTGAACCATTAATTTGTTTATAACTTTCTTGAATCAAAATATTATACTTATTTCTAACTCTTTAAATTCTTAAGCTTATTGTTATTTTTTTGGTATGTGTTGAATGAACTTAAATTCAACAGGTTGCTTTTTAGACTTCTGAAGACATTTGATAGCTTTAAAGTAGCAAATAAATAAATTCTGAAATTGAAAATGAGGTTAATGAACCTACTGTCCTTTAAAAGGTTCTGCCACAGCTGTAAGCATGATGGCTGTTCCCTTTATCTCCTGGTGCTCAAACCCAGGGGACACTGTTCTCCTGTGGTCCCCTCATGAGGAATAGCTGTCCAGAGTACTGATGGATAGAGATATTCCTCAACTTACATTCATTCAGCTCCATTTCAAATGTTGCTGTTGCAGAGGCCCTGCAGTCAGATCCAAATTTGGAGACCTGGCAGACAGCCTGCATTTTATAGCCATGGGCGCTTCAGCTCCCTCCGCTTGTCCATCTCCACCCCCATCTCCCACCCTTTTGGCTCCCCTTCACCCAGCCCCAGAATTATGCAGCTTACCCAGCTGCCTTCTGTTCCAATTTCCTGCACCAACATTTTGCCCAGCCACCATGCTCAAAGCAGAAGTGCCTTGCAACCCTTAATGGACTTTTGCTGATCAGGCCTGAAACAACGAGGCTTTAAGCATTTGTTTATAAATAAGAGATGGATATGAGAAGGATATATTATTTTTTGTATTTTAAGAGAAAAAAGATTAAGAAGGATAAGATACTAAAATTATTTATACTTATTGTAATATAGAAGGAAGTCATTTCATTTTTTCTTTACTTTGATGTTATTCTTTCTGATTCTGTTTCTATTCATTTTTTCTTTATTGTTTTTCTTTGTATTTTTATCTATTTAATCATAACTTTTAACAAAATTGCTATAACAGTTTTGTGATTTAGATTTAGTAAAGATTTTTATATAGTTGAAATAATGTTCATTTTAATATTTAAGTCCATTCAAATATATTTCTCTCTTAGTTTGCAGTACAACTCTTTGGGTAGGACAACTGGACAAACGAACAACACAACAGGATGTTGGAGGTCTCCTAGAAGAGTTTGGTCTAATTGAATCTATAAATGTGAGTGTCAGTCTCAAAAAAAATAACAGCAAGTTAACATTTCATTTGAAACTTTAGACTTTCCTGCAACACATGACTGTATTACTAGTACAAAAATATGAAAAATAAAATAGTAAAAACAAAAATATGAAAAATAAAATAGAATAGAATTCTTTAGTGGCCAAGTGTGATTGAACACACAAGGAATTTGTCTTGGTGCAAGTGCTCTCAGTGTACATAAAAGAAAAGATACATTCGTCAAGAGTCAAGAATCGTAAGGTACAACACTTAATAATAGTCGTAGGGTACAATAAGCAAATAAGTAACATTCAGTTTTATAGCTTCTAGAATATAATTCCCTTGACTTTTGGCTTAAGTTATAGTTTAATTTAGTTAGTTATTTATTATTTGGTGCCCTTGAGTCAATCTAGATTCCTGGAAACTACCTGGATAAATTTCTACAATTTTCTTGGGAAGATTTTCAAAGTGGCTTGCCATTGCCTTTTTCCTAGGACTTACTGGCTGGCCCAATATTACCAAGTTGGCTTCATGCCTAAGGAAGGACTAAATTCACGGTTATTTGATTTTTAGCCTGATGCCTTAATCACTACAGCAAACCAAACTGGCCCCATTATTAATAATAATAACAGGTACACAATACATTTTAAATAACATACATTATTATTCTTGTAAAGTAATTTAATATTTCTTTGTTGAAAATAGATGATCCCCCCAAGAGGATGTGCTTATATTGTAATGGTACAGAGACAAGATGCAAACCGTGCCCTGCAGAAACTGAGTCGTGGTAACTTTAAAGTCAATCAGAAATCTATAAAGGTATGTTTATATTTTTCCTATCCTTAAAAGAATATTTTGATTGTTTGATTGATTTTCCTACAAGAACAGTAATTCAGTACGTATAAGATTATAACATAGAATGTGGATGTCACCTATAAGTGTTGAGATAAATTAGCATAATTGGGCTCACTTGTGTTCATATTTATAGGATTGAAGAGTAGGAAAATACATCCTAGTTATTTGTAGTTTAATGTTGGTTGTAGGGGTGGTTCAACTGTTTTAGCTTTTCAGATTTATTGTGTTTGACACAACACTTCAAACAATTTAATTGGCATTTGATAATTTTAAAACAATATTTCACTTCCTCCCCCTTTAGTTTGAGGATAAGAGCCCAACTGTATGTTTTTTTTTACATATTACTATAAATAACTAAAAAAAATTAAAAGAGAAATAACTCATGGTGGAGTCAGCTGAACAACTACAATCAGCAAGAGATATGAAATAAATATATGTGATTTCTGCATAGTTTTAATTGTGATTGAACAGTTCATTACCTACCTGATTGTATGATTATATTGAACTGAATGAATATAATTAATTATCATCTTAATAGTAAAACTTCTTGTCTGACAAGTGTGCTTTTTTCCTTCAGATTGCTTGGGCTTTAAATAAAGGAATTAAGCCAGACTATAAGCAGTATTGGGATGTAGAATTAGGTGTTACCTACATACCATGGGGTAAAGTTAAACCTGAAGATTTGGAAAGCTTTTGTGAAGGAGGAATGCTGGACAATGATACACTTAGTCCAGGTAAGAAAATAAATTTATGTTTAAATAGAAGTTTTAAATTAAAATATTTATGCATAAAATATTTTAATCAATTAAAAAACACAGTTTCAGCTATTCAGGGGTAGAATAAGATGTTACCAACAAAAAGTAGCTTTTAAGGAAAAAAATGAAGTTTTGAGATAAAACCGCTTAGCATGGATATAAGGCTGGAAGTAGTTACTGTATTTTTCGGTGTATAAGACGCACCCCCCCCCCAAAAAAAGCGGGTGGAAATGCCTTTGCATCTTATACATCGAATGTTGCCAAAACCCTGCCCACCCACCCTTCAGCCTCTGCCTCCCAGCAATTTGCCTCCTTGGGGCAAACAGCCTGGTCACCTTCAGCACAGCCTGATTAGCATAAACAGCGGATCGTCAGTTGGATTGGCCTCCCGACAATCAGCTGTTTCAGGGTGCAGAGATTGTCATTGCCTCTGGGTGCCCCATTTTCGGCCTCATCCCATTTTCAGCCTCTACATGCCTTGTTTTTGGCCTTTGTGTACCCTGTTTTTGGCATGTTCTGGGCAGCGGGGATCGGAACGGGCTGAAAATGTGTGCGGAGGCCTAAAATGGGCTGCGCGGAGAAAAAAGATGAAATGCAGAGACCAAAAATGGGGTGCGTGGAGGCAGCAATAGACAATGTCAATCCCTGCAGCTTGAAATAGCTGATCGTCGGGAGGCGATCCAACCGACAACCAGCTGCTTGTGCTAATCAGGCTGTGCTGAAGCTGACTAGGCTGTTTGCTGCAAGGAGGTAAATTGCTGGGAGACAGAGGCAGATTTTTTCCCTTGTGTTTCTCCTCAAAAGCTAGGTGTGTCTTATACTTGAGAGCGTCTTATACTCCAAAAAATACAGTACGTGATTGTAAATGTCTGAAACCCTTCAAGAGAAGAAAATACAGTTCACTATTGTACACAGTCTTAAGCTTACACTTTAAGGATTTGGATATATTAGAATAGGTTCAGAAAAAGCACAATAAAGGTAATTGGGAATTAGAAGTTAAGTCTTATGAAAAGACTTGGAAGGAGGGATAATGTAGTCCTTTTCAATTCTTCAGAGAAGAAGTCATGTTATGATGCCAGTAACTGATGGATCCAAACTACAAGAAGGAAGTGTCTGACTGAATGTTAGGAAAAAAATATTTCTTTTGGAAAGAGCAGAGTGGAAGTTGAATGGATTACTAAGGGGAGGGGAGAGTTTTTTTTCATTAAGTGTATTCAGACAGAGAGTTAACCATGTGCCAGGGATGCTGGAGTCCTATAAACAAAGAATTAGACTTGACAGTTTAAATAACCATTTCAACTGTATGATTCTATGAGATTGGAATACGTAGCAAAACTGCTTCTCTTGGTTATAGTCGTCTAAGCTGATGAAAATAAATACAAAACATAACAGTATTACAATATGAAAGAGGCTCAGTCATAATGAGTTTTGAAAACACATTTTCAGTTAAAATGCAATGAAGTTGAAATACCATTTGTAAAACTTTAATATATTGATTTATATTGAAACATCAAATGTACAAACTGCCCATCTCACAGAATGACTCTGGACCCAATTATAAAGTTAAAACATTAATTACTATGGAAGTTATACTGTCAAATGGTAACATCATTCTGTAAAGAATGCAAAAGGCTTGGTTGCAAATGTGGCCCCTTAATGCCTTTTTTTTTTAAAACCAAAGAGAGTTGGTTTGCTCCCAGGAGAGCTTTTTACTTACCTTGAAAGCAACATTAGTTGTCCATTAGGCCATATAAAGGAGTTGAAAGCAGGAATATTTTAAAAGAATTTCCTTTGAAGATCTCAAATAGCTGGAACAGGTTCTTCAGAACGTCAGGACAGAAAGTGTAAAATTACCATCTTAAATTTGCCTGCTAAAATAGCAGCCAACAAAGTTGCCATTGAAAGGTAGTTCCAATATTGTACCCAATTGGCTACATTTTTCACAAACAGAAATTTATCCGTATGTAGCCAAATCATGCACAATCTTTGATGTATCCAAGGCATGGATTTGGCCCTTTTAGAAACAGTTATATCGGGTATACCGCAAACATAGTTTTGTAAACAAGTTCAGTATAATTGAATATTTCAATTTATAGTTGATGACCAAGAAGCAATCCCATATTGCACAGCAGTCTCAAATTTCAGGTTATATATCTTACTTTTCAAGTGCTATATTATGAATTATGCAAGTTTGGCATATCCTAGATACGATACAACAATTCTCATTAAATTTTATACCTGTTTTAGGGCTGTGTCTATTGTGAATGCTGAATACTGAGGACAATACAAATTCAGACAATAATAAGCAGGATCTAAATAGAATGAATAAAGCTAAACTTTACAATATATATAGAAAAATAGATAACATTCATTTAAGAGAGCCATATGATTATAAACTAAATTGAATATATTATGAACATTTTATATGTGGGTCTGTGTATGTTAAATTCTTCAGTGTTTACATAAAATTTTAGTTCATAGTGGTAAATAAATAAATGTAATTTTTTTGCCAAATTGACATGTTAATGTAGCTTTGAAAAACTGCTGACATAATATATGTGTGTGTGTGTGTGTGTATATATACACACACACACACACACACACACACACACACACACACACACACACACACATTTGCATTAGTGGGAAACAAATAGGAAGGAAAATTAAAGTGCCTGAATAAAATAGTACAGTACGCCTTATTGAAGTGCTCTGATGAAGTTCTTATGGCTGTCTAGAGTTTGGATTCAATTTGGAAGACATTTGAATGATCCAGGAATGTGAATACTGCACCTGCCTGCAACTCATTAAAATAGCTGCGTGTGGTTCCAGGAATTTATAGTTGCAGCATAAGATTCACCATAGTATATTCAATCCTAGAAACCATTAGTCGCTTAAAGGAGTTTCTAATTACTGCTGTGTTTATATTTCATGCAGCACCACTTTGAAGAATATCTGCAAAATTCAGAGCTCTAGTTCATATATTTTTTAAAAATGAAGCTACCTTGACAGTATATACACACATATTTGATAAAGTATGTTGAGTTGCTGTTTCATCCTTCATCTGTTGCACAGAAAAACTTGAATATTGTGAAATGGTCTTAAATAGATTTAGGGATGTAGAAGAAATACTTCTTTTTCTACTAATGGAAGTGAAATCTGTATTTGTTTCTTCTGTGTGTAGTTCTGGATATTATTAATCTAGTTTTATAAATAATCATTTTCATGAAAAAAAAACTGGAAAGTTTTCTATGCTGGATTAGTATAAAAGTATTTCTTGTCTCGGCCATAATTCTGAATATATAATGATTAGAAAGCAGTATAAAGGGACTGAGTTGAAGATGCAGTATTTCAAAGAAAGCTTCATTTTTTTTCTAACGAAGAAGTTTGCCTTAATCCACTTGTATAAAGAAAAATAAATTAAAACAGGTATGAATTCTGTATACAATATATTTAGGAAACCTTATTGCACAAGGAATTAAACATATTTAAAACAATTTAAAGATAAGTTTAAATGCATGAATAAATTGACACCAAATATTTTTACATTCTTTTTAATATTCTTTTATAGAATGGAAAGGAATTCCAAAAAAACCAGAAAACCAACTAGCCCAGAATGGAGGGGCTGGAAGTGATACTGCACATAATGAACAAACATCACCTATAACTAAAGCTTTGCCTGTCCAAATGCCTGTACCTATACCTACACCAATAACAGTACCACCCCCACAGGCAAGTTCAATATATTTCTTCCCCCCCTCTCTCCTCCCTCCCCTGTCCCTCCTCCTCCCTCCCTCCTCCCTCTTCTTCATACTTCAATTATACCTGTATAACTTCATATAAATTGTATTATTCCTAAATAAGCAATTCAATACTTTGTTTTGACATGTATGTAATATGGGTTTGATTGTTGAAAATTGTTCTTGAAATGTTTCCAATGCTAAGATTTTCAGCTTAGAAGACATACAAACATCCTAGAATAATCAACTCATGATAACTTCATTCTGTACAAAATCAACACGAGAGTTAAATTAATAGAAAACAGAAGAGATGTTTGAGGCCCTTCTAACAGATTCATTAAATTGGCTTTAATTGTGAATGAGAACTTGAAAAATGATATTGTGTCCTTCAACTGAAATTACTTTTATTACACAGCATTTTTAAAAAGAGATATATAAATTGAGGATTTTTCCCATTAAATTGTGGAAAAGATAATAAGTAATCTTTCTGTTGAATGAAAAGAATATACAGTATTAACTTACAAAGTATAATTTCTGAGGATCTTTCATGAAGAAATTGTGGTCAAACTGAAAGTAGATTTCATCACAATTAAAACCTTAGAATAATGACCTCTACAGCATTGCTAAAAATGATAATAGCTGAAATAAATCATACTGCAAGATTTTTTTAAAGTAAACTAGTCTTTAGGGACAGTAGCGACAGATAATTTGTACATTATGTAATTAATCATAAATGGTTAAGAACTAAAATTAACAAAAGAATTTTAAAAATTGATATGCGTGTAGGTGAGTGCATATCAGATGCTAAATTCATAGCAGAAGAAAGTGATATCAAATCACGAGTCAGAAAAAATTACAACTATCATATTTTTCTATCAGGACTATATATAACAAGCATAGGCATTGAAATTAAATTACTGGTTCTTTGACAAGAAGCCAGTAGTTTTTATGTTTTATGGAAAACAAACATGATGACCTAGAGCAGGGGTGTCAAACTTGATTTCATTGTGGGCTGCATCAGGGTTGTGTTCGACCTTGACGGGCCGGGGGTGCAGTGTGGTGTGGCAAGGGGTGGGCGTGGCCATGGTGGGCGTTTGACACAGGCTCAAGATGCATTTTTTCCCCTTTGCATTCAAAACAGCTATTCCAGACAAAGGAGGGTTTACTTTCTGGCACAAATAGTCTCAATTCATAATGAGATTAAAGACATGTAGAGTCCCCAGCTGCTATGGGGCTTGACTCTTTTGTATAGGAGCAGAGCATAAATGGACAATTTCTCCAGATGTCTCTAAAAACTGTCTGCCCAACAATCTATCAATCTTTGTTACTACCTCTGACGCAGCCCTAGAGGAGGACTTAATATTAGTAATAATTTAAAAAATTGATATACCACCAAATTCTTAATGACTGGA
Source organism: Notechis scutatus (assembly GCF_049901735.1). NCBI lineage: Eukaryota > Metazoa > Chordata > Lepidosauria > Squamata > Elapidae > Notechis > Notechis scutatus. The sequence goes on along the minus strand of NC_142013.1, from coordinate 51,095,258 downwards.
TGGCTCTCAATAATCAAAAAAATTACAATTAAATCAATCACAGGTAAAAGATTAAGATAAAAGATGACAAACTCAGTGATGCAAGGGGGCTCTCATCAAAAACGCGGGTGAAGAGCCAGATGTTTTTGTCTCTTCTGAACAGCAGCCATCCAGATCTTGGAGGGTACCTAGTTCTAATTGGCAAATGCTGCTTAAAGAGAAGGTGAAGAAGCCTCCTGCAGCACTCTGCCAGCCAAAATGGAGCGCAGGGTGTGCATGTCATTTTGGCTGGCAGAGGCACCGCGGACCTATCCTTTGTTATTTCCAAGCACCACAGGCCTTAAGTTTGACACTCCTGACCTAGAAGGTGTTTTTTTAAAAAAATTGTAATCACAGGTTAAATTAAAAGAGTGTTATCCTAGCATATTATCTCTAATGACCACTTCCACTTTGAATTTTTTTATTAAGATGTTATATGGTACAGATTGTCCTTGACATATAACCACAATTGAGCCCAAAATTCCTGTGGCTATGTAAGAGTTAAAAGAATTACAAACTTTTTTGTCATAGTTGTTAAGCGAATTGCTGCAGTTGTTAAATGAATCATATGGTCATCAGACACATTTGCTTCCCCCTTTGACTTGCTTGTCAGAAGTTGTCTGAGAAGGTTGCAAATAGTGATCAAATGACCCTGAGACAGTGCAGCTGTCATAAATACATGCCAGTTGCCAAGTGTCTGAATTTTGATCACGTGACCATGGGAATGCTACAGTGTTCGTAAGTGTGAAAACTGGTAATAAATCTCTTTTTTTTCAATGTCATAACTTTGAGCAGCTATTAGACGAACAATTGTAAGTCAAGGGCTGCCTGTAAATGAGTGTATGCAACATGCCGTTTAACATCAAGTGAAACATTGCTCCAAATTTAAAATAAGCAAATAGAAAATAATTATCACTATTTAAATAATTATTAGCATACAATTATAAAAATATTAAAATCTAATAGTTTTAATCTATCTTAGAATTTGTCTACTTGTATAGCAAAATTGAATGAATAAAATACACATTTACTTTTAAACATTTAATTGTTTTATAGAGATGATTCAGCAGCTTTTAAAATATTTTACTACTTGTAATTAATATTTTTTCTCTATCCAATTATACTTAAATTTTGAATGTGAAGAATTATAATCAGGGATGTATTGGTATTGGTATTGGTTCCATTAAAGTATATGTTATTTCAGTTTAATTTACGTATGACAATATTATGCGTGGTGATGGTACATCATTTTATTAATGCTATTAATTGAATTGATGGAAAAAAGAGATTAGCTATCACAGACAACTAGTGATTACACACCCGATTTGATGTTCTTGTCGGAGCAGTGTCTATATGACCTAGAATTGGTGAACCTGTGATTGGTCCCCTTGTCATGGTCGGATTACAGTCTGGTGGCAGTGAGTTTCTCAAAAGCTGCGCCCCCTCGCGGGGGGGCAGGACTTATTGGATTGGTCCACCCCCATCGACTAATGGACCCAGATGGGTTCCAGAAGGAGCTGGGGGTTATAACTGCAGATCTACTGTGCAGTCCAGCTGAGCTGTTGGTCACTGTTTGGAATAGGAAGGTGACTGAGGCTCTGGATAGGATTGCACCCTTGTGACCTCTCCTCAACTGTAGACCTCTTTGTGCCCCGTGGTATACAGAGGAAATGAGAGGGATAAAACTCATGAGATATCTAGAGCACCGCTGGCGGAAGACAGGAGATGAACTCGATTGAACACGGGTAAGAGCTGCTACTAAGGCCTACCTTGTGATTCGTGCGGCAAAGTGTAAATACTTCTCTACACTAATTGCGTCTGCAGATAACCGCCTAGTGACCCTCTTTAAGGTGAGCCGTCTCCTCCTGGGAAAGGAGGAGATTGGGGTCCACCTGAAGGGACATGCCGAGGAATTTGCAGATTTTCTGGAAGACAAAATTGCTCGACTTCGTTCCCAGTTAGATGCCAGCGTGGTTGCTGGTCTGGTGGAAGCTCCAGAGGCAGCTTTTTGCCCTGTTATCTAGGAACGGTTTGACCCTGTTGCTTCTGAGGAAGTGGACAGGATCCTAGGGAGTATGTGCGCAAGCACCTGTGTTTTAGACCCATGTCCCTCCTGGCTTGTGAAAGCATCTCAGGTGACAAGCGGGTGGACTCTGGCAGTGATTAATGCTTCCCTATAGGAGGAGACAGTGCCCCAGCACTTTAAGGAGGCTGTGGTCCGCCCTCTTCTTAAGAAGACATCGCTGGACTCCACCCGGTTGGATAATTTCTGACCTGTCTCCAATCTTCCCTTTTTGGGGAAGGTTGTTGAGAAGGTGGTCGCGCAGCAGCTCCACAGGTTTCTGGATGAAACGGATTATCTCGACCCCTACCAGTCAGGATTCAGGTCTAGATTTTGGACAGAAACTGCATTGGTTGCACTTTTGGATGATCTCTGGTGGGAGCGGGATGGGAGTAGAGCATCCATCCTTGCTCTACTTGATCTCTTGGTGGCTTTTGATACCATTGATCATGGGATTCTCCTGGGATGGCTTCGGGGGATGGGAGTGGAAGGCCTTGTGCTGTCCTGGTTCACTTCCTTCCTCTGCAGCCGCTGTCAGTCAGTGTTGATAGGAGGGGAGAGTTTGAGCCCTTGGCTACTGCTTTACGGGGTTCCGCAGGGCTCAGTACTCTCTCTACTCCTGTTCAACATTTATATGAAACTGCTGGGTGAAATCATCCATCACCATGGACTGAGGTATCACCAATATGCTGATGATACTCAGCTGTATGTCTTGGCCCGTGGTGAATTAAGTGTGCTGTGTCCTCCCTCCCAGCCTGGAGGCTGTTAGAGGCTGGATGGGGAGCAACGGGTTGAAACTAAACCCTTGCAAGACTGACTGGCTCTTGAGTTTGGGGTTCGTTGGCTCAGGGACAATTGCCACTTTTGGTCTTGGATGGGGTGGCACTACCCCAAACAGACCCTGTGCATAATCTAGGGGTTTTCCTGGACTCAAGACTCCTGCTGCCAGGAGGGCCTTTGCGCAATTGCGGGTTGTGCACCAGTTACGCCCTTTCCTGGACCAACGTAGTCACTCATGCCCTAGTCACTTCCCAACTTGATTATTGCAACGCGCTCTACGTGAGGCTGCCCTTGAAGACCATCCAGAAGCTCCAGTTGGAGCAAAATGCAGCGACCTGCATGGTTTTGTGCAGACCCCGATGTGCACATGTTTCACGTCCTGCAGGAGCTGCATTGGCTGCCAATTTGCTTCCGGGTGCAATTCAAGGTGCTGGTTGTCACGCTTAAAGCCCTTCATGGCTTGGGACCAAGTTATCTGAAGGAACATCTCTTGCCAGTCACTTCTACCTGACCCAACAAGTGGGGAGGCAAGGAATGCTGTGGGTCCCATCCCTGAGGGAGATACACCTGGTGGGACACAGAAGAAACCTTCTCCATGGTGGCTCCCTCAGTCTGGAACATTCCCCCAGAGATTAGAATGGCCCCCTCTCTAATACTCTTCCGGAAGGCACTCAAGACCTGGTTCTGCCAGCAGACCTGGGGAACCCAGAGCGGGATGGAACCCATCAAATGGCTCATGTGATCTGCTGTAGTTGGGGTGGGAGTTGGGGGTGATTTTTTTATTTTTTTTCCAGATTTTGTTCTATTGTACTATATTAATTTATTTGATTCTTTTTGCTAGTTTTTATTGTTTGTTTTTTTTAAAAAATTTAAATATGGTTTTACATTCTGTAAGCCATCTTGAGATTAGGCGGCAATATAAATTTAATAAAAAAAATAAATAAATTATATAACTCGGCAAATAAACAAAAATATTAACAATTAAAGATCTTTCCCATTGTGATATTCTTCAGCAATTCTGGACTTTAAACATTATGCTAGTCATGCTGATTATGCATAATAAACACATTGATTATATTTTCAAATTTTGTAACAGTAGAGGTATATAATCCAACATGATTAATACCAATATGGGAAAAGTTTAATACAGAAGAAAAGTGGAAAGCAGTTCAAAGAAATCTTATAGAATTTTACTGGGAAAGAGAACTATAACCTAAACATTTTTAGTAGCTTTTGTGGTAGATTCTGTAGGTGCACTAATTGCACTGCTCCATCTAAAAAAATACCCTAAAGCAACATTTCGAACAGTACTTACAAATGTGACATTGTATGGGCTAATAGGTAATTTAAATGTACACCATTAATTAAAGAAATAGAATAGAATTCTTTATTGGCCAAGTGTAATTGGACACACAAGGAATTTGTCTTGGTGCAAATGCTCTCAGTGTACATAAAAGAAAAGATACATTTGTCAAAGTGTCAAGAATCATAAGGTACAACACTTAATAATAGTCATAGGGTACAATAAGCAATCAAATCATGCTAGGAAACAGTCAATAAAAATCGTTAGGATACAAGCAACAAGGTTACAGTCAATTTGGCAAAAAAATTTACATTTATACATTATCACTATGAACTAAAATTATATGTAAATATTGAAGAATTTAACATACACAGACCCACATATAAAATGTCAATAGTATATTCAATTTAGTGAGGATTAATAGTAATAGTAATGGAGACTTAATAAATAGTTTGACAGTGTTGAAGGAATTATTTGTTTAGTAAAGTGATGGCGTTCGGGAAAAAACCTGTATATCGTAATAGATATTATGCCAAAGGAAGAAGCATTGATAAATAAGGAACCTCTGAATATTTGTTTTTGCCACTACTAATTCTATATGTACTGTGTCTTGATTTAAAAAATGGCATTTATTTGTGATTCAGAATTTAAATTTCTAACTATTAAGGTTGAGTTAAACTTCTAATAAAAATGAATTTTACCGATTTTCTGTTTCTGACATCATTGTAAAGTTACCTGTAAGAATAAGAACTATGCCATAAAATGAAAATAATTTTATCCAATTGCAGGTGCCACCACATCAACCAGGTCCTCCAATGGTTGGTACCCTTCAGCCGCCTACATTTACTCCTCCATTAGGAATTCCACCTCCTGGATTTGGTCCTGGAGTGCCTCCACCACCACCACCACCATTTATGCGACCAGGCTTCAATCCAATGCATTTACCACCAGGTATATTAATTGTTCCTATAAAGTTTGTAGGCATATGAATTATGTGTTGGGTACTCTAGAAAGTATGGCTTTCTGTTTATAGATCAATTGAATGGATGGCTGTTCTAAAAGTGATACTTCATTATTTCTTTCCTCATAGGTTTTCTTCCTCCTGGACCACCACCTCCCATTAATCCATCGGTTTCAGTTCCTCCAGTTTCTGTCCCTCCTTCTGGAGGAGTAAATATCCCAAATTGTAAGTGAGATTTGTTTGGTGTTAAAGATAATTCAAATAGAAGTTTATGCTATTTAAAATGTTATTAATGTCATTTTTAGCTACTGTGGCCACTATAAATGAAGACACTACAAAAGACTCTTCTATAGGGAACCCAATTCCAACAGTAGTTTCTGGAGGTAGAGGAAATGGTGAAAATGCAGAAGGCTCCAAAGGATATCCAAATGCTCCACCACCTGTAACTTCTGCTAGTATATCAGCTTCTGTATCCCAACCAGTCCCACTTCTTGGTAAGTTCAGCCTTCAGGTGTTGGCAGTGCCACATTTCTGTATTCATTCCAGACGGATAACCCCTACCAAGCAAAATGTAATCCGGGCTGTATAGTTCGTTGCTGGAATGTTAGGCATTTAATTTTTGAATTCTGATTATGAATAACAAAGAACAATATTCATCCTGAAAAGCTTGAATGGATAAATTTAGTAAATTTTACTGAAGTTCATTTAGTAAAATGAACACTTCAAATATTTTGACTTCAACTAAATAGCAGATTTGGAATTTGAATGTTAATTCACCAGAGTTTTCCCCTCTGAACTTCATCAATACATTTTCAAATAGAAAAGATGAAAACAGAAAAACTATTTCTCAAATACACACACTTCCATACCCCAAAGCTGTCTTTCTAATCCGTTACCTGAAGAATTTTAATAATCTATTTGTGATAGATTAAATATAAATAGACAAACAGCCCGTCTCTTTGTCTCTGTCTTTTGGGAACTTAGTTGATATTTTAGAAAATATGTTAAGTTTTCCCCCCCTCAATTTAAATCTCATTATGAGAAGAAGATGTGGAAATTAGTTTTGTGATTCTCTGGTTGCATTATTACCAAACAACAGATGTCTTATATTTTTACTCTTTTACTTCTGCTATTCTAATGTTCTGCCATTTTTTGTCTAGGTTTCATACCCTTTCATAATCCAAAGGAAAGAATAATACATTAGAAATAATTCCTTTTGATCAAATATACTTAAGTATTATGAGGCCTTTATTTATAACACAATACCTATCAGTTGTGTCAAGATTTGTTTTCAGACCACCGATTTATTACTTTCACACTTGTTTCGGGAAACCCATGCTGGAATTATTTCCATTTTTTTTAACAATTGGCATTTCACAATACACAGTTATTAAAGTTCAGATTGTCCATTAATTCAAAACAAAATATGTTCTTAATAAGTTTATAGCAGGTCTGCACAACAAAACCTCTGGGCTGCCGCCAGCTCTGGTGCTGCTACCACTTTGTTGGGCACAGAACAGCTGATCAGCACATCAGATATTCCTTTGTCTTTTGCTTCCACTGGATTGCATCCAATGTTTTCATTCCATTGTTAGAAGAACATTCAAATGGCTAATACCAGAACCTTTGCATCCAGCCATGTTCATTCATTCATTCATTCATTCATTCATTTACTATGTCATACCTGTGGTTTACAAAGCCATGGTCCAATACAGTTGCTAGTCCTTTTTCTTAATCCTATCTTTTCCCGCTTCATATCATGTATCAGTTTGACACCAAGGTTGTGCTTCCCGAAACTAGATTTCTTTTATATAAAACTATAAAATTACCTTTAAGGTCAAGTAATCTAAAGTAAGGAATATAAATCACAATAGTATAATAAAAACATTCACTCTATATGTGTGTATTAAGTTAGTATACATAAATTAATAAGATACAAAATCATGAATTATGGAGAATGCTTTCTGATCCTGGCTTATCCTTTTTGATCTGGGCTTTTTATTCTTATTTATTTATCAGTATTAGCTTAGAGTACCCCAAAGAGCCTATGTAATGGGAAGAAGTAGCTAAGGGAGAAATCCATAGTAAAAGAATTTGACAAGTTTATAAATTATGAATTATACCATTGCGGACAAGGTTTTAAGTATTTAGGCATTTGATTACATTTGTTAACAATTATGAGCAGAAAATCGATATAGGTAGTCCTCAATGTATGAACATAACTGGGACCAAAATTTCTATTTTTAGATAAGGTAGTTAAGTGAGTCGCATCCAATTTGTGGACATTTTTTGTCAATATTGTTAAGTAAATAATTGCAGTTGTTAAGTGAATCAAATGGTCATTAAGTTAATCTTGCTTCCCCCATTGACTTTGCTTATCATATCTCTGGCGGGGAAGGTTGTAGATGCAGCTATTGTAAATAGATTCCGGTTGCCAAGCATCCAAATTTTGATCACATGATTGTGGGGATGCTGCTATGGTCGTAAGTGCAAGGACTTGTAACTTTTTCAGTGCGGTTGTAACTTTGAATGGTTGCTAAACAAATGGTTGCAAGTTGAGGATTACCTATATTGATTGGGTTTATAAAAACTCGAAGGAAAAGAAAAGCTATTATCAGATTAATCTTTGGTACTGGCTTATTTTGTTACTTCCATAGTTATAAGGAAGTGAGGATATTTAATGTGCAGTTGAAGATAAAGTTTAATTTCATATCAAAAGGCTTGTGTTAGAAAGTATAAAAACTTTTGCAGATGTACGGCTTAAATGTTGTTTTTTTCTGGCAACTACAGCTTTAAGCCAATCAATTATATTTAAAATTTTGAAACTGTCAGTTTGGGATCATGAATGGCACCAGGTTTTCTTGATCTACCTATGATCTGGAGTATAACATGCCAAATTTAGTGAAATAGTGGATTCAGGGTCTTTGAACTATATGAAGACAAGAAGCTAGGAGATAAGGTGCTAATGTAAAGGCTTGTCAATTATCTTTAATGTATTACCTAATCTCAATTTCAGTCCAGTGCTTATTGTGTTAAGGCACTGTGTAAATTCTGCAGTGGATTTAAAAGAAGGGAGAATGGAAGCTGATTTCAGCACCCCCAAACATTTCTTTTCAAAGCAGTACATGTATTTTGGTACCTTAATATAGCAAACATATTTGCAGCCCTTCAGTGGCTCACCAGACTTAGGATCTTTTCAGTGTGGGAGGTAGGGGCAGAGAAAGGAAACCTCTAAATCTCCCGCTTGATTCAGAATGAATTTGATTGTAGTTTAAAATTGCCTCCATAAAGAACAATTTATTTATTAATGTTGAATGGATGTTATTTTCCTTATCCAGTTTTTATGAAATGTTTATAGCATATTTTCAGAAGTGCAAGTCTGATTTCCTTCAATTTGAAGATACATGAAGTTTATTTTTTCAGAAGATAATTTGTCATTTTGCAAATTAGAATTTTCCAATTTAACTTTAATCAATGACATTTTTTTAAGCACTGAATCATTTAGTTTGGATTACTTATTTTTTGGATGGAGTTAAATCTGAAACAGTGAAACTTATTTCCAGTTGAAACTAGTCTATATATTGCAGGCATGTTTCTAAATTTAATAATTTACTTCGAAATTCTAGTTCTAAGAAGCAGATAATTTCCTGGATCAGCAAAATATTGTTGGCAGATGGACGTAATGTACATACACTTTACTTAATCTACATGCCTATTGAATTAGCATGCATTTCAAAATCCACGCACACATACTCATAAGTTTCTTTTTTCCTAACAACAGCTGCATTACATTCATAATCTCTAAAACAGCAGTGCATACTCTAGTCTTTTACAGAAGATTACTTGCAGGTTTCTTAAACAGTTCAGGGTCTAACAAATAAAAAAATATAGAAATGATATGGAGAAGCAGTGTCAAAACAACGTGAAATTGCTGAAAAGAGTTCCTTAAAAAAATCTAAAGATAAGTTGTGATGGTTCTCCAGAAAAATAACAAGTCATAGTTAGATGCTATAGAAAAGTCTATGAAATCATGTTTTAAAGGCATTGTAGGTGTGTTGTTTAGTATGAAATTAGTATTGAATAGTTTGGGGGGGAAATCAGTGTAGAAAACCGCATGGAAGAACTCGTCACAAATTATCTGGAAGGAAGAGGGCAAACGTGAAGGTAATATTCAATATTGTTTTGAAACATCAGTGCAAACAAGCCAGTGGGTGTGTAATAGTTCCAAGTGTTGGACTAAACTGGGGAGAGCCAAATTTAAGTTTACCCACAACCATATTAACTCACTGGAAGACTTTGGTCCAATCACACTCCTCAGCCCAAAATACCTCATGTGGCTTTGGAAAAATTAAAGCTGTGTATGCTATCCTGCCCTCCTGAAGGAAGGCGGTATATAACTGTAGCATAAATCAATAAATCTGTAATATGAACATGTTACCTAGAAGGTATACAACTTACTGGATGTGTCAGAAAAAGGAACCTAAAAACTACTGTAGCTTAACAGGTATAATTTCAAAAAAGTTGTGTGGAATGTTCAATGAAGATATTCATATGACAGACTGAGAACATTGCATCACTTGTACTCTCATGTCATGAAAGTAGTAATGCAGTACTGCATATCTTTGTTTAAAAAAAATGTGCTTATTCCAGTGTAAGTAGATATAAGATGTAGTCCAGTGTCCTGACACGTTTTTAAAAATGAAATAAAGTTGTATGGATGCATCTTCTCTAGAAATATTGATGGCTATGTAGAATTGCCACTAGCATAGTTGTAATTTTGTGTCTAACATGCTACATTTTTCATAAAATGAATTTTTCTGCCTGAATAAATCATGCAAATTAATGAAATTGATCATGTTCTATTTTGATCTTGTTAGTGAAGAAAAAAGCTAATATAAGTATTAGGAAACTTTTTTGTTGAAATGCAAACTAAATTTCTCTATTCCAAGTGGAGAGTAATGTCATTTACATGAACACACTGTTTAACATTTAAATCTGCAAAGCTAGCAAAACCATTCTGGTTTATAAAACTCCTCTTAAGAAATGTGAGAAAGTTTTCTAGAGGAATTAACCTGGTTGAACCAGTTTGTAATGTCTGGTAGAATAGTTTGGTATTAATAGCTTTGTAATATTTGATAGAATGTTTGGGTTCATGGATGCTGAATAATCCCATTATAATGAAGCACTCCATAAACTGATTCAAGATTCAATATCAAGTGATGGGATATACAGTTTTTGTAGCTGAATATCTTCACATCTGGTGACTACGTTCTGATTCTGCAAATGTTACTTTTTGTTGCTATCATTTTAATAATTTGGAATAAGTATATTTCAGGAAATATTATTTCATCCCTCTCTCAGTTACTTAGACTCATATACAGAACATATCTCTCTTTGTCCCATAATTGAGTCTAAAGGTTGGTTCTGCTTCAGTTTTTAATGGTTTACTCATGGATACAAAGGATTCCCCATTATATTTTAGCAAAACTCTATTCAGCATTCAGTACACATTCCTTTAAAAAAAATACATTGGTCTTTTATCTTTCTGTAAACAACATACAATATAAGCAATACCTGTTATTACTTTGGTAAGGGAAAAGTAATTTTGCTGTTATTTGAAACAAAATCACAATGGGCATATGTATATCGTTTGCATGTCTTGGAGATGATTAACAAGGCTGGGATAGAAAATGGATGTAAACCTAGTCAAAGCAAATTATTTTTATTTTACTTGCCATTTTAACACATTCATTAATTAACAAAGTAATATATAATTATTAACCATATGTTGTAAAAAGAGTAACATAATCTAATCATTGTATTGCCATTGAATAAACATCTTGACTGAAATGTGACTGATGATAATTAGAAACTGAATAAGTAATTTATTGCTTTGATAAATCTGATATGGGATTTAAATTTGCCATGTTTAATCCATTCTAGTAAATAATTCCAAAGCATTTGGTACATGAAAAATTAAGCAGCAGTGGGTTACTATCGTTTTATTTATAATTTTTTGAATTGGTATCCTTAACTCTACAGACTTAAGAGTTCAGAGAAGAACTTTGGTTCCTTGGAAAAATAACATTCTATTATCTATACCCATTTGCAATAATCAGAGTGAAAAGCGGGTTGAAATTGTTAAGCTATTAAAATGTTTATGAAGAACAATTGACTTGTTATAATTCAGAGTGTAACTTAAGAAGTGAGATGTTTGACATGTTTTGAAATCATGGAAGTGCTCCCTCACAGAATAATTGGATATTTCTATTATATGCCTTGTAGTTTTCAAAGGTTGAAATGCTAACTTCACATTTTAAAATTCAAGTTGTATCTCGTTGAACATGAACTTACATAAGCTGAATATCAACAGAAGAATGCTGTTATGAAACATTGTTAAAGCACAAAGAAGGAATAATTAAAATTCAGAAACGTTTCATCAATTCATTGTAATAGGGTTGAATAAATATCCACTCCATTTTTTCAATTTCATCGAGGGCTGCATCAGGGTTGTATTTGACCTTGGGGGTGGGGGTGGGCATGACTGAGGTGAATGTGGCCAGCTCGATATTTGTGTTGGGGGCGCCTGTGGTGGCCTGGGCAGGGATGGGAGGATCAATTTTTGGCTGTGATGGCCTCCTGCAGCCCTCTGCAAGCGAAAACTGAGCCCGGGGGAGCTGCACACGCCCCCCCCTCCAAGCTCTGTTTTTTCTGGCAGAGGGCTACAAGAGGCTGTCCAGGCCGAAAATGTCCCATTTTCACTGGCAGAGGCACCGTGGGGCGGTCCTTCGCTGTTTCCAGGATGGCCTCGCGGGCCAGATCTAAGCATCCTATGGGCTGGATTCGGACCACAGACCTTGAGTTTGACACACCTGATTTAAGGCATTTCTGGGTTGAAATAATTAGCTGGTGGCATCATCTTTGGGAGACATCCATTTTGTGTCCCTGTCAAGGAGCTGGATGGGAACTCATCCTGCCATGCAGCAGGACTCGGGTCACTAACCTCCAATCCAACATCCTAGCCACGTGAGCTACTGCTCTCCCTATAAAAAGGATCATTGTCCTAGTATATATTCAGTAAGTCATATTACTTTTGGTTGGGAACATAGCAAGTTTCTAGTTCATGAACTCATAAGAGTAAATTGATATTGAATTTTTTTAAGCACCAAAATTTGCTTTAAAAAATTAAAAAGTGAATTAGAACCTCAAAACCTAGTAGCATTAATAAACGAACAGCTAAGACAATTAAGAAATTTCATATGTATTCTGATACAGTCCAATAACCACTGGTGGTTTACATATAATGAAAAAACACATGCAAACAAATGCAGCAATTTTATGAAGATCCTGTGGAGAGTCTGCTGTTAATTTATGCTGACGTTAAATGCAGCTGCATAGTATTTATAATGTACCTAATTGTTTCTTTTGCACTTGCTCCACAGATACATTTCTTTCTCATATTCAACAAGACAGACAATGCATAATTTTAACTAGAGTTTTCCTAATTATCTTGACTTTTAGTATATAATCTCTAACAAAGTAATTTAGAGTTCTGTAGTTATATCGGCAGGTCATAGGACCAGATATCTCCTGGGAAGGGAAATTGCCAATTTTTCTTTGTATTTTTTGCTTTATTGTCAAATAGTTCTTATTGTTAGAAAATAGCTCAATTTCATTTGGATTCCATTTTCATGTAATTGAATTTCATTAGCTATGTGCCATTGAGCACTGTTAACCATTTCCTATTCCAAAAGCTTTGTTCTGGAAAACAGCTAGGTACAATGGCTGTATCGGGGCTGGTTAGTTTTCCTTTAGTGGTCACAATTTGGACTGGTAAGATTATTAAGCAAAGTGGTCACAGCTATGCTTGTGATTTTTACACAGGACTATGCATATTAACTTACTATAATGGTAAACATATGACAGAAAAATGAGGTGAAGGTCATAAATGCAGCCATTGCTCACCATTTTTCATAACTGCAAATGGTTGCTGTTTGAAGCAATTGCTAAATAAGCACTACCTATAGAGTTCAGAGAAGAACTTTAATAATGGACCTTTTAGATTCCCAGATGTCAGTCCTTTGATGGTCAGGAAGCAGACTTCACATGAACTACTGGAACTCTATTGTTGTGGGGTATAAATAGGATCTTGAAGACAGAGTCTCTCCATCTTCTGCCCAAGGGAATCATGACAGCAAGCTTGAGTTTGTTTCTCATTTTTTCCTTTCTTTTAGGGTTAAACAATGTGTACATAACTACCTTTGTAGTTTTTCTTCAAGGTAATATTCTTCTAGAACAAAATATTCTGGCTCTGGATTGGAATATTTTATATATACCTAGTCTTGATTTTCTGTTTAATGCAGAAAGGTTTGCATGTATAACCATCCTTAACTCTACGATTATATAGATAAGGAACCATTTAAGCTATCAAAGCCAACTCCCTGCTCAGTTCAGGAATCCAAATCATTCCCTATATATAGATAATTGATTCAGTTGTCAAAGTGTGAAAGGTGTTTGTGTATTTATGTGATGGCGTTATGGGAATTATAGGAAAACAGGCCTGTGTATTTTCAAATATGCAATTATATTCTTGATTCTTAAGACTAAATGTTCTCAGTTTTTCATCATGGGACTTAGAAGCTAAATCCCTGATGGTTTTCATCTATTTTTTACATTTGTCTCAGTTTCTTTAAAACCTTAAAGTTTTCTGCCTGAAACTGGATACTATGGGGACTACATCCTGGCCATTACAGAATAAAATAGAAGTGTTATATTATAAAATGTATTTATTGTCTGTAATTGTCTTTCTTTTCAACTACCTCATCACTGACTCAGAGGTGCAATATGTTACTAATCCACATTATTTTTCTGCTTGTCAGAACTCTTGCTTTACTGTCCTCTATTCAGCCCCAGTCTCTTAACTTCCATCAGCTTCTGAGCTGATAAGATACCACATGGGAAATATCATCAAAACAAGTTTCTAAAGAAGCGTCAAAACAGTGACAATGCTGGGGATGTCCATAATGCTGATATTCCATTGAATCCATATGCAGCTCAGATCCTGGAGGATGTATATATCTTTCTAGGAGCCCATTAAGTAGCATCTGAGTATGATGGTGAAGATAACTTAATACTTTTGGTCCTATTTTTTTCCACAGTAACCCATTGAATATCTTGGTGTCTTTTGTTCCCATAACAAAAAGCCACTCAAGCTAATTCCTGCTGCACGATGCATGACCCACCTGGAAGTTCCTTGGATTATAGCAGACAGCTGCTCCATAAAAAAAAATCTGCTTTTGATTGATATGGAAATTTGCCTTTTAAAAGAGTATTCCCTTTTCTTGCAGTATTTGTTTTCTGTTTGTTTTGTCAGGGCTGAACAAGATTCAAAACTTTCTGAGTCACAGTGTATCTTCTATATATATCTCAGTTCTGCCAGTTTCATCACATAGCATCCACCTTTGTTTCTTGTTACAGAACCTATTTTCTTTGAACTGTTAAAGCTTCATCCTTTTACATCAATTGAGAATGGCCTTTCTCTGCTTAGAGTTCACTGCTTTCACCTTTTCTTCATAGACCCCTGTAAATTTGCACTAGCTGCTAACACATGCCAATTCATGTTTGAGTTGGATCACAAAGATCTACAAGCTACAAACACTGCAGGTCATGACTACAGATTCTTCCTTTAGTTTGTTTTTTAAGGTTCTACTATAGAAGCTTTTCTTTATTGCTTCTTTCTCAGGTAAGCCAAGGATACACCCCATTTTGAATATTGCAGTCCCACATTTCATCTCCATTTACTGGAGGTTTTTAAGAAGAGACTGGACAGCCATTTGTCTGAAATGGTATAGGATCTCCTGCTTGAGCAAGGGGTTGGACTAGAAGACCTCCAAGGTCCCTCCAAACTCTGTTATTCTATTTTGCTATTTAAAAAAGCATTTGGGGAAATTACAACAGGCTCAAAGGAAGACATCAAGAATATTAGGCAACTAGAAATCAAATTCTTGAGCAAAATTTAAGGCGCTTTTGTATGTTTAGCCTGAGATAAACACACCTGGGGAATATAACTCTTCAAATACCTGAAAAGATGTCACTTGGAAGAAGAAGAAGACTTTTTTTAAAATTCCAGAATGTAAATAATACGTGTAAGTCATTGGAAGGGAGATTATAATTGAATAGTAGTGAAGAAAAAAAAATCGTGGGTGATAATCTAGAAATGAAGGCTAAATAGCCGAGTGTATAGAATTTGTTAATTTGGATTTCTGAACTCGGTAGATGATTGAACTTTATGGATCAACCCAATTTTACAAGTTTAGGAAACCTTACTAGCAAATGTATGTTGGTTCTCCCTATCTGCTAACAAAACTTTACATTTAGTTTCATTTCATCTCTTAAGTGTTAGTTTTTCTGTAGATCATCTACATAAGTATTACAATTTTCATTGCTGTGACCTTTAATTAGGAAAAACAGTGCATCACAAGGCAACAGTTTTTGAACCAAGTTACTTCAAATGGGGTAACGGATAAAATCTGGGACCAATGGCTCCTAAGGGAATAAAATTTGAGGAAGTTATGGCTGGTTAGCCATAATTTGTGATCTGTTTTCAATGTTCAGGGATCATTTCCCAGTCAGTCTCTCAATCCTTCATTCTTTCCCACACCCAGTAGCAACCATTTACCCGCCTGATAGAAAGGGGAGGGAGATTTCTGGTTCTCCCTGCCAGATTCCACCTAGGAAATTCAATGGGAAGCTGGAAGGAAGTTGGAAATCGTTTCCTACCTCCCTGTTTTTTTGCCTGCCCTCGGTCATTCTGTTTCTCTGGATAAGGAAATGTCTCTGAAACAATGACTCAGTGGGGCATGGGTTGTCTAGTAATCTTTTAATTTCTTTACTTTTCTTCCTCCTAATTATAGTTATGCCTTTAATTTTATTTGAAAGAAAAGTATGGAAAATATGTCAAGAAACAAAATCTAAACACAATCCTAATTCTAAATAATACAGTCTTTAAAAATACATCTTATGTTGCAATTTAATCCAAGCTGAATTTCTTGGACCTTGAGTCCGATCATTTCAATAGTTATTTAGTTATTTAAATTGTGGCTGTTACTTGATACATGAACCTGTTTAACACTAAACATCCATTTTGTTTCCTGGTGATTATTTTTGTGAAGTGAAATGTCTAAATTGCATCTGGGACCTAGAACCTGTTACAGCCACATGGATCATGTTTTGAATATAATAATAGAAATATGTCTTTCTATATATGTTGTGCCGAGGTTGGGCACAACCATGAGACAAAAGGCTGGAGGAAGATACTAAAAGTCATTTTTCTGCCCTCCAAGTTGATCAGATTCTTTGAGGCCCTGTTCTATCAGGGATAGCGCTTTTGGCTGAGCTAGGCTATTTTTCCAAACCCTAGAATGATGAAAAAAGGCAGCATATAAATCTCTTCTCCTCCCTCACCCTAAAACCCCCAGTTATGAATTATATAGTGGGCATTGCCTGTCAATATATAATGAAACTTGTTTTGCACTCTGGACAATTAATGGGAAGCGGTGAGGCATTGTAAAAATTGCCTTAACCCTGGTTCAGAAAACTAGACTCTTTTTCTCATGCATTTGAGGCTGCTTAGCAAATATAGATACAACTCTCAGTCCATCTCACTGGTGTATTGTAGGGAAAGGTGAATTCTGTTTCTTTTAAGCAAGAAAAAAGTCTTGGGTCTAAAGTGTTTCTAAAAACTAGACTCTGGAGTCTTGTGTTCAGGGCATAAGGTATTTATAAGGTTTTAGAATTATTGCTATGCTTATTGATATATGTGTATGGAAAGACATGCTGAAACAGATGTACTAGGTACACCATGTTAAATAAAAGTTATAATTATTATCAATCAAGTGTACATAGAATTGAGAAGCAGCCTTAACAATTAATACACTGGATTGCTGAAAATAATGCCCCATCAATTTAAAAATGCAAAAAACTTTCTTTGTGTTTTGACTCGTGTCAGCTTTACAAAGGAATGGGAATGTTGTGAAACATAATACGTAGGATGTTTGAAATGCAATTTCAGTTCATACTTGGACCTCATGTTCTGCTCTGGTTATAAGATTTGGTATAGAGTTGAAAATTAGAATCTTTAATTATTGAGTTCCTATTTAGATGTTTCTTACGGATGAAGATGGGTCTGAAATACCTGTATGGCATAACATATTACAGATTTGTTAAAGCTTTAAAGAAAAAAACTTTAAAAATTATTCTGGGTACTATAACATAAGCCCAATTTTATCAGCAAAGCATTTAACGCAAAATCTTAACCCCCCCCCCCCCAATTGTTACATATATGTATCTTAAAAGGACACATATGTATCTTAAAATTCTATCACTTTTAAGTTTCTGGAATGGATTTTGGATTGGTGCAAGGTAGTTCTTACCTGGAAGACAGAAATCTTGTAAATGCAAAATTTTTGAGGTAGTTTTGAGATGATCACAGAATTGTAATTTGTTGTATATTAGTTATTGAAGGTTAGAATAGGCCTATTAAAATAAAGGGGATTTAAATTGACCATGCTGATTAAATGGTAGTGATCCGCAGATGATCCATTTCATTTTCTGTCCATTAAAAAAAATGAAAATTTAATGTGCAACCTTTTCCAATAGCTTATTTTGCATAATTGGTATTGAGCTGAACTTTCAGAAAAAGTGTATTCTGTATTCTTCCATGGTGTTTCAGTTTTGGTCGACCATACTTTTTGAACAGAATTGAAGGCAGGTCTCTGTTCATTAAATTTTAAGTGTATTGATAAAAGTATTCACTATAGTAAAAGCCTATTTAAATGTTGCATGCTTCAATGTTTATAAACATATTTAATGTTACAAAAAATTGCAGCCTGAAAAAAGAACACATCTATAACCTTTTGGGAGATGGTATATGAACAAGAAGTATCTTGTAATTAATTTCATGTTTTTTGGCTTACTAGGTACTCAAGGAGTTACATCTAGTCCAGTGATTGGGCTTCAGACACCTTCTACTGGCCTTTTAGGTGCCCGACCTGGTTTGATACCACTTCAGAGACCTCCAGGAATGCCACCACCTCATCTGCAACGGTTTCCAATGATGCCACCTCGGCATATGCCTCCTCATATGATGCACAGAGGTCCGCCTCCAGGGCCAGGTGGTTTTGGGATGCCTCCACCTCATGGGATGAAGGGCCCTTTCCCACCCCCAGGCCACTTTGCAAGGCCCAGTGGAATGCCTGGAGGTGGTCCAGGAGGATCTGAGGATAATAGAGATGGAAGGCAGTTCAGGAATGACAGGCCACCATTTACTCCACACAGAGACCAGGAAAGGTTTGGAAGGAGGTCTTTTGGGAATCGGATAGAAAATGAACGTGAACGCTATGGCAACCGTAATGATGACAGAGAGCATGAACGCCTTGGTAATCGTGAAAGGAGAGAATGGGGAAGAAGAAGCCCTGAACGTGATAGACACAGAGACTTGGAGGAAAGAAATCGGCGTTTCAGTGGACACAGAGAGAGAGATTCTAGAGATAGGGAACCCCATAGAGAAAAAGATGAAAATCGAGGAAAGGAGAAATCCGAGTTAACAGACAGAGTAGATGGGGTCAAAAACTATGAATCTCAGAGTAGTAAAATAGAAAACACAGACTCCGTTTCAGAACTTAATAAAGAGTCTGAACCTATTGGTATGAAACCAACTGCAGAAGTAGCATCTGAGTCTACCTCATCTCTTGAAAAACCTGAAAAACCTACTGGCTCAGTTGCGGAGGCTCCTCGCTAGAGACTGGAATTTGTCAAAAATTACATTGGAGTGTAGAGCTTTAGAACTGTACAGTATGCTGTATATTTTGCTTTTGCTATATCACAATTCCCTCATAGTTTATGGGGACATGTAAGCAATTTGATTGCTTCCCTTCTATTTAAAATAGCTACACAATAACATGAAAAGAAATAAACCATTACCCATTTTCTGCTGTAACTTTTTTAAAGTTTTCACTTTAAAAAGTTTACAAATCAGACTTAGAAGTGCTTTCTATTTTTTTTTTAATTTAAGTGAAGGTAAAATGGTGAAAGCTCCTAAAAATAGGGATGTGTTTTTAATAAACTCTATTTTCATAACAATCCTTAGCGTGTGCTATTCTTCCTATGCTGCACTGAAGTGGTAAAGAATTGTTCAACATCTTAAAGTTTGAACTAATGCTGTACTGGAGTCTAAATTAGACTGTTTAAATCTGTTAAAACTGTTTGTATAATAGTTCACAGAAGCTAAATATGTGATAGTTACATTGATTTTAAATTTATGCATTTTAATTAACTAGATAAAAATTAATAGCTTTTAAATGTTTTAAGAAATCTGGTGTTTGCAGTAAAGTCACTTTTTTTCCTGGCCATCCAATTAATACCGTGGTAAATGTTGCCCTATAAATAAGTTCCTGGACTTATGCCAACTCCTGTGGGGAAAAAAATTGTGATTTAATCCATTAGTATGTTTGGACTTGTTCACGTCCTCCAAATTACCACTGTATTTTAATGTGTCTTGGAATAGAGTATATGAAAGCAAATTACTAAGTTTTTAAAAGGACTTTTGCGTACTTTTGCCAGTAACCAAGCTATTTAAGCTGGCTGTATCATCATAACTTTGTAGTAAGTGAAAAAAACAAATATTAACTCCATTAGCAAATGCCAGCAAGCCTTAAGAGTAATATACATTTTATTCCTTGGTTTATTCTATACACAGTGATACTCTTATCCGAAATTGCAGGAAACAGCAAGTACTGATGCCATGTTTTTTTTTTTCTGTTTTGATTTGGTGTGTCTTTCAGATAGCTTGTTATGCTCACCTAAGGGGAAGTATAGATTCTTCTCCCTCCCTCCACTTAATTTTTGGAAGATGAATTGAGGCAGAATTCTTCTTTGCAATAGAATAAAAAATGACTTTATATATTCTTGTGAAATTAATTTGTAATTTGTGTTGAACTGTTTCCATACCATTCTAAAATTCATTTAGTAACAATCCCTAATTCAGTGAAGATCATCGTGTATATATAAATAGAAATGATCAATACTTGCTTGAAAAAAAAGTTCAGTGTGTTAAGATATAAAAATTCCATGCAGCACTCTCACAAAGCTCTCAACTTGTTTGGCCTGCATTTTGTTCTATATCTTAAAACTCTTAATGGGTTAGTCATTGCTAGTTACCAGATGGTGAAACAGACTTGTGTGTACAAAACATATATATAGCCAAGTACAGTGTAGACAGCTTTTAAGACAAGGCCATTACTTTGCTCCAACACAGGTAACCACTGCTAACAATTCTGATTTCTCTGCCTTTAACATTAAAAAAAAATTAGGACCGGATTCACTAATCTGTTTTTATTCTCAGCACTGTCTTCTCTAACAATGCTCTTTGAAATTCCATCTTTATATGATAGGATTAGTAGTATAAAAACATTACTAAATTTAGCAAGTTTTGTTTTGAATGCAGTACAGGATTTTGCAGATTTGTTACCAGGGTTTGTTATCAAACCCTAAAGGTCTCAATTTCCATAGTGAGGCAGCAACTGCCTTTATAAAGGTAATGTAATATAGTTATGTAGACTTCATAGATTGCTTAAATGAAAATATTTTTGTTGGTTTCTTGAAAAATTTAACATTTTAAACAACATCCCACAGGGAAGCAGCAACAGTTCTATATAGAAAATTTGGATAAATATTTGGAAAATATGGTCTCCAGTGATCAGGCTGTCACTCAAGATTTATTTTGACCAGGCTTGATTTATTAATTAAATAAAACCTAGAATGAGAACTTGCTAGATTTTTAAAGAATAGGATTAGCAAACTAACTGAGAACACAGCATTCAAGCAATTTCAGATGTCCAAAGAATTTCCCTTAGAATCTTTTTTTTTAAAACTACACTCAACATCCATATAACACCAATACTCTGCATTTGTGTTTTACAGCACTTTAATAACAGATAAAAAGGTAAAGGAAACAAGATTTGTCAGCTTAAATTCCATTTAACACAACCATAAGATTATTTTTTAAACTATAACAAAGCCCAGTAATGGGTACAACAGACACATTTATATTCCACATACTATACTGCTGCTTCTATTCATTGTGACTCCTAGGAGTACTTTATACTTTAGCTAGACCAACTACCCCACAAGCTAGACGAGGACCAGCATTTCCAGTTTTCAAGCTCTCTTCATTTTTTCCTTTACCCAGGTCGTCCTCTTTTTCATGAACCTAAAAGGCACAAATCAACAAATTCAGGTCAAGGCTATTAGTTAACGAAATTGGAATTTCATTCTCAATTTTCAGGCTTGTTTTTTTAAAAATCCCTGTACCTTTGTGGAATTAAAATGTCTGCAAGAAATTACATATTCTACCATATCTTAATATGAAGAAGAAAGCATCTACTAGTTTAACAGTAAGTTAAAATTAGTTAAGATACTGGCAAATCCTTTGCTATAACAAGAACATAAAATGCTTATGAGATACTGAGCAATCTTGTTCCAGGGCAGATAGGCCTCATGATAAATGTGATGAGCCATATAGTATTTGTCAAAATTTAGGTTCTAGATAAATGCAATTAAGGAATCAAAAAAAGGATTACTGCCTTCAGTGTTGTGGTGTTAATTCCTATATGCTCATAATATAGCTACCAAATCTGGATAGTTTCCTCTCTTCCATGTGTGGTGAAATACATTTCATAGCATTCTTTGTTACTGGCCAGCCTGATTTGGGCCACTGGCAACTGTAACCTGATGAACGTTCCCTCTACTGGATATTTCTCCATCTATAATTTATATCAAGTCATCAAGAAATCTGGGCTTAAGGATACTATAAGCCCAGGTTTGGTCAATGGATTCCATATCAACAGTTTTACACATGCTGATTACCACCAGAAAATTCTGGGTTTACAAATTTTTTAAAAATGCTTACAAAGGTCACTCACAAAGGTTGAGTGAAAGCCAGAATAAAAAATAAATTGCCATACTTACCACCATAGACCGTCCAATAATTGAATGTGGTCCTGAGAGAGAAATAACCCCATCCTCCATCGACACCTCTGCAACACCTGATGCATTTGCAATCACATTTCCAAGATCACCAACATGCCTGGAATACAGTTATTTCACAGAGTTAACAATAAAACCTGACCAACAATGTCTCTCATACACAATTTTCTACAGTATTACCGCCATACGGCTATTTTCAAGCATGAAGTTACGTTGATCAGTTTTGCAATCATTCAATTATAGTCAACCATTAGAAATACTATAGCCAGCTAATAATACTCTTTAACAAATATAAGTCAATGTTTAGGTATTAAACATTTAAAATTCGCTGTAAACAATCTTTCACAAATGCAATATCCAGTTACACTTAAAAGCCCGTAACAGTCTTAAGGCTTCACTTATAGAAATAATCTAAGTACACTTCAATGCCAAATACAATGTTAGTTACTTAAAGTTTTCCTATTGGAGCCACTGCCTTTTTTACACTGTTATCATGAACAAAATACTGGATCTCCTTTTGTGTAATTCTTATAGCAGCAGCTGTTAATGACATAGGGAGAGAATTTATAACTACAAGTTTCAAGGATGTCCTGAAGAGTTCTGCTGGGGTCTATTTGTAATATAAAGCTACAAATACAAATTGATATTTTCACTATAATTCATGTGTATACAAGTACTGATGCCTTTAATTGTATGGCTGTATTTTGCTTGTTCAAGTCGTAACTGTATTTTTATTTTTGGCAATGCTGAATAAACTGTATAAAGCACAAATCTCTTGCTACGTCTTCAAACTAGTATATAGAAATACAGAAATATTACTCTAAATATTCTAGCTTGGTGCCTCTGAACAAGATACTAAGAACCCATTCATTTAATAGAATCTGGTGAAAAATCGATTCATTTATTCATCTACTTATCAAAATTATACCTCATCCCCAAAATGACTACAGGTAGTCCTCAACTTAAGTTTGTTTAGTAATTGTTTAAAGTTACAGCAGCATTGAAAAGTGACCTAAGACTGTTTTTCACACAACCATTGTAGCATCGCCATAGTCACATGATCAAAATTCAGATGCTTGGCAATTGACTCATATTTATGATGGCTACAGTGTCCCCAAGTCATTGGGACCTACTTACAAGTAAAGTCAATGGGAAAGCCAGATTCACTTAACAACTTTACAACAGCAGTGATTCATTTAGCAGCTATGGCAAGAAAGGTCATAAAATAGGGCAACAGAAATTCTAGGCTCAATTGTGATTATAAGTTGAGGACTACCTGTATTTTTAATTTTTAAAAATCTCTTCGTTAGAGAGCACATCAGTTGCCATTTCTTAAGGACACACTATTTAGGGCTGAGATTTAAAACAAATGTTTTAAAGCAGGGGTCTCCAACCCCCAGTCTGTGAACCAGCATTGGTCCACATCATGCCAGAAACTGGGCTGCACAAACAAGCCAAAACCCATCTGCGGGATGCAGGCAGCATATGAAACCAGGGCCCCTCTGGTCCGTGGAAAAACCTCTCCATGGAACCTGTCCCTGGTGCCCAAAAGGTTGGGGGCACTGTTTTAGAGAAAGAAAAAGGTGGCTAAGTCAAAAGCTGCAAAACAAAATAATATAGGAAACTTAAGTTACTGAAACAAGCAGCTAGAAAAGTGCTAAGAATAAATGAAATTAATAATTGGAGAGATAATGAATGATTGAAGAGACAGACAAAACAACAAACTAGTAACAGGACCTTTGCACAAAACTGTAAAGCAGGGGAATCAAACTCAAGGCCCGCAGGTGCTTAGATCTGGCCCATGGGGCCACCCTGGAAACAGAGAAGGACCAGCCCACGGTACCTCTGCCAGCAAAAACGGAGTGAACTCCTGCCTTTAGAACCTGGCCACCACAGGTACCCTTGACACGAGTGATGTTGAGCTGGCCATGCCCACGCTGGCCCCCCAAGATCAAACACAACCCTGATGCGATCCTCAATGAAATCAAGTTTGACACCTCTGCTCTAGAGGTTCAGAGAGTTTTACTTCTATCTTGCATGTGCAGGCACAGGTAAACATTCGCGAGCAAAGTCACTGGGCACATGCATGCTTAAAGCAACAGCTTTTGAAACAGTTGGTATGAATAGCAATTTTAATGCCTCCAAGAAAGATGCTTGTTTTACACAAATGAACTTTGCAAAGCATGTCTTTCAAATATTGTGAATAGGTAGTATCTGTGACACATTGGGAAATTTTTGGAAAACTTCAAACAGAACATATATATTTAACCTGAAGTTAAAGAATTAGAAAGGTGGCCTTGGTTTGCAAAGTGCAAATCCAGTCTACTAGACATTACTTTTAAATCACGCATAGGAAAAATTTCTATATATACCTTTCTTCATCTTGAGGCCCACCGTGAGTTTTCCCCTCAGGATTGAAGTGAGGGCCTGCACTGGTACATCCTGTAATGTAGACAATAATATGCAAGTCAACAAGGATAGCTTTAAAAATAAAACCTCACAGAAAAAGTCTATTATCTTAAACATATCTAAGATGGTTCCATGGATATATTCTATATAACATATACAAAGTACAAGCATTCTTATCTGTTAGGATATACAAGAAATCTACCATTTGAATTCTAAAATATTGTTTCTTTCCATCCATGATTAGAAAAGTATTTCTAATTAGAAATTAAATGAAAAATAATCTTCTTGGGCATTTATCATTTATCCATAATTTTAAGACTACTATCTGTATTTGTACTTATCAGAAAAGTGTTAACACAAAAACGTTACCAGTTGTGTTATCTCCAAATTCATGGACGTGGAAACCATGTTTTCCTGGAGTCAATCCTTCAATTGTTCCTTTAACAATTACCTTTCCATCATCCTGAAATATTTTCAAAAATGCACAATAATGTTCAAGCAGTAATTTTACAAAAGGGTCTTAAATATGCAGAATTAAAATTGTTCCTCAACATAGAAACTAATTTAATAGGATTTTAGAAAAATTGTCCTTATATAGAATTGGAATCCAAATTAAGAAATAGACCAAATCAAAGAATACACTGAGAATTGCATGATAAATGCACACATATCTATAACCCCAAACTGAATGCTGCTATGCCATATAGTAGGATTAGATATTTCAAAATGAGTACTATATACTTGAATTTAATGTGCACATTCTCAATGCTACAACCAACAGAGGCATGTGATATTAACATGCATATATTTGTTAATATCTATATAGTATGAAACACCTGTTTCAATTTTCCCAATCTTGGCAAACAACCTTTGTAGTAGTTTTATTACAAAAATAAAATACAAACTAAAAATAGAAAAGAAAAATAATATAGTAAAGAAAAAATATATGTGTTCCTCTTCATTATAAACAATTTTGACGACTTATAATATTCTTTTAAAATACAAATGATTTCTTCTTGCCAAATCCCATCTCTTATCTATAAACAAATCCTTAAAATATCGTCGTTCAGTCCTGATCAGCACAAATCTATTAAAGATTACCAGAGGTATCTTTTGTCTCTTGAACTAGGGAGACAGTTTTACCCATTCATGAAATGGTGGGTTTGGATAGTCAAGCTAGACCACAGTCAATCATCTCTCTCATCCCAGTTTTTCTTCATTACTTTGGGGTGGGTGGGGTGTTGTTTGGCAGTTCCAAACAAAAAACACCAGGCTATAATTGCCTGCTATTTTTCAATGGTAGTTTTTTTTAAGGAATACTATATTCTTACCAAAACTTTGTTGTACTGCAGCTTACTGCTCTGTAATTAATAAGAGTATTTTAAAATATAAGATGGATGAGAAATTTGGCAAAAGCCTGAGTTCCTGAGGCATGTCAAGTCTGAAGCTGAGAGATAATAACATATGCTAAAGAAGAGATTAAACCCTTGAAAAGGCTTGAATAGTTGGCAGTTCTGAACATTCTTCTACAGCTTTCAATTATAACTACCCTATGGAGTTTATTAAAACTCCACCTAATTTGATGGCAACCAAGAATGTAAAGTTCTAAGAACTTCATTAAGAAGAGCCCTGTTTTACCAATCTCTTCTTCTGGATTTTTTTTTAACAGGTTTGACTTTAGATTTTAGAGATCGGCCAAAGATGGCAAGTATGTCATAAACTCTAAATGCCTCCATTTCCAAAGATTACATCTATGTAGTCCAACATTAATGTAGCCCATTCCTAGCACTCAAAATCTAGGCCAAATTCCAAAGAAAAGTACTTTAATTAACTGTTTAATAAATGTGCAACATTCACAACCATGAATGTAAATTTCACAGATTCTTTTAGAAATTATCTGAAAGTTTGTAACTGTTCATTATTTAACCACGAATGCAAGTACTGTATTTCATCAGTGGCAGCAATAGTTACTTATTCAGAGATTTTTTCCCCAAGAGTTAACATACCACAGCATTAAAAACATGAGATGTTGACCTAATGCAAAATAAGTATAGCATCACTAACACCCAACTATTAGAAATTAATAATTATATCAGTTGAGAGCCACTTTGGTATGATTAAGCCATCAGGCTAGAAACCAGAAGATGAGAATTCTAGCCTCAGCTTAGGTGCAAAGTCAGGTGGGTGACCCTGGGCCAGTCACTTTTTGCCAGCTCTAGGAAGGAGGCAATGACAAACCATGCCAGACAGTCTGAGAATCAGGCCCAATTAAACTAAAGGAAAAGAATTATTACATAACTGATATCAACCAGAAATCCTCTTAATACATGTGCCAAAATGATTTTCAAAACTGTTTATAATGAAGGCCCAAGCTTGTGTGTCTTTTAAGCCGAGTATTTTAATGGGACAAAGCATGGTTCTTTTCTAAAATAGCTTTAGTTTTCTATAAACAAATACTTTTCAATTTCAAAGGATTAAATGATCAATATAAACAAATTCACAAAAATATTGGAAAAAGGATAAATGTATAGGACTGTCATGTTAAAAGTTTCTATTGAGTGCTTACTCAACAAATACATTTCTTAAAATTAAATAGAATGCATTGAAAAAAATCCTCTATTGTGTGAATCTTCAACTGCCACAAGGGTTTTAAACCGTTCTGCAAACATTAAATTCTACAGCTGATCAGAGTTAATTCAAATATTTCAAAGCATTCCTTTAAAAGAACTATTGCTAAAAATTATGCCAGCAGTGTTACCACATACATAATTACAATACACACAAAGCTGATGCAATCTATTTAATAAGCAAACAATGTATGTATGGTATGTATGATAAAAGATAATTATATCTAGTATTTCCTAAATAGAATACCAAAAAAAAGAATCACCTACGGGAACACTTAAACCAGGGCTTGGTAACTCTAAGCCACTGCTTCATCTCCATTTCAGTTTCCCATGGCAGATGTATACCACATAGCTTTTATATTGTGGTTAGTAAAATGTTATTGATGAATAGGCACAGAGGTTGCAAAACCTGTTTGTCCAGTGAGGAGAATTCAAAGCTCATGCTGTCTTTTCTCCATTTCAAAAGCAGGCATTGAAGTCCTCTTCTAAAACTGTGACTCAGCTATTATTCTTTATGGAGCAGATAAAATAAATCTGGAGCATGAGCATCTTTTATTACAGAATGGAGAACAGAGATGCTCTCTGAGGATCCTGAGAGAAAGTTTTGGGGAAGTTGCCCTCAGTGGAAACAAAAAAAAAAATAGAAAAATCATAACCTGATACAATTAGGATGTTAGTTTCACTGGTACAGATGTTATTCTGCACAAAGGCAGTGAAAATGAGATTAAAAAATGCATGACAGAACTGAAAATCTGAGCAAGAATTAAAAATTATTTTATCTTCCCCAGCAACACGTTATTTTTTTCTTTAAAAAACACCCCCAACTCGAATTTGCAGTTTCTGACACCCTTATCTGGTTTTTCATTACTACTACTATTTTACAACCTTAACCGAGCCAAATCTAAACAGATCAAAGGTAAATCAGGATAAAGTAGCAATAGTAGAAGTTTAGCCTCCAACCACAGAGTTGTGCAATGAGTCCAGATTATTTAGTTAACCTGATTCTGCAACCTTTCGCAATTATGGAAGAAATCCAATGGGCTTCTCCCGAAAGAACGCAACCCAGGTTGCATTGAGGTCTCAACTTGCAATATTAACCCCGTTATCTGGAACATCCTCTTCGGTTCAGCATCTCAGCCCGGGAATAACCTACAAAAAAAAGCCGATCAGGGACTTCCAAGCCGCAGCTTCCAACCTCGGGACTACGTAGCCTTCCAAACTTCGGCTCCCTTACAGCTAAAGAAAGGGGGGGGAAAGTCCTATTCTTAAGAATAACCGGGGAGCCAAGCCTTACTTTCTGCTCAAAGTAAATGACGCCGTTGACGTCGGCCTTGCAGGCGGGGTCGCGAAGCAGAACGCAAACCGCTTTCCGTGACGCCATGTCCTTCGCCATGTCTTCGGCTGCAGCAGCTTCGCTCACACGGCAAACAAGTCTCTCCAAGCGCTTGCGCGACGTCCTTTCATCAGCATTTTATAGCCTCCGGGCTTTCTCTTCCTAACCAATCACGAAGTTTCGTTCAGCTTCTAAGGCCTGCCTTCGCGGGACGTCGAAGCCAATCTGTGAGCCGAAACTTAAGTGCTTTCCCCCCCACCCCCTTATGCAACCAACGAGAAAGACTAAAGGAAACGGGGGCTGAGCTAGAAAGCGCGGGGTCACATTTTCGTCGCGGGCTTCATCTGGTGCACACTCAAACATAAACGCCCGGTCCCTTAAGCAGTGCTTCTCAACCTTGGCAGCTTGAAGAGTCGTGGACTTCAATCCCCAGAATTCCCCAGCCAGCTCTGGGAGAATTCTGATATCAACCAGTTCTGCTGGCTAGGGAATTCTGGGAATTGAAGTCCGTGCCTCTTCAAGCTGCCAAGAAACACTGCCTTAGAAAATGCATTTTATTACTATTTTCAAATAGCTTAAGAGTAATGTAGAGAGTAAAAATAATATAGAGAGCCAGCTTTGTGTAGTGGTTAAGGCATCAGAGACCATGAATTCTAGTTTGGTCTTAGGCACAAAGCTGGCTGGATAACCTTGGGCTGTTGCTTTCTCTCAAATCTCAACCCTAGGAAAAAACAATGGCAAACCTGAAAGTCCTTGTCCAGAAAACTGCAGGGACTTGTCCAGGCAGTCTCCAAGAATTCTGGACTCCATTGAAGGGAAGAAAAAATGGTGAGGCTTCTCTTTGTTTTATTGTTGTTCATTCATTGTGAAGGTGATCTTAGTATAGGTAGTCCTTGGCTTACAACAGTTCATTTAGTAATAGTTTGAGGTTCCAATGGCCCTGAAAAAAGTGACTCATGGCCATTTTTCATGCTTAGGACCATTGCAGCATCCCCAGAGTCACGTGATTTACATTTGGATGCTTGACAGCTGACACACATTTATGATGGTTGAAGTATTCTGGAGTCATGTGATCCCTTTTTTGCAAACCTGGCAAGCAAAGTCAATGGGGAAACCAGAATTACTTATCAACCATGTTACTAATTTAAGAATTGCAGTGATTCACTTAACAAATGGAGTGAGAAAACTCATGGAACAAAACTCTCTTAACATATTTCTCAGCTAGCAACATAAATTTTGGGCCCAAATGTGGTCGTAAGATGAAGACTACCTGAAGTAGGGTAGAAAATCAAATCCTTTGCTAAACAGTGGGATAATTTGCTCTGTTGATATTTTTTGGTCCTGAAGGGGATGGTACCCTAACCCTTTCTTTAAATGATATGGCGCTTATTATTTCACTTTGAAATAGAAGTTTAATCTTAGGTATTGCTTATTTTCTCCTCCAATTCACCTGAAAAAAACAGAGCTTGTCTCAAACTTTCCATCTAAAAAACACTATGTACAACTACTGTAAATATTTCCACACAACCTAGAACAGGTGACATAAGGAGAAAGGGCAAGTTGTTTTATGGTGTTATGTTTTAAAATGTGATTTCATTTTACAGTTTCCAACATTAAAAATTGCTGTGACAATTCATCCTCTGTATCACTAGATAGACAAGGGAATTTTCGTATTTTTCATCCTAAACCCAAACTTTAATAATTTGAGATGTTGAATTTGTTAAAACACATTCTTAAGAATGTCACAAGTTTTGAAGAGTCAAAAGAGATAATCTAAAAATTATTAAGTGTTTAACTCAATAGAGGTTTCCCTCACTTTATGCAAATTCATTTCTTTTGTCCTAGATTTGTTTTACCTAGATTATTTACTTATTTATATTAGTTGTCCTAGATTATTTTTGTCTTAGAATTCACTTTAAATGAACAAATTACTTCTGTGTTATACAATTTGTGCCCTCACCGTCAATTTATACCAAAGGCCTGGAAATGTGCCAATGCAGCTTTCCACCACTTGAAAGTTTTCCTACCAACACCCCTGTCTGCCTTCATTCAATTGATGCTATGTTTTGGAGTTGTTCTAGTTCTATGTCCTGTCTCCCACTTTACTTCTATATCTCAATAGCTACTATTATTTCAGTAGTAGAGTCAAGCAACCATCAACATTTTTATTTTTTATTTTTTTTATTTTATTTGGTTTGTCAATTGCTTATAAGATAATAGGTATAAGTAAAAACATAGTTATGAATACATGGATACATATAAGAAAAATAAAAAGAATCAATAGGACAGGGATGGTAAGCACGTTGGTGCGCTTATGCACGCCCTCTACAGACCTCTTAGGAAAGGGATGAGGTCAATAGTAGACGGTCTAAGGTTAAAGTTTTTGGGGTTTGAGGAAGAAACCACAGAGTCAGGTAGAGTATTCCAGACATTGACCACTCTGTTGCTGAAGTCGTATTTCCTGTAATCAAGTTTGGTGCGGTTTACCTTGAGTTTGTATCTGTTGTTTGCTCTTGTATTTTTATGGTTGAAGCTGAAGTATTCATTGACGGGTAGGACATTGCAATGTATGATTTTGTATACTATACTTAGATTGGACCGAAGGCGGCGTAGTTCTAGGTTTTCTAGGTCTAGAATTTCAAGTCTGGTGGCATAAGGTATTCTACAACGAGTAGAGGAGTGGAGAACTCTTCTTGTGAAATAATTCTGGACTTTCTCAACTGTGTTAATATCAGATACGTAATGTGGGTTCCTGACTGATGAGCTGTATTCGAGCATTGGTCTAGCAAATGTTTTGTATGCTCTAGTTAGTAGTGTAATATTACCAGGGAAAAAGCTATATAAAATTAGGTTAACAACTCTTAATGCCTTTTTGGCTATGTAGTTACAGTGGGCTCTAGCACTTAGATCATTAGAGATGAGTACTCTAAGATCCTTGACAGAGTTTGGATCATCAACAAGGTCTTGACTATTCAGCCTGTATTTTATTTTCTGATTTTTTTTGCCAATATGTAAGACAGAGCATTTATTTGTTGAGATTTGAAGTTGCCATTTGTTTGACCATTCTGATACATAGTCAAGGTCTTTTTGAAGGGTAGCATTATTGTCTGTGGTGTTGAATAGCTTTCCATCATCAGCGAAGAGAATGCAGTTGCTCTTAATATGATCACAGAGGTCATTTATGTAGAGTATGAAGAGAGTTGGTCCTAGAACACTGCCTTGGGGGACACCACTGTTGACAGGTACAGAATTTGATAGGACGCTCCCAATTTTGACCATTTGTTGTCTGTTTGACAGGAATGCTTCTATCCAGTTATGCAGGTGTCCAGAGATACCGTAAGATTTTAGTTTTAGGAGTAGTTTGTCGTGTACCACTGAATCAAAGGCTTTACTGAAGTCTATGTAGATTGCATCTATTGCTTTGCCCTGATCGAGTTGTGTAGTCCATATGTTTTTGCAGTGTAAGAGTTGCAGATTACAGGATAGTTTTTTTTCTGAAACCAAATTGTTTATTAGAAACCAAATTGTTTGTCCCTAAGTGGAGGATAATGGATTGGTTAATAATTGATTCCATGACTTTACAGGTGACCCAGCATAAGGAGATTGGTCTGTAATTTTCAACTAGGCTGGGGTCTCCCTTTTTGAAGATGGGGATGACTGTGGCTTGTGACCGTAGTTTTGGCAAGGAGCTGGTCCTGAAAGATTTTTCAAAGATTATGCTTAGAGGTTCGGCTATGGCGGTGGATAGCTTTTTTAAGACGTAGGCACACATTCCGTCCGGTCCAATAGATAGAGATGGTTTTAGATTGCATAGTGCTTTTTAGATTTTATCAAAACCTTTTATCAGAAATAAAAAGGGCTCTCTAACACTAGAAACAAAACTGGGTATATTATGTTGGCTGAAGTTAATGAAGGATCTTCAGCCTTATTATGAGCTTTTACCTCCGGCAAGTCTACAGTGTATAACAAAATGAAGAATGCTAATAAAATATGTAGTGCTGTGATGTAGTCTACCACTTTGTCAGTCATGATAATCATATGTCTTAGAAACCCAGTTGTAAAAAGATGGAAAAATACTTTAGATAAACATGTCACAAGGAAGAAAACACGATTGAGTATAATAAAGCTTTAAAAATTTACACGCATATTTGCCAGTGCATTTGAGCTACAAAATTTGAGAATGTAATCTGAGACCCATGTACTGTGTGATGGGGTGAACTGCCATTCCTGCCCCAGCTCTTGCCAACCTAGCTGTTCAAAAGCATGCAAATGCGAGTAAATAAAGAGGTATCACTTTGGTGGGAAAGTAACTGTTCCATGCACTTTGCATATAGTCATGTCAGCCACATGACCATGGAAATACCTTTGGACAATGCTGGCTCCCTCGGTTAGGAAATTGAGATGGGTATCCCTCCCCCTAAGATTGGGACACAACTGGACAGAGGAAACCTTTACCTTTTTTTAAGCATAAAGTAAGGAAAGTCAGTATTTCAAGATGAAAATTTTATTGGGCAATTGTTTTGCTTAATACATAAAACAGAGTGAAAAGTCCACATTAGTATATTATCCCTTTTCCAGTTTTGCTTCTTGCAAAAAATAAATAAGGAAGTAAAATCAACAAACTTCCAGATGAGTGTTAAACATTGTCTTATAGAATTTGATTGTTTTCCATTTATGACTCTTCATGTTTTTTAACATTAATCACTTTTCTCCTTATCTGGAAAGATAGTTATAGAAGAAAAAGCTGAAATCTGCTCTTTCTTCTGATTGCTAGCATTAACAATTAGCCACCAATATCATTCTTAAGAAATATTTTTAACTATTTGAAAACTTCTGCATTAAAACACAAGTACTTGGGCTTATAGTGAAAGAAACCTACTCATTGTAGCAGTGTTCCTTCATGATGGGAGATAATGTTTGGGGTGATAGGTAAACTGTTTATTTAACCATTCAGTGCATGTTTTTTTTCCAATATTTTGCCTCTGGCACTGTTATTACTGCTGCAGACAGTTGGACTTCAAAATATTGGGTCATAAATACATTCTGTACAGGTAGTCTTGACTTATGACTGGTTGCTTAGTGATTATTTGAAGTCACAATGGACAACCCAAAAGCTTCTTATAATCTGACTTTGGAGTTATGACAGCCACCCCCACCCCCACCCAGGTAAAGTGAACTCATTGTGGATGTTTGGCCATTTGCAGCATTCCGTGGTAGCGGGACTGTAATTCTGGACAATTTTTGCTGGGTTTTGGCAAAAAAATGCCTATTTGGTAAAATAGATTTGCTTAACAACTGCTGCATTCACTTAACATCTAGTGTGTTTGCTTAACAATTTCTACATTTCCTTAATGCTGCCACCATGTCGTAAAAGTGGGTGAGGTCACATGGTGACCTCACTAAATGACCACAATTACTTACAATATAATTTTGGGCTCAGTTATGGTCATTAATCAAGAACTACCTGTAAAAGCATTTTGCCGGTTATGTTTGTTTGTTTAAAGACTGACATGGCTGCCTTATATAATACTATATGATTCATCTTTTCTGTACTGTACTATACCACACTACATTATACAAATCCTAGATGGCTCATAACAAAATCAATAAAAGAAGATAAAATTATGATACCTTGGCAGACGTTTTCGTAATCATACGCCCTTTTTCCTGGGCAAAGGCCAATCTACACAGGTTTTTGTTTGTTGTTTTAATGTACAATTTGAAACAGCTCTTCAATATTCTTCAAAGCTATTTACTTATTCTAGAGCATTTGGAAGTCAATAATTGTTCATTGGTATGAACTTTCTTTTTCTTCAAGTCTTTAGATCTTATCTTTTCTAATTGTCTTGGCTTAATTTTACCCTCAAATCTTCATTCTCCTTTGAAATAATCCATGCTAGGAGTAAACCATATTAAATGCCATCTTCCCTATTTATATCCATGTGAACACTGGCTTCCTATCTTTTTCTGTCAAATCCATCATACATGAGAAGTATCTCCTATTTCTGTCCCATTCTCTGTCTCCCTTTCTCTCCCCCTCCTACACCCCAGCATAGCCATGTGGTTCCATCAGAAAAAGGAAAAAAAACACCCCAGTTTATTGGGATCAGTCAAAATGCCAGAAAAAGAAGTATTCATATATTCTGGAGCTGGATGTTCATAGAAACAACGAACATGAAAAGAAACAGAAAATCTATTTCTCCTTTATCATGACATGCTTTCGCCTTCATTTATTTAGAAAACAATAAAAGACCAACATAAGTATAAGAAGCAAAAACCAAAGCTAAAAAAAGATTGTGAAAGAACTGCCATGATAACTTCTAGATGTTCTTATTTTAACCTTGGCAGGGTATTATTGTTTAGGAAGGACAAACAAGGCAGTGTTCTTCACAGAGGGTTTGGAACACAGGCTGCTAAGTTATGGGAGGTGGCAATATTTGGGTGGTGGTGATTGAACTGGCTGATACATTGTTGTTTATGGATACTATTTTTATTATATGATTTAAATATTTTAGGGAAATAACTAAAATATTTTAAGAATTTGTGCAAAATGAATACAAACTAAATAAAAATGTTTAATATACATATAATGCATATTTCTTATTCTATCAAGAACTTCAATATTTTCCATTTATCCCTCTGTCAGCCTTTTAAGGTCCAGATCCAGATCAGGAAAATAGAACTATATTTCATTAAGAAAGACTATATGAACTGAACCTTGGAAATCTGATTGTATTTTCTCTTCTCACCCTCTTATATCCTAGGAAGTTGGGGGAGCCAGCCTGAGACTCCTAATACTTTTTTCTTTCCCATGGGTAGCATGCTTCTAACTTTTTGTTTTGTAACAGCTGTTGAATAGTTTTTCTAAAACTATCTCCTTGTTCCCTACATGCTCCCAAGAAAGTCAACTTGTATGCTTAACATTTACAAATACGTATTATAAGCTATAATAGTTGGATAAAAGAGACAGTTTGTAGCCCAGTTTTTGTGGTAGACTTATTGTAAAAAGATGATCTTAAAAGTGGCTAAATCAATTAATATTGGAATTATGCTTCAGTTTCTTTGGCAGAGAATGAATAAGAGCATGAAAGTTAAGAAGTTAAAGTGAAAAAAATAGCTAAAAAGTGGCTGATTATTTCAACAACTCAATGTTTCAACATATATCTCCAAATCAATTACAGAAAGAAAGATAAAGGATTAGACATGGCCTTCAAAAGGCACTGAACTGACTACAGGAAAGGAGGGCAAATAGGGTAAAAAGAGGATCCACTAACTAATTTTCTTGTATGTGTGAGAAAGATTACAGCAAAAAACTGCAACCAAAAAACTGCCTGGAAGTTAGGGAAGAATTAGAATTAATTAGAATTAGAATGATGAGTCTTGTGAGCTATGGACTATAGTAATATAGATCTGAAGAGGCTGGAGTCAGAAAATAAATTCAATAATGTCAATCTAGCCAGGTGTGTCAAACTGGTGGCTCACGGGCTGAATGTGTCACGTGCAGACTACACCCATTCTGGCTCTGCAAAGGCCATCATCAGGCTTCTGTATTGTGTTCACAGACGAATACAAAGCTGAATACCATTCATGTAAGTACCCCGGTTATACCTGTTTGACAGAGGATATGAGGGGAAAAAAAGACATGGCTTCCTTTTGCTGGACATCTGGTAACCCTTTCACATGAGGGAAGATGTTACAGTGATTGAAAAGTGCTACCAGTTGAAATCCATGTAGTAACTTCTTGAAGAGCATTTTAGTTTTTTCTTTACCAGTACCAAGGATGTGTTTACTCAGTTAGGTCTTTGCTACTGAGAGGTAAATGACTAACCTTGCTCCCCAACAACTGCTTTATTTATTCTGAGTACAGCTATCACAGCTAGAATCCCAGACACCTATGCAGGCACTTGCAAGAGATGCTTAAATTTAAAATCTCTTGGCATTTATCTTTACTTCGCCAACATTTTCCTTTCTTCATTTTCATTACTTACCTTCACCCACAGAAGACAAGGAAGGAAAGAAGGAAAGAAGGAAGGAAGGAAGGAAGGAAGGAAGGAAGGAAGGAAGGAAGGAAGGAAAGAAAGAAAGAAAGAAAGAAAGAAAGAAAGAAAGAAAGAAAGAAAGAAAGAAAGAAAGAAAGAAAGAAAGAAAGAAAAACAAAGGAAAGAAAGCAGCCCCATTTTAAGCTGCTTTAAATCTGATGTCTATGTTTAAGAGAGTTAACATGACCTCTTTTTGGGGTTTAAAGAACACAATGGTTTTTAAATAACCTGACTCAACCTGTCTTGAGAATATGTCTCAATTATCTTAATTATTTCTGTTGTTTAGATCTAGCTGCCTTTTCAAACTTCCTCTCCTTTATTGATTTTAATGTTATGCTCCATATGTTTTGTCATATAACAAAGTGTTGGTAAAAACTGAGTAAGCCTATGCTTCCAGGAAAAAACTAATTTTGGTTTTATTAAAATGGTTAAGATGTCATCTTATTAAAGTCATATTTACACTCAGTCATATTACAATTATAATTTAGTAACACCCAAGGCTTGGCCAGGGAGCCATATAGGGCCCTGAGTCACAAGATGTTTACCACATCTTGGATAACTGGGTGAATCTCCACTTTGTAATCATCAAAATATCTTATTTTTTTAAAAAATTAGCCTGACTGCCAAAATGCACGCATCTTTTAGCCAAAAGGAAGTAGAGCAGGGGTATCAAACTGGCGGCCCATAGGCTGGATGCATCACATGCAGGCCATGCCCACCCCAGCTCTGTAAAGGGAAAAAACATCGCGAAATATCACATGAAGGCAATATGATGTCGCAAGTTTGATACCCATGAAGTAGAGATTATGAAAAGTTGATATTTGATTAAAATGTTGGTATGGATTGATTATAAGTGTTATTTTTCCCTTGTGGTAAAGGACTTGTTGAACTTGCATGAGATCAATTAGGACTGGAATCTATTAGTTATTATACTCCAAATCGGTTACTTTGATTAAATATCAATTATGTGTAAATAAGACATTCCTGATTATATTTGCATCGATACTAGTTCTTTGTTATTGCAACAACCCAGCTGATCTCAGTGGATTTCTTTCAGTGACTTTAGACTAAAGCAATTACTATATACTTCTATATTTTAGAAGTGGGTAAAAAAATAACACATTAAAAGACTAATATCAAATACAGTAAGGCAACCAGCTCAATACAGAATACACTAAACATACCCTCAGAAATATATACCAGTAGGTAGATTTCCAATTGTGTTAAGAAAACCATACAAAAATAATGTGGCATAATTAAGCTATGTATACAAAAGATATTTAAGTATACAATAGATCAACAGGCAGACCTCAAGACTTTTGACAATTATTTGGATTCCAATGGAATGATGAAGAATGAATAAGCTGAAGGGTGACAAACACAATGTATTGATTCAGTATTTACATGCATCTTGATTGCTGTGGTAAATAACTCAAGTACCACTGGCAACAAGGGTAGATTAACACACTGTGCTAAACTGTCATTGGTTATACCAGTAGTTATTGAAAAAGAACAACTGTCAAGATTCACACTAATATACCATATAATATGCCAAAATCAATTCATTCTGGTCTGTGAATCAAGGTTAAATGTAAGCTTAGCTATTACATTGCTTCTCTACCTCTCTATCTCTGCTTAACAAATTCTGCTTAATCTGTTTCAGACTGGAGATTGCCAATAACGTTTACGATAGTTTTTCATTTATAAAATATAGAAGGCATTCTGGAAGACATTCAAAGCAGTAGAACTTATATTGGCTGTGAGGGGAAAAATAATCAAAATTCAATTACCTTTATTAGGCTAATTGAAGTTGTAAAAATTGCTGATAATTTCTGGTTTCAAGACTTTTCATTAGGAAAGTTGGTCTGAGGAGCAAAAGGAAAAGAGCAAAAGGTTAAATTTGGAGCAATGTCTGCAACAGCTTCCTTATACACTGGAAAACCTTTAGAGATGCCAATTGCATATTGTCATATAAAGTAATGCCCAAAGGATTAAAACAACTTGCTTTTCCCACAGCCTATACCAAGCCAGGAGTCCAATGAGTCAAAATATGTTTATTCAGCAAAAGTTTTCAATTTTGCATGGGCAGTAGGCAGCTTTGTTTCCTTTTTTTAATAGGTTTCTGAAGCTTAGAAATTTAGCCAATCATTATCAGTGGGATGGAATTATTACAAACAATGGTTTCCTTATCTTAGAAATAAAGCAGATGCTGCCTTATTTATAGCTAAACCAATATCTCTTTATCTAGAGTCAAAATAGCTATGTTTTGTATGCATGTTTTCTTTGCATAGATATGTACTTGTACCCATTTGTTTCAAATTGCAGGAGCCAGCATTTTCTTTTTATAAAATGGCTACTACCTATACTACCTTTAAACATATAAGACAAATAATTTCAACAGTTTACCACATATATTATTATATTAATTGCCAGATGAAACCATGGATTAATTGATGAATAAGACCTTCTTAGAGCTCGCTGGGGAGAAAATCCTCTTATGAATCTTTATTGTAAATATAGAACTACATTCACTTTTGTTTTGTAGGAAGTTATCACCCTCCTCTCTCCTAGAAAAATGAAATATCCTAGGAAATATTAAAAAGGCAGAATATTTTCCCTAAAAAGAGTAGAAACTCAGAAGCAGAAACTCAGCTCCCCCCCCTTTGCTAATGGGCCATTACTCTGGCCTAGGCCAGTCTATTTTACATAACAAATATCTACTCCAGGTAGAGTTATAATAGGAATTGCCGAAAGCCCTTTCATTACATCATCATCCAGCAAGGCTCAACCAAGCCTGGGGCTCAGGACAGCCTACAGAGTTGCCCCTGCATGGGAGTCTGACAACCAATCAGAATACAAGCACAAATTCAAATCCTAACAGAGGTTATAAAATCCTTTCACTTCAGCATTTCCTTTTTCCTTCTTTCTTCACCCAAGGCATGTGATCCTGCCCACCATTAAACCATCTTTCCAAGCAGTCACCATGTTTCCAGTGTCTTTCTTCCCCACTTGGAACTGAACCCAGAAGGATATTTCTTCCATCAGTTTGTTATATCTTAAGTTGATCTTAGTATTCATTTTAGTAATACCGTATATACTCGAGTATAAGCCGAGTTTTTCAGCCCATTTTTTGTGCTGAAAAAACCCCCCTCGAGTCAGATTCCCCTCTGAAAAAAAAAAATGGTGTGGAGTTCCGGAGCTGGGCAGGCGCTTCCCTGCTTCCGTGTTTCCTTTGCAACTTTTAAGCATGGGGGTAATCGGAAGCAGAAAAGTTCATGCATGAGGATATATTGTTTTTTCTTTTTTAACTGTTTTTAGGGGGGGAAAAGACCCACCGTCATGTGAGAATGCTCAGACACGAAATCTATCCGCCCGAAAATAAGTGTGTGTGTGTGTGGGGGGGAGGAATTTTAACAGAGGGAAGATGTAGGGAGAAGGCAAAAGCGACGGAAGATCCTTCAGGGGAAACTGAGGGGGAGACTCACCCTTGGTCCAGATGAGCCCCCTTCCCCGCCCCTAAGGAAGCAGAGGCAGCCAGCAAGGGCAGGCAAGCCCCACTTCACAGACTCCGTCCGTCCTCGCTCCCACCCAAAGCCACGAAGTCCCCCAATCGCGCAGCCCAGAATCGCCCTCCCCTCAGGGGGCAGCAACGACGCCCGGTTTTTCCCGAGACAAGGCCTCCCGTGCTGCGAAAGAGGCAGCCAACTATCTTCGGCGCCGTCCTGCTCCACGCGCTGGCTGCTCGGACTTGCCGGGTCCGCCACATAGAACAGGGCGGTGCCGGATGTTGGAGAAGCCGAGCGGAGCCGAAGCGACCTCGGCTCGCGTTGTTTTCTGAGCCCGCGAGCCTAGAGCCAGGGCGCTTTCATTGCACGGCGGAGTTTCTTGTCTCGGGAAAAACCGGGCATCGTTGCTACCCCCTGAGGGGAGGGTGATTCTGGGCTGCGCGATTGGGGGACTTCGTGGCTTTGGGTGGGAGCGAGGACGGACGGAGTCTGTGAAGTGGGGCTTGCCTGCCCTTGCTGGCTGCCTCTGCTTCCTTAGGGGCGGGGAAGGGGGCTCATCTGGACCAAGGGTGAGTCTTCCCCTCAGTTTCCCCTGAAGGATCTTCCGTCGCTTTTGCCTTCTCCCTACATCTCCGCTCAGGTGTCCGGCTGGGGCTGTCGGGAGTTGCTGCCGCCAGTGCGGCTCCGGTCCCGCGTTGCCTTGGGAAGGGTGGGGCAAAACCAGGAGCCGCTGAGCCTGAGCCTCCGG
Organism: Notechis scutatus; assembly: GCF_049901735.1. Taxonomy (NCBI): domain Eukaryota; kingdom Metazoa; phylum Chordata; class Lepidosauria; order Squamata; family Elapidae; genus Notechis; species Notechis scutatus. Next base: position 51,054,429 of record NC_142013.1, on the reverse strand, counting down.
TGCCGGTGCCGCTGTTGCAAAGCGCTGCCACGGCTCTTCCTTTTTGCCTTTCCCTTCCCGAGGCGACGCGGGACTGGGGCCGCGCCAGCGGTAGCGACTCCTGACTCAGGGGGCCTCTGAGGGAGGGGAAGAGAGTGACTCCTGCCTCCCGCTGTCATCATCATCTTCTTCTTTTGGGTTAGTGAATCAATTAAACCTTTCATGATAGTGAGATCGTTTCCCAAATTAATTATTTTTATTTTTGAAATTTACCAGTAGCTGCTGCATTTCCCACCCTCGGCTTATACTCGAGTCAATAAGTTTTCCCAGTTTTTTATGTAAAATTAGGTGCCTCGGCTTATATTTGGGTCGACTTATACTCGAGTATATACGGTAATCTTGATACAGGTTTTTGTTATACATTTCAATTCAGTAGGCGCTCTTATTAAAATATATGCTAAGAATATTCAAGGTGCTAAAAGAGTATTAAGTAATTAATCTAAGTAGCCAAACTGCTTTTTAAAAAGGGTTCATATTGTTTTGGATGCAGAATATAAGCTTAGATATCAATTAATATAGAAAGACATTAATTATATTTGATTTATTAAGAATTACATAAAATAGGAGAGCCTCAGTTACAGCTATGCTACATCTTCAGAAGCAGGAAACATGGGAGAAATGAATTTCCCTTTTGTCTCTTAAACTCATTTAACAAAAGGAGTCTGTAATTATCTGTAAATAAGTCATTCCTGATTATATTTGCATCAATATTAGTTCTTTGCTATTGCAACAAGCTAGCTGATCTCAGTGTAATTCTTTCCATGGATTTAGACTAAAGCAACTATTATATACTTCTATATTTGAGAAGTGGGTGAAAAATAACACATTAAAAGACTAATATCAAGTACAGTAAGGCAGCCAACTCAATTGTCAGAACAGTCCAGGTAAGAAACAAGGGCAGTGTGTGAAGACCTGTGCTGTCTTTTTGTCATTTGCCCTAACGGTCAAAACTATTTAAGTTCAAAGAGATGGTGCAATTTCCAACAGTTTTTAACCTTTTAGCCTTTAATTTTGTTTTAGCTATTTATCTAGCTATAGAAAAAGATGATATATTTGCATAAATTAATAACTTCACACAAATTTTATTGTTAAAACTAATTTATCTCATTGCTGCTGTTTTTGCATTTTTTGGCCTGCTTCACCCACCAATCCCAGCACAGCTGTAATTGAGAATGTGAGGAAATGGAGGACCTTTTAAGGCAGAGGTCTCCAAACTTGGCAACTTTAACATTTGTGGACTTCAACTCCCAGAATTCTCCAGCCAGCATTCTGGGAGTTGAAGTCCACCAGTCTTAAAGTTGCCAAGTTTGGACCCCAGTTTTAAGGTATCTTGTTTGGGCTGGGCAGCAGCAATCCAGATCACCACTAGATGGAAGCAAAGGTTTGGCAAATATTGCTTCCATCCAGAAGTCACAGGGATTTTTGGAACCCAAATGTAATAGATCTGATCTTAATAAAAGGCTCTTCTAAAACCCAGGTAATCTGAGGCTGTACTCTTATGCTCACTTAATTGAAACAGCAAGGGACACATGTTGAAAGGTGGCTGGACTGTAAAAGCATGCATAGTAACTTGCATTCCAGTTTTCCTCCCATTATTTTGCTGAGAATCAATCCTTATGAAAATACAAACTGATTGTACTTTAGCTGGTCTAAGAATAAAATCAAAAGATCAGTCTGATTTTTCTCTGTATTCATCAATGAGTTTTCTTTCCAAGTCAGCTGATGTTTTTTTGCTGAAAAAGGCAAAGTTCATTACAGACAAGCATTCTGCCAAGAACAAGCTCAAATGTAAATGAGGAAAGCAGCTATTTAAAAACTGAAATTGAATAAAAATCCAATATGGTGATGGTATTTCTAAAATTTACTAGAAATCTTTCCAGAAATCCTTTTCTGACTAAAATATCAACATTTTATTTAAGAATAATTATTTTCCAACTTGGAAAAATAAATGAACAGATATTTCTAGATGGAAAAAAATTAAATCTGTGTTGAATAGGGAGACTCACACTTGTCAAAATGAATATCCTACTAAGAGTAATTTAATTTTCAAATCACACCAGTATTTACTGAGAATAAGGCATTAGATGTTTGGCACGGATAAATAATGAATTCAATATGGTTTAGCAAAAGCCAGAAATTAAATTTAAGCAAGTGTAGGACTCAAGAGGACAAAATTATTTCATGGTTCCTAATTTTAAATTATGGTTTTTATGCTAGCTGTTTAACATGTATTTCAGAATGGATTATATCTCCTAATTGAATCCCAGTGGTGGGATTCAATTTTTTTTTACTACCGGTTCTGTGGGCGTGGCTTGGTGGGCGTGGCAGGGGAAGAATACTGTAAAATCTCCACTCGGAGGTGGTATTTGCCAGTTCTCTGAACTACTCAAAATTTCCACTACCGGTTCTCCAGAACTGGTCAGAACCTGCTGAATACCATCTCTGCTCCTAATGGTTCCTTTATCTTGTGGAAGGTGCAGGTTTTCCTGAGGGGCTGCAAAAGGATTGCATCTCGATTGATACATATAAAAATAAACAACCTACAAGAGATTTTGCAATGCTAAAAACCTACTGAATGTCTGGGATAAATACAGGAAAAGAATAACTCTAGGTTTCTCCCCCTCTCAGCTTGTTATCAAATTTGTTTAAATTACATGTTTTTATTGATAGGACAAGTATAGAATTCCTCAAACCTCTTACTATAGAATGGTTTTCTGTACTGGGGCAGTGTGTGAAGACTTATCCTGTCCCTCTATCTGTTTCAGTACCTTCAACTAAACAATGCAGCAAATCCTAGAGGCAAGGGGAGTATTTAGAAGTTTAAACAATTTGAAAATTTTATAACACATACTATTGACCACTTGCTAGGCATGTTTTATAAATTATGAATGAAGTATGATTCAGAATCTGAAGAAGTTACAAACTATGATTAAAAGGATACCAAACAAGAAGATAGTTTTGGATTGTAACAATGGCAATTTAAGTGGGAAAAAATTATTTTGAACAATATACTCCCAAAAAATTTGTGTAAGGTACTTTTCCATTGGTATATCAGTTCAGCCTTGATTACTAAGATGATTTTTTTCCTCTTAAAAATATTGAAAATATAATGAGTGGGTTGGAATTTTTTTTCATATGTGATGTCAATGATTCAACAATATTGAAACTAATTCCCTCTAACCAGTGGTGGGATTCAGCTGGTTTACACCAGTTCACAAGAACCGGTACCTAATTTTTCTGTGAACCGGTTTAATGTGTTCTGGAAAATCTGTTTTCTGGAACACATCTGGTTTTTGTTCAACTTCCTTCTGTAGCAGTAGAAAAATTACACTAAAGCACTTTTATATTTATATTTAATATTTAGCCATGTTCCAGTAAGCAAGGGTGGATATGGAAAATAACAGATGGTGTAAGATAAAATGAGTAATTATATGTACTTCTCTTTTCTTGGTATATATGTTATTCTCCTTTGTTGGTATAGTTTAATAAAAGTAACGCCCCGGGCTAAGCTGAGGTCATGACATGTATAAAAGTGACGCCTCAGGAAGAGCCAGGGGTTCAGAATTTGCCATTCTAATGCTCTGAACCTTGTGCACAAATAAAAACCTGTATTCTCCAACCTTTCGTGGTCTTGTGTCTTGATTTGGAAACAGGATCTGCTGCAACACTTCCAGGTGGGGGGAAAACCCTCCCCAAAAGTCCAAGAGAGGAGTGATGGAAACTCATTCCTTTGACCACATCACTCAGGCAAAAACTGTCTCAGGGCTAGGTCCTGTGCATAAGGTAGCAGCCAAGGGCCAAAGTGCTGGTGGAGCACCAGAGGGTCGGGAAGTGTGCTGAAGCGAGCGGGCAACCTGCCTGCAGTGCCCATGCCAGCTGCCCATCCGGGCTAGGGCTGAAATGCTGCCGCATTTAAGTGCCGGTAGATGCCGACCTTCCCTCCAGCGGGCCTGGGCAGCTGCTGAAGAGAGATGGGCCTGTTTTAGCATCTGGCGCCCAGATGCCCTCAATTTCCCCAAGCATTTCTTTGCCTACCTGATTTCCAGCTCTATCGTATTTCTCCATTGCATTTCTCATATGCCATCATATGCAGGGAAACAAAAGTTTGTGGAACAAAAAAAGTTCTATCAATCAATTCCAACTTCTCACGAAAAAGAAAGATCTTGCAAAGTTGGAATTGATTGATTGATTGAACTTTTTTTTTAGTTCCACAAACTTTTCCATGCACATGACAATGAGAAACATGACAGAGAATTGCGACAGACTGAAAATCAAGTAGGCAAAGAAATCCTTGGGGGAAGTGAGGGTGGTGATGGGAGGGCCAAGCTCCGCAGCTCAGCGCTGAAATGGAGAAACGGGAAATGGAGCATCTAGCACGAGGAAAGGAGGAGGCCGCTTTCTTTATTTCTTCTCCCTGCTCCTCCGCCCCCTTTGTGCTGGCCGCACCGTTTCCCATTTCTCCATTGCAGCACAGCGCCCAGGATCCACTTTGATAGTGGAGGGAGGGTTAATTTAACAACTGGCTTGCCCAGGGTCAAGTTGGCCATTGCAGGAGGCCTGCATGTGCAGCAGAGCTGGAGGACGGGAATGGGCCATGCCACCCACAATGGACAACCTGACCCTGGGTGAACCAGTTGTTAAATTATTTGAATCCCACCACTGCCTCTATTTCACCCAGATATACTTTTATTAAATTTTACAGAACTATATATCCCTTGAAAATATACTGATATGACATTGCATGTATTAATGGTTGCAAGGACATGCCTTTTTATTGGAAAAGACCTTTGATTCCCTCTTTGAAAGAATGATTAACTAAACTGTCAAAAGATGCCTCTGTGTCTAAAATAATTTTGTTTCCATGTAAATCTGATATACTCTATTCAAATTGGAAACCATTCTTGAGTTATAATAAACATGGAATTGTGCCACATTTAAAATTTGGTTTTTAATTTGCTGCATAATTCATGGTATTAGTGGAATAGTATTACTAGAAAATGGGTATGAAATGTATCACATTATATGTTTCTAATGATGTATTAGATTTTACTTTTATAACATTATTTTTCTACCCATCTATTGGTATGCCTGATTTTATTGTGCTAATTATTTCTTATGTTGTTTAAAATATAAATAATAAAAACTGAAAAAAGACATTGTTGAAATTAAACAGCTTGTTGTTTAAAGTCAGGAGTTAAGTACGTGACCAAGCGTTGTCATTTATGACAAAGGAAGATTGTTGTTGAAGTCTAATTTATTGCTAAATTAGGATTTATAGACTATAACCTACATCACTGGAGGGCCATAGTCTGCATAAAATCTCACTATAACCAGTCATTTAAGACACCAGAAGACAAGAACTTACAAATGTTTTCTGTTCCCTTGGACAACATTACTTTACATTTAACACTGAAAATATATAACTGCAATTATTAGGAAAAATGAAAAACCCCAGCAGGTGGTGCTCTTTGTCAGTGCCAAATTTTGAAATCTTTGGGAACAAACACTTCTTGATTAAAGAGTCTTTGTAATATGAAGACTGTAATGTTGATTTTATCCTACAGAAATAAATGAATCTAATAAATTGCACATATCAAAGCTATGCATTTGAAAATGCAGGCCTGGAGCATTAAATCACTCCCTCAACTTTTAGTGTTCATGTTTAGTGTATGTGGTTGCTTCTGTGGTGAAAACAGCTGTGCCTACAAAGAGGCATCCGAAGGATTCCAAATTTTACTGAATTTATTAAAAAAATTAAGGATGGATGGAAACTTAAAGACAATCCTATGGAGATAGTTAATTTTGTGGTTATAAGGGGAGAGCAGAAATTCATGAAGTAGGCAATAGAGCAGAGAAACACATTATAGGATAACTTTTGCATATATTGAACAGTTTGTTAATTATATATCCTGCCTTTCCCCTAGGGGCTCAAGACAGGGTTTCCTCTTGTGTTTTTTCTCCACAAAACAACCCCGTGGCGATTAAATTGAGAGAGATTCAGTGGCCTGGGGTCATCCAGGTGCTCCCAGTTATAGTCCAATACCTTAATCATGACACTATTTTGACATATTTGATTTAATGTATTTGCAATAGATCTTTCAAACTTTTTCCTTCATAATTCTACTGAATTTACTTGGAAGAAAATGCAATTTGAAACATTATAAATAGGGACTCCGGAAAATACATTGACTAAAACTGTTCATTTTGACAAATAAACAAACACATGGAGATATCTCAACCTATGAAAACACCGAGTTCAGGAAAATCACTATATAATCCAATGGTATAGTTAAAAAAAAAAAAAGTCAAGTTGATGGCATGATGGTGTGTTTGGAGCTCTGTGATACCCATAGAAAAACAAGCCGAGCTTTGGTCACTCTTTTATGGCTGCCACTTTGATTTTCTTTGCCATACCCTTTGGACATGCCCAGGGGTGGGATTGTACCGGATCGGACCGGTTCGGTTGAACCGGTATTTCCGATAAGCATTTGGCCCTGCCCAACCGCCCCTGCTCTTTCCTGCGCTTTATTTCCTGTTTTTTTAGCACAGCTGATTGATACAGCAGAGCAGTTTGCTGCTCCTCAGCTGTTTTGGTCCCAGGGGCTGCTGTAGAAGGTAAGTAATTGAGTTGAAAATGGGCTTTTAAAAACCGAACCGGTTATTACACCGGTTGAATCGCACCACTGGACATGCCTGATATGATCTTTTACAGGTATTCCTCAACTTACAACAGTTCATTTAGTGACTATATGAAGTTGCAACAGCACTTGAAAAAAGTGACGTGACATTTTTCACATTTATGACAGTTGTAGCATCCCCATGGTCACATGATCAAAAAATTGAGACACTTGGGAACTAACTCACATTTATGAGGGTTATAGTATCGGGGGTGTCATGTGACCTTTTGTGACCTTCTGACAAGCAAAGTCAACGGCAAAAACCAGATTTACTTAACAAGCATGTTACTAATTTAACAATTGCACTGATTCACTTAGCAACTGTGGCAAGACAGGTTGTGAAATGGAGCAAAATTCATTTAACAAATGTCTCACTTAGTAACAAAAATTTTGGGCTCAATTGGGTTGTAAATCAAGTATTCACTGCAGCGTGAAACATACGTTGTTATGAAGAAAAATGCTACTTTCTTTCTGTCGGCACAGTCAGAACAATTGTACTGATTCCTGCAAAATGAAAAAAAAGCTTTACTGCTACTTTTCTCCACACAAATAATTCCCATGAACTACTATAAACAAACAGTACTTCCCTCCAGTCACCAGCCAGCATCCATCACAGCTGTTTCTTTCCCTAGATCGCCTGTACCCTCAATAGTTTATTTTCTGAATTCTCTCCATCACCATTCCTTATACATGATCTTATTCCCAGGCTTCCAACAAGTAGAGAAGGACGGACCTCCACTCTGTCATTTGAAGAAGAAGGATCCATTAACTCTCTGAAATAGTGTAAGCAGAGACCTGCTTTTCTTCCCTGTAGTGCCTGTAAATATAGAGAGATGTGGAATGAGGCTTTTGTTGCTTATTTGCCACTTTCAATCACTCCCCCTTTTCTTAAGCCGGGTAAATTAAAAGACTGAGCGGCTAGTCACTTTCAGTTATTTTCTCTTCACCACCTTGCTGCTCTACTTGCATGATCATCTGGTGATCTAGCTGCATGCTCCGTGGGGCTATTTCTGTCCTTTTGTATTATTTCACCTTGGAAGATGTCCAAATGGAACATGGCACACAGCAGAAGCCCGGATAACGTCTTAGCCAGGTGCACACCATTTGTGATGAGCTGCGCCATTGGGACATGTATTCCCTGCTGGCTCTGTGACACCCTTGACAGCTGTCAGAGCAGAAAACCTTTCCTCCAACTGTTGACATGCTGACTAATCAAAAGAAGGTGATACAGCAGTGATACAGAAAAGATGCAAGAGAGGTCAAATAAGGATTGGAAAGGAGACTAGCACATTTTGGGGCAACACAGCACTTTCATTTGACTGCTGATTTAATGCTCTGTATCTGTCATGATGACTATAGGACACATTCAACAGAAATATTTTAAAGAATACAATTCTGTTGTGAGAAATTTGCATGTCTAAGGCTAATAAAAATGCTATATGGATTATATGAATGTTATATTTATATGTTTCAGTAATTTGATATTAATACCCAGAGATCTTTTTTATTGCATTCATCATATGAATTCAGTCTTGAGTATTATGGTTACAATCCTATGCAACATTTTCCTTTGACTAAAGATACACAGAATTGAACTGCATGTTACTTAAAACTCTAATTGACCAATAAACTTTGCTATAAAATCATTTGATGTACAGTAGTTATCTATCTATGGATCTGTTAAGAAAACAATCTTAGTGGTGATTGATATTTTAGAAGTAGTAGCAGATAAATTGGATTCAGCTATTTATTCTTGCAAAACCCTGAAATGTCATTGATTGATAGAACTGGCAAGGTGAGACATTGCTGTCTAAACCAGAGGTGGTATTTAGCAGGTTCTGACCAATTCTGGAGAACTGGTAGCGGAAATTTTGAGTAGTTTGGAGAACCGGCAGTAACGTTCCCCCAGGAGTGGGGAGGGAATGGAGATTTCACAGTATCCTTCCCTTGGAGTGGGGAGGGAATAGAGATTTTACCTTCCCCTGCCATGCTCACCAAGCCATGCCCACCAAGCCACGCCACACCCACAGAATTGGTAGTAAAAATGTTTGAATCCCACCACTGATCTAAACCTATCCCATTTTATTTGTTTCAAGATGGCATTGATATACAGAAAAGATAAGTTTGCATCATAAAGCAATGTCAGCCATTTTGTGTTTATTGACTGATTTGTGGATGTCACTGGTAAAGTTTCTGGAATGTGTTCTTAAAAGGTTTTTGTTTCCCACAACTTCTTATACATTGGATTATTATTTGGTATCTTCATCCAACAAATGTCTCTGAACCTATCAAATAATATAGCATCACTTTACAGAGTTGTTCACTGTATCTTAATTTTCAGTCTATCCTTGGACTTTTAACTTTTATTAGACAGCAGTTCTCAAACATTTTGATTTCAGGACATTATTATATTCTTAAAAATGATTGAGGATGTCAAAGAGATGATAAGAGATGATTTCTAGGCATGAGGTGAAATTAAGCCCCACCCCCAAAATTTAGGCCTATTTAATCCATGCATTTCCCCGCCATTTCTCACATCGTTCGTTAAAACTACATGAGGTGAAGAGAAATGGGGGGGGAAGGGGAGGGAGAAAACTTGCCTTTAGGAGCACGCCTAGGCTAGAATACACCCCAATCTACTACTGATAGAACATCGGCCGATAGAAGCTCCCTGAAGGCAGAGTCTATTCTATCGGCTGGTAGAAGCGGCCTCTTCTATCGGCTGGTAGAAGCGGCCTCGGGGCAAGTGCCCATGCACAGTCCCATCGCCACGAAACCTGTTTTTATCAGTCGATGGAAGCTCCCCAAAGGCAGAGTCACCAGCCGCTTCTATCAGCCGGTAGAAGTGGCTTCATGGCAAGGGGAGTGTGTGTGGGGCGCTCGCCCTGAGGCCGTTTCTACCGGCTGATAGAAGCGGCTGGTGACTCTGCCTTTGGGGAGCTGCTATCGGCCAATAGAAATGGCTTCGTGGTGAGGGGAGTGCATGTGGGATGCTTCTATCAGGGGCACTCCGCGGGCAGCTATGCCTCGCCCTGAAGCGGCTGGTGACTCTGCCTTTGGGGAGCTTCCATCAGCTGATAGAAACGGCTTCGTGGCGAGGGGACTGCACATGGGCGCTTGCCCCGGGGCAGCTTCTCCCAGCCGATAGAAACGGCTGGTGACTCTGTCTTTGGGGAACTTCCATCAGCTGATAGAAACGGCTTCGTGGCAAGGGGAGTGCGTGTGGGCGCTCGCCGTGAGGGCGCTTCTACCGGCTGATAGATTTCCTCCCCACCACACCCCCACCTAGAGCGCCCCATACGCACTCACCTCTCCACGACGCCGCTTCTACCAGCCGATAGAAGTGGCTGGTGACTCTGCCTTCGGGGAGCTTCCATCAGCCGATAGAAGCAGCCTTGTGGAGAGGTAAGTGCGCATGGGGCGCCCTATGTTGGAGTGGGTGTGGGGGAGGAAATTAAGTCACCCCCCCCAAAAGACGTCCTAGCTGTTTTTTCGGGGCTCAAAAAAAAAAAAAAAAATAAGACCCGGCCTTATTTTATGAGAAACACGGCATTTCTATTGAATATCTCAAAATATGTTGAATTAAATATGTCTAAATGCATAGACAGACTGCATTGGATGTATATATTAGGCCAAAATTATCTTTCTGCCTTAGGGATAAAATTAATGTAATTAAAATGCATACCCTTAGATATATACCCTTTATACATCTTAAAAGGGATTCTAACGTTAATTTCTTTTAGATATCTTATAAACGCATTACCCAGTGAGATATTTTTTTTTGTGGCAGGAGAAGGTTTGTCAACTGTCTCTGATTAAACCCAAGTTGCTGAATGGTTTTGATCTATCAGTTTTTGTACTTTATCATTGGGCCTTTACTTTAATATTAACATCATTTGGAATGCAGTTGATTAGATTGTTATCCCCTCTAGTCTCATTTAAAGAGCTAATGTGTAACTTCTTTGAAATCTTGGTAAGTTTTGCAGTCAATTTGCAGAAGCAAAGATTGACTCTCCCAGCCTTGAAAGCTGCTGTTCAGATTTAGTCAATTGAGAAGCAGTTAAATTTGGACCTAGATGCACATAACAAATAGATATTCTGGAGTAATCCTAAACTGATGATCTGGAAAAATGTTTCATTATAAATCCTGAGCTGAACAAGAAATTAACACTTTGAATCACTTGATTAGTAATTGCTAGTTTAAGGACATTGAGAGAATACATTTTGAATATTATTCTTCTAAATCGGGGTGTCAAACTCACGGGAATTTGACACCCCTGATCTAAATTATTGGATGTTGGCAGTTAATACAATTATAGTCAATAGTTGTTACAAAAATACGTTCTGTCTGTTTTAGTATTCAGAAATAATTGCAATGCTGAGATGTTTATTAGATCTGTATTTCAATTAAAATCAACAATTCAGTTTTATATGAAACTAAAAATGTGTTGCATGTTAAGACTGATTCATTCTTGAAATGCGGACAAAAAGATGGTACCTTTTATATGTGGTGGCTATGCCCCGAGACCAGGAAATATTGGGTTAAAATAAAGAACTGGCTACAAGAGATCACCAAACACCAAACTGAACTCAAACCAGAATTTTTTCTATTAGGAATAATCCCAGGCCAAGATTAAATAAATTATACTCCATATTCTGACAGCATCCAGAATAGCTTTTCCACAATTATGGAAAGGAGCTAATATCTCTTCAGAGGATCTAGTCATACAAAAAATACTGGAATGTACTGAAATGGATAAGCTCACATTGGAAATGAAAGACAAAGAGGATTCCGGTTATTATGCAATATGGGATCAATGGTATGAGTGGTTAAAAAATAGATACAAAAATTAGGAAGACTAGATGATTGTAAATAAAATAAGAGACCTTAAAAATTATCAATGTAGATGTGTATATAATAAGGTATATAAGAGATATGTATTTGTCGATGGCAACATGCTGTAACAAATATAAATAAGATTTGTAGTTTTTGAAAACGGCAATAAAAACAATTTTAAAAAAAGACTGATTCATTCTCTCTCTACACACACACACACACACACACACACACACACACAATCTATTTACCCACCCACCCACGTACCTACCTACCTACCTATGAACTGGAATATCCAATTTTGGAAAAAAATCAGTGGATCCAGGTTTTAAGTGTTGAATATACTTTTTATGGGTTGCAGGAAATCTCCTAAAACCTTGTTTTGAGTTCATTGGACTTTCCCCATAATGTTTTAAACAGATAAATATCAGATTTTTGTGTTGACATTGTTATAAATGTCCGTGATTTGAGGGCTCTATATGATTTGATCATGTATCTTCTTGGTTTCATATCATTAATATGATAATACAATTTTGATTAAAATCACAGTATTTACATACTACTATTATATTACACAGTATAAGAGTAGTTTGATATCTAATTAAGAACTCTGGCCCTATGGAGCTTAAGCCTTAATTAAGAGAATCATATTGTGTTAATAGAAATAAAACAGCCTTCTAGATCTTGAAAGTATATTTAAGAGATGTGTCTGTTTTTGAAATGACTCTGTCTTTCACAAATAGAAGATGGAACAGAACATCTATATAGAGTCTACATTTAATAATATATAAAGCTAGTTATATATTAATACTATATGGATTTTCTTTTTCCTTTTTAAGTTTTACTTCCTCATATGAGTGTAATTATTGCTGCTGTATCATTTTTATTAAATTTTACTAATAAAACAAACCATAAAACAAAAACCACAATACATCTTCTGAATTCTTGGGTATAATGAAAAATAATAAATCACTGATGCCTGAGTAACTCTATTCTTCATAGAAGGGTTTGCCTTTCCCAGATTGCTACATTCTGGTTCCATTTTGTGAATGGAAGTTGCTGTAGAATTCTAATCCTACTATTTTTCTGTGCATGTTTTTTAGTTTACTATAAGTGAGAGAAGGGTTCTCCTAAGGATTCGATACAATTTTCTTCCTATTAAAGAATTAATGTCACCAAAAAATAGCAAACCATGACCTGAAAAACAGAATCTTCGCAGAAAACCATAGTATCTGAGGGCTAATATATTTTATATCACTCTGTATGGAATTTGCAGTTACCAAACAATTTTATTTATTTTTTTCTTGATTTTCACCAAAAAGAATAAAACTATTTCATTGCAAATGGAGCAATACCTTGCAATGTTAATTTGAAAGATGATATTCATAGTAAGTAGGAATAAAAAAACAAACCATGAAGATAGTTTGGAATGCAGCCTCTGGCATATTGCCAGTTCCAATGACTTTAGCTTGTCTCTAGGGCTACGTACTTTCAGATTTTTCAAGTTGTTGTCAACAGTGATCATAACTTTTGAAATAAGCAATTAATTGTTTCCCCCAACATACAATTTCACTCACATACTTATTGCCATCTCTATGCTACAGCATTTCACCATACCAAAGTGCTACAGCAACAAGCTTTAATAAGGAAAATGTTGGTGCTCTTTCACGCCACACTGTTCTCTGGAACGGTTGTTTTTCCACTTTTCCTTCATTTACTCTCTGAGGTAAGGCTGTCCTGGGCATGCCTAAGCTTGAAATGACAGTTCACTTGATTCACAGCCATGCACCAGAAGAACAAATGATATACCAGTGCTGATGATTCACAGATAACAGTCAGGATTCCTGAACTGATGCATACAGTAGCAAGTCAGACCTCTAAGCCTTTCTCTGCAAATAGCTCAAAATATGTTTACTTGGGTTTAGTGCTGTTCAACAGACCTCAGATCAACTCTAGAGCTGCCCATGGCTCTCAGATGAACTGTGAGTTGCATCCAGTCAGGGTTCTTCTGAAATCTGGTATTCCCAGTTGAGTCCTTTTTCTGTGTGTATAAATGGAAAACAGGCTTGTTCGTGCAGCTGTCTTCCAATAGCAATAGAAACATGTCTCTGTTCTTGCAGTTCAAAAAAGCTTTTTAAAAAATGCTTTTACATTTCTCCATCTGTATCTTCTCTGTATGTGTGTGGATGTATAGACTTTAAACAGGTACAGTTGGTTCAAAGAATCTTCCCAGAATCTGATTACCGTAATCAATTTTTCAGAAAAATGGCTATCAAAAGAAAAAAAAAAAACACTTCTGGAGAAAATGGGAGACATATATTAAAAAACATCCACACCCACCCACAAAAGTAGATTGTCAGTGGCTGGTTTTTACATGTTGGGCTAATCTATGAGACTTTTTAAAAATTCTGGCTTAGCTTCATATATAATTCAACTAGGTGCTCAGTGGCTCCTACATAATTTCCTACCCGATTTGCATGATGGGGTGACCACAGGGGAGGTAATAAAAATCAAGATAATAGCCACAACCATGCAATGCATGTAAAAAAAAGTGGAGGTTAAACCATGGTTCAACAGAAATGAGTGAAGTTTTCAGGCATAATATCCCGAAGCAATTAAATTTCTTGAGGCTTTTCCTGAGAGGATGAATTTCAAGCATGCCAGAGCTGAAGAAGTCCAAGTAAAAGAGAACAAAGAAGTTAATAAACCAAAATATGAATTACTGTGACATCTCTAATAATTATTTCTTTAATTTAAATTATTTACATGACTGCCCATTTTTCAGTAGTGACTCAGGGTGGTGTATCAGATTAAAACAACAATTTAACAATCTAAACTGACAACGTCTAGGTCAAAACAATCATCCCAACTAAAAAAAAATGTAATCAGCAGAACTTGCCTAACTTGGCTTCAATGCTTGGAGGAAGTCAGGTCTTCCATGTCTTTTAGAAGATCGGGGTCATCTGATTTCTGGAAGGATGTGTTCCATAGGACAGGCACTGCCACAGAGAAGACATGATCCCTGACTCCAACAACATCACATTGGCTGATGGAAGAGACCTAGAGCATTCCCTCCCTGTTAGATCTATTAGATCAAGCAGAAACATTGACAGAGAGGTGGCCCTAAGCCATGTATGACTTTATGGGGTGATAAGCAGAATTTTGAGTTATATTGAAATGCTCACCACAAATGGGTGAATGATTATGTTTCTTTAGCTTATCTTAATAAAATGCAGGTAGTCCTCATATAGTGACCACAATTGGAACCAGCAGCTCCCAGTCTTAAGCACATTAGGCAAGCAGCTGGTCCTAGTGCATTCTTGTTGATGTGTATTCCCCCTTGCGGGCCTGCTTACTCTCTTATAATCTCCAATTTCTTGGCTCTGGGAGGGTGAGGGGAGAAAAACGAAAAACAGATCAGACACAAGTCTACATATATTAACTGACTGTAATGGCAAACACATGACAGAGAGAGAGAGAGAGAGAGAGAGAGAGAGAGATGCAGTGAAGGTCATAATTGTACATCTTGATTGCAGTTATTTTTTCAGCAGTGATGTAACATCGACAATCGCTGAGGAAAGCAAATTCTATCTGCAGTCCTAATGCTCTTTAAAGTTGGCCCCATATAGAAAAATCCAAACAGGAAGCGACAAACTTTTGGAAAGACATCCCTCTCCTCTAGCCATGGCTACCACTTACGTTTTGAACAAGAGCCAGACATTCAGGAGGACCTCCAAATTGCAGACCAACTCAAACTGCAGAACTGTGCCTCTAGGCAAAATGAAATGGGAAAATCCCCAGATGTGTGGGCTTTAAAACCAACAGGCTAAGGATGAAAATAAAAGACAGAGAAGATTCAATTTATTACAGGGCCTGGGATGTCTAGTATGAGTGGTTTAGAAATAAAAATAAAATAAAATGGCAATTAGGAAAAGAATGAGGGAATATGTAAATATGTAAATATACCATGGAGAAGATTGAGATGTAAGGATAAAAGATACTGATTTATATTAAGAGTAAGATGTAATGGTAAAGGAATAAGTAAATACATATGCTGGAAAATGTGAGGAGATGCAAAAGATGTCTTGATGTTGATAACAATGTATAAAGTTTTATGTTTTTAAAATTTGGAAACTTAATACAATTTATTAAAAATAAAAATAAAACCAACAAGCACCAGGACTTGTGTCAGGTGCGAACAACCAGGTTGACATGTGAAGAGTTCAATTTACTGTTTTATTGCTTAACCTAGGAACATTCTCAGACTGATTTACACCTGGGTAAAACTAGATAAGGTTCAACGGCATTCAAGGGGGGTTGGACTTTGCCCTCTTAAAACTATCTAGATTCTAAACTAATCCCCGTCTTGGTTTCTCCCCATGGCTCTGCTAGTCTCTCTCCAACATCTTGCTAGGATTGAGCCAAAGCCTGTCTTCTTCCGTCCAAGCTCCAACAATCTGCAGCCACTGGAAAAAAACCCTTGGCAGTATCATATAGTTGGTCCAAGGCAGAGATGTACAATTGCGTATCATCAGTATCATCATACTGCATCTTGTCTTGATCAATGATCTCACTTAGTAGCTACATGTAGATATTAAACAGGAGCAGGAAGAGTAGAGACCTGAAGCACAAAGCAGGGGCTTGATGCTCAATCTCCTCCCCCCACACACTCAACACCTACTGAAAAGAACTATTTCAATACCACATCTCATACTTTCAACCTCCTGTTACCATGACTGATGGCACTGAAAGCTGCTGAGACATCAAGAAGGGACAGGATAGATATACTACCCCCATTTCAAGCCTGCCAAAAATCATCAGTAAAGATAGTCAGTGCCATCTTAGTGCTATGACAGCCACTGATGGCATCCAATTATTTAAAGTACTAATGAATGTATTCTTACATGCTGATAGAGGAATGAGAGTTGTAATTAAAATATGATCCATTGTAGATGAACAATTGAATAACATACATTAAAGCAAAACATGTTAATTTCATATATGCTAGGAGTGTCAAACTCAATTTAATTGAGGGCTGCATCAGGGTTGTGTTTGACCTCGGGGCCCTGAGTGGGCGTGGCTGGAATGGGCATGGCCAGCTCGACGTCACTTGTGTTGGGGTGCCTGTGGTGGCCCAAACACTCTGCCAGGAAAAACAGGTTCCTGAACTCTGTTTTTGGCTGCAGCGGCCTCCTGCAACCCTCTGCCAGTGAAAACGGAGCGCAGGAGGGCCTTCTATGGCCCTCGTGAGCTCCATTTTTGCTGGCAGAGGCACTGCAGGCCGGTCCTTCGCTATTTCCAGGGCAGCCCCACAGGCCAGATATAAGCACCCCAAGGATTGGATCTGAACCCCAGGCCTTGAGTTTGTCACCTCTGCCCTATGCAATGGGATCTAAGATATAACAGACTAGAAAGGGATGTTGAGATTATGATTACTCATGACTCATATTGGCTGTAAATCTTTCTTCACCAAGCTATCATCAATACACAAATCAGAATTAGCATTCCTGGAGAATTGTTTCTCCATTATAATAGACCAACATACACTTTCTAGGGGGGGATTCATCTGTTTATGGAAGTGAATTCTCCAGGTGTGGAACACCATAAACCATTTATTCTGGATAACTAACTTTTGGAAATATACTGTTCTTGGAGTACTTGAAATTGCAGTTCCAGAGGAAAAGTTCAAGAATAGACTGCACTCTTAGCACATCTGTAGTAGAAATAGTTTGATGAAAAAAGGCAAATTCCTTATTGGAGGATTTCAGGAAATGAATCACTTAATAGAACTGATTCTAACTGCAACCACTCTTTAAATACTGTGGAGTTCTGATTACTGCACATCAAAAAGGAAGATAAATTATCAAAGGTACAAAAGAGAGATATTCAAATGTCAATCTCAAGAGAGTTCTTAGTGAAAACATATTAGTAATATTTGTTGTATTATGATATATAGCATTTGGGGATGAAAACCTTGCTATCCCCAGGTTTGAAAAGCCAAAGATCACTAGCTACTAATGTGTTTCCTGCCATGGATAAACTACAGCTGTTCCAGCCTGGCAAAGGACAAAAATAAACACTGCTGTTTTTCTATTAGTAAAGCCAGAGTTTAACTGTAGGTGGTATCCTTGATAAAAAGGTGTTTTTGAGACAACTTGCCTGACAAAGAATTCTGGAGAACTCAAAAGCTTTTTTTTTTTTTTGAATTGGGGGGAAATCATTTTGGGCCTGAACAAAAATATCATTCTACAAGGGTTTTGGGATTACTATAATCCCTGTGCTATATCTCACTTTATCGATTGCTTCTGATTAAATTGTCAGAGAGGTAGCTGTGTTAGTACTTTGCAGCATAAACAAGGGAAAAAGACAGTACTAGACAAACTAGGCTATTGCATACACATGTTCATTTTATCAGTTGCACTTGCAGGACCATCTTCCATACATCTCATTAGGTGACGTCGAACTACACAATCTTAGGCAACGATACATTTTGTAGGCTCAAAGTGTTGCAAGTTTCTTGCTTTTGCTTCATAAATAAATTTCAATCTTCTGTAAAATGTGAGGTGTTGAGGGGCATAGCCTTCAGTAAAGATGGCCACATTTTGATATAACCAGACAAAAAGAGGATATCCAGATGGATAGTAAAGTTACAAGATGTTTGCAGAATCTCTTGGTTTAGAAAAAAGCTGGTTGCAATTTCAGGTCAGTTGTGCTACAAGAAAGCTGCCATCTCTCGAATTAATAGCACCCGTCCATTTATGCAACACAACCATCAATCAATCAATGTGAATAGATCTGGAAGGGACCTTGGAGGTCTTCTAGTCCAACCCCTGCTCAAGCAAGAGACCTTATACCATTTCAGACAAGTGACTGTCCAGTCTGTTCTCAAAAACTTCCAGGGATAAAAAACCCACAACTTCTGAGAGGAAGCTGTTCCACTGGTTAACTGTCCTCACTGTTAGGAAGTTTCTCTTTAATTCCAGGTTGCTTCTCCCCTTGATTATTTCCAATCCATTGTTTCCTTGTCCTGCCTTCGGGTGTTTGAGGAAATAAGTTGTCCCCCTCCTCTTTGTGGCAACCTCCCAAAGAGGAGGGGATATCCACAATACCAATACCCACGAGTTACTGTTTGCGCTCCAGCGACGTTTTCCTCTCCTTGAAAAAATGGGATCTTGTCTTCGTAGTAAATAGCTAATCGCTAAAAATCCACTTCGGGGTGCGCATTATTTAATCTTAAATCTTTCTTCTGATTGGTCCATTCGCTACTGGATTGGCTCAGGAGGGAAAAAAAATACTACTTTTGTTTCAGGTAGGTTCTTTCCCCGCTCTCGGACCGCCTCCCTCGGCTCGGCAAAAGGCCCGAAGGCTTAAACAAAACCCCTTCCCTCCCCCGCCCATCTCCCTGACTGGCTTTCCGCGTGCGGCTCCTATTGTCCCGCCGCATTCTAACTCCAAAGGCCCCGCTGTTCATCGCCGGCTTGGCTCATTGGGTTGCGTCGGTTTGATTGGCCGGCCGCGTGACCAATAGCCCTCGGTTTCCAAGGGGTCCTCTCGCCCCGCCCTTCGCAGCGCTTGCCGTAACAATATGGCAGCAGTTGCTATTGGCAGGATGGCATCGTGAGAACCGCGGCGGCGGCAGCGGCTCTGCAGTTGGGGAAAAAAAACACCACCGTGTGCCTGCCCTTCTCGAAGATCTCTGGTTGCTGCGGCAGTCCTGTAGGCTGCAGCGTCCGATCAGTGCCTCTTTGGCGGGCAAGAAAGCAATGCTTGGTAGGTACATCGCTATGCAGTTGACTGACTTGACTGGCCGAATGAATGAATGAATGAATGAATGAATGGATGGATGGATGGACGGACGGACGGGAAGAGAGAGAGGGGGGACGTAGAGAGAGCACCCCAGCTTCTCCTTCAGTTTCCCCGTCTCTCCTTTCCCCGCTTCCCTAGCGCAGATGCGAGTGAGGCTGGCCTGCGCCGTGTATTGTACGCATTTCTCAACCGAGCACGCTGAATGGATGTTCGTCGGAAAGGAAAACGCTCCTGAGGAGTGCGTGGCCGAGGAAAGGTGCTGGGTGATCCGGCAAAGAGAGAGAGGATCGTGTGCGAGTGGATCTGGCGAGCGGGAGGTATGCCTACCGCAGAAGAAGCCCGTTTTACCCTGGCTTTGCAATCGGAACCCCTGTGGCGGATGCCAGTTTTGCGTGGAAGCCTTCCGTGCTCTCAGATCTCAGCCTACATACAGCCTTGCCGGCCGGGGGGAAAAGCTTAACAAGCGGGATAAAAAGGTCGGCATAACCTCCGCTGCCGGGCTGAAGCGCGATTGTGGCCGCTCGGCACAACTGCCAGAAAACAAATATTCGCATAATAGTGGCGGTGTGGGGGGCTGGGGAAGGGAGCCCGAGAGGCAGAAAATCGTTCTTTCGGAAGGGCATAATTGCACAGATGGTTCCGAAGGAGCCTTAGTGGTAAACGTCGTCTTATTTGCACTTCAAATGCTTGGAGATCAAAGCCAAAAAAACTACTCGGGGGAGATAGCCGATGCTATCTAACCTGGGACATTCCTGTGAATAAATCCCATTAAACTCGGGGGGGGGGTGCTTATTTCTTTGTAGATGGGTAAGACCACACGGTTTAGGATTGGCTCATTGGTTTGCTTATATGCGGCGCTTCCTGGGTTTTGGGGTAGGAGGCTCTTGAACAATTTCACTATTGAATTTGTCACAGCAATTTGGGATACCTGTACTTACCTGTACAGGGGGTTGGACTAGAAGATCTCCAAGATCCCTTCCAGCTCTATTCTGATTGATGGATTGCTGTTGAAGTCTCCTATCTGCTTTGAAAGGAAGGGAGTGGGTTAGTTTGGGTCAGAAACCTCCTCTTTGGGCATATATTAGTGGATGGATTGTGGATCTTGTTGCCTTCCTCTAAGAAATGTGGATGACAAATTGCTGAGCATTTCTGTTTATGTTGGCAAATTCCGGAGGTTTCTTTCCTAATCCAATTATGTACTTGTGCATATGATCATCTTCGATGGTCAGTAGGATTCCCTGGGATGCTCTGTGTAAATTCAGCTTACTATATGAAATGAGTTGCATCTCATTTTTGGAGTCATAAATATTACTGACCTACCTATCTCACAACTCATATTTCTTTCTTTTACAAAACCTACTGCTGTGTTTGTTTGTTTTTACTTCAGTTCTATAATACTATATCAATGAATCCATTTTATCAATAGCTCTAGAAGATGAATGTCATGGGCAGTAATAAGATTTAAAAATTAGCATAAACTGGCCTCTATCTCACTTGAAAGATACTTTTTTAACACAAAAGCACAGAGATAATACTACATGCTTTTGTAGATGCCAAGCCACTTTATATGTTCTTAATATATTGTTTAAAAAGGAGTTGTACAATCTGCAGAAGTATATTTTCACTTTTGCTGCTTAGTATATTCTGTGTTGTCCAGCCTATTTTCAGATGAAGTTTCCAGTGTTTAAGGATCATATTAGTTGCAGATGGTCTAGTGCCTGATATGGATATTGGGGCGGGGGGCGGGGGGTGGCAGAGGGTAGGGGAACAAAGAGCAGGAAATATATCTATTGCCACTATTTTCCCTTTCCCTGTTGCACATCATGCTAACCTTTTACGGTAACCATAGTTAGTTGAAAAAGCCATTATTGTTTGGGTTCACAAAATAACAAGATTTACAGATAATAGTAGCTAAATTAATACACAAGCCAAGATTGTGGACATCATATTATAGTTTAGAGGAGTGTCTAAATTGAATAATAAAATATTGGCTAGTGTTGCAAATTCTCACAATGTATCATCAGACCATTTTAATATTTATGTTCTATAAATATGTGTTTGCAGAATAATGTAAAAAGCTAATCTTTCAGACTTAGTTGAGATGCAGGAATGGCATCACAATCTATACACTACTAAAACTCTAGTGTTTGTATCCTTTAATTGGGGAAAATTGTGCATAAAATGGTAACAATTTTGAAGCAAATGGACTAACTTACAGAATGTGTCCCAAATTTGGAACCCATGACTCATGGAATTGAAATTTGGCAAATTTTGTAAAACATTTTATAACAAAACCAGATACTGTTAAAATGCTATGACATAATACAAAATGTCATAAAACAGTTCCTGTGGTCAGCTCCTGAAGTTTGACTGTGCTACTTTCAAGGCAGATAACATCTCTGAAAATCTTCCTGACTTTTAAAAAACTTTACCATAACATTAGAAGCTCTACCATTGTTGAAAGCCATTGAAGAATCTGGTAAGGAAATATCTCTGAAACAATAACCCAATGGGTCAAGAGTTATCTAGTGTTTTTTAAAGTCTAATTGCATCAGCTGCCAAATAATATTAAAAAAATGATGTGTTTGATATTTTCACTGCATGATATTGCTACCCATTTCTGCTATAAAAAGTCTCTAGATAAAGTCTAGTTGCCTCAGTTGCTAAATAATATACAAATTACTATTTTTGGTATCTCTATTGCATGATTTTGTTACCTATTAAAAGTCTTTAGATAAAGGGCAACTTGGATGAATGAGTTTCGGATTATCGTTATACCGGAGCATGGTTTTACAGTATTCAAAAAAGACAAACTCTCTTGACAGAGTATCTGATTAGAAGTCCACTGCTTCTTGTGTTCCACTTTTATCTAAGTCCCAAAGCTGACTGAAGTCTGTTATCAGTATAACAATATGGGGGAAGAGATAGCCTATTGTGCAGGGAACAAGTGTTTATGAACAGTATGTAATATTTAGCATAAAACAGCCAATGTGGGCTCTCTTTCCAGAAAATTTTAGATAAACAAGACAGCTTTCCCCTTATGTAACATATAAGACTGAATTGTCAGATGGTATTTATTTATCAGACATTGTCAGATCCAGTGAAGCCTATTTGTGGAAGTAGCGCTTTAGTGTCTCTTGAATTTGGCTGGGTGCAGAGACATCTGCAGGATAGAAAAGTGGGGGAAATATGAGATATGAGTCAGGTGTCATGATGTAAGTTTTGACATCTAGTTGGTTATGGATATTGCTGGCTTGGCTCAGACTGGGCTAAATGGTAAAAGATTTCACTTATCCTGGTATGTAAACTCAGGTACTTCTGTTTGTAATCAATGTTTTATGACTTTCCTTAAAATATGTGAACTATTATATTTTTCAATGTCAAGAACTTCCACACCCTTTTGTAAGAGTTTAGATATCAGAAACGGTTGCATGATGACCTGAATGACTATTATTAAGTGTTGTACCTTATGATTCTTGACGAATGTATCTTTGATGTACACTGAGAGCATATGCACCAAGACAAATTCCTTGTGTGTCCAATCAGACTTGGCCAATAAACTATTCTATTCTATTCTATTCTGAAGTAAAAGGTTCGGTGAATGGTACCATTTTACATTCCTGTTACAGATTAACCAACTTTTGTGGTTTGTCAAGCCTGAGCTCAAAATTTTGAATATATCATATGGAGATTTTTATCCAAAGTTTCTCATAAGTTATGTGCTCTTGTTTTCATAGTTCCAAAAATCATAACTATTTTGCATTCAGTCAACATAAAAGGTTACATTGCTTAATTAAAGCTCTGCGCAAGACAGGACTTAAGAGAAAAATGATAGCACCCACTCATTAACCAAACTTTTTAGTGTTGCGCTAACATATCACAATTGATAACATTAAAGTTCAGTTTGTATTTCTGCACAAACCATTAATGAATGTTTTTGTTGTTATTTTAACCATAGAGAACTAAAAAAATCCTGCTTTCTCCCCTTTACAAAAGTAAGATACGGTACATAAGAATGAAAACAGGACAACTCTCCCACAAAAGGATTAGCGTTTTGAGAAGGGACTTCTTTTGTGGTAATTGGTAAAAATGTGTTTTAGAGTAAAACAGAATACAGAACTTTGGATCCTGGCTTAAATTTTTCAAATGGAAAATACTGACTTGGATTTTTAATATTAAATAAATGCTAACTTATCTAAATACTGTACAGTGTACTATGCCAAATTCAAACATTTTTGAATATTCTGTAATTTCTGTATTCTAAGTAGGCATGGTTAAAAATAATATTAGATTGATAAGGGCATTTGACATTGTTGACATATAAGTGTTTATTTTTTATATCATAATTATTCCACAGCCAGGCATTAAGTGTTTCACCAGGGGGGGCACTTGTTGCTTTAAAGTTGTTTTGTGTGTATAAGCTATTTAGTTCATGATTAGATAATTTCTTCTTGTGTGTCATTGAAATGGACAGAAATGGTTTAGCTTCTATACCATGGGTAATAGGTTGTACTGGAAGATATTTGAACCCCCTTCCATCCCTTTGATTTTAAGAAACCTCAGCACCAAAATATGGAAAATGATTCAAAAAAGTAAATGAAATTTTCTGACTTATTTATTGTAAGAGGTGGGAGAAATTAGCCTGTAGATTTCGAACTTAGAAAATCCTTACATTAATACTTCTGTGAAGGCTTCCCCTTCAAAGTTACTGTGTTTCTATTAAACCTTCTGTTAGAAAATTGAGCTAGAAAGATTGACAAGCACACCCCTTCACTTATTTTAAACACATTTTATTTAATGTAGCTATTAACAAAATTCACATACTGTACTGTACTGAACCATAGTTGTTTAATCATTATTTGTTTAATAAAACAAAATTGGTTGTGTCTGCACAACACACTTAGCTATTCGCCACTGATGGACAATGTGGAGCTCCAGGCTTTATATGGTGATCGAACTTCCTGATCACATAGTTGTGGAGATTTTTTTCAGGGAAATTTAGCATATTCAAGATAGGGAAGTTGTCACTTTCCATTTATTGCTTAGCTACAATTCACAGCAAGTGAATGAAGCTCAACATCTGGAGGCCACATTCTTCAGCAGCATCCAAAAAGCTCAGTCCAAAAAAATAAGCAGGGGCAGCTACTTCTTAGTCCACAAAAAATTGGTAAGGGTAAAGGTTAACTTCTTATTAAGAACCTTTAAAAATTGTGAATGGAAATGTTCATATTCTCTGAAATAAAAAAAATCCTCTTGCTATTGAGAAGTATTTGTGGATGCTTGCTACTCACCAGAGATTGAGTGGTGCTTGTTACAAACCACTGTTTTTGACACGCACACTCAAAGGTTACTGTTTTTTTTTCCTTCTTCCAAAACCTGGTTAAGAATCTGATTATCCCCCTCCTTGCTCTCCCCTTCCATAATTTGCAATTGCTGCCTACAACTTTAATCAGTTTGAGCCCAAGATGCTTTTGAAAACTACAATATGTGTGTCCGTGCACACATTAGGTACAGATGACTTTGAAGATATGTCTAAATTACTGTAAGTTACATGATAATGAAGAATATGTTTTGAATTTTAGTTAAGAATTACTGCCACCTGTGCAACGTTTTTTAATTTGCTTTAAAGCTGCATCAATGGAAGTGATACTGACGAGTGTAGCTACCTCGGCAGAATGACTAAAGTTTAGTAACAGAAGTCAAAGTTCTTGTCTCCATAGCAACTGTTGCTGGAGCCTCTTTAGATGCGGATAACATTTTGCTTTTTAAAAAAGGCTTAGCTTTTCATGCTTTATCACGTAAACTCCTCCTCCCTGACTAAATCTTGCTGTCATTCCTCCTACTCTTCTCTCCTTTCTTCTCTCTTCTTCATCCTTGAGAACCCCCTGCTGCTTTTTGTGCTGCCTCCTACTTCCAACAGTTCTGAGATGCTTCACTACTTACATAACAATTGTCTGTTGTCTTCTGTGGGTTTTATTTTGCAACTGTATGTTTCCAGCAGAGTCTACAAATAACACGCCATGATACTTTATAGATAGGATCTTAGCTACAGATGAACTAAGACGTTTTTCTTCTTGATTGAATAGATTCACATTTCTGCTGTTGGAGAACTGTAGTTCTCCACTCCTCTACTCGTTGCAGAATACCTTATGCCACCAGACTCGAAATTCTAGACCTAGAAAACTTAGAACTATGCCGCCTTCGGTCCGATCTAAGTATAGTATATAAAATCATACATTGCAGTGTCCTACCTGAATACTTCAGCTTTAACCATAACAACACAAGAGCAAGCAATAGATACAAATTCAAGGTTTATCGCACCAAATTTGATTGCAGGAAATACGACTTCAGCAACAGAGTGGTCAATGTCTGGAATACTCTACCTGACTCTGTGTTTTTTTCCCCAAACCCCAAAAACTTTAACCTTAGACTGTTTACTATTGACCTCACCCCTTTCCTAAGAGGTCTGTCGGGGGCGTGCACAAGTGCACCAACGTGCCTACCATCCCTGTCCTATTGTTTCTTTTATATATTTTTTATTTTTCTTATAATGTATCCATGTATTCATAACTATGTCTTTACTTATACCTATTATCTTGTAAGCAATTGACAAATAAAAATAAATAAATAAATAGAATGTACCCCTTTCTCTTATGAAGGGCTATTTACTTTTTTTGTGATTATACAGTGTATTCAAGCTTACCGTATTTGCCGGCGTATAAGACGACTTTTTGCCCTGAAAAACATGCCTCCAAGTGGGGGGTCGTCTTATACGCCGGAGGACTCCGACTCCCACTTCGAGCTTGAGTTGCAGCCGGGAGGAAGGCTGGGGGGAGCGGTGTCTGTGTGTGTGTGTGTGTGTGTGTGTGTGTGCCTGTGTGTGTGTGTGGCGGGTGTCACTCGCCACGCGCTGCGCAACCTTTCCCCCTCTTCCTTCCTTAGCGTGTGGGGAGGAGAGGATTCAAGATCCTCACGTGCGGCGTACTTTTCTTTTTCTTTTTTTCTTTTTGCACGCAGGTTTTGCATGCGGGCGGCTGTAGGTTAAGGATGGGGAGCCCCGGGTGGGTTATCAGGTTTTACGGTGCTTCCAACATGTGCAAACGGTGGGAGAGCGGAGAAGAGAGCGAGCGAGCGCCCTGCTGTGTGAAATCCTGCCGTCAAAGCAACACTGGGGAGGCAGGGTATAAATTTACCAGGTTAATGTAGCAATGGTGATTAATGCCCAGAACATTGTTTGCGGGTATTGGGTGTGTGTGTGTGTGGTGGTGGTGAGGAGAGGTTGTCCTTTGAATGCGGAAAAGTAGGTGTGACCTTGTGTAGGAAAATAAAGAGATCTTTTTAGCGTGTTTGGCTTCTTTGCCTCCCTCGTTCGTTTTGACGTGGAGATAATGGCCTTCGAGCGGGAGGGGAAGAAAACGGTAGCTGGATCATTTCAAATTTCACTTACTCTCCTGCCTCACTTCAATATGTCTGAGCGACTCCAGATACTGGAAGACTTTTTGAATGAAAGTGTTACCTCCATTTTTTTTTTTTAAAGAGGGCCACTTGGGGGAAAAAAAAGATTCTAAGGAATTCCTTGTTTCTTGATTAAAGAGAAGGCATTGAATATACTGTTCCTTGGCAGCCTTTTCAGTGTCCGGGTTTTGTGTGTGTGTGTGTGTGTGTGTGAGAGAGAGAGAGAGAGAGAGAGATCAGCTGTATTGAGAAGAGAACGTTTCCTGTGTTCTCATTTTATTTACAACATATTTTACGCTTAATGGTAAGCAATGAAAAATATTTTTAAAACTCATTTCTAAACTCCATAGCTATTTGCATATTCTTGGTTCAAAATTGGATTAGCTCATTTCAAAATTGTCCAAAGCAGAAAAAAGTGCGTCAAAAAAAAAAAAAAAAGTGCAAAAGTGGAAGGTGTGCGGAAGAGGGGTAGTCTTATACGGCGAGTATATAACAAACTCTATATTTTGAGTGGAAATGTTGGGGGTCGTCTTATACGCCCAGTCGTCTTATACGCCGCAAATACGGTAATTTGACAAGCATAAATTCTAGAATAGATATTTTTGCCTCAAGAGCAAACTTGAAATTCTAGCAAAACTGCTCTCCCAAGATGAGCCTTAAGGGATCTCCATGATACTATCTCATATATGAATAACTAAGCCATCATATCTCCTGATGAATATAAATTTATTCCCAGGTAAATAATTCCATTGAACTATCTGGGGTTACTCAATGATATATTCATGTAAAACTGTACTGCAAAATATATTTTCTGACTGACAGTTCTTAAATTCAACAGCAAATTAATTCCAGTTTGAATGTTTGGAATGACATGATAGAATTTTCTCAGTACAGTTTGAAGAGGTAAAATCCCATAAGAAGATGTTGGTCAGTCAAAGATGTGATAACTTTTAAAAAGCCCTAATGTGTAGCAGAGGAAAGATTTCCTAATCTGTATTTAGCATCTAGGTCTTTGATAATAGTGCCCTACAGAGCCCTACTTAGGTCCAGTGAGATACATTGAAGTATGTGTAAGATTGTAGTTACAGTCTTGAAATATTTTTTGTGGGTTTTTCAGCTGCAGCTATCTCTCTTAGTTGAATCATTTCCACACTTCTGATAATGAAATTAGAGATGCTGCTGTACATATTTTCCTGAGAGTAAGTCACATTTAATTCAGAGGACTTATTTCTGAGATTTGTATTTTTAAATGTTCCTGTCATTAATGTGTTCACAATGATGTTTTAAAATTAGTTATTAAAATAAAAGAACACACTTAAACTGCAATAGATTCTATAACATGTAATTTTTTTAGGCAGACTAAATTTGTTATTGTAATATTATCACTTTTCCCTCCCCTTTTAAAATTAAATATTTTTGCCTCAATTTAGTATCTTCCAAATATATTGCACTTCAACTGCAAAAATTACTCAGCCACCATCCTGATGGAGAAGTACGGGGACTGGTCCAACACAGCTGGTAATATCAGACTGATATTAACAATTCAGCAGCACACACTTATGTAATTATGTCTCCAAAATATTGAGAAATTGCAATACATAATCATTAAAATAAATTTCAAGTATAGCTTCAAATGTACTATTTTTAAGTAGTCATTCTACTTGATTTTTTCCCCTTTCCTTATCAATATCTCCATTCATTTTTCTTGTGGCAATTAGGTATATAAATAGGCTGTTTGTGTGAATCCATTCTTCTGGCTCTGGATTTTAATCACAATTATGGGTAGCATCTTTAATGACATTGCTTAAAACTGTATGAGATTCCTAAATGGTTTTTATAATCATTACAGTTACTTAGAACTATCACTAGAACCGAATAGGCTATATAACTTTGATTTCAGTTGGGAGAGGTAATGTGATACGTTTTCAAACATATTTTTTTAAAAAAAACATTGCTCACAGGAAAGGATCTTTCTTACTTCATTAGCTATGTATGTCTTTACTGGATATTCAGGTTTAGTGCAGTTATCAGGGATTCTGTAAAGCCTGAAGGCTGCTTAAGATCATAGGCAGAATTCCTTAAAAGTGTAAGCTTTGATGGAAAAGTATTACTGTACATTATCAATCAGGGGATCTGAATATATGTTTTTCTTTTCCTGTCTGTAGGTTTCAACTCAATCTGTCCTTCATTTGTATGTCTTGTCTACAGATCCTTATCATAACTGGTTAAAGAATTATCAAGCAGAGGAAAAAAATCCCTCACGTAGGAAAAATATTTCTTTCTCCCTCCCCCAGATATGAGTATCCAGCAAAAGCATTAATAAAGATGCAGATAGACGATATACTTCAGTATTTCCAATGGGGTAGCTTAATGGTAAATGAAATCTAAGCAACTTGATGCCTCAAAGGCTATTTTTAATGCAAGTATGATGTCATGATACTTTGGAGAAAATGCCATCAAGAAAATGTATTACCTGAAAAAAAATCACTAAAATCTATGGAGTAGAACTTGGCAGATGAATGAACTTTAATTGCCAGGAAGTATCTCCAATGCATTATCCAGGATTTTAAATGCTGCTCTTATGTCATTCAGCAGGATCTTTGCCACACATTTTGAGATGCGTAACTATGAGGAGATATTGGAAACCTCGTAAGCCAGTTAGAGTAATGGAACAGAGTATTTGCATTGCAGTATTAATACACTGAAAGCTAATTTAATTTATTAAATATCAGTAAAATAATGCTTTTTGTAATGTCCAAAAGTCATTGCCTTAATTACTCTGAGAAAATCTAGAAAATCCATACATACGGATTTAAGAAATGGCAAAAAAATGTAACAGATAAGAGAAGGCGGTAATAACCTTGTTTCCTTTTATAGTAGAGAGGTAACTTCTCTCAATCAGGCACTTCTAATGTTTTGAGACTTCATTTCCCAGAAGTCTTAGTGATCTCAAGCATATTTTTCCTCACAAATCATATGAAACAATAATGAATATTTTGGTGCTGCCAGCAAATAACCTTGATTTTTGTACCATGTCTGCCACAAAACGTAACAGTAAGCCAAGAAGAGATTGCAGGAAAATGTGTCACATGAATTATTTGCTGAAAGCACAATCCTATCTTACCATGCAACTTTCTCAGCAAGCAAGCAAGTAACGCACTGGCCCTCGGTGGAGGTTGCTGGACACCTCTGCCAGGGAGAACGATATTGTTCTTCCTTTTTTTGGAGATATATGATTCAGAAGTAATGGTGATCTTTGTGTGTGTACACACATACCACACACACACACACACACACACACAATCTGTACAAGAGTTTTTGTTAGGCTGATTAATAGAGACAGGCTTCCTTTTTATGAATCCCTCTCTCTTTTTACTAGGGCTATAAAATCTATCAAGCCAGCAACAGAATAATGGCTTGGGGGTGAAACGGAGCTGATTTTCTGCTTTATCATGGAAACCAGATATAGGAATAAGATGCTTACTACAGATTATTCTAACCTTCTAATTTAGTCCTAAAGGCTGGAGGGAATGGGAAAGAATCTTTGTTGATATTAGTACAGAATTGGGATTCAAACTCTTGGTGATATATTGCAAATGCTTGTATAATCAATATCTGACGTAGAAATGTCTTTAATCATGGAATTAGAAAGCTTCAATTAGGCCACTGAATCCACCTTTGTGCCTAATGTAAGAATCCAAATAAAACTTGCTGTGATAAATGATTGAAGATGTCCTAATCAACACACCAACATTCCAAGATACACGAATACGTAGACATATTTAAACATTTTGTGTTTTATGTTGTTTTACTGTCATCATGTTACTTTGCTCATAAAATTTGTCATTGAGGGACTGTCAAATCTCTGGTAGTTTCAAATTATTTTCTTATTAAAATTTTCACTTAGATAAAGACACAGACCTTCCCATTTATTTTAGGGCATCATTCGTTTTGACACAACTGGTGCCTCATTAACTGTGGTATAGCTTCAACTGAAGAATGGCACATTCTTTTGGTCTGCGATGGTCATCCTTTTTCACCCAGAATGCAGCTTTGGGAGAGATACATGGGAGCGGTAAACAAGGAAGGGGATACCTGCCTAGGTAGCCAGATCAGCTGAATCAATGTTGGCTGATGATGTGACATCCAGATGGCTCTCTACTAACTGTTTGCTTAGTAAACTTCGAGATTGTACCAACTTTCCAGTTGCACAGTGACTCCCCTGCTTGATCTATTCAGTCACCTTGGGTTTGGCTGGTGTTTAATATGCTTGGGCTAATTGAGATTTCAACCTAAAATCCCAGGGAGAGAAATCTGATGTGGCTCCTACTTATGGCCACTAAGACAACCATAGGTTTGTTCCAGTTAATTTCATGCCTAACACATAGTGGATGAGAGGGATAAATAAGTTTTGGTGTATGTCTTGGAGCAGCTGAGATGATACATACAGAATAGATATATACTACTAACACTTTTGTATCTGTAATATTTAATCGGGCAAACTGTGCACTATGGGGCAAAACTTTTTCAACTAAGATACCTCAGGTGGGTTTACTTACAGAATGCATCCATTGTTGAAACCATTGGGAAATCTGATAAGGAATTACCCCTTTCCCAGCAAATTATCAGGCATTTTTGTTGGTCACTCGAGGAGGGGGAGGGGAAGGAGGAGGGGGAGGCTTCCCCAGGAGTCTCCTGATGGTTTTTTGAGGGAGGGGGAAATAGCATAAGCCTATATTATATTTGAAAAGAATGACTCAATGGGTCACACTCAGTGGTGGGATTCATTTTTTTTACTACCAGTTCTGTGGGCGTGGCTTGGTGGGCGTGGCAGGGGAAGGATACTGTAAAATCTCCAGTCAGAGGTGATATTTGTCAGTTCTCCGAACTGCTCAAAATTTCCACTACCGGTTCTCCAGAACTAGTCAGAACCTGCTGAATACCACCTCTATTATTAAGTGTTGTACCTTATGATTCTTGACTTTTATGTACACCGTTTTATGTACACCGAGAGCACAAATTCCTTGTGTGTCCAATCACACTATATATAATAAAGAATTCTATTCTATTCTATTCTATTCTATTCTATTCTGTTCTGTTCTGTTCTGTTCTGTTCTGTTCTGTTCTGTTCTGTTCTGTTCTATTCTATTCTATTCTATTCTAAATGGTGTCTTCCTGTCTAAATAGTGTCTTCTCTGGGAGCTCCAAGAAATGAAGCAGATATTTGGAGTAATGCTGATGGAAAATGGGCAGCAAATCTGGATATGGATAAAAGCCCAAATTTGAGCCTGTACTATAGCATAATGGCAATAAAGTAGAATTACTTTTCTGCCCTTATTTCCCCTGAAGAGTACTGTACGGTGTTCTTTTTTAAAGTTACTCAGACTATTTTTAGGAAGGCTGTTGTGAGAGGTTAACAGAGCAGTTTGCAGATAAAATCCCCCTTGTATTCACTCAGAATTGAAAGCTGACTGGATAGAATCCAGAGAGGTTTGGGTAATATTTGACAGTGTTATTTGTGAATAGTTTAACATGTTGATCCTGAGGAAGTGGACAGATTCCTTGAAGAATTGAATTCTATTACCTGCCCCACCCTGATAATACGGTAGCCAACAAGAGAATGAGAGGCTGGCTTGGGGGTACTGTGCCTCATTGTGGTGGTGGTGGTGAGAGTGAAGTGCGGACCTCCTTAAGGAGGGAATTGTACATCTTCTCTTTAAGGAGATGACCTTGGATCTAGCTATATTAGACAACTCGTGCCTAATCTCCAACTTTCCTTTTTGGGAGGAAATGATGGAAGGTAATGAATGACAGCTACAAAAGGCTCTGCATAAAGTAGATTATCTTGATCCTTTTCAATCATAATTCAGGTCCCGAAAAGGGACAGAAACTGTACTGGTCAGCAACCTGGGGTAACATCTACATAATGGAAGTGTAATCTTATTAATTCTGCTGAAGTTTTAGGTGACCTAGTACATCATAACTATATCATTTTCAACAGGGCATCCCTTTGGATGTCATGCAAGGATTGGATGTCATGCAACATCCTTTTGTTTTCAAGGATTGGGGGTGCTGTTTCACGGTGGCCCCATTCTTTGTTAGGCTGATAATTCTAATGGATGGACAGGTAGCAGGAGATATTGATCTCCAGGGTACTTCAGCATGTAATTTGGAATTTTTTTGGAGTTTCTGTTTCTAACGGAAAAGCAGGTAGATGGTAGAATGAGGAACAGATGTATCTGAGGTATATGTCAATACTATCAGTCTGGATTGCTTTATTTAGTTTTACGATAGATTGGTTATGTTAGAAATGTCAAGTTATAAAATGGTGATTTCTAACTTTTATAGGTCTTTTTTGTATTTTTTGCTTTTGTTGATGTAAGCTGCTTGGAATCGGAGGGTTTGAAGTATAAACACATTTGAAATAAATACATTAATTAAAACGTTATTTTACTTTCTCTAGATACTGATATTATTAAAATACTCATAAAAATAAAATCTATACTATTTTGGTGATTAGGTTCATTTAATATGAATTAGAGTCCTGCGTGGAAATGGAAATCCCAGGTGGAAATGTCAGCTGCTTTTAGAAAAGGCTGAGGGACAAGAGACATTATTTCTGGTGCACGCAGGACAATTGGGAAGGCACGCATCTCAATATGTGCTTCACTGATTATAACAAGGGCTCTGAATGAGTCCACCATGTTAAGCTGTGGAATGTGCTTAGAAAAAATGGGAATTCCAGAATATCTCATTGTCCTCATGTGAAACCATTATGCAGGCCTGGTAGCCATTGTCTGGATGGAACATGGTGAAAAAGACAAAATCCAAATCAGCAAAGAAGTCTCCTCTTATTTATTCAACCTGTATTCTGAATATATATTGAGGGAATCTGGATTGGAAGAAGATGATTAGGTTTTAAAGTTGGAGGAAGGAATGTCAATAATAGCATTATTTATTTATTTATTTATTTATTATTTATTTAAATTATATTGCCGCCTATTTGTCCTTGGCGACTTGAGGCAGCTTACAGAATGTAAAACCATATTTAAAATAAAAAACAATAAAAACTAACAAAAAAGAATCAAATAAATTAATAAAGTACAATAGAACAAAATCTGGAAAAAAAAAAGATCACCCCCAACTCCCACCCCCCGCCCTGACGACAGCAGATCACATGAGGCATTTGATGGGCTCTATCCTGCTCTGAGTTCCCCAAGCCCTCTGGCAGAACCAGGTCTTCAGTGCCTTCGGAAGGGGTATTAGAGAAGGGGCCATTCTAATCTCTGGGGGAATGATTTCCAGAGAGTGGGAGCCACCACAGACAACACCTTTCTGGGAACCACCAGTTATATCTTCCTCAGTGATGGGACCCGCAGCATTCCCTGCCTCCCCTCTCTAATGGGTCTGGTAGATGTGATCAGCAATAGACGTTCCTTCAGATAACCTGGACCCAAGCCATGAAGGGTTTAAAGTTGACAACCAGCACCTTGAATTGCACCCAGAAGCAAATCGGCAACCAATGCAGCTCCCGCAGGAGAGGTGAAACATGTGCACACCGGGGTCTGCACAAAACTATGTGGGCTGCTGCATTTTGCACCAACTGAAGCTTCTGGATGTTCTTCAAGGGCAGTCCCTTGTAGAGCACATTGCAATAATCAAGATGGGAAGTGACTAGGGTTTGAGTGACAGTGAGTGGCAATAATTAAGATGGGAAGTGACTAGGGTTTGAGTGACAGTGAGTGGCAATAATTAAGATGGGAAGTGACTAGGGTTTGAGTGACAGTGAGTTAGGGACTGTTGGTCCTGGAAAGGGCGTAACTGGTGTATAACCCGCAGTTGCGCAAAGGCCCTCCTGGCCACGGCCACCATCTGTTCTTCGAGCAGGAGTTGTGAGTCCAGGAAAAACCCCTAGATTACGCACAGGGTCTGTTTGGGATAGTGCCACCCCATCCAAGACCAAAGGTGGCAATTCTCCCTGAGCCAACACACCCCAACTATGCTGATGACATGACTGTGATAGCTAAAAATGCAAATGACTTGCAAATTCTAGAAATTGAAGTCAAAGAGCGCAATGAAAATAGGACTAAGATTGAATATAAAGAAGACAAAACTAGTGGCAACAGGTACAATTACTGTTAGAACTGACACTAAATATATTGGAGAGCTTCTGCCTTTTAGGATCAACTGTTAACAGTAAAGAATTCAGCTGCAAACTATTATTTGAAAAGATATCAGTGAAGGTATTTGAAAAGATATTCAAATGCCATGATATGTCTATATTCACAAATAACAGAATAGTTCTCCTTGTGATGGCCTATAGAAGTAAAGATAGAAAAATATTGACAGGTTTATGTTGGAGAAACTCTTGAGAATACCATTGATAGTCAAAAATAAAGAAACAAATGGAATGAAGAACAAATTGTTCAAAGTTCTTCCTCGAGGCACGAATGCCCAGGCTCAATTTTTTGTACACATTGTACAACTGAGAAGTCTATGTTGTTTGAAAAGGTAGAAAGAAAGAAAAGAGAAGAACCACCAGCAAGATATGGGAAAACCTATGGAAGACCTGAATGACCAGGTTGGAAACAGATCATTATGGAGAAGGTCTATTACTGAGGTTGGTAAGAGTCAACACTACTTAATGGCACATAACCAACCAACCAACCAACCAATCAATCAGTCACAATCAAGTATTATTTAATTGTATTTTTAAAGCTTAGAACTGTTTAGAGATAAATCCATGATCCCTGTTAACAATTTAGAGCATTTCTCTAGAAATAAATTATCTTTCCAGAATTGATGTTTCAGTTGTTTCAGTAGAATTTTGAATGTGCATTGTTAGGAAAATGTGAATCTTTAAAGAGACATTTGTCATTTATATCTCCAATATCAGATAAAGGATTTAGGTAAGTATTCATGACCAGTGCCTTTATTACAATACACGATGAACAATATAAAATGTGAATAGATGGAGATTTTTTTAAAGAAACAACGTAATATTGTATTTGTACTCTGGGTTGAAGGAATAAATTTGCAAATACTTGTAAAATGATTGAATATATCCAGGGTTATTTTTTTCCTCAAACTTATTTTTTATCCTTAGAGTCTCAATGCCATGAGTAACATTTTTTTCTTAGTTGAGAAAAAAAAGATTAAATGAAATAGGATGTAAACTTAATTAAAAGGTTGTTGCTTGCTTATTTAGATAACTTGAGTTTAATATATTATTGGCAGAAATAACCTTCAGCCACCAGAAAGAAGCATGTGGAAGCCAACTCTTCAGCTTTCTTCCCCTCCATCCCAAACAACTTCCTCTAAAAATGTTATAAAAAGTATTAGGAGCACTTCCTGGATGTTGGAGGTGTGCCAGAAAGGGCTGAAAGGATCCTGAAAAATCAGGCAGAGACACGCTCCACAGAGGAATGTGCCAGGATTTTTGCAAAATACATGCCAATGGATGCAATCCAGTTAACTTCTAAAGTTATATTAGTCATCAGCATAACTAGCTGTGAAATTCAGTCTCAAACTTCGGAAAATGTTCAAAGAAATAATCATTATACTATCAGATAGTACAGCATGCTATCCTGAATGTGGGGAATGGGAGCTACTTGGAAAGAAGGAAAAGCTTGGGAGCACAAATAGCAAGAGAAAAAGAAGTTGAGTACAAGATGAAGACTCTGTACTAACTTGATTTTGTTTAGTTTTGCAGCCAACTCAGCGGACCAGTTCACTTCATATTTGTGTATGTAGTCTAGAAATCACTTGGAAGCCACTGATGTTTAATTGGTATGATATATGAATCAAAAAGGGCTATTGATTCAAGCCTCTTATAGGTGTCCATCTTATGAATATTTCGTTAGTTTCAGTGAGGATAGAAGGCTGGATTCGATGGCCTGTGGTCTGAGATAGTAAGGCAGGTTACTTCAGTGTAAAAAGAAGATATGCTCTTACCATCAGTTTTAATTTATACTCTTATGTAGTATCAGATGTATGTCTATCTAAGCACTTGAAGAATGGGTTTCCCAAATCTGTTTGTACAGTATGTATGTGAAACATGTATCTGATATTAAATATAAAACAAGACTTTTACCATGTTATAGGTATAGTTTTTTGAGGTTTACATTTTTTGTTGTGCTAATTATGACATCCTTCAGTAGGAGACTGTGTTTAGTTATCTAATCCTACTTCTAAAAAAGCCATATGGATTTATTTCCTAAGGACTATAATAAGAAAAAGGTGTGAACATGATTTATTGAGCTGTTACCTGAAGAGGCTGGCTTAAATTAAGGGAGAATCAGCCAAGATAATTGTTAAAATGTATACATCAGCTAGAGACTAGGGCGAATAACTATTTGTGTAAATAAATTTATCAGATTTTTTGATGGCAAGTTAGTATATATGAATCTGAAAGTAAAGGAAGACATATTAATTGATTTGGTTTTTCCCATTAATTAGATTAAATCCTTTATGCTTAGTAATATCCAGTCAGAAAGCAATGAATTTGGTAGCTTTTAATGAAGGTTTCTTTTAAATGATAATTAAATACAAGAAAAGAGGTTCCATTAAATGTAAATGAAGCTTTAAATTGTTTCTCCAAAAGTCCTTTTGAGTTCTTTTTATTCTTCAATGTACAATAAATGGTACTTTCAAGCTTCTGATTAAAAACAAAAATCTACGAAGAATGTCTTTGATAGTGACAGAGAATGATCTCTGGAAGCTGTTATCACCTCTCACAATAGTGACTTCTACTTACAGCTATGCTCATTTGTCTAATGAGCAGTGGTCATTTGTCAAAGAGGAAGCAATGTCTTTCATTGAGATATTCATTTTTTGGCTCAGTTTGAAATTTGAATTGATTCCCTCCTCCCGCAAGTGATATTAACAAGTTGAATTACTTTTGTGACTATGTAAGTAAACTATGCCTAAATTAAATCTAATGCCCAGTCCTTAGATTTTCTACTTGTGCTTGCAAATCATGTTTGCAATTCTTAGTTTATATATGGGAACTAAAGGTTCAGAAAAGACATGTGCAAGACCACTAGCTGGAGCCCAAGGATAATTTTTCTGAATCTATTTTATAAGGCCCCTTCCACATTCAGACTGGGTTAGAATTGTGTTTCTTTGATTTTGGCTCAGTATGTCTATTATGGCTTTTAAACTATGAATTATAGTGTTGTGTTGTGTTGTGCAAACTGAGATAATTCAAGTTTAATTTACTTAATTCAGTAATTCTCCACTGAGCCGAAGGGAGAATCCAGGATGGGTAGTCTCTAGTCTCCTAGCTCTGCAGACCGAGTTGAAAAACTGAGGAGACACCCCCTGGTAACGGTCCCCAGTTCTTCACTCGGTCTCAGCGTGTTCAGACCACCCTTTAAGGGCTCTGAATAGTTACGATTGTAGAAGAATATTCACCCCCTGGATTAAGCTTTTTTTTCGCAGAGAGGCTCAGATCAGGTTTGACAGCTAGCTGGCTTGCCAGTTTAGCACTTTCATTTTTTTCGCGCCTTTTTTCCAGTTCGCATTTTTTTTGCTTGTTATTTTAAATGTTTGACTTTCCTTGCTGGTGGACTGGTTTTCTTCTGTTTTGTACCAAAACTTGAGTGGAGGGGACAGGGATGGGAGTCAGTGTTTTATTTAACTCGCCTTCTCCCGATCCACTTTCCCTTGCCTGGGATGAGCCACAGCTGCTGCTAAGCACTTCTGTCCCTTTTTGGTGGCAGCGGCCATTTATTTTGTTTGGGGATAATCTTGCAGTTCGTCTCCAGGATTGTCCCTTGGAGGGGTTCTGGCCATTGGGATTAAATCCTGACCCCCCATCCAGTCCCCAAAGCACCGTGGCAGTTGCGGGACGCTTGAGTTTGCCTGATAATTGCGGTGCAGCCAGCGCCAGGCTCGCAAGCCTCTGACCTGTCAGGGCTTGCTGCAATTCAAAGAGTCAGCCATTTTTTCAACTTCTTTTCCCTGACTCGACTTTTGAATTGCGGAGCTGGGCTGAGCTCATCACTTTGGGTCACACTAGCCTCCTGAAGTGGTGGACAGCTACTGTGGCTGTAGCTGACAGTTTAGGCTGAATATTTTTTTGTTTTTTTGTTTTTTTACTTTTTTTTCCTTTTCTCTACCCCTGTCAAGTGACAGTTATTTTTGGCGGGCTCAAAGATGGCCTCTCTCCTCCCCCCCAAGAGCCTTTGTGTGCTGCCCCGTCTCCAGGGACCCCTCAAAGAGGGATCTCATGGAATCAGCGATCCACCATCTGCTGGACATTCGGGCCATCCAGCCAGTTCCGGTAGACCAGGAGAGACAGGGTTTCTATTCAATGTTGTTTGTGATTCCAAAGTTCTCAGGGGGGGTGGCGAGCAATCCTCAACCTAAAAGGACTGAACAGACATCTAATCTACCAAAGGTTCAAGATGCACTCCCTCCACTCCATTCTAGAGGGACTGCGGGAGGGAGATTTTTTGGCCTCGGTAGACTTGACGGAGGACTACCTCCATGTGCCTATACACCCCAACCACCATCAGTTCCTGAGGTTTTGCTATGGCGGCTGCCATTTTCAATACAGGGCTCTCCCGTTCGGCCTGTCTTCAGCCCCCTGGACTTTTACCAAGCTCTTGGCAGCAGTAGCGGCACACCTTAGAGCCTTACCCATAAGGATCCAATGCTATTTGGATGACATCCTGATAGCATCCTCTTCCAGACCCCACGCAGAGGAGGATCTGATGTCGACAATCAAGATTCTTCAAGAGCATGGGTTCTTGATAAACCTGGACAAATGCCACCTAGTACCATCGACTTGGCTCTTGCATTTGGGGGCTGTCATAGACACCTTGGCCGGACACCTTGGCCTTTCTCTCACAGGAGCGTCGAGACAGTATCAGGGAAGTCACGTCACTGATCCTGTCTTCCAAAGAGGTGCTTATCATCTTACTGTCTCAACTTATCGGCAAAATGATATCGTGCATCGGGATTGTCCCGTGGGCCCGCTTCCATGCCTGAACCCTTCAGTAGTTCCTGCTCCCTTACCAGAGGGCGAGCAGAGGCGACTCTCCAAGGAGGGTTCGCGTCCCCTTGCCAGTTCTTCGTTCCCTCCATTGGTGGCAGTCCTGAGCCATGGATCAGGGATGCTTGTACAGGGAACCCCAGAGGATTACCATCACCACCGATGCCAGTCTCTATGGTTGGGGAGCCCACTTGGGAGTCCAGGTCACCCAGGGGAGGTGGTCACGAGAGAAGCTCGCCCACAACATAAATTGGCTAGGGCTCAGGGTTGCCCACTTAGCGCTCAAGGATCTAAGGCAGGAAGTGGTGGGGAGACATGTTCTTCTCCTCATGGATAATGTGGCTACCAAGGCCCACATAAACCGGCAGGGGGGTACACGCTCCAGATCTCTAATGCAGGAGGCAACTCAATTGTGCAGGTGGGTGGAGAGAAACCTGTTGTCCCTATGAGCAGAACATATCTTGGGAGTGTCCATCGTGCAGACAGACTGGTTGAGCAGGGCCATGGTCGACCAGTCAGAATGGCGACTGCATCCCAGTCTGTTCCAGGAGATGACAGAACGCTTCAGCCGCCCGATTCTGGATCTCTTTGCATCGCCAGAGAACACGCAGCTCCCGAGGTTCTTTGCTCAATTCCCGGCCCGGGGAGCAGAAGGGGTCAATGATCTCCGGTGCAGGTGGCCCCAGGGACTATTGTATGCCTTCCCCCCTTCCCCTGATTCCGGGGGCAATCAGGAAAGTACTGATAGAAAGGGTGGAAGTTCTTTTGGTAGCCCCTTACTGGCCCAGGCGTCCTTGGTTTACCGACCTGGTGGGCCTGTCAGTCGCCAGACCCTTGAGAATTCCTCTGCACAAGATCTCCCTCAGCCAGAGTCCGATCAAGTACCCAGATCCAGCCTGGTTTTGGTTGACCGTCTGGCGCTTGAGCGGGGGATCCTGAAATGGGAGAAGTTTTCCACAAAGGTCATTCAGACCATCCAGGTGGCCAGATCTTCCACGACCAAAGTATATAACGCAATGTGGAAGATATTCTGCAGTTGGTGTGCTAGTCACCAATTGGAACCCACTGTTGTTTTTGTTGCAAAGGTATTAGAGTTCCTGCAGGACGGGTTGGATAGAGGTCTCGCCCCAATACCTTGAAGAGACAGGTGGCTGCCTTGGCCTAGGTGATTTCGGTCAAGGGCTCTACTACTCTGGCCCAACACCCTAGGGGAGCCTTCCTTAGGGGAGCCACGAATTTGAGGCCACTGGTGATCCACTGCTCTACCCCACCTGGGGATTTGCCTAAGGTCCTGCAGGCACTGACTTCTCCCCCATTTGAACCCTTGTGTAAAGTCTGCCTTCGCCTTCTCACATGCAAGGTGTCATTCTTGGTGGCCATTACTTCGGCCAGGCGTATTTCGGAGTTGGCGGCCTTATCCATCAGGAAGGATCTGTGCGTATTCTAGGCAGACAGGGTGGTTCTGCGGTTGGACCCTACCTTCCTGCCCAAGGTGAACTCCTTATTCTATCGTTCACAGGAGTTGATTTTGCCTAACTTCTGTCCTGAGCCTACCCATTCACTGGAGAGAAAATGGCACACCTCGGACGTTAGGAGGACCCTCTGTATTTACATTAAAAGAACTTCTTCTCTTAGGAGGACAGAAGCCCTGTTTGTTTCCTTTCAGCCATCAACTTTGGGTCGCAGGGTGACACTTTCCACAGTAGGTCGCTGGCTCAGAGCCTGCATTGCAAAGGCCTATGAGTTACAGAGCCTTCCTGTACCCAGGAGAATCACAGCGTACTAACCAGAAGTGCAGCGACCACCGCAGCCTGGGCAACGCAGGCATCGATTCTGGACATTTGTAGAGCTGCGACCTGGTCATCGGTGACCCCATTCATAAGACATTACAAAATTGACTCCTTTGCCTCAGCGGAGGCGTCCTTTGGAAGACGAGTCCTGCAGGGTGTACATGTAGAGGTGGGGACCTCCAACCAATCCAGATCCCACCCGTAGGACAGCCATCAGCCAGCTTTGGTATGTCCCATCCTGGATTCTCCCTTTGGCTCAGTGGAGAAGGGGCATTGGTCCTACCTGAATGCTTCTTCTCGGGGAGCCGAAGGGAGAATCCAGTCAAACCCTGTATTCTGTCAGGTTGGAATAGGGAGGAAATGTCCCTTTTTTTCACAGTATGAACTGAGCTATCTGTTTGAGGACAAGGAGCAGCTGAATTCGCTTCAATGTTGTTCAGAACTGGGGACCGTTACCAGGGGGTGTGTCCTCAGTTTTTCAACTCGGTCTGCAGAGCTAGGAGACTAGAGACTACCCATCCTGGATTCTCCTTTGGCTCCCCGAGATGAAGCGTTCAGGTACGACCAACGCCCCCTGGTTGTTTAAGCCATGCTGCAGCTTAGTGCATTGAATGCATCTAGTGGCTAAAATCTCAATTTGTATCCATGGTTTTCTAGGTCATAAATTATTTTTAAAATCTATTTTAATTCTGAAATTACATTTGCAGCATAACTTGTCTTAGAATTTTTCTGTCATGCCTTTTCACATTACTCAGTGTTCTTTGGATTCTATTTTGGTAAACAAAAATTGCAACAACTCTATGTTTTTTTTCATCGGGCATATCAAAAACCCAAATCTAGTACAAATGCAGTTTAGAAATCAACTACTAGATCACAGACATTTTTCAGGGTTTTTATTTATCTTTTAAAAATCTTCACATCAATATATCTTTCCAAGTCATACTCAGAATAATAGCCTTTTTCAGCAGCTCTTGTAGCTCTGAAGATTGCATTGCTGCAATTTGCTGGTGAACTGATTTAAAAAATGCTACAACTTTCACTTCTTAAAACAACAATAGATGCATTATCTTCCGATAAACATAATGTACCTAGTTTATTATTCCACATTTTTCACGAATATCTGCAATTTAGCTTAATTGTCTCCTTTCTATGGAAAAGTGCTTCCTGACTAGATCCCATACCTCTGTTTTGGGGCTACTGAAGAAAATGTATCCTTTCTCCTTTGTCCCTGTCTTCACAAGTAACCTTGTATTGTCAGATCCCAAAATAGACATTTTCTCTGGCATATGAACTAGAATAATTCAGAAATGTTATGATGGAAATTAAATTAAAACATACTATGTGGCATTTTAAGATGATGCAGAGTGGTTTAAAAAAATAAAATAAACATTTCACTTTAATATTATTAATAGTGCCAGTATTTTGAGTAATTAGCAGTTATTATTATTTTAACACAAGAGGTAGAAAGCTAATATATTGGAAGCTATATGAAATATAGATGTTAACGTAAAGAAACTGAAAATAATTGCCCTACTGAAAGTACTATAGTGAAAAAAATGGAAATAGCAGAGGCTATACAGATGAACAGGTTTGGGGCTCAATATTAATTATATACTGTTGAAT
The DNA here is from genome assembly GCF_049901735.1 of Notechis scutatus. Classification (NCBI taxonomy): domain Eukaryota; kingdom Metazoa; phylum Chordata; class Lepidosauria; order Squamata; family Elapidae; genus Notechis; species Notechis scutatus. The sequence continues at coordinate 51,011,202 of NC_142013.1, read as the reverse complement.
AGTTGTTTAATTTGAGAACTGAGAGATTTATCATATTAAGATCTATAAATAAATTCTTAGATAAGTGTGTTTTGAACATAGAAATGTTGTATCCATATCCAGCACTAGTAAGTCACTTATGATGATATGTTTGAAGGCTGACATCTATGGACCTTTGGTAAAGAATTTGCAGAGTAAGTTACTCACTATTCATTCTATACAAATGCTGAATAAGGATCTTGGTATTATGATGAGGACAACGTTGATACATTTGTGATTCAAACTTAAAATGCTGATTTGGAATTGTAATTCATTATACCAATTTTATATGATTACTGCATTCCACAAATAGAATACTTACCTTTATGGCTTAGCCTGAATAAACAGTTAATAAAAATTTAATGGATTTGTAGACTGCAATCTGACCTGATAAAATATTTTATTTTGCTGAAAGCTACAATCAAATATACACGTTTCTATTTGTTGTTTTTTAAAAATATTTCTCATTTTTAAAATATTTCTCTTGCTTTATTATATAGAAAGAAAAACAAAAACAAAAAGGGGAAAGCAATCCCAAAACAATTTAAGGGAAAAGAAAACAGAAGAAAAGAAAAAAGTAGAAATGTAGATTCTGCTTATTACAAACATCACTGTTTTAAATACATTATGAACTCTTGACTGCATAGAATAAAATCAATCAATCTTTCCATTTTGTTCCAAACAGAGATAGAACATATCTCATAAATCTGAGGCTATAAATTCAGGGAGATGCAGCCATTCCATCATAACAAAATGATTTTTTCTTTGCTATGCCTCATGGTCAATAAATGAATAAAGTTTTACATATTCCAAATGTAAGGTGTACAGTATATTTAGAATCACATTCACATTTTAAGCCTTTTTTTCTTTACCAATGAGTAAAAAAAAAAGAACCAATTTGTTATAAAGGTATCACATAATAGTTTATCAATTGGTTTAAATTCCATAAAGAAACATGTTAAATTAAAAAACTAAGAGTTTATTCTTAACAAAGGAAACACATTTAGAAAGACACTGATGACTTTAATCCTGAATGGTAGCAAATATGTAAAAAGAATATATATAAAAAGAAGTCTGTTTTCTTTTATAGCTGTCTGTAAGAAGCAATGAAGTTTTATTTCACCTTTTGTGATTTTGGCTAAACTAGGTGAGGGTTATAGGCAACATTTTTGAAGAGTACCAATTCAGAGAAGGGTTTTTTTTACTATAAAGGTTTTTATACTATAATGATGTATGCTGTGTATTTAAGGTATCATATTTAGCCAGCAAAGAGTTGTTGGACTTTAAAAGTACTGTGGTTGATCAACTGCATGGATGCCAAGCCTGAACGTATGTATCTAAACAATACACATTTTAAAAGGCCAAAATATTGGTCTATCACCTTATTGTACAAAATTCTGATGGTCTCATCCAATATTTTTCAATACCTTTCCAGTGGGAAACCAAAATTGGATGAATCTTGAAATTTTCTGGCTGTTTTATTTATTACATTTTAAAAAATGGAAGTAATTTTTATTTAAGTTTAGAATTCTGCTAATGCAATGGAATGGAGGCACACTGCCAATTCTTGGTTTATGTGTAAATCCTCAAAAACTGATTGATGGTGATGATTTGGGGAAAAAAATTCTTTTTTGAAGCAAACAGTTTTTGTTGTTCGTTTTAATTTTAAATTCTTTAACAGGTGAAACTTGAAAAATTAGAATATCGTGCAAAAGTTCATTTATTTCAGTAATGCAACTTAAAAGGTGAACCTAATATATGAGATAGACTCATTACATGCAAAGCAAGATAGTTCAAGCCGTGATGTGTCATAATTGAGATGATTATGGCATACAGCTCATGAAAACCCCAAATCCACAATCTCAGAAAATTAGAATATTGTGAAAAGGTTCAATATTCTAAGCTCAAAGTGTCCCACTCTAATCAGCTAATTAAGCCATAACACCTGCAAAGGGTTCCTGAGCCTTTAAATGGTCTCTCAGTCAGGTTCAGTAGGAATCACAATCATGGGAAAGACCGCTGACCTGACAGTTGTGCAGAAAACCATCATTGACACCCTCCATAAGGAGGGAAAGCCTCAAAAGGTAATTGCAAAAGAAGTTGGATGTTCCCAAAGAGCTGTATCAAAGCACATTAATAGAAAGTTATGTGGAAGGGAAAAATGTGGAAGAAAAAAGTGCACAAGCAGCAGGGATGACCGCAGCCTGGAGAGGATTGTCAGGAAAAGGCGATTCAAAAGTATTGGGGACTTTCACAAGGAGTGGACCAAGGCTGGAGTCAGTGCATCAAGAGCCACCACACACAGACGGATCCTGGACATGGGCTTCAAATGTCGTATTCCTCTTGTCAAGCCGCTCCTGAGCAACAAACATTAAAAGTGTCTTACCTGGGCTAAAGAAAAACAGACCTGATCTGTTGCTCAGTGGTCCAAAGTCCTCTTTTCTGATTAGAGCAACTTTGCATCTCATTTGGAAACCAAGGACCCAGAGTCTGGAGGAAGAATGCAGAGGCACACACTGCAAGATGCTTGAAGTCCAGTGTGAAGTTTCCAGTCTGTGTTGATTTGGGGAGCCATGTCATATGCTGGTTTTGGTCCACTGTGCTTTATTAAGTCCAGGGTCAATGTAGCCGTCTACCAGGAGATTTTGGAGCACTTCATGCTTCCTTCCGCAGATGAGCTTTATGGGGATACTGACTTCATTTTCCAGCAGGACTTGGCACCTGCCCACACTGCCAAAAGCACCAAAACCTGGTTCAATGACCGTGGGATGATTGTGCTTGATTGGCCAGCAAACTCGCCTGACTTGAACCCCATCGAGAATCTATGGGGCATTGCAAAGAGAAAAATGAGAGACCGAACAACGCAGAAGAGCTGAAGGCTGCTATTGAAGCATCCTGGTCTTTCATAACACTTCAGCAGTGCCACAGGCTGATAGCTTCCATGCCATGCTGCATTGAGGCAGTAATTGCTGCAAAAGGGGCCCAAACCAAGTACTGAGTACATATGCGTGTTTATACTTTTCAGAGGTCCGATATTGTTCTATGTACAATCCTTGTTTTATTGATTGCATGTAAGGTTCTAATTTTCTGAGATTGTGGATTTGGGGTTTTCATGAGCTGTAAACCATAATCATCACAATTATGACAAATCATGGCTTGAACTATCTTGCTTTGCATGTAATGAGTCTATCTCATATATTAGTTTCACCTTTTAAGTTGCATTACTGAAATAAATGAACTTTTGCACGATATTCTAATTTTTTGAGTTTCACCTGTGCACTGTGAGTACTTCATTTGGAGCAGTGTCCTCTTGAAATGCCTTTGTCCTGTCAGAAGGAGCCATCTTGTTCTCTTCAGTTTAGTTTCTGTAAAATGAAGATTTCCATAATTGAGGTGGACCATGAAGTAGCTTTAAAATAGTCTTCTTTACTTACCTTTTGACCCTAACACAGACTCCACAAATTCTTAGTTGCCCTTGCTGGCTGTGGAGTGTTAAAGCTTCTGCATTATCTTTTGTTCCAAAGGCTTGGCTAAATTGCTGGTTCTCTGTCAAAATAAATGGCTCAGTTTTAATGCTTTGTACACTACAAATAAAGGGTAAGATTAATTGAACTTAGTTTGTCATAACTTAGGAAGACTGCCTTCTTCATAGTTATACTACACACATGATTTGACCTATGGCTCTTAAATCTGGTGTGTATTCAGATGATCTATTATTTCCTGCTCCTTTTTTCTATTCAATGTGATAACCTTGTCAGTGTAGGAGCCTGAAAGTCTCGTTCTGTAGTTGTTGCCCCAGGAATATTTCCTGTTCCCCCATTGAACTGAAAGGCAGAAGAAAACTGAAGGTTATGGGTGTGTGTGTGTGGGAGAATGTAAGCAATGAATGAACCTCTTTTATATTCTTTCCCTGTATTTCTCAAAGAACAAAATATTGTTCTATTTACCTCATGTAATAAGATGAAATCCTGGATATTGTTCTGCTAGCATTGATTTCCCAAACCTGGTATCTTCAAAATCTTTAGGACCAAATTCTCATGAACACAAATTAGGGACTCTAGAAGGGATTCAGTCTTGTTAAGCCATGGATTACTTCAACAAACTAAAACTAAGAAAACTCAGATTTATAAACCAGATCTGTGTGAATGTCTACACACTCACACATAGAGAGACATACAATATATAAACATATATACCAGTGATGGTATTCTACCGGTTCGGCCTGGTTCAGCCAAACTGCTACCGGTTTGGCCGAACCAGTATTTCTGATGATCAGCTGGGCGATAATCAGCTGTGCCACGTGATTTAGATTAGCTAGAAAGCAGGAAATTGTTGGATTTCACAGCTGATTCCCCCCTCCTTCAAAATGCTGTGCAGCTCCCCCCCATGCCCAATTTTTGCTCCCAGGAGGCTTCCCTGAGGCCCACTAGGCCAAAAACGGGGTGCAGGGGGGGGTGCTGCAAAAGAAAAAAGAAAGAAAGAGGGAGAGATGGGAGAAAAAAAGGGAGGGAGGGGAGAAAGAAAGAAAAAAGAAGAAAGAAAGAAAGAAAGAAAGAAAGAAAGAAAGAAAGAAAGAAAGAAAGAAAGAAAGAAAGAAAGAAAGAAAGGAAGGAAGGAAGGGTGGGAGGGAAAAAGGAGAGGAAGGAAGGACCACAAATCTTGCCAATAGATCAAGGGTCTTCAAACTTGGTAAGTTTAAGACTTGTGGACTTCAACTCCCAGAATTCCTGAGCTAACATGACTGGAGGAAGAATTCTTGGAGTTGAAGTTCACAAGTCTTAAAGCTATCATGTTTGAAGACCCCTGCACTAGACGCAGCTTCAGAGGATGCTTTGAAACAGCACATCAACCCAGGGCTGGAAGGTACCTGGATTTTTCCAGGTACCTATTTTGCCATCTAGTCTAAACCCCTGCTCCAGAAAGTGACTTTCTGTCTTTTGACCCCCCCAGTCACATGACCACATAACCACGACACCCAGTCACATGACCACATAGCCACGTCCACCCAGTCACATGACCACCAAGCCATGCTCACCAAGCCATATCCACCAAGACATGCCCACAGAACTGGTAGTAAAAATTTTTGAACCCCACCACTCATATATAAAGATATACAATGAAAGTTATCAAGCAAAAGACAGGATATATTTTTAAGAAAATAAATGCATTACCAGTCTAGGGTTGGAAAAGCAATTTAAATGTTTTACACAAAATTGATTTTAGTGCAGTTTTAAAAAATTCTTAAAAATCTAGTATTTAAGGTAACAGATGGCACATTCAGTTTGGTTAGACTCCATAGGTAACTCTTTCTGAAAACCAGAAATGTGCTGATTTTCAAATGTGCTGATAGTTATGCTGCAAACTAAATTTGAGATCGAACATTAGCTCTAGGGAGAATTTGAAATGAAAAAAAAAAAAAAGGTTTATTGGCCACATGGAAGCTGTTGAGCTAAGATTAAGGTCTAAGTGATTGGAATTAGTTGTGCTGAAAGAGATGAAATACAAACCTGTGGTTCTCTAGGAAAGATGGCATCTATTCTTAAGCACTGTAAATTATTTATCATGGCAACATGGTACTGTATGTAGAGCTTTATTAAGCTAGTTTTAGTGGAATGCAATTCATAAAATATTTTACCTTTTTCATTACTTCAATACGATTGTCTTTAATGGATTATTTTTACATGCAGTTTGCAAACACATTTTTCTTCTATTTTGCCAATTTTCTTTGTCAAATTAGGATGCTTAAAATTTATTTTAATACTGTATTCATTAGACTTAAGTTAAAATACTGTGTGTGTATGAGGGTGTGTATAGAAAAACTCTTACCTTGCATTTTAACTAGTAAGAAAATTTATGCAGTAATTAATGCAAACTTCCAGTGGAATCAGACAAGCATTAAATAGATTGATAAACTGAAGCCCTTGGCCAAAAAAAATCTTCTAATGCAGAAAACAAAACTAACATAAGAGAATCATTGATAGGTGTTGTTTCCAATAAAAGATTTGGACTCTGCCTTTAGTAGTAGTGGTATAAAAATAAGAGAAGCGGTTCAAAAGATGTTATTAAAATATTGGTGGGTTTGCATTGGGAAGAATAAACTTAAGGATTAGAGACTAAAATATCATCTGCTGATATATCCTGATTGTGGGAGATAGAGGAAAATAATCTTAGTTGATGTGTATTCTAAGGAATTGTGTACCGAGCTGTGAGGGGTGACAAGGTCATTTACAAGGTCATAGCTGCTGCACAAGAAATGTATCTTGAGAGCTGTTGATTGCCTAGCATGTTTGAGTTGACTACTTTCTGCCGAACAAGCAGAGACTATAAAAGGTAGCTAGATAACCTAACAAGAATATGTTGGGTGAGTGAATTTGGAAAATGTAAGAGTCCCTAACAATTTCCCCTCTAAATCAAGAATTTCCTAACCTAGGAGCCTAAGAAGGAAATAAACACATGTGTTTCTAATGGTAGTGCTCTAAGGTACAAAAGTGAGGATAAATGATGAAGAATCCATAATCTGCATTGCTTGTGGTATGTTCAAAATAACAAAATGTGTTTGTAGATATTAGCAGTATAGATAAGCTCATATCAGTGCTTAAGAAAAAAGGCAAAGGTTTGGAGAATGATGGATTCCTTAAAGCAGAAACGATGCAACTATGAGAAGACCAAGAAAAGAATCATTGCCATTCTTGATTCATTACTGCGTGGAACTGAAAGAAATATGTGCTGACCACACCTGTAAGTTTGGTAATTGTTGATTGTCAGGAGTAAGGATTAGATATGGAAAGATGAACAACAGTTGAGAATTATCAAGCCTCCTGAAAATAATTACTTACTTCATATATAAAGAAAGCTTGATATCCTAGGGCCTCAGCAGGTTTTTTTTTAGTTTATTTCTGATTGATGAAAGAAGAATACTGAAATAAATTACAGTTATGCAGTTTGTGTCAATGGAAGAAATACAATTTCTGGGGCAAGAACAGAATTATCTAGATTCTAGATAAACTGGAGGCATGAGATAAATTGTTCATAAAAAGCTTGGTAAAAATGTGTTTGGCTCAAACATAGGATGATTATTAAAGCTTTAACTGAATTCTGTAACGTTGGTATCTGTACTTGTGAAAGATAGCTTATAATTACAAACTGAATATGAGACCACAGATGTTCCTGCAAAGAAAGAATATGCAGTTTTAGGCTGCATCAACAGAAGTGTACCTTCCAAATCATAGCATCTAGTTGCTGCACTACATTTTGTTTTGGTAAGATTCTACGTTTGTGTCCAGTTCTGGGCATTATATTTAAAAAAGGCTTTAGAGAGAGCAGCAAGGATGATCAAGAGTCTAGAAATGTCCAGTCAGTGAGGAGCTGTTGATATTTAGTATGATAATAATGATGATAAATAATGGTAATGATATTTGAGAAAAGATAACTAAGGGAAGAAATTATTACAATGTTTAAATACCTGAAAGGATATCACATTGAAGAAGGTCAACCTCTATTAACTATCATTAGCAAAATGTAAAATGCAGAATAATAGACTTAAATTACAAGAACACACATTCTATTTGAATTTTAGAAAAAAAAAAAGCAACTTCATAACAGTTCACAGTGAAATCAGTTACAGAGAAAGTAGTAGGTTTCTCTTCACTGGATATATTCAAGAAGAAATGGACTTTTTAGGATTAAACCCAGAGATAACAGAGAGAAATCTAGTTTAGTTCAATCCTTTATTTGCTTACACCTAATAGACAGAATCTTGCCAAATTAAAGCTATAACCTTCTAATCTACTAGATATACCCAGAGAGATTCTAGGGTGTGGCTATTCTAAACCTCTTTCCTCTCTCCCATCTAGTTTGGAACTGCACAGTGTCTTAAGCTGGGCCTCTTTCTGAGAAAGCTCTGCATTGCCAAACCTCTTCCCCCACTGCTCCTCCAGGTACACATTCCGTCACAAGACTAGACATTTAATTTGGATTTTGAAATGAGTGGGTGATGGGGAGCTGGACTCTCTGGCATAAGTGCCCCTTTCCAAGTTTATTATTCTATTAGTCAGTACTTTCAGAAGCCAGGTCAAAACACAAGGAATTCTTAGAATAAGTATATTGCCTTCTGAAATGCTCTAAAGATACAGTTTGAAAAATTGTTTAAAAATTAGTAAGATATATTCTTATTGCCTTATTCCAATCAAATATTTAGCTGTAGCATAGTGTTTTGAACAGTTTTCAGAATCAGTTCCACATCCAATATCCTCATGTCAGACATAAACACCTGCAGAAAGAAAGTTAATGAATATTAAATAATGTAAAGCATGCACGGTATATTGCTTCCATCCACCTTACCTGCCAGACTGTGCCTCCACCACAAAGATAATTTGCTAGATGAAGTATGGGATGGCTTGTCTTTTATTAAAGAAGGCTCAATTGAAAGCACCATCACTTTCTACATGGCTCAAATATACACAATATAGAAATAGCTACGCATGTCTGCCAGCTCTTAAAAATCTGAAAATGGTAACTAGTTTTGGTTTGTTATGGTACATAGGGCATTCATAAAGCTGCTATCTTTATGGGTGCTCATCTCAAATACTAATTTTAGTTGCATATAATTTAAGCAAATCAGTGATTGTTTTAGCTTACTAATCATTACCCATCACCAGCTCCACTTTGGTTTACCCAGAATTTAGAAAAAAAGATAGTAGCATGCTTTTCACATCTACTAAGCCAAAACACAGTTCATTTAGTTTTGGCATACCCTATCAAGAAAGACCATCCACTGAGATATGTAAGTAATAGTTTTTGCTTAAATTGTATAAATCCAGCCAGGATAGCTTATACAATAAATTGCAGTTAAGCTATCACATTATTTATGTTATAGAGAAAGTAAGAAACTGCTGTTTCTCATGTTTCCTGCATTTTTAATATTGCAGTTGAAGAGAGAATTAAGCAGTGGCCTCCTTTCTAGGACACCAGAAACATTTGTCTCTGTCTTATGGAGTTTTGGTATCTGCTCCAACAATACCCCTATTCCCCACTGCGTTGTTTTTTTTTCCCCATTGAGCTATAACACCCACACTCTATGGGGGATTTTGCTGGTGTTATGAACATTTTCAGTCCTGTCTGGCTGTCTCTCTTCCTTCTTCCTGGCCTGGAAGCTGTTCCTAACAGAACTCATTCCAGAGTTTTCCAATTTCATTTCCTCCAGAAAGTTTGGCTACAGTTTCCAGAATTGTGAGCCAGTACAGTATGGCCAACAGCAGCTGTAATCCAACATTTTTGAATTTCTGAATCCACAACTGGGTTGTAGAAGGCCGTGATGTACAATCACATGTTCAGTGTAGGACTTTCTCTCTTTATTGCTCCCTGAATGTCCTCTGTCCTAGCTCAGAAGGAGAATTCTTGCTTTCCTGAAATCTTACACCTAGTTCTACAAGATGCTCTCCTAATCCATTGCTAGTGGGAATGCTGTTTGTGTCAGTGTGCTTGTGCAATGTGTGTGGGAAGGCTCTGCAGACCGGTTCCATCATGCTGTCACTGCCCCTCACTGTTCAGTGGAATATAATAATTGAACGTGATTATGATTAGTCATTGCAGGGCTCCGTGGGAAGTGGCTCCTGCTGCTTCTTTGTTGGCGTTTTTCACTCCGAGCAACAATTGAGGTTTTAATTGTGTCACTAGGAGAACATGTGATTAGAATTTGTTATTTTAGTTAACGTTAGTGTATTGATAACTATTTTATCCAAGCCTAATACCTTGGATTACTGACTTGAAGTTAATGTTCATTTCCAGCCTCCTTTGTAAAATACATTTTATACACGATTTTCCTACCTTTTCTAAATGGAATTCTTTTTCTTTGCACTATTAGGATTTGTGGAGGTGTCTTTTGTTTTAAGAGAATGAATGAAGACACCAAAAAAAATCTTCTAAGTTTGAAAAGAAATGACAGTATCATAAGAATAAGGTATGCTATTGCACAGCTTCCAGTCCATTTAATGGGCTCTAGGTAGGTGAACTTCTCAGTACATCATAACCTTTGAGGATTACCCCACCACCACTCAGTTACTTGGAAATGGACTGCTCATGGAAGTCTTAATACAATGGCTACGCATATGCTTCTTTCAAGCTAGTCTCAGAACTATTTTGAGAATCCTATAGTGATCCTCTAGTAGTATGGGTTGGGAGAGTTTGACTCTTTTTGGATCTAATTTTAAATAACATACTACATTTGGCTACTTGTATTTTAAGCCACATACTTTAAATTTTATTTATTTATTTATTGAATGTATATTGCTGCCTATTCACCCATGGCGAGGCGGCTTACAGAATGTAAAACCATATTAAAAAAAACTAACAAAAAGAATCAAATAAATTAATAAAGTACAATAGAACAAAATCTGGGGAAAAAAATAAAAAATCACTCTTCAACTCCCACCCCCCCGCCCCGACGACAGCAGATCACATGAGCCATTTGATGGGCTCCATTCCACTCTGGGTTCCCCAGGCCCGCTGGTAGAACCAGGTCTTCAGTGCCTTCTGGAAGAGTATTAAAGAGGGGGGCATTCTAATCTCTGGGGGACTGATGTTCCAGAGAGAGGGAGCCACCACAGAAAAGGCCCTTCTTCTGGATCCCACCAGGTGTATCTCCCTCAGGGATGGGACTCGCAGCATTCCTTATCTCCCCGCTCTGATGGGTCGGGTAGATATGGCCGGCAAGAGACGTTCCCTCAGATAACCTGGACCCAAGCCATGAAGGGCTTTTTTTTTAAACAAAGTTTTTATTTTTTACAACAAACATACGAACAAAACATAAAAACATAAAACCATATTTCAATTATATACATACAGTGTCAGTTGGTTACAATCTTTTGTGCTATCCTTTTTTTACCATTACTCACAAGTTATATAAATTCTCACCTTATTGATCTAGCTTGTGCTTATATAATATTAATTATTAAACATTCATTTGACTATTTTTCCATCATTTTGTACGAGATATTCTAATTTTCATTATGATTTCATCTTATACATTCATCCAATGGTTATATATTTTATATTGTATTCTATATCAATCTATTAACTTTTATTGTAAGGCTTAGTAGTCTATTTCTTTACCATGTCTTTTTATCTAACTATTGATAAAATAAATTCCCTATCATATAAAATTGTTTATCCTCTTGTTCTCTAATTTCAAATGTCAATTTACTCATTTCAGCACAGTCCATGATTTTCTTAATAATTTCCTCCTGCATAGGTATTTTTTCATTTTCCAGTTCTTAGCAAACACAATTCTAGCCTCTGTTAAAACATTTACAATCAAATATTTCAATTCTTTACAATATATTTCCGGTATAATTCCTAATAAAAATATCTCAGGTTTAAAGTCTACGTGTTGTTTTGTCATTTTTTCCAACCATGTGTGGATTATAGTCCAATATCTTTTTGCGTCCGAGCATGTCCACCACATGTGATAATATGAACCAGGTATCTGATGACATTTCCAACATTTATCCGATTTATCCTTGAACATCCTGGCAATTCTCGTCGGGGGTAAGTGCCACCTGTAAAACATCTTATACAAATTTTCTTTATACGCAGTTGACACTGTCATTTTATAATTTTGAGACCACAATTTTTGCCATTTATCTAAGTCAATCCCATATCCGAAATTTTTCCCTCACGTAATCATTGTTTCTTTTACTTGTTCTTCCTCTAATTTAAACTCTAGCAAATGTCCATAAAGTTTTTTGATTACTTTTTCATCAGTACCTGTCAAAATTTTATCTAAATCAGTCAACTTGTCATAGATACCTTCTGTTTTAACATCTTTATCAAATCTAGATTGTATTTGCAAATATGAAAACCAATTCATTTTTACACCTTGTTCTTCCAACGCTTGCATAGATTTAAGTTCACCCTTTTCATTCAATATCTCACCATATCTAACTGTTTGTTCCTTTTTATATATTATTGGATAGGAAAAAGCTTCAATAGTAGATAACCATAGTGGAATTTTTAAATAATATTGCTTTTTTATCTTCTCCCAGTTTAGAAACAATGCTTCTTGAATATAATGTCTTCTAAAATACCCCTGCGTTTTAGTTCCCTTATACCAGAGGAAGGCATGCCACCCTAACAGCAAGTCATGTCCTTCTAAAGTCTAGAATTCCTTAATGTTATCCACTCCTTTACCCACATCAAACTTGTCGCTTGGTAGTATAATTCCCAATTGGGCAAAGCAAATCCTCTTATTCTTGCATCTTGTAACAATTCAAGTTTTATTCTCGCTTTCTTCCCCTGCCAAATGTATTTTAGCACTATTTTTAAATCTTCAAAAAAATCTTTCCCTAATCTGATTGGAATTGTCTGGAATAAGTGTAAGATTCTGGGCAATATATTCATCTTAATTGTAGATATTCTCCCAATCAGTGATAATTGTAAATTTTCCCATTTTATCAAATCTGTCGCAATCTGTTGTTTAAGTTTGAGATAATTGTCCTCCTTAAGTGTGCTACATCTTGGTGTTATATGTATCCCTAAATACTTTACCTTGTTTGTGACCTGGATCCCCAAAACTTCCTCCAATTCTTTCTTTCCAATTCTTACTAACATGTTCTTTGCTAAAATCTTTGTTTTATCTTTATTTATTTTCAAACCAGCTACTTTCCCATACTCTTCTATCTTTTCTATCAGTTTACGTGCAGACTCCAATGGATCCTCTAATATAAATACCAGGTCATCTGCAAAAGCTTGTAATTTATACTCTTCTTTTTTAATTTTCATTCCTTTTATTTCTTTTTCTTCTCTGATGTTCCTATTCAGCACTTCCAGTGTTAACACAAACAACAGAGGCAACAGTGGACAGCCTTGTCTGGTCCCTTTTCTTATATCTATAAAGTCTGTTAACTCTCCATTTATCATAACCTTTGCAGTTTGTTTATGATATATCATTTCGATGGCTTGAGTAAATTTTTTACCAAAGCCCATTTGATCCAATTGTAACAGCATAAAACGCCAATTCACATTATCGAAGGCTTTTTGTGCATCTATAAACATCAGAGCCATTTGTTTTTCAGGATGTGCCTCATAGTATTCCAGTGTATCTAAAATTATTCTCATATTATCTTTAATCTGTTTCTTCGGCAGAAATCCATTTTGATCAGGATGAATAAAATTGTTTAAATATCTTTTCAGTCTTTCTGCCAGAATTGAAGGAAAAAAATTTATAATCTGAATTTAATAGTGATATAGGTCTGTAATTTTTAACTTGCTGTGGGTCTGTGTCCTCCTTCGGTACAAGTGTTATATATGCTTCTGACCATGTTTTGGGTATTCTCTTCTTTGTCATAACTTCATTCATAATTTCTAATAAGTGAAGATTCAATGTTTCCTGGAATGTCTTATAAAATTCCACTGGCAAACCGGCCATGAAGGGCTTTAAGGGTGACAACCAGCACCTTGAATTGCACCCGGAAGCAAATCAGCAACCAATGCAGCTCCCGCAGGAGAGGTGAAATGTGCACCCTGGGGTCTGCACAAAACCATGCGGGCTGCTGCATTTTGCACCAACTGAAGATTCTGGATGTTCTTCAAGGGCAGCCCCATGTGGAGCACGTTGCAATAATTAAGATGGGAAGTGACTAGGGCATGAGTGACTGTGAGTCGAGACCGCCTACACTCTAGACTCCTGCTGTACATGCCATTCCGATAGAACTGGAAAGGTGTGTTTTAAATATTATTAAAATGATTTTTTTTTTCATTTTGAAGTTCAGCATTGCTATTATCCTTTCAAAGCCTGGGTGTTCTTAAAAAGAAACGTCACTGTGGAAGTGTAGTTAATAAAATCCTGTGATTATTGCATTTTTATAGTCAGCTGCCATCACAGCACCTTGCTTATCCTGTGGGTGGAGGTCATTGGTAAAATGTGTATTGGGATTGTATTGCATTTCAGCATCTTCTGCAACCTGTCAGAACTAGCCATTTTAAAGATCAGTGGATGCCAAATTCTTTGTGTGCTGTCACTACTCATATGATAGCACTTGTGTGGTATAAGCAAGTAAAACAAAATAATAATAATTGTGAAATGGATTCCACTTTTAATTAAAATTCTTTCATTAGGAAGAGGGTAAATGCAACTCTAAATATTGCACATGTTTCTATGTTCAAGTCAGAACTGGCTGGTCTGACTGTACTGTTACGCTACAAAAAAGGAATGTAACTGCAAGGATGAATTCACTCTCAGCATTGAACTGTAGCTTCCTTTTCCTGCCTCCAGTTCTGTTCTTGGCACCTCCCTTGAATTATGTCTTGTGCTTGCTAGCCATCTGCTTCCTCTTGCCCTACATGCCATTCTGATGGAACTGGAAAGGTGTGTTTATTATTAAAATGAAGACTGACTGACTAGTTCCTGATGTTTGAACCAGTCAGTTCAAACTCTGCTTGCTTTGCTGTCCAATAGTATTTTTTTTAAAAAAGGTCTTATCATTCTTTTTTAAAGAAAAGTTCTTTAGAGTATGCATGTTTGTGGCTTTGCTCATGCATATAAGATTCTATTCTATTCTATTCTATTCTATTCTATTCTATTCTATTCTATTCTATTCTATTCTATTCTATTCTATTCTATTCTACTCTACTCTACTCTACCCTACCCTACCCTACCCTACCCTACGATATCGTATCCTAAATTTTTACAGGGAAGAATGATAGATAGAAGTAACTTGCAGTTAATATTACTATCCCAAAGTCATATTAATCAATCTATAAATATGAAAAACACATACATAGGGCACCTTTAACAGAACAACTGATTGAGTTTTTAGTCTGGACAGAGATTACCATTAAAACAGGAGTTTTAAACATTGGCAACACATGAAAGAAATGCAGTTTAAAATCAAAATCTGATTTATCAAACTTCAGTGAATTTTATTCTAAATCTGTATTGTAAGTGTGTAGGTGGTGGAATTGATATAGAAGAGGGCAGTGAGTAATAAGATGGACTCTATAATACATTGGGGAGATGACTTTCAAGTTTTTAAAACCGTACAAAGTCCCTTTATATGTTTCATGACCTTGCACAAGACTTCACATATTTATTATATACAGTTTTAGGTGCTTGCTTGTTAGGAGCACTACTTTTGAATTGTATGCCCTGGGCATACTATATGAAGGACTTGGGAACTGCTTAATAGGGAAGTTAGTGGATTTTATTGTGGACCAGAGTGTTTTTAAGAAATGTTAATAGGAATGTATGCACTGATAGGGCTTTTATTGTGGCGGCAGTTCTAAACAGACATCCTAGGGAATAACTATAATTGAATGTAGTAGGATTTATAAGATAACATTATATAACTGGGCTACTAATGCTTTTAAAAAGAAATCGTAAGCAGCTATTTATTCAACTTATCTTAAAATATTATCTTTGTGTAATACTACGTAGCTTGTTGACTTTTGCTACTAAATTAGCTTTTAAAGTCAAGTGAAGTAAAATTGGTTGCCCAGCAACCTGTTTCAGTTTAAAAGTATTGGTGAATGGGTCAATAAGTAACCAGCAGTATCTGTGACATTGATATGAGGATCTATGAACCCCCCAAATTTATGTTCACTTGTTAATTTATAATGTTCCACAAAATTATTGTTGATGGCTAGGATCATAATGATTTGTGAGCCAGAATATTTGAAGTTAAGTTTTTGAAAGATTTACTTCTCATTTCATAAGAGTACATTATACAAAACAGAAGGGATGTCTTTTCCAATAGCGATAGATAGGATGAATGGGTTTCTCATTTGGGTCTATGGTGCCTTCTTATTGTCTACTGAAAGCATCCTGCTGGGATATATGGGATATATGAAAAGACGTGTTTGACCATAATAATGGTTTGTGCAAAGATTCCTAAGCATTTTCATAATGTCTAATTTGCAAAGATTCTGTGCTTTGCTAAAAGAAGCATATTCATTCTTACTCATTCTTGTGTACCATCAAATCCTGTAGAGCTCCCAATGGTTAACTTGTTTGCACAGGTAAACATCCATGGAAGGTAATATGAAAACCATCACGGTAAAGAAAAATGAAATTAAATAAATCAAACTATGGTAAGTACACCTCAGCAATGCATACATACCTTGAGGTTAGATGACGCAGTCAATTTACAGGTGCTCTGTGAAAGTTTTGAGCATCTTCCTGAACCAGATCAAAGAAACAGCGAGCCTAACTGAGAGTCCAGGTGCTGCTACACTGACTGTCCATGTTAATTGATTATGCTTCTGATCCCTAAACCGATTCTTCTGACAAAGTATTGTGAAATGGCACCTGGGGAGTGGAGGGAGAGCATGGCTGTGCCTTTTCCTCTCATAATAGGGGCTATGGGTTGTCAATGGAAGTAGTTTTAGGAAGATTTGTAATGCATGATGCTGCACGGCATGGCTTGACATGTAAGAAGTCCTGTTTCGGTGTTATAAAAATCCTTTGAAAAACCTTAGGATGCTAACCCACATGGCCCAACTTAAGAAATTTCTCTTGACCTCATTGGTGTGGGTTGGGGAATATTTCCAATACTGAAAGCATTTGCTTTGTTGAGAAAAATGACACCCCCTGAAAAACAGTGCATTTTCTATGGCAAAAAGCACCTTCTCTCTAGTTTCCATGGTAAATACTCCCCCGTAATTGAGTCATAGACATAGGACGTTCTATAAAAGAAACAAATGTCTTGAGCCCACCTAGGAAGGTTGCCTGTGTTAGTCGTGTATGTACTTTTTACAACAAATACCAGTGGTAGAACCGAAACACATAAAGGCAAAACTGTTTAACACCTCTGTTGTGTACCTCCTTAGTTCTTAGGGATGATCAAAATGATCCATATCATCCATATCCAAACATTTAAAAATGTTTAATTCTACCGATTTTTGTAAGAAAATAATTTTAAGTTTAAGCAAGAAATTAGCAGGGGTCGGGGTCTTGGTATGCTGCAGATCAGTGGGAAGGAAAATAACAGGATTTGGTGTAACATTGTTAAAAGAGCCATTATGATGTATTCAGAATTTTCTCTTGCTTTCTTATTTTGTATAGAAGATAATTCCTTTTCAGCAGGGTGCTGAGGAACTCTGGCTAACTTGAAATACCAGCACTATAGATACTAATAAAATATACTGTCCCGTTTCAATCCATACACTCAAAAGTTTTAAGAGCTTTATTGATAGTCCCGGCCCTTAATGTGAATTTCCCAGGTTCCCCTCGCACCCAAGGCAAAGTCCTATTGAGTCCAGCAATGCTCAATTTAGGCAAGGATACCGAATGCAAAAGCCATAATCCAGGTCCAGTCTGCAGTCCAAGGTATGAGTCCAAAATCCATGAGCAAGTCTGAAATCCAAATGCAGCACAATCTAGAGTCCAGGAAAATGAAGTTAGAAAGCTAAAACATGCACACGTCAGGAGAATGGGTGATTGTTTCCAATAACCCCCTGCTCCACTTGTCCAACTAAATACCGTGTTTCTCATATAATAAGGCCGGGTCTTATTTTTTTTTGAGCCCCGAAAAAATGGCTAGGCCGTCTTTTCGGGGGTGACTTAATCCCCCCCCCTTGCATCTTCAGGCGGGTGGCGACGGCTTGGATGTTGACCTCGGCGTTGGTGGGGCACTTCGTATCGGGGTCAACGCAGGCAGCACCATATCCGGGTGTGCAACAAAAGTACTTCCTAACGGCAAGCTCCCCCACCATTCCCCCCATTTCGCATGTTTTAATATAGGCCTTAATTTGGGGGGGAGGGGCTTAATTTCATTTCATGCCTATAAAACATGCTGGGACTTCCTAGTGGGGGAGGCCGTATTGTTGGAGAAACAGGGTAGGTACTCACTGGTGTAATTCATCAGGCGCAAGGTTGCTTCCTTGTGACTAGCCTTGCCAACCTCCATTGAGCCTACCTTCCCTTTCACCCTGCGCATCTGTGGATCAGGTGGAGAAGGCAGTTCTTCCTCATCCTCACTGGCCGCCTACAGCGGTGCACCTTCTCCACCCTGAGCTTCCAGAAGAGCCTCTAAGCTCTCCCACTGCAGCTGTGCCTCTCCTTTTTCTTCTCCAGTCAGGTATTTATCAGGTCCCCCCTTGAGAGACCCCTCTGCTGCATCTGGCCTGTCTATTCCTGGGTTGGAGCCCACAGGAACTTCCGTACCCCTCCCCTCCGAGGTCTATGGAGTCGGCTCTTCCTCATCTTCTGAGCTCTTGTCTGGGGAAGCCATCACATATAGTGCCTTATCACTTCTTACACTGGAGTGACTACTGAAGATTTTTCTGGAGCAATTTACCTGGAGGAAAACATCATTCTAATTTCTTCCCCTATAAATTTAAGAACTGTACCATTTTTGATTACCCCCACCCCCCCAAAAAATGAGTAAACTTTTATGGGATTTGGTGTGGAAGCATTTATCTTTTCTTACAATTCCATGTAGGACATACAGAAATGAGATTAAATTTTTTTTGTGAACTATTGTATATTAAATTCCATCCAGAATAGGGTTACCAGATGTTTGATATGTCTGGTAGGGATGGCCTTAAAATCAAATTTGTCCAGCTTTTTGAGTGCCTTGATTTAAAAAGAATATTTTCACAATAATAGTTGTTCAAACTTTCATCCAGTGCATCTTTGTAAATTGTATGTTTCTTTTCTCTCATCTGCCAACTGACAGACTCTACACCTAGATTTATGTGAATTAATGTATTTCCTGATTACAACAATCAGCTTCAGTCCAGCCTCTTCAAATCTATTACCACTGTAATCTGTAGATCACATCACTCATGAAAAGCTGAAAAACGCACCATTGTGGATTCTATATAACCACTAGTATATGTGCTTGAAAATAAAGATTTGTTAGAAAAAATACTATGAATGAAAAACCAGTCTTTCTGTTGCTGAAAGAGTAATTTCTTATACATGCAATAGTACTTTTTCATAGGTTTCTTTTTTGCTGTGATTTATCTTGCAGATGCCAAGAAAGCTAAAGCATTGGTGTGTCCTCCCCTCTCCCTCCATTTCCTATTTTCCAATATGTCCCCCTTTAGCTATTCAGGTATTGGGTCTAACCCAGAAGAACTTAAAATGAATTGAACTGAATTACAATTGCCATATGGTTTAATGCCACCTAGAAATTTCAGATGATGAGGTTTTATTGTCTACTTCTCCTCTCTTTTCAATTAATGGAGAGTCTGCAAGTTTGCATCTTGAAGGAATGGATATTGCTTTCAGTTTTATGCAACAGCGTAAGAGTATGAGAACATGTTACAAGTTACAGCAAATCTTAACAGTTGTACAATATTGGCTTATGAAACAGAAGGGTGGGAAGATTTCTCTATCAAGATCAGATATTATTGTTGAGCAAATAGTTTAGTTATCTTGTAACTAGGTGTATTTGTTAGCAGGAGAGAATTAGAAGATCTTCCTGCATATTGTGCTTTAATTATATTTCAGATCACCACCTTTCTTACTCAATAACAATTAACTTAAAACTGAAATACTTGAAAAATGGAAAGAAAGATATCTTTCAGAAATGTCAGGAATTTTTCTTGTTTCAGTGGCCATTAAAAATTGCAATATGACTTTAAAAAGTGGGACAATTGAAAAAAAATGGATGGAAGGTGAGGTACTTTAGTTGATGTTATTCTGAGCTCTGCATGCTAGTCAGAAAGCAACAAGAGTTTTACTGTTTTCTAAGTTACTTTGTAAGGTTATGATAATGTTGAATATGAGATGCTTGTAAAGAGAGAGATACATCACTCAAACATACTTCAATAGCAGAGGTGATTACCATCTTTTTATTATGCCTGAAGGAAGGTAGAATATAGTCTCTTATGATGGGCACTTTTGTAGACTCCTGTCTGTTTTGGCAATCTAGAAAGCTAGTTTACTAGTCAAGAGAAAAGATCATAAGACCTATTGAAACTGATTCAGAAATGTTTCAAGACCATACCTATAGTCTCCTACTCTTTCATTGTGGATAAGAAAAAGTTAGCAGTTATTTAAATATGTCAGGAAATCCATTATCTTGGGCAGCAGTCTCCCCCAACCTTTGTGACTTAGTGGTCTGGTTGGGCAGAGGGGAGAGGGGAACCAGTTCATGTGAGCGGCAGCCATGTACAAGCGTGCAGCTTGACTCGCATGAGTGGTGGCCCAGTGCGTATGGCCCCGGCCTGGTAGTGGGCTGCGGCCCAGAGGTTGGGGACTCTGATCTACAGGCATACTTATGGGTAGTAAGAAACCAATCCTTGGGAAAGCAAGTTTAACTGAAAGGATTAATCACTGGATTTTGCTCAATTTCAGGTCTCATATTTCAGATCTCATATTTTTGTATGGGAAGGTATTTTCTTTAAGTCAATCTTTATCAATCTTGAACAGTTTTACTTTAGGTAATTTTGTAGATAATCTTTTCTTTGTGATACCATTAGTTTAAAGAAGTACAAAAAACTCAAGGCCTTAAAACTTTAAGTTTAGTTTGCATCAGATGTTATTAATATAATAAAAATTAAATTAAAAGGTTAGGTTTTGTTTTCTGTGTTTTACACAGAAATCATCTCTGTACATCTGTGTACATCTACATGTAGCAGATCTCTGTCTTTACAAGTAGATCTGGAAAAATTACTCCTTAACACCCTGGACAAGCATTTCTTATTACTAATAATAATATCAGGCTAGATGGACTTAGGATAAGACAGCTTCCTAAAATCAATTTATGCTGCAATGCAATGACTGAGAAAAATGAAAAATCTTTATTCACAATTATGTGGTGTGCAGCAGCTGCCATGAATGTCATCACTTGTTAGTAATTCAGCTCCACTAATAGCTGTGCAATTAGAATATATCCCTTCCCTACAATACATTGGAAATTTTTATACATGCTTAACCGTCCTGGACTGCAAATATAAAGAGATACCACTAGCTGATAGACTCTATCCCTGTGATTCTGGAGAGATGGAAGCCTCTGGACATGTTCTTCTTCGCTGCTCTTTTTATAGAGACATTTAAAAAAAAAAAATTTCCCCAAGAATTAATAGGTAACCTGGTCATTCTGACACTGTATATCTTCAGTGGTTGCTTAAAGACGACAGACTGTAGTCACAGTGCAGGTAGCCAGATTCTGTGTAACAAAGATTTGCTGGATCTTGATGAATAATCCATTATAACCATTTTATATGACTAATACATCAAATCTTTTTATATTATCACCCTGTTGTATTTTAGTTCCTAAGAACTATACGTTTCACAATGTAAGGATTAATAGAACCGTGGTGATGCAGTGATTAGAATTCAGTATTGCAGGCTAACTTACTGCTCACTGCCAGGAGTTCAATTCTGACTGGCTCAAGGTTGACTCAGCCTTCCATCCTTCCGAGGTCGGTAAAATGAGAACCCAGATTGTTCGGGGCAATATGCTGATTTTATAAACTACTTAGAGAGGGCTGTAAAGCCCTGTGAAGTGGTATATAGCTATTGCTATTACATTATAGGCCGTGTTCTTGTTTACGTGATAGACAGGCTGCAAAATTAGGATTTCAACATTGTTTTTATTAGTTATTAGTCATTATTTTATTCTGGAACTTTTAAATATTTTAAATTGTACTGGTCCTTGACTGTAATAAATATTTGACTTGATTTATCCTTGCTTACTAAATACAAGTGCAGCATGAATTTAGCAGTACAGCTGACACTCAATTTGTTTAACAGTAGTTTGAAGCTCCAATGATGCTAATAAAAAGTGATCAGATTTATGACTGTGCAGTGTCCCTGCAATCAGATGATCAAAATAGAGATGCCTGGCAACCCACATTTCTTTAGGACAGTTGCAGTGTCCCAGGTTCACATGATTGCCATTTGTAATCAACCTGGATTCACTTAACCATTGCATGGCTTGCTTAATAGTTGTGATTTGCTTAACAACTGTGACAAAAAGGTTATAAAATTGGGCATGATTCATTTAATGACAGCATTGCTTTGTGATGGAGATTCGGTTCTCAATTATAGTCCTAAGTCAAGTCACCTAAGTCACCTAAATACCTATTTAAAAAAATACTAAAGCCATATATGCTTATAAAAAATAATAAACCCATTTAATTTACTGTTAAGGAATTACTATTAAGAAGATCTGATAGAACAAGACAGCACAATATGTGTTATCTTTGGAATAGAATCTTATTTTCGTTGTGAGCGTGACCTCCACAAACACACACACATTAAAAAAATGTTCAAAGATTGATGGTATATGGTTTTTTACTCTCTAGGGAGAATGTCTGACTTGTGGTGAGTGAGTGAGATTTCAAGCTTGGCTGACCAAGACGTTGTTAATAAAAACTGCCAGTAAGGAATGCCATATTGCAGCAATTAATCATCTGTCTCTAATATTTTCCACTTGCACTTGAATAAGTGACCCATGCTAGAAAGTAAAGGTTGGTAGCTCTCTTCATAAGTGCCAAAAGTACCAAAAGGCACTTTATTCAGTTATGGAATTATTATTTAGTAGACTGTTTTCAACTTTTCAAGATATGTGTGTCTTTTGTCTCGATATTTGTATTTTAAAATTGTTGTTATTTTCTTGTTACAAACATTGGTATATTTTACAGTTGGCCCATAAATGTCTGCTTCTTTCTCTTAATCTAGGTCAGTGTTTCTCAAATTTGCAACTTTAAGATGTATGTACTTCAATTTTAAGAAGTGTGGACTTCCGAATTGGCTGGGGAATCCTGGGAATTGAAATCCACAATTCTTAAAGTTGCCAAGGTTGAGAAACACTGATCTAAGTCATACTCACATGAAAATCTTTGTGCTATTCAGTCAATTTATATAACACATCCAAATGAACTTTCTGAGAATCTTTCACAATCTATGACTACAAAGGAAGACCAGTTTCCAGAATATTTGGTTTTCTTTTGGAACAGTTATATCTATTTATATAGCTTATCAAGTGCAATCTATTTACCTTTAGATGATTCTGATCTGACATTTTATATATATTACATCATGGATTACTTTGAGATTTGTCATCTTAACATTTTTTTCTGAGAAAGTTTTTTAGGGGAAATAAGCTTTGGAACAGAATGAGCAAATTGTCAGGAGGTCAGAGTTAGTCTAATATAACATACTGATCATTTGAATTTCCTTTAAAAATTTTCTTATTGAAAAGTTTTTCAACAGAATTAAAAACAGTATAAATTTTAAGAATAATAAAAGAAAAGTAATAAAAAAGTAAAAATATAGAAAAAGAAATAGAAAAGAAAAAAGGAAAGGAAAGGAAAGGAAAGGAAAAGAAAAGAAAAGAAAAGAAAAGAAAAGAAAAATTTAGTGGCTTCTGATCTTCAGTTATAGATACATTTACATTTTACTCTCTAAGTTTACCTCTTAATTTTCTTCTTTCTAATTTCCAAACATGTAGATCTCAAGTTCATTTTTCCTCTTTCAGCAAAAACTCATAAGAGGTTTCCAGTCAGAAATAAATGTAGCCCTTTATATTTCTGTAATAAAACAAGTTCATTTTACATTCTCTGCTAATTCCATCAGTTTTTTTACCAACCAATCCTACCAGGTGTATTTCATAGTCTTTCCTTTTTTATACATTAATAGTCTTATAGTTGTAATCATATACAAAAATAATCTTTCATGTCTCTTTTCTCTCTCTCTCTCTCTCTCTCTCTCTCTCTCTCCCTCCCTCCCTCCCTCCCTCCCTCCGTCCCTCCCTCCCTCTCCCTCTCTCTTTGTCTGTGTTTGAATCCAAAAATTTCTTTTCAACCAATTTCCCCTGGAAGATCTGTATATTTATTTAATTAATTCTACATCATGCCAAAAGTACTTTTGCCTTGCCAAAATTTTTATCTTTCAAATTTAATACTGTTCCCTTTATTTTGATTACATTCTTTGCTGTTTTGAAATATTTAAAAGTGTTATTTTCCTCTTTATTTCACTTTCTATAACTCAGAAGAAAGGCCAACTCACCCAGAAGTTTTCTTTGTCCTGTTGTTTTCAAGAAGCTCTTTTCAACTGTAAATTGATTATATCCCAAAGTGATTAAGAAAATGTGGATTGGTTGTACTTAATGTAATTCAAGTGAGCTGTTTCTCCCATGACCCTCCAGCTACTCCACCTACAAGAAGACCACAAGACTTCTATCCTGCAGTATCCACTTGAGGAGCAGCTATCTAATGCGCAAATGGGCAAACCCTTGTTCTCTCCTTTATCCAGAAAGACTTTTGCCAGCCAAAAATCACTGCTAGCCAATGTTTACTTTGTGTGCCATTTCTGCTTCTTCAGAGAGATCTATTATGCAAGAAAATTTCACAAAATCATTTGAATTTCCTTAGAAAATTTATATTAACAAAGAATCTATTTACCTAATGCATCTTCTTTTGGAAAGAGTAGTAGGAAAGAGTAACCAATGAACCCATCATAATAAAATTATTAGGAAAGCTGAGAATTGCTATTTATATGTATCGGTCTCTAGGGCTAGGTTGCCGGTCTCAAAAGGTAGATTTATGCTCATTTTTTCATACTTTACAAGTAATCTATTCCCTACTTTCTTAGAGAAGCATATAGATCAACATGTTTTGCATGTGAACAAGTAGTATAGCAAACATACCAAATATGTGAATCACTTCTGTGGTCTTATAATACTACTGTCTAAAACATTTTGAGATTGTATAAGTGCATGCATAATATTTCTGTGTATGTGTGTATTTGTGTGTTTTCTTTAGGTCACAGGTGACATGAATAATTACAGAGACATAACCAGTTGAACTGCCACTCTGCAAACCTGTGGAATCTAGTATTTAAAACAAGTTAAGGCATAATACCATTTGCTTCTGTAGGAAGATTGGAGTCTATGTGTCTGTCCTAGTGAGATAGGTTAAAGATGCTTAATTTAGTTAAAGATGCAACTTTTAGTTGTTTTTACTTTACATGCTTGTGCAGTCCATTTGATTGTTCCTTCTTGACTCCTCCCAGCAGGAGTATTTTAAAAACAACAACAGGAAGTCCAGTCCCTATGTCTTCAGCGTACATTCAGCATGCATTCTGAACAATTTGGATTTTGACATCAGTGTTTGATTCTTTGCTTCCAGTTCTTAACATATTTGAGAACAAGAAGTCAAGAGTTCTTGCTTCACATGCAATACTTAAATAAACCAGAGAGAAGTGTTTTTATTAAGATTTTCCCTCCGTCAGGAGGATATATTATACTAGTGGGGAAGTATATCCATTTTCCTTTTCTACTAGTAGCTTCTCCTATCCTCTTCCAAGTTTTGAAGTGATTGATTGAATGCCCTGTGTCATCTTATTTTATTTGGTACAGTTCTTTAGCAGGATTCAGTAACTGGCTATGTAAATATCTCATGGCAAACTCTTCTTCAGTTTCTCTTGATGGCTAACATACAAATAAATATGGTTTCCACACCAGTTCAGAAATAACACTTTGTCTAAAGTTAGTGCATAAGCTACGATGTATGACTTTTAATCTTGGTTGAAGATTTATCTTCATTGGACATCGAGATATATTGGATTACAACTGCTGGGAAATGGTGGCGCTTAGTATTCGGAGAACTTGTATATTTCTTTTTCAAATGATTCTCAGGCAGATGAGCTATATGTATTTTCATGTCCTTTAGACTCTTTGCAGTGCTGATGAATTAAATACAGGGTGACCAAAACTAAATCTTCAAGTTGATACATGCTCTGTACTGATGGCTTTGTGCAATTCTGTTTCTCAGATTTAAAGCTGCAAAGTGACACAATGGATTTCCTGTTTCCCTGGCTCCTATATATCATACTGTAATGCTTTCCTTTGCTCTTTGTTTATATAGATCCAGGCTAAAAGAAAAGTATTTGAAAATTAAGGTACTTGTTAGGACTGGATAAGCCTTTGTCTGGTTTCTCAAATGCATTATATTGGAAGATCTTCTCCTTTGAAGTATGTGGTAAGAATAGGTTGAGAGATAAATTGAATCCTTCAATACAATATACAATTGTATGAGTCATGAGAACTTTAGAAAGTTAAAGAGTGAAGATTTAAAATGAAAAATGGTGCTTCAATTAGGATTTGAGGAGAGAAGTAGTGGAGGAAAACATATCTGAACAAGAAAGGATTTTGATGTGCATGAAGGCTAATTATAGGGTACTTGTGTTTTATTAGCTCATTGCCCAAAATCTTGTAAGAACTCTTAATGGGACATACACTTCCTTACCAAGGAGTTATTAAATGGTGTACAATCTGGGCTGAAATTACAAGCTTTTAAGTAGGGGCCTGGAAGGTTATCAAAATTGTACTGATTTTCCATTTAAACACAATGCTTTTCAGAATTCTCCCATTCTTCATGTTTCAATTACTGAACAAATCTGTGCTGCAGCATGTAGTTTAAGGCAGCGTGCAAAACTTGGGAGTATGCAAATTAAAAGAGCTTTGAGAAGTTGGTTGATAGATGAATTTTATGCAGTTTGTTCTTCCCGGTCTTGAATTCAGTGATTGGGTTCATTGGGTTGATAGAAATGCTATTGATATATAATTTAAACAATAAATGGTGAATATTGAATTATTTCAGTTATTCACTTTCACTGATCAGGGAATTAAATGTCCCCTTCTAACTCAGAGATTAAAATGATTGTAGAGTCAACTCATTAAGTATTAGAACACTTAGATTTGTAATATACCAGATTGTTTGAAAGAGAGGAAAAACATACCCGGTAGTCCAAATAATGGAAATATGATATAACCTAAGCTACGTAACGTAACATAACATGTGTCATCCTTATATTGTTTTCCCAAGGCATATTCCTTTAATAATACTTCTCTATTTAGGAGATAGAGAGAGCCAATTTGGTATAGTGGTTAAGGCATCAGGCTAAAAACTGGAAGTAGCTGAGTTTTACTCCTGCCTTAGGCACAAAATCAGCTTGGTGTCCTTGGGCCAGTCACACTCTCTCAGCTCTAGGAAACAGGCCATGTTAAACAATTAAAAAAAATCTTGTCAAGGACTTCTGCAGGGACTTCTCTGGACAGTCTCCCAGAGTTAAGACTGAAAACATACACACATAAACCAGTTTGCTCTATTTGTTCTTAATAGCTACGTCTTCCTTCCTTTTCAGGCAAAACATAATGTGTTTTGACTTTTTGTTGACTGATAATCCACATTCCTCTTGTAATTCAAAACATTCTTTCTCTCTTAGGTAGAAGTAGACCTAGATCTAAAGCAGTGAGGAATTTAACTGTTACAGTAGAAACCAGTGTTTTCATATGATTTGGACTGTAATAGATAACAAGCTGCCCTCCAGATGTTTTGGCTACAACTTTTATAATTCCCGACAATTCTGAAACTAATGAGAGTTATAATCTAAAAATCTGGGGGACATTAAATAGTTTAACTCTTATTTAGGGATTCAGTTCATATACTTTAAGCTCTTTCGTGAATGGGACTTGTATCTAAATACTGATTTGTTTGATTTTGATAATGGTATTTGAATAATATAGGGTTAAATTTAAATTTATGCTGTGTCTAGTATCTTCATTATAATGATAATAATAGTCCCAAATCAGTCCATAGCAGAATGAATGCCTCTTGTTTCATAATAATTTTATTTTATTTTATTTTACAAAACAAAAACAGGTAACATGAACTAACCATCAGGAAGAAAGATAAAGAGGAAAGAAGTAGATAGAAATAGGAATGCAGAACGCTATAAAGAAAAAGAAAAGAAAGGAAACATATGTATAAAGAATAACTTCCAACTTCTTCCAAGGTTATAAGAAACACATTAAACACTAAGCTTAATACTATAATGTGATGCCCAGTTCCGCCCAAAAATGAAAAATTTAAATTTTAGCAATGATCAAATCTATACGTCATAATTTGTATTTTTTTTATTTCCTGCAAAAATTCCACAAAAGGCTTCCAATTGTAGATACATTTCTTCAGTGAATTTTCTCTCACAAGAGTTGAATGCCTCTTAATTGAAGATTATGGACCTTAGTCTACCATGCAAGTTCAGTGCAGATCAGTAGATTTTATTTTAACCCCTTGTTTTTGGACTGAAAGAAAGTGACTGACTGAAAGGTTAGATGCCACTTCTAGTCTAGCACCTTAATTAACTACTACATTATACTGACTGTCATTCTTATATGAGTATGTATGTGCATGTGTGTATATTTGTATGTATATAAAATCTCCCCATGATTAGCAGGAAGCCATATTTGTTGGACAGAACCTTTTAGATCTATTTCTTGTTGTGCCCCCTTGGGATAAGGTGTTATTAATTGTAGATATGTGATTGTATGTTTTTTCAATATACTAATATTTCAGACTTTACAGAGTGATCTTTTTTCTGTGTGCAAAAAATTGAACAATAGGATGATTGCTATACTGAGGTATGAAAATGCAGCAAATATATATATGGATTGTATAACTATACAGAAAAGTATATAAAAAGTAAAATTCTAGCACACACCCCCATGCATTTCTCTCTCCCTCTCTCTCTTTCCCCCCTCTCCCTCCGTCCACTCTCCCCCCATCACCATAGATGTTTTTGGGGTTGACCTTGCCAATAAAACATAGTTTTATACTGTACACCTGGGGTCTAGTAAAAGTAAAATTTAGGTAAGAAGTATCACAAAATGTTATCTAATTCTTTGATCTTCAGTTGCTCAATGCATAATTAAATCTGTACAATTGACCATGAAGGGACTCTTCTTTTAAAGGCATTTATTAAAAAAAGTTTATGTGTATTTTCTTACAATTATGCTTAAAGCCAGGGCTACTAAAATGGTAAAGATTCAGAGGGCCAAATGGAACATTATTCTCTCAGTTGGGCAGATGGCTGTGACTTTTGTAACAATGGTATTAATAACCTCAGTAGGCTGCACAGGGAACAAAATGTGAAGTGATTGAGTTTATTTTGGATATGTTTATAGTGAAAAAGCAACCACATATTTTACTCAAAATGGAAAAAGGTGAATATATGACAAATAGAAAGTCGTGTACATAAACTGCTGAAAGACAATAATTTCTAAACAGATGAGAAACTGAAAAGTAGGTTTATTGGATACTAAATGAAACAGATATATTTCCATAGTTTAATTTTGTAGGTTAATAATCACAGCTTTATGGATAAATTAATGTACTGTAGAAAAATCATACTTTTAGAGGGACTGTTTCACAGGATTATCACATACTTTGGTATCAATTGCTGTAGACACTAATAATAATAGCCGCAAGTCAGGACCAAAAATATTGAAATGTGAAGAGTATTTCCAAATGTGAAAACATTAAACTATGATCTCTTCTCTCTCTGAGTAATATAAACAAATGAATATTATTCTATTGTAACTGTACTTCTTTTATAAAGAGACTACCCATGCCATAAAGGGGAAAATTACTTTTTTTCATATTCGAAGAAGCTGAAGCTGATCTCTACCCCTGATGTGTGCCATTTAATTTACAGCTTTCAATTTGAACATCATCTTTGGGAGCAGCTTCCTTCATGACATGTATTGCCCTAAAGATGTGCTGGCTTTTAAAAATATGATGTGCTAAATTGTTGCCCTCTTGCTGGGCCCTCTTCAGTGTGTGATTTGGAATGCTGAACTTCAAGATTGCACAGCATCAAGGTCAAGCTTTTCTCATGGGACAAAGGTATTTTTTTTATTATGTAGCATTGTAAATCCTTTGTTTGAAATTTAATGCATCAGATCCAGGTTTGAATAGTCCCATTGGTTTGGTCCAACTAGTTTTTCCAAGTAATTATCTTGGATTTATTTTGGTTAAATCTGCATTCAGCCCATTCGGTGATGAACAATTTGCATGTTCATTTCAGGATTTTAAGATATTCAATAAGTGATGCAAACATGAAAGCAAATTTGCAGCTGCAAAATAAGCACATTCTTGTTACCTTACCATATACCTATTTTGAGGATGGGACAGCACTTTAGTGTCAAAGCATATCCTGTACATCCAGAAATCCCAGATTCTGCCTCTAGCATCTCCAAGTAGAACAGGGGAAAATCTGAAACCTTGGATAAAATCTGCCTATCAATGTAGAAAGATTACCTCCAACTGATTGGCTAGGGAAGTGCCAAATTGTTGCCCAATATAGTAAAAAAAGGTGCAAGGTTAAGAAGGTCATGTACCAGTCTGCGTAACAAATTGCTCTAAAATAGCTTAATATGCTCTTATTACATTCTATTATTATCTATATAAGTGTAGCAAGTTGTAAAATATATATTTCACAATTTGCTACACATCCTATATTTCAGAGTGCGTGATTTATGAATCAGGATGACATTTGACCAAAAATTATATATCCAAGTTTCTTGTGCTAGAATGGCTTTAATGCTTTAAGAAAATTACATGAAAATCTTCTCAAGGTTCCCTGCAAAAGTGAATCAAGTCATGGTTAATTTGATATGGAACAATCCCCCGGTGTCTTTCCTTATGTTGCTAAACAATCTGAGCTAAACAATTCTTTTCAGTTTCCCAAAATTTTATCTAACAGTCTCCAAGGATGACACACATCCCATGCTGCAAACCTGTGCAAATAAAAAATGGCTTTATTTCTACACAGCCATCAGTCTGAAATGATGGAGCCATGATGTCAAGTGAGCTCAACAGATTGCGGTGCTTCTAATGGAGAAATTGCAGTTGGTAAGTCAACATTGTAAGCATTTCTTACCATTGTTATCATGATTGTAATTTACTGAAAGTTTCTTGCTCATATCACTAAGAATGCTTCATGCTTCATGCTTCATGCTTCTAACTTCTAATTATGCTTGAGCTACAGTCTTTTGGAATACTAGAATTTTGTATTTTCTCAGTTGTACGGATCAGAGAATCCAAAGCGTGGGCTGTCTCCTGCTTCCTTACTTAAAGACGGAGTCAATCCAAAGTTTAGTCCAGCCCCCTTTCCACTGCGCATGCCTAGTTTTTGACTCCATCTTCGTGCAAAGAGGACACAAGGAGAGATGCTCAGAAAGAAAGATAGAAAATATAGGATCAACGCTTTGGATTCTTCAAGAAAAAAAGAGAGAAAGAGAAAGAGTGAAAGTCAGCAAACCATGAGTAAGCGAAAGAGTCGGGACCTCATCCCAAGATGGGAAAGCCCACATAGCTGTTTGGTGTTAAGAGAATAAGCGGCAGCAGCCTCAGTAAGAGTGGGTGGGCTCTTGATCAGCTAGCAAAAAAGGAGGGCAAATTAGCTCAGCTTTCCCAGAGCCTTCATTAAACAAACCAAAAGCCGCACAAGCCTCCAGCGCTCTCTCTAATTGGGAGCAAACTCAGTCTTAGGCTGAGCAAGCTTCCATCAGAGCCACACAAACCTACCCAGGAGAAAGGGAGGCTAGAGTCCATGCTCAGGCCAGTCTGAGCAACTAACCATATGGCACTTGAGAGGACCACGCTAAAGCGTTTAGAGTGCTCAGACAAGGTAATACAGACACTCCAGGCATCCAGGAGACCATCAACCAACAGAATTTATGATGCTACTTGGAGAGCATTTGGAACCTGGTGTTCCAAGGAACAAATAGATCCAACAACAGTGTTAGTTACTCAAGTGCTGGATTTTCTCCAGGAAGGCCTGGAGAAGGGTTTAACCCCTAACACCTTAAGGAGGCAGGTAGCAGCGATAGCTTCAGTGTTGGGTTGCGGGACCTCGGAGTTCTTCTCATGACACCCCCTAATCCGCACGTTCATCAGGGGAGCAACCAATCTAAAGCCACCAGTGACACACAGGTACCCTACTTGGGACTTGACAAGGGTGCTAAGGGTGCTCATGACTGAGCCCTTTGAACCGCTGAGGTCAGTAGGACTACCTTCACTCATCCTCAAGGTGGCCTTCCTAATAGCCATTACATCAGCCAGAAGAATTTCAGAGTTGGCAGCATTATCCGTGAGGGAGGACCTCTGTATAGTTCACCCAAATAGGGTAGTATTAAGATTAGACCCGATCTTTATCCCAAAGATCAATTCTACGTTCCATAGAGCACAAGAGTTAGTACGACCAGTCTTCTGCCCATACCTGGTCCATAGTCTAGAAAGGAAGTGGCACTCCCTGGATGTTAGGAGAGCTATACGCATTTATATTAAGAGAACAAGGCCCATTAGAAAAACGGAAGCATTGTTCGTTTCATTTAGACCAAGTTCATAGGCAGATGGATCAAGACATGTATCACAAAAGCTTATGAAAGCCAATCATTGCAATTGCCGGGTAACATAATGGCACATTCAACCAGGAGTGCAGCCACATCAGCGGCATGGAACACACAGGCCTCAACTGAAGAGATCTGTAGGGCAGCAACGTGGTCATCGCCATCTACATTCATCAGAAATTATAAACTGGAAACATTTGCATCAGTAGAAACATCCTTTGGAAGAAGAGTTCACACGGAGATGGGGGCTCGGGACAAGGAGTTGGCCCACCCTGAGGACAATTAGCTTGGGTACATCCCACGCTTTGGATTCTGTGACCCGTACAACTGAGAAAGAGTGTTGGGCTTACCTGAAACGCATCTTCTAGTTGTACGGGAGGAGAATACAAATCCCACCCGTAGATAGTTAGTCCCAAGCTCAGTACGGTCAAGAACGAGCACCAAAGAACTCTCCAAGTCAATCATCAGCCTTCATCAAAAACTGGGCATGCGCAGTGGAAAGGGGGCTGGACTAAACTTTGATTGACTCCCTCTTTAAGCAAGAAAGCAGGAGAGAGCCCACGCTTTGGATTCTCCTCCCGTACAACTAGAAGATGCGTTTCAGGTAAGCCCAACATTCTTTCTCTTAAAAGAAATATGAAGAAATATGAATATATGAAGATAGTGCACAATTATGCATAATTCCTGCAAAATAAAACCCCTCCACATATATAATAAATTACAATAATTAATTATAGTGGATGGTGAAAATGTAACTTGTAAAAAGAAAAAAAAAGACAAATTTTAGGCAACAAATAATTAGAAAAAGAAATGAAAATAAAATTACTAGTCTATATAGCTCCCTAATATAAATCTATATTATGATTGCACTTATAATATTGAGTGTATTTTTTGGCAATCTACCTTTAAAAAGATATTATAGAGCTGAAACAATGCAGAACAAATGATTGGGAAACTAGACTAATTCCCCTACGAGGAAATATAGGAACCGAGGCTTTTATACTTGGAAAAAGAGTAATTAATGGAAGGCATGACAAAGACATATAAACTCATACCTGGTAAGAAAAATGCAGCTAGGGAGAATATTTTTTCTCAGAATGTTAGAGTACACAATCATTTATTGTCATTAAATCCAGATAGTTTCAAGACTAATAAAGCAAGTATTTCTTTAAACAATGCATACTTCAATATTGAATTTACTGCTATCAGGTATGATGACGACCAACAAATTTTGTGCTTTGTCAATTTTTTAAAAAAAGGCTAGTTGAATTTATAAAAGACCGAACTATCAATGGTTACTACTTGATGGCTATGGACTACCTCTGGAAACAGTGCATGTTAAGTGGCTGCTGCGGGGAGCAACAATGAAAGAGATCTGTTGCTGTTCCATCCATATTTATGAGTTTCTCAAATGTATCTGGTTGACCAAGAAGAGATACATTATGCTGGACAAGGTGACTCTGCTCTGATCCAACAAAAGGACAGAGCAGAATGTCTCCTACATTCTCAATGTGTAAATTGTTTTGAAGAATTTTATACCAAAAGAGGTTCAGATAAGATGTTAAATTTTTTCTTGTTCTGATTGAATTTCTGTATATGTAAATTTAACATATTTTTCTCGCTTAGATACAAATAAAAATTCATGCACCTTAACTTGCATGGAAACTGCACTGATACATAGTCCCCAAAAGCTAAATTAGATGTATAGTAGCTAAATTAGATTGCATTTGTACTAGATACAAATTCACATTGGGTAGTATAGACTCAAAATGAGAGATTAAGAGTTGAAGAAGCCCCCTCCCTCCCTCCCTCCCTCCCTCCCTTCCTTCCTTCCTTCCTTCTTTTCCTACTGGAAACCATACTTGAGATGTTTCTGAAGCTGAAGCATTGACAAGTTGCTGTTTTACTCGCCAAAGATGTAAATTCTTGTTTAAAATAGTTGAAACTGATAGAATTACCAATGATAAATTTTAAGTATTATACATTTGCCTAATTATTGATGAAAATATTTCCATCTATAATTACCTTTATGGCTAAAGTTGAAGGAAGGAAAGACTGCCAGTGTTTCATGTGGCTATGTTTGCACATATCAAGAAGTAATGCTAAGACTGCATTTTGAAAGATGGGATTTCCTGTCTCAGATTAAATGCTTAATGAGAATAAATTCTCCAGAGTGGCTTCCTATTATTCCGGGCTCTGCTAGAAGTGCTGCAAATATTTCTGATTTGTCTGGCTTTTAACCTATGATTTATTATTGTTTTTGACTTTTTGTGACCATTGGGGGAAATGATTTTTAGTGTTAGATGTGTAATTAATCTCAATGCATGTTACTATACAAATCAGTGAGACTTAAATTTTTCACATTGTTTGAAGTGTTTCACATTCAAAGGGCATATTAGAAAATCATTGCATCTATTTTTATGAAAGTTGTCATATTAATTATACTGGCAAAAAATACAATTTTTTTTGTTTTCCTAAGTTAAGACTAGAGGCGATGGAGCCCTGTTTCTTTAAAGCTTGTTCCAGTTTTAGGTATCACAGACATCTCTCTCAATGTGAT
Source organism: Notechis scutatus (assembly GCF_049901735.1). Classification (NCBI taxonomy): domain Eukaryota; kingdom Metazoa; phylum Chordata; class Lepidosauria; order Squamata; family Elapidae; genus Notechis; species Notechis scutatus. The sequence goes on along the minus strand of NC_142013.1, from coordinate 50,976,480 downwards.
TGCCAGCTCCCTGCTCAATCTGATTTTTTTTTACATTTTAAATTTTTTAAAAAAAAATTTATTTAAAAATAATTCTTGAAGAGAAAAGCAACCTGGAAAACTGCACATTTTAGGAATGCCTAATTTTAGGAATTACTTAAAGGTATTTGCAAAAAATTATTGAGAGTAATGAACATTCTGGGTTTTTGTGTTTTTGTGCTTTTTATGTAGCCATGTCTGTAGCTCACAGCCATTTTATAAGTGGGTATTTCTCCCTTCTTACCAGATTTAATTCTATGAGAATGCCTAAGACAGATTCTTAACCCATTACCTCTACTTTAAAATGATTCTGATCAGATTATGTGGGTGCCAGCAAAAATTCTATGTTACTACATTCTTATTATTTTAACTGGATGCTAGTAACAACAATGTACTTTCTATCCTACTTTCTAACGATGCAATCAGAGCAGCCAATATCACTGATAATATCACTGGAACGGATAGTTTGTAAAGGATAATGTAATGCTGTCTTTTGTTAAAGACAGGTAAAACTGCTTATCTCTGCTCAGAGGGCAGGTAGTAAACTCAAACTGGCTATATATGAAGATATCATCATTAGTGACCCTAATAGCAGAGGTTCAACTGTATTTAATCCCAGATAATTAGTATAAGTTTGGAGTCTAACTTAACACATTTAAGTTTTTCTTAAACTGATGCAATTTGTTTCTAGCATGGAAAAATTATTTTTATTTTATGCATTTTCAGAAGCACTTATACATATTATCATTGTATAATTATAATTTAATGTAGATTTCAATCATTCTTGATTTAAGTATCTACTTTATGTATTATTTTTAGACCATTGGTGTTTTTTTAAATTTACAAGCACAGAAACAAAACAAACGTAATACACAAAAAGAAGAATCTAAATCAAGAACAATAAAGTAAATGGAATAAAACAATTGGCAGCAATTCAGGAAGAAGCCATTATGTGAGCAGTCCATTAAAGCTAAAAACAATAGATCATCTTCAAAAGCCTGGCAAAGCAAAAACCTCTTTGCTTTATGTGCAAAGTTGGATGTTAGAGAGACTTGATTTATTAAGTCCCTCGGAAAAATGAAGGCAAGTATTGGAGAATGCCATCAGAAACAAAGTCTTCTGTTGTTCATCTGCAATCTAAATAAATTAATCTTGTTGCAGCTTCAGAATGGAACTTTCCTGGACTGGAGCTCACTTAATAGCTGTAGTTCCAGAGTTAGTAGATGATCCTATTTTGTCAGATGTTTGTCTTATCTTCCTTATTTCAGATTGGTTGCACTGCAGCTTCTTTAATAATAAAAGCTGAAGTCCATGTCACCTGGACGGTATCAGGTTATAGAAAGCTGAGGTGAAAGATTATTTGCACAGAACATTTTTTCCTGTTAAAAGTCCTCCCCTCCCCCCTCCTTTAAAAAAGTATGCTGGTACATATGCTTCATCTTATTCATGCATGCTTTCAGTTTTCCTATATACCCATGTTGTTTTTTAACCCTCTGCTTTTGACATTGTCTTAAAAGCATGTTTTATGGTTAAAAAAAAAAGCTAATGTAAATTAATGAACATTATGAGCAACTAAAGTTTGGCTGTATAGAATTCACACCCATTTGAGCTTGGAATTTATATTACCATCTGGTACAAGTTGAAAGTCTGACAACTTATTGGAAGTACAGGATAATTAAAAAAAATAAATTTTGACATGCACGCACACACACACAAAATACTGAGAAGTGATACAATAGTTAAAAATTCTGTGCATTTCCTAATTTCTTTTACATACTTGCTTCTATTAGAGATATGATAAAGGGTTCCCCTTTTCCATTATGTCTGATTCTCAAAACCTGCTGGGACAAGTCTCTTTTCTTGACAAGGTTTTTTGGAAGTGGTTTGCCATTGACTTCTTCCTAAAGCTGAGAGAAAGTGACTGGCCTAAAGTCAATCTAGCTGGCTTTGTACCTAAGGCACTCATGGTCTGCCAGTTTCTAGTCTGATGCTTTAACCATTACACCAAACTGGCTCTCATGATAAAAGTAAAGCAGCTCTGGACTTCCGGTTTGAAGGGCTTTGGCGACAGACAGGAATCCGTGATCGTGCACGGTTTCTGCCTGGGCTCGCCGCTGGAGTGCCCCGAGCCGGCTGGCTTCGGGGCTAAGCCACCCCGTAGAGGTGGTGAAGAAGGGGGAGAGTGCCAGCAGGGTCGAGGAGAGCCGCATCTCTCCTCCTCAGCTGGCCAAACTCCCTTTCCCGAAGGCGGTAGAAGCGGCGGTCAGAAATGGCCGCCTCAAAGAAGAACTCAACCGGAAAAGAAAGTGCAGGAGGAAGATAAGAAGTGAAAGTTTTGGGTGACCGGGTTAAGCTGAAAAAACAACAATTAAGGTACCCTGGAATTTAAATTTTACAAAAGATAACATTGCTCCCGGAAGCAGCGAAAGAAAGTGAAAAGAGAAAGTTTTTTTTTCTTCTCTCTCCTTCCTTACATTGATAACTAAGAGATCGGAATAAGAAATCAGAAAAATCCATTTTGGCACCAATAGGCAATTAAGCTGAAAATATAACTAAATGCCAAAGGGACAATAAAGATTTCTGGACATTAAAAACTTTTTCTTTTATAAGCAGGAAGGGAGAGAAAAAGAATAAGGGCAGGATCTGGAGGGAGGAGACTGCCTGGACTTCAAAAGAATCTAAAGTAAAACTTCAACAAGACTTCTAAAAGATACATTTTAACTGAGATTTTGCAACTAAATAGTAACCCCAGGAAGAGAAAGTGTAAAAAGAAACAGCTGTGTGTATTTGGACTGTCTGGTGACTTTTGGATTTTTGGTTATTATATTTGAATGACTAAAATTAATTGGGTGGTTGTTTAATTTTTTTTACAATGGCATCACTTTTGGATGAATTGAAAATGGAACTTAAAAAATACAAAGAAGAGGCACAAGAAGGGAAGGGCTCTTTTGGCTTCATTTTTCAATTCTTAGAAATGGAGATCTCCAACTATGAGAAACAACAAGAAAAGACTGCAAAACAAGAAGACTGGGACAAAGAAGAAGCCATCTTTAATGAATAAGTAACTCTATGTGGGGAAGAAAGGGGAAAGGGGGGGAAAGAGAATGGAGAATTTAAGACCTAAAAAAACAGCCAAAAAAGGGAAAAATAATTTGAAAAGTGGATATAATGTTGGAAAGCAACAGAAAAGGGGAATACAGAAGAGGGAAATGGAGGTGGAGAGACAGGGGGGTAAAAAGGGGAAAGAGAAGAAGAGAGGGAAGAAGGAAAGGAAGAGAAGTTATAAAGGTTTGGAGCAAGATGTAAAGAAACAGGACCTATTTAGAGATAATGGGTGAAAATCTAACTGAAAAAGGGATTCTGTGAAGGTACATAAGATTGTATTGTTATATTTGTAATAGAAATAATTTTAGAAAATTGGAAACAACATATGATTAAAAAGAGGGATAAAGTAGTTGGTGTGGTTTGGGGAAATGTTTGTGATTAAAATAAATGAAATAAAATAAATGAGAAAATTGAATTAGGAAGGAATGGGAACATTTTAATTAGTCAATGTTTTATAAAATATAAGTGAAGAGGGGCGGGGAATTAACTATGGAAAGTTTATAATTGTTCCCATAGAAATATGATATTTATTTGAAAAGTAATGTGCAAAATGTTAAGATCTAAATGAATATTAATATTAATGATAGAATTGAATTGGAACGGATTGTTGTTTTAATTATATTATAAATGTATAATCTTTTTTTCCTTTTCCAAGAATACAATGTGTAGTTTTAGAATGTGCCAAGCAGAATCCGAATGAAAGTTATGTATTATAGTAAGTGTTATAATTCTAGGGGAAAGATATAAAGGCGTCATACTCCAATCAGTGATTACAGGAGAAATTTTGTTTAATGAGAAAAGGTAGTAGACAGTTGAAACAGGACAGACAAAGAATATAAGTACAGTGATTTGAATTGAGATGAGATAAATAAAATAAATTTAAGAAAGTTAAAAGAGGGGAGAAGCTATGTAGAAAATGTAGAATAGTAATAAGATATGGAATGGAATATAAAAATGAGCATGAACTTGAATTTGTGTCTGTACGAAGAGATGTAACCTGGGATTATGCTGCTTTCAAAAAAGATGTTTTACTTGTATTTCTTTTTTTTTGTGAAAACCCAAATAAAACTTAAATAAAGTATAAAGTAAAGCAGCTCTAATACAAATTACAGTTAGTCCTCGAATTACGACCATAATTGAGCCCAAAATTTCTGTTCCTAAGTGAAATATTTGTTAAGTGCATTTTGCCCCACTTTATGACTTTTTTTTGCCACAGTTCTTAAGTGCATCCCTGCAGTTGTTAAATTAGTAACATGGTTGTTAAATGAATCTGGCTTCCCCATTGACTTTGCTTGTCAGAAGGCCGCAAAAGCTGATCACATGACTGTTAGGGCGCTGCAACCGTCATAAATATGATTTTTGATCATGTGACCATGGGGCTGCTGTAACAGTCTTAAGTGTGAAAAAGAGTCATAAGTCACTTTTTTCAGTGCTGTTGTAACTTTGAATAGTCACTAAATGAACTGTTGTAAGTCAAGGACTATCTATAGTTGTGGTCTGTGAGAATTTTTGACAGTAATATTGAAAGACGGGACCTCTAGAGCAGGCATTTCTTGTAACAAGAATTCATTCCTCATTTCTTAGAGATAACAAGATGGTAAAATTAGTTTATTTTTTTCAAGGCAAGGCATTTTTAAAAAAAATGCAGCATCAGTGCAAACATCACTTTTTGAGCCATAAACATAATCCTGATTTTCTTTCATTTTCATAAGTTAGAAATGGAAAACATGGCTCCTATAGGCAAAGGAAAGGCTTTTAGAGCACTTGCTGTAATTGAGGAGGTGGAGAATATTTGAACACTTTCTAAAACGAGGAGTGAATACACTGCATCTGCTTTGTGTAGGAGTGCATCTCTGAATTCTATCTGGCAGCTGTAGTATCCAGCTAAAATACTGTTCTCTTAACTCCTACGCTCCAAATATTCTTCCTACACCATCTTTCTCTGGATAAAATCCCTCCTGTGAGAATACTAGAGCTAAATACCTCAGGGACTCAGACTGCAGTTTGTTGCTGGTAAAATACCACTCTATGAACAAAATCCTACAGGTCGGTCTTGCCGGAGATAATTCTGTCGGTTTTTGCTTCATGCTTTATCTTCTGTAGTGCATTCAACAAATAAAATCAAAAAGACACCAACTTTTAACAGGCAGATGTTAGATATCTGAAGGAATTTAAATCTGACTTTTGTTTTTTGTTTTTTTAAAAAAAGCTTTACAACAGAATAATACCTACTGAGAAAGAATCTCTGGATAATGTTTCTTGGAAAGGTGGGCTTGTCCCTTTCAGTTTTGTGATCTTAGACAAACAAGAATGAGTAGAATAAGAAAGAATTTCAGTTTGAACAAATGCAATGGTGAAGGAATCCATTTGGCACTAAGGGACAGGTGAGTAGATTCCTATGATCTACACCTTGGCTTGAAGATTAGCAGGAGATACTGGAATTTATATCACAAGATGGAAGATATTTTTCCCTTGTTTCTTCTAGCCAGAAAATTCTGTCAGGAGACTTTCTCCCTACTTCTCTAAAGGCCCGCCTCTTCCTCTCTCCAGTTAGCAGACCTAGTGGCATAATGAGGAGATAAAAATACTGATTTTTGACCTGAGTTGTCTTTTCTCAGAAAATAAATAAAAATCCTATCTACTGTATTAATCTACAACTAGCACATAATTGGAAGATATTGACATAGGGGGATATTATTATTAGTTTAGGTAATCATTTGGCAGTAGAACAACCAAAGCTGTAATATCTTCAGGGTGAAAATTGAGAATATAAGATGAACTAATTATTTTTGATCAGACTTCTATCTGGTCAAACTTCAGTGTTCTGTTTTGACAGCGCACAATCACATCATTGGGGAAAATAATATCCCTCAGTCAATGACATTGGATGTAATTCATAGTAAGGCTAGGCAAGGCTTCTTTGCATGAGGTACTTTATAATATATGGGTCAATGTACAACCCCTTTCTTCAAATTATTTAAACATTCACATCCTTTTGCAGCCCACCTTGACTGGTTCAGAAACTGTTTTTTGACAGTTTCTAAACTTTTTGTGAAGGACTTGTCCATGGCTAATACAAAGCCTTCATACTTAGTAGCCACTGCTTACCTTCTATTCCATTGATAATTGATATAATTACATTTAACAAATAAAAAATAGTAAGACATTAAACATTTTAATTCATTTTCAAGTGCAAATAGTAGGTTTCTTTTTGTAAGATCTTTAGTGAGACCTTACCCTATTTTATATGTGAACGTTATCTTTATCAGAATAGAATCACCTACCTTAGTAGATCTCTCCCTGTCTAAATAATCTACTTTATAAAAAATGCATCAGTATGTACATTTTATAACTGAAAAGGATATACTCACCATTGGTTGCCAAATAAAAGCTTTCTGTACAGGAATCATTATTTAGAGAGCAAAATAAATCACAGTGCAAAGATGTAACATAGTTTGAATTAAAAGAGAGTATCTGAAAGTCAAAATCAGACAGTAAAATTTTGCAGCATGGGTAGAAGGATGGACAGGGCTGCCAAGCAAGAAGTCACAGTGGTCTCCATAAGTGCTTGCCAATTTAATCAGAAGACCAGGAGTGGTATTAACACCACATGCGTTGCCACTTTTGACCATGCATGTGGAATTTCCATGCATGTAGAAAAGGAGCAGGGCTTGTATTGCAATGCTGCTGATAGCAGTCCAACCCTCCCTGTTCCCACAAACCTTCCCTCTGGATGCCAGATGATATTTTTAAGGATCAGTTTTCATAGAAGGATGGAGCTCAAGGATGTTGAGAAAGAGCTTTTAACATGCATTTTAAAAACATATGCTTTTATTAATACAACACATGTCTTTTTTTTAATGATATTATGGTCCAAAGTTCTGCAAAACGTTTGATCACAAAATCACAAAAACGTTTCTTTTTATAAATGTAATTTAGGGACTCAACATATTTACATACCCCAAGAACTACTTCCTGCAAGGTCAGAAGTTATCAACTTGAAACCCAACTAGTTAATTATTGTAAGGAAGGACTGGTGGAAATTGCCCTCCTACCCCAAAGAAGGAAACTTCACCTCCTGCAGAGCAGGAGGAAAAAGTGTTAGAATTTGCACCTTGACTACACTATAAATAGATTTTGCAATATAGCAGTGACTAAATTTTTCTCCTGTCAGTTTTATTATTTACAGTAAATCTGCTTATCAAAGATTTGCATCCCGGGATGTACGCTTTAGCTTCCTCCCAGTTCTAATTCTTGCCAAGAAAAGGCTGCCAATACCTTTAAATATAGCATCACAAATGACTCCATTCTTGCTGAGATCAGTTTTTCTCCCCAAGGTCTCACGCTGCCATTTGGCTCACCTGTTGATTGTAGCAAGTGCAAAGAAAATGTCAGCATTAATAAAGACATTCTAGGACTTTCAATGCTTAAGATACTCTAGTGGGGCATAATCCCATCTTCTGTTTCCTTGAATTTATGGAGAAATCTAACGATTATTTTTACCTCCAGTATATTTTTTCTATTTAAGCCACAAGGTGTATATTGAAGATGGAGTTCTTGCTGCTCTCTGAGCTTGGTTATTTTCTTGCAGATGTTTTGATACCTGACCAGGTAACATCATCAATGCTAGCATTTATAACCTGCAAGAAAACCAAGCTTAGAGAACAGCAAGGACCCTGAGCTTCAAATGCTCTCTTCTATTCAGGGGTGGGATTCTACCGGTTTGGCCCAGTTTGAAGTGTGCGCTCACCGAACCGATTGTTACAACGGTTGAATCCCTCACTGCTTCTACTGATATTTTGAAGGTGTTGGGCAGGAGTATAATTTTAATCCCTGTTCCCATACCAAACATACATTTTGGACCAAAGAAAGATAAATCATTGGCTTTTGAAGTCATGGCTAATTAGGGATATTATCACTTTAGGCCAGCTTATTATCCTTAGTTTTAAACCATTTGAATAATTGAAAGAAGACTGGGGTTTGTAAAATTTTAGCCCTTAGCCTAATTTTAGCTCAAATTTGGCCCTCACAGCATCTAAGGCTCCCAAATTATTATCTATTGGAATGTGAATTAGATTCTAAGTATTTGCAAAAAAAATCTGGCATAAATTACCATACCATATTAAGAAATCAGTGGCTAAGAAATTAATATTAAATATGGTTCTTATAATCTTAGCTTAGCAAAAGATAATTCATGTTATAAAATAGAAGTGTAAAATGGATTATGTGACATATATTTATATGGTTGATTTTGTCCTGTTATTGCTGTGCTTTGATTTGATATCCATAATTTGTCAGCATGCTGTAATAAAAATCTGTATAGTTTAAAGATATGAATGTATTTTTAATGAATATAGTAAAAATTGAAATTTACCATATGAAGACTTAGGGATGTATCAAGCATGGAAGATAGAAAACATGATTCTATCACTGGCTGCTTAACATTTAGTGCAAGGCAAGAGAAATTGAGGGAAGGGAATGCATCGATTCATAACTTTAACATGCCTTTAATAACTTCTGTTGGTCTTATGTTGGTGTCAGAAAAAAGGATTCCTTGTGGGACAGGTCATTTTATGGTGATACAGTTTTCTTCCAGGTAAATAATTGGTGGGTATTTAGTTATGAGGAAGGTGATGTCTGTTTCAATAATAGAAATTAAAAGTACTTAATTTTAACAAGAAAAGAAGTAAAAATAAATGGAGAGAATTGGGATAAGAATATGAAGAGAAAAACCAAGAATTGATATTACAAAAGTGATTGTTGCTAAAAGTAACATTTCAAAAGCAGAAAAAAATGAAGAAGGGGAACAAAAGTGAATTTATCATGTTTTTCTTAGAAAAATTTGCTGAACTCTGCCTTGTTTATCAGTATTTTAGTAGTAATTTATCAAATCAAAAATATAAAATGCAAAATTTGCAATGATCTTTGTATTTCAGTCAACTGTAGGTTCAAAAAACAGGTGAATTTGTGGGATTCAATCATTCCTCAGATGAAGCAACTCAATGAAACATGGGAATCTTTATAATTGGCATTATATCTTTGGAAAATATAGCTGATGTGAAAGTGCTAAGTTTATATAATATATTCTGTATGTATGGTGTTTGCAATTCATAGCACGTTTTTTAATCAAGCTAATAATTAATATTTCATAACTGGAAATAGTTCTTGAAATCCACTATATTTATTAATAAACCCTTGTTAATTTTGTTAATGTGCTCATTGGGCAACGGGGTTATATAAATTGACCTTATATCCAGGATGCTTCAAAACTTACAGAATGCTTCAAAATCTACAAAACTTACAGAAAAGAAAAATCTGTTTTCTTTTTCTCCTTTTTATACAGTTATGAGTTCTTAGTAGTTTGAATATTCTGAGAAATGGGATGGTGCAATAGGGATTAGGTAACTATAAAGAGGCAGGTGCAAAATTTATCCTCAGGGGTAGACAAAGACAAAGAGTATTTCACAGGTTTTAGATCTATGACGTAAAACGTACATGAGTCAGAAAGTATGCTTACGGAATGGCTGGGAATGGCGTTGCTCAAGCACTTTATGTAAATATAAGTAGTCCTTGATTTACAATTATTTGCTTATCTTATCTTCTTAGTTCAAAGTTACAGTGGTGCTGAAAAAGTTATTTAAGATTGGTCTTCATATTTACGACCATTGCAGATTCCCTGCGGTCGTGTGCTCAAAATTCAGGCACTTGGCAACCAGCACGTATTTATGATGGTTGCAGTGTCCTTGGTGTCAAATGATTGTCATTTGTGACCTCTTCAACTGGCTTTCAACAAGCAAAGTTAGTGAAGGAAACTGGATTCATTTAACAACCATGGATATTTGTTTAACAACTGTGGCAAAATAGGTCATACAATTGGATACAACTCACTTAATGACTGCCTCACTTAGCAACAGAAGTTCTGATCCTAATTGTAGTTGTTAAGTTGAGGACTACCTGTATAGTTTCAATCGATTGCAGTAATGGGATATGGTTGGTACAACTAAAGAAAGATGTGTAGATCTTTGATACCTAACTCATGGAGGTGGATTAGGCTCGCTTAAATCAGATTTAAACACAAGTGACTTGGAGTCAGAGTTTTTCAAGCAATTCCATTTTGCATAAGATGTTTGCATAAAATTGTTTCAGGGACAAATATAATGTACCAAATGTATAAACTAATTTTTATATTTGTCCCAGACATTCATTAACTCTTGCTTAGTATTGGCAACCTGTGATATGGAAACCCTAAAGCAAGTATAACTCTCTTCGGTTTTAAAACTAGAGAGTAGAAAAGACTCAGTACATCAAGGGCAGTGGTGGAATTCAATTGTTTTTACTACTGGTTCTGTGGGTGTGGCTTGTTTGGTGGGTGTGGCTTGGTGGCCATGTGACTGGGTGGGCGTGGCCAAGTGGGCAAGGTGGTGTGGCACCTTGCTGCGAGTGATGTCGAGTTGGCCATGCCTACTCAGACACATGACCGATGCTGCAGAGACAGGGTGATTTCCTATGTACCTTCCCCCCTCCTTCGCCCTTGGGTGACAAAAAAAAAAAGCCCAACTAAAAATCACGACTGCCTGCCGAGTCTGCCTGCCAAATGGGTTTTGTTTAGGGGTGGTTTTTGTTTTGTTTTTTTGCCAGAAGCCTTTTGGAGATAAATTTGCACTGCCAAATCTTAATGTACCTCGTTGTTGCGGCGCTGCCTGTTGCTGCTGAGGGAGCTCCTGCTGCTGTCTGGCTGCCCAAGCAAAGAACCGCACTGGCTCAGGGCAACTGTGAGGAGCAAGAGGGGAAGCCAATAGCAAACAACTTCACTCTCTCTCACTCTGGTTAGGCGCTCCCGGCATGTACAAGGAGCGTGAAGGAAGACTTCTCATGAATTCAGGGGTTATACTTCTCCCAATGCTGAGTTGGAGACGATCTAATGAAACGTCTTCTAGCTTTTAAAGATCGACTTTAAGAGTGCCCCCATGGAAGAAGCTGAGAACGGTAGCAAAAGTGGCGTGGGTGACAGGGGTGTGTGATGGGTCTCTCTGCGGTCCCCTCCTGGATGACAGGCTGGGCTTCGGCACCTCCTCTTTTCCTCAGGCGCAGTGTCTGCCTCCCTTTACACTTCTTGTGGAGGGACATAGATGCCTGTCATCCCCGCTGCCACTACTTTTGCTGTCGGTTCTCGGCTTCTTCCATGGGGTCGCTCTTAAAGACGACCTTTAAGTGGTCCCGGGACATCCGCCCGCCTGCCTGGCACCTGCCCTTCTGGAGCACTTTCTTCCTTCTCCTGGCAGACGCGCCTCTTCCAGCCCGGCGCAGCCAGCCAGCAAGTGACCACATGTCCAGGGGCTTCTCGCTTCCCTTGTTGTGAGATACCTGCAGCTGTGTACATTTTTCGGTGCGGCTGCAGTCTAGCAGCCGCACCGAAAAAAGCATGCCCTGTTCTGTATGCTGGGCCCGGCAAGTCCAAGCAGCTGGCGCATGGAACAGAGCTGCGCTGGACTATTGGAGAAGCAGAGCAAAGCCAGAGATCAGTAGCTGCCTCTTTCACAGCGCAGAAATCCTCCCTGAATTGGCCGGCTGGTCTCCTCTTTCTCCACCTGTTTGTTTTGTATGGCCGAGGGTGAGGAGACTAGCCGGCCAAAGGGGCCGCTGCTGGAGGCAACTCTTTTTCGGTCTCCAGCCACCTCTTTCGGGCAGAAATCCTCCCCGAATTGGCTGGCTGGTTTCCTCCTCTGCCATACAGAATAAATAGGCAGAGAAGGAGGAGACCAGCCGGCTGATCCGGGGAGGCTCCTTATGCTGTGAAAGAGGCGGATACTGATCTCCGGCTCCGCTCTGCTTCTCCAACGATCCAGCGCCACCCTTTTATATGCGTCAGCTGCTCGGACTTGCCGGGCCCAGCACATAGAACAGGGCATGCTTTTTCAGTGCGGCTGCTGGACTGCAGCCACACCGAAAAAAGCATGCAGCAGCTGCAGGCATCTCATGACAAGGGGGGTGAGAAGCCCCGGGACATCCAACCACCCACCTGCTGGCTGGCCGGTCGGGCCGGAAGAGGCAAGCAGATTGGGGACGTGACCAGCTAGGAGTCACCACCAGTTCAGCGACCCACGCCAAATCACCATTACCATTTCACCCGAACCAGTGCGAACCAGTTGAATACCACTTCTGATCAAGGGAGGGAGGGAATCAATGGATGAAAAAAATTGGAGATAGAAAATTTTGCTGCTACCATAAAATAAATAGGACAGAGAATAGTTTATCTGGCTACAAACTTGTGAGTATAGTTGATATGGTTAGCAGATGGTATTGCATTGAAACAAAAAATGCACATGTTGAAGAACTGTAGGTCAGTGCTAAACAAGAGTTTGTAAGATGTGTGGCAACTGATACATAGATCTATCTTTGTAAGCAGTTAAATAAACTGGCAATTGACTAGGGTCACAAAATTAGACTGATTCCTTTTGCTTCACGGTTGATTAATAACAGAATGCAAAAAGAGAATTGGAAGAGATGTTGGAAATAGTCCTCACTTTGCTTATCAAGATTGCAACCAGGGAATCTTTAAAGGTAAGTTTCTCACTTGTTTAGTGCCAGTATGGTGGCTGGGGAATTCTGGGAGTTGATGCACACACTGTCATGCCCCTGCTGGAGTCTTAATCCGAGGAGAAAACGAACAGCTGATTGGCAGTGGGAGTGTGGCTCCGTTGGCTGTGGAGGAAACTGGGGAAGGGCAAAGTACAGCTGGGCAGAGAAGGGAAGAGGTAGAACAAGGGAGAGGGAGTTCAGAGGAAGACCCAGGCCCACACCCTCTTCATCCCAGGCCTAGGGAGGAACGGGGAAGAGAGCAACATGGGTTGCGTGGCTTACAGGGGGGGAAGGGCCCTGATTCCCTTCATTAGCCACACCTGGGAAGAGAGTTTAAAAGAGATGCATGCTGAGTGCGGCATCTGCTGGGAGCAAACGTGAGTTTATCTTGTGTTGACTTTGGTTATCTGTGTTCCTGGCATCCTCCCAACCGTGTTGAGTTATTACCGTGCCTTCACATCTGGAATTCCTTCTCCTGCCCTGGCGGACTAATTACCTCATTTTGCCTTGTTTGGAATTATAGTTACAGTTTTTGTTGACCACATTTGGACTTGATTCTTTGCAGCCAAAGGGTGTTCCTGGGAGAGTTTTTCTCCAGCCTAGAAGGTAACCAGGACATTGGGGGAAAAGTTGGAGCTAATAAAGGGACTACTACTGATTATCTGACTGTGTTGCCTTTGTGCCACGCCCCAGGTCATCACATACACCTTAAACTTTCCAAGATTGGAAAATGCTGATTTTGTGCTTCAAGAGACTTGCTGTTGAGATAGCTTTTTATGTAAGCCTGAATTGTGTTTTTGCAAGACCATCTAACGTTATCCTGTACGTCATCGGCCCTTTTTGCTGACTGAAACAAAATTGGAGCACCACAGTTGCAGAAGCAAAGAACAAGTTTTCTTCATAGTGTCCTATCTGAAAACTGAAGCTTTCTTTCATATGAGTAAATAGTTGCATTTACAGTTTGGGATCAGAACTATACAGGTACTCATCAACTTACAACAGTTCATTTAGTGACCGTTCAAAGTTACAACAGCATTGAAAAAAGTGATTTATCATTTTTCAGACTTATGACCGCTGCAGCATTCCTATGAACATGTGATCAAAATTCAGATGCTTAGCAACTGACTCATATTTATGGCGGTTGCAGTATCCCGGGGTCATGTGATCACATTTTGTAACCTTTTGACAAGATTCACTTTCCAACTGTGTTGCTAACTTAGCAACTGCAGTGATTTGCTTAACTAGGGCAAGAAAGATTGTAAAATGGGGCAAAACTCACTTAAAAAATGTCTCATTTAGCAATAGAAATTTTGGGCTTAATTGTGGTAATAAGTCGAGAACTACCTGTATTTGATTCCAATTATTTGGACTTCATGCAAAATCTTGCCCATTTGCTTCTCTACAGCCACCATTTGATTCTGTTCCTTAGAGCAGGGGTCTCCAACCTTGGTAACTTTAAGCCTGGTGGACTTCAACTCCCAGAATTCCCCAGCCAGCAAAGCTGGCTGGGGAATTCTGGGAGTTGAAGTCCACCAGGCTTAAAGTTGCCAAGGTTGGAGACCCCTGCCTTAGAGGGTTGATGATGGAGAATCAAAACAAAATGAAACAAAAGGTCAGGATTTGCAGTGGCATATAAGATAACATAAATTTCCTTCAGCTCCTATTCTCTTGTCGCTGGACAAACTAGTTGTTCTTTGTAATGAGAAAATCCTGTACTGTCACTGAAAGCAAATGGGAATGAATGGCAGGCCATTAAATGACATCAGCTCTCTGGCTGTATCTTATTTCAGTTTGCTATGGCATGTTTACAATAAATGATCTGGCTCTCAAAAAAAAACCTTAAATGAATGAAATACTTCATGCATGACGTTGCCTTTTCTGCATCTAGGATATCAGCTCATAAATCATTCATTTTCTGAAACGTTTTATATATTATTACAATCATATTTTTAAAAATTGTGATCAGATATTTTTGGTCCAACTAATTAAATGAAAGAAATACATTGCCAGGAAATGTCTCATTATTTGAAAGATTACTACTTGTCCTTGTTTGTAGAGAATTATGGATAGGCAAGGACATCCAAACATATATTTAACTGAATAGGTACTTGGTCATGATTAATATATTCATTAGTTTGATGCATAACTCCTAAAATGATGTGACTGTATAATTCCGTGGGCATTCTTTTATATGTTTGCTTCCAAAATAGTTTAATGTGGAAAAATCTGTAGTTTTGTAGAAGTTGGAGAACTTTTTTTTTTTAAAGAAAAGATAGTAATCTTGACATAATGTGCTAATAATGCTATCAATTTATCTGGTGAATATGTTAAACAGCATCAGTATTCAGACTGGTTGCTAAGGTGCAATGTTGAACATTTACTGTACGTGCTTTTCCCCTCCAAAAATAATGTATAAAAATTGGGATGGGATTCTAGAGGCAGATGCAATTAAGGATGCTAGTTGCAGTAACAGAGGACATAAGAAGACAATCTTGATCAACTTAAAAGCCATGTAGGCAGGGAACTACTGGAATGATAGTCTGAACGTATTTGGAGGCACCAGATTGAAAAATACCAAGATAGATAATTGAGGTTGGAACAAATGTACAAAAGATTAGGCTGTAGTAACACCTAGTGTTTCTCACTTCCACTAATGGTGGAAATTTCCCAATTTCACTATTATTCACTAATGGAAGTACCTGCAACCCTTACAGATACTTCCATATGGCATGATACATTATAGAAATATACATATGAATGACAGAGCCATGTAGTATATAAAATTACCTTCCACAAAGGACTGATTTGTTGGCAATGGTTGTCGAGATGTGCCTGAGAGGGTGCATATAAAATGTATGTTTTCATGCAACATGTGCTATTATATGAAAACAGTAGCTTTCTGCAAAACCTTAAACACCTGATTTTATTACTGAATTTTAAGCTCTGGATCTGTGGGGGAGCCCATATCATAGATATGTTGATTGTGTTGGGTGGTTTTTATCTTGGCTGCTGTATATGTTATTTTTAATTTTGTTATGTTGTTTTTAATCTGGTTTTTATTCATTGTTAGCGTCTCAGAATCATCTATTTGCGATGGAGGCTGTATAAATCAAGTAAGCAGAACCAATTAAGCTTCCAGAATTACACAGGTGAGATGAGTGGAGTAGAAATTTGATAGAATGAAATGAAATAAAATAAAATAAACAAGCTGATTATGCATTGGGGCCATTTATTTATTTACTTACTTTATTATTTTTACAAATAACTTTAGGCAACAAACATATCCAACACACCGTTCTTCTATTTTTTTTCACAACAACAACCCTGTGAGGTGAGTTGGGCTGAGAGAAACTGACTGGCAAAAGGCACCCAGGGCTTTCATTGCTAAGGCAGGATTTGAACTCAGTGTTTTTTCCCTGGTGCCTTAACTACTAGACCAAACTGGCTCTGGGCAAGCACTGACAATTTAATTCACTAGATACATTTTTATACCTCTGTAACAGGATAGTGTAATATATAAAATGTGTGTCAAGGTACATAGCATGTATATTGAAAGCTGGCAGCTGAGTCATATTTTTCTTGAAATATTAGTTGAAAAAAAAAAGGTTTTATTTGTAACAAGATGAAAACAAAGTCAAGAGGAGAGAAAGATGTGAGATATGAGCAGTCTCAAGATCCGTTGGGAATGTCAATAGTGTTGGAAAATAAATTTGAAGCCTTGGGTAGTTTTCCTTTCTGTGATAAACAGACACAAATATAGAAATGTATAGCTTAATACTGAGATATTGATAAAAGACAAGGCACATTCAAAGAATTATTCTTCATCAGTTGGAATACAGTGGCAAATCTCATTTTGAAGTACAGACTACTCTATCTTTATGACATTTATAATCAAAATAGGAATTGATTTGTTACTAAGAAATCTTTTTTTTATATACTTGAGAAAAAACAGCTATATACATTAGCCCACTCCAGTCTAGAAGCATCCAAGGTATGTTGGATCATAATTTCCAGAATTCCCATTTAGCATGGTCAGTCAGGAAAGACTATACATCCTGTGCATTTGACTATTAGAGCTGTGCAACTCCTTCAAAAAAGTGCTTTGAAATACATAGGAGAGCATAGGATGCAGCTCTTTTTAAATCAAGTGGTTTTTTCCCTTGGTGAGACTGGTCTATCAGGGCAACTAGGTCTACCCAATTATGGGATGGAGCATAATGGAAAGGAGAAGGATATATTTATATTGTTAGATATTTCTATTAATTTTTATTGGACCTTTGTTGATTAATAAGGAGAAGTGAAGATTTAGAGATGAGTTAATAGAAAAATGGAGTGGATATGGATTGAAGATATAGATATATATATATGGATCTTTGGTTATTCGGGTTTTCTCCCGCGTAAGATTGGAAGCGTCTAGGCAACGTTTCGATGAAGTCTCATTCATCATCTTCAGGCTTGTGTCTTCGGCTCTGTGCTTCTCAGACTCTGAAAACCCTATAGAAAACCCTAGCCACAGAATCATCAGAGAAGCCATAGAGATTGAAAAAAGACCAGAAAGCATGAATAGAAGAGATGATTCCACCAGGCTGTCAATCATTTGGAAGCCTGCACTCACAAACAAAAAAATCTCCACACCACAAGCCAGGCAAACACCTGGGCACAAACAGATCCCCCCTGATACTTCCAGCTCAAACACATCCCAACCAGGCACCCAGATGAAACCCAGCTTCCTAACTAATGATAGCCGTCCATTTACCCGAAGCCAAGCTGCACTAAAGGCCTCCAATAAAGCAACACAATGCTGCCAGCCAATCAAAATACAAAAAGAGCCAAAAACAGACAGAAGATATTAGAGACACCAATCAAGCAGAACACAGCAAACTCCGAGACCAATAAACACAGACCAAGACTCCCAACCAATCAGGATGAAGAAAAACCATTCTGGCACAGCAATAGGCTGCCCCAAATTTAAATCTGAAACCACTGTAAAAGTCTGACTCACAGACGGACACAATACAGAAGCCTGATGATGGCAGATGAGATTCTGCTGAAACGTTGCTACAACTTTAAAAGCACCACTACTATGACGTGGGAAAATACCCGAACAAAGCTGAAGGCCATACATGTAAGTACCCGCGAAAACTTAAGAAAACAAATATCAAACCTCTACGGGAGGGATTAAACAGCCAGATCAAAACCTACGAGAAACTGGAAATTAAAAGAGCAGGAATACTACATGACCTCCAATTCCTACGCAGCTGCAGAGACAACAATACTACACCAACCTGCTTCAAATTAACATTTCATCAAAGCACAGCAGCCACTAAACGTATCCTGAAAAGAACTGAAATGGCTCTACTAAGGAACGAGCTCCACAGTAAGAGATTCCAATTAGATCAGTTAAACAAAGATTTGCTAGCACTACACCTGGAATTGAGCAGCAAAATCCACCCTCTACTTTGGGACAAGATAAAACAACTCACAACTTGGAGATCAGAATCTGCAAGCACTTACAAACAGGAAAGACTCTTGAAAAAATTAAAGAAATTAGAACATGACAAGAAAACCCCAACAACTCACAACAACACCTGAAACAATTAGTGTACAATGTTCCCAACAGGGAACTCACCAAAACAGAAACAGAAGTCCTAACCAAAGGATTCAACTATGCTATAGCACCCCAAAAAATCCCCACAGAATCCATCATATGTGCAGTAGAATCCAGCCTAACTAAATTAAATACAGATGAAGCTGATAAAATAAGACACCAAGTTACCAACATCCTGTGCACAAGCAAACCACCCAAAAGCAACTTGCAGCAAAATGAAATTAAAGCGCTACAAACCCTGAAAAGAGACAGCAGCATAATCATCCTCCCAGCAGATAAAGGAATGCCACTGTAGTAATGGACAGAAAAGACTATGAAACAAAATTGACAGACCTACTCCAAGACTCCACATACAAACCCATAAACACAGACCCAACCACATATCTGGAAAAATTAACCAAGAAGAAAATTATAACCAGCCACATAAGCAAAGAGATCCAACACACGATCATACCCAGAGAGAAATCTTCCAGATGCCCCAAACTATACGGCCTCCCAAAAATACACAAAGAAGGCATACCTCTCAGACCCATAGTCAGCTCCAGAGGAGCACCACTACAAAACCTAGCTAAACACCTAGCAAAAGAGCTACAGCCCCATGCTGAAACAGCAGCTTCTCATGTAAAAAACTCATACCACTTCTTGGAAATGATCAAAGATCTACACGTGGAGCAAGAAGATCTGCTTGTAAGTTTTGACGTGGTTTCACTATTCACTCAAGTCCCGATAAAAGAGACCCTTGAAATCATCAAAAATAAATACCAACCAGCTAAACACCTCATGGAACTAACAGAACACTGCTTAACCAACACATATTTCATATACAAAGGACAAAGATACAAACAAATAGAAGGAGCTCCCATGGGATCACCACTGTCACCTGTCATTGCAAACCTGTTCATGGAAGAATTCGAATCCAGAGCCCTGGCCAATGCCATCCTCAAACCCAAACTATGGTTAAGATACATCGATGACACATTCGTGATTTGGCCCCATGGACAAGAAAAACCTAAACAATTTCCTAACACACCTAAACAGCGCACACCCCAAAATCAAGTTCACCATGGAAACAGAAACAAACAAACAACTACCATTCCTAGATGTACTAATCTACAAAAAACAGATGGCACACTAGGACACACCATATACCAGAAGAAAACACACACCAACCGCTACCTCAACGCCCAATCCCACCACCACCCAGCACAGATAAACTCCGTGGCTAAAACACTAATTACCAGACAAGACACACATAATTGGCAGACAAGACACACATTAAGACTGAACTATGCACCCTGACTAAAATATTGACAGCCAACGGCTTCACAAAAGCAAAATCACCAACTTGATCCACAAAAACACACTGAGACATAATAGAGACCCAGAAGATGAACAGACCCATGGAACAGCTGTCCTGCCCTACATAAGAGGCACTACAGACAAAATTAGTAAGATACTATACAGACACCACATCAAGACTGCCTTCAAAACAGACAGAAAAATAGCAGCCATCCTCAGAAACCCCAAAGACAAAATTGACCTGGAAAACCAAGGCATATACGAAGTCCCCTGTGCATCATGCCCGGCCACATACATTGGACAGACCAATAGAAGAATAAGCACCCGCCTGGATGAACACAAAAATGCAGTCAAAAAGCTGGAACACACTTCCTCACTAGTCCAACACATGGAAGCCACAGGTCATAGCATCAACTTCAATGGCACCAAAACCCTAGCCACTATAGAAAACCCTAACTACAGAATCATCAGAGAAGCCATAGAGATTGAAAAAAAGACCAGAAAGCATGAATAGAAGAGATGATTCCACCAGGCTGTCAATCATTTGGAAGCCTGCACTCACAAACAAAAAATCTCCACACCACAAGCCAGGCAAACACCTGGGCACAAACAGATCCCCCTGATACTTCCAGCTCAAACACATCCCAACCAGGCACCCAGATGAAACCCAGCTTCCTAACTAATGATAGCTGTCCATTTACCCGAAGCCAAGCTGCACTAAAGGCCTCCAATAAAGCAACACAATGCTGCCAGCCAATCAAGATACAAAAAGAGCCAAAAAACAGACAGAAGATATTAGAGACACCAATCAAGCAGAACACAGCAAACTCCAAGACCAATAAACACAGACCAAGACTCCCAACCAATCAGGATGAAGAAAAAACCATTCTGGCACAGCAATAGGCTGCCCCAAATTTAAATCTGAAACCACTGTAAAAGTCTGACTCACAGACGGACACAATACAGAAGCCTGATGATGGCAGATGAGATTCTGCTGAAACGTTGCTACAACTTTAAAAGCACCACTACTATGACGTGGGAAAATACCCGAACAAAGCTGAAGGCTTATATATATATATATATATATATATATATATATATATATATATATATATATATATATATATATATATATATATATATATATATATATCTTTGGTTATTCGGGTTTTCTCCCGCGTAAGATTGGAAGTATCTAGGCAACGTTTCGATGAAGTCTCATTCATCATCTTCAGGCTTGTGTCTTCCGCTCTGTGCTTCTCAGAGTGATGTGAGCTTGCAGCTGCTTCTTCCTTTTAACTGCTAGTGGGGGTGTGACTTGATTGGGTGGGGGCTTGGCTGTGTTCTGATTGGGTGGGGGTCTGTTCTCATTGGTTGGGGGTTGGCTGTGTTCTGATTGGTTGGGGGTTGGCTGTGTTCTGATTGGCTGGAGGTGTGTTCTGTTCAGGTGGGGGCTTGGTTGTGCTCAGGTTAGTCTTAGTTGCTGGGGATTTGAGCTGGTGAGCTGTGATCTTGCTGTTTGGCTTCGAGTTCGTGGTCGTGCTGCATCTTCATGGTGGGGTCAGTTCGCTTCATGTATGGCTCGGAGGGGTTTGAAGTGGGTAGTGATGCAGCTGCAGTGCGGCTTCTGGTCCGTGGTCGTGTCTCATCTTCTGTGTGGGTGTGAGTCTGCTTTTTACGTGGAAGTGTGGTGGTGGCATCTTGTGTGGCTCTGGTGGGTGTGGGTCTGGTGTCATTCTTCATGTTAGGTACTCGTCTGTTCATGAGGGCGGGTTTCCAAATGGCTGGTAGGCGGGAGGTGTCATCTCTTTTATTCATGCTGTGTGGGCGTTTTTCTATCTCTATGGCTTCTCTGATTATTCTGTTGTTGAAGTGTTTGGTTTTGGCAATAGTTCTGGTATTTTTAAAGTCAATCTCATGTCCTGTGGCTTTGAGGTGTTGGACCAGGGAAGAGGTCGGTTCTTCTTTTTGATTGAGTTCTTATGTTCTTCAATGCGTGCACTTATTCTTCTGTTAGTTTGTCCAATGTATGTGGTGGGGCAGGCGGTGCACGGGATTTCCCCCCACCACATATACTGCCAACCCCCCAACCAATCAGAACACAGCCAACCCCCCAACCAATGAGAACAGACCCCCATCCAATCAGAACACAGCCAAGCCCCCACCCAATCAAGTCACACCCCCACTAGCAGTTAAAAGGAAGAAGCAGCTGCAAGCTCACATCACTCTGAGAAGCACAGAGCGGAAGACACAAGCCTGAAGATGATGAATGAGACTTCATCGAAACGTTGCCTAGATACTTCCAATCTTACGCGGGAGAAACCCGAATAACCAAAGATCCACATACAAATACCATGAATATATATATATATATATATATATATATATATATATATATATATATATATATATATATATATATATATATATATGTGTGTGTGTGTGTGTGTGTGTGTGTGTGTGTGTGTGTGTGTGTGTGTGTGTGTTAAGAGACAGTGATGCATTATTTTATATTGACTATACTTGCAGGGGATGAAGGGGGATGTTTCTTTTTCTTACCATTTCCTTTATGGGTGGAATATTTTTTCCCCCTTTCTTTCACATTTTAAATATTTTTTGTATTTTTATATTAAGTTATTGTATTACATTTATTTTAATATCATTTTAATTATATCATTGAAAGCAGGGTAACATGGAGACAATTGGAACAATTTTTCAAAGTTATTGCACCTGCATGAAAAAAGATATGGTTACATTAATGATTAAAACACAAAAAAGTACATTGAACGCACTCCTGCAAGTTCCAAAGCAGCCATTTTGAAGGATTTGCACAGCCTTAATGATTACCTTTCAGTGGTAATTACAGACAATCTGTTATTTCACAAGATATCTTTCATAAGATGGTGCCTGAGAACCTGAGTTCTGGTTGCTACACTTCTGAAGTGCTTGAAGTTGGGGAAAATGGCCTTGTTTGTTTGGATTTTTGCTTTTTTGTTCTTAAGGCAGTTTGTTGGTCATACATTGTTTTCGGTCAGGCACTAGTCCTTTTTAATCTCTTCTGAATATTATTCTGCTGTGTCAGTATAGAATTTCTTTGCCCAGAAGGGTTTTCTTTGTTTATTTGAATTAAAGTTATATATATATATTTAGACATATTGGTTAGATATGTTAGGGCAGAGGTGCCCAAGTTGTTTCATAAAACAGGGATGCCAACATGCATAGAAACACTATATGTGCTTTATATTTATTTGTTTTTGTACTAAGGTACAGATATGTACTTCCTATCCTACCAAATTTACTCTTAAATTATATTTGAATACTTAAAGAAATAAAGTGTTTTTTTAGCAGTGCTCATCTTCCTAGAGTTTTACTTATAATTAAAAATTATTTTGGAAGAACTGTTTGAATATTTCTCCAGTGGTTCAGGTCACCTCAAATATTCAAATATGTATAATATCACACTGAGTTAAGAGAAAAGGGTGGAAAGTATACGAGGGAGTGAATTGGGAAGAGAAGCAAAGGGAAGGGTTGGAGGTAGCAAGAGGAGAGCACTTTAGATCTCAGCTATTTTTAAAAAGATGTCTAAAAAGAAAATATACAACCATATGAATGTACACATCACAATAATAGAGGCATACTTGCTTGCCCACCTGTGCACAGGTCTCCCAGAGGATGGCTGACAAGCAAAAGATTCCAACTACTGCAGAACTACTTTGCTGAAATGGGATTAAGTATCCTGGTGTTAGAAAATTCCATAACATTAAAAAAGCTTTAAAATTACAAATACCTACATGGATAGCATCTTAATAATTATGATTATAAGACCAATTTTTATTATTTTTATTCAGATATCAGTATTGACAATCCATTTTGCTGTTCTGGTTTAAATATTCTGATGTGGAAAATAATATGACTTGCTTTTACTGGAAATGTTAGAGAAATAAAAAGAGGAAACTAAAGATGAAATTGAATATGAATGCCTTCAAGTGGAAAAGCAGCTAAAGAGTTATTTAGTTACAACCTAGATTGTAGTTTTGCACGCAACCATGTTTATCTCTAGAAGGTGTTAATTTAGAGGAAGTTTTTGAGTAAAATTGTATATGTGCACTTAGGAATTATCTTGTCCTCCGAACTCCTGCAACCTTTGAACTATCTTGAGCTGTGAGATATGCTGCAACAAACAATTAATATGGACAATAGATTTTGGGGCTGCTGTCCCTCCAGAGTCTTGGATTCCCTATAAAATTTGAAGTACACATATTAAGAACTTGCTCATTTAATTTGAAAATTACTTCATGCTGATGTGCTGTGTAGACATGACAGAGCTGGCTGTTCATTTAGAGGCAATTTGTTCAGGTCACCAAGGGCAGCATTCTTTGCATACTTAAACTTGTAACTTTGGGTCATTCTCTCCCCCTTTTCCCAAAATGAGAATATGGTTGTTTTAAATGTTTGCTCTTTTCGCTGTTGTAAAGCATACCTGAACAATGTTTCAAGAATCGACTGCAATCCCTACTCTGCTTATTTGTGACCATCTGGGGAATCATAGATACTGAATGTTGTGTGCCTGCTTCTCCTCTGCAGAGAGATCTGTGGGATTGGAGAATAAAGTAAGAGACAGGGAATGTTGAGATCTGCGGCTATTCCTTGGAAGAATTTCAGCATTGAAGCGTTAACTGTATCTGCTGACAATGAAGGATAATTTTTAGCTTGTTCTAATATTTTTTAGCACTGTTCTAAGGGAGATGATGCTTTTTCAACATTTTTGTAGATAGGGACTTTTTCAACATTTTTGTAGATAGGGAACTTGAAGAAAATAATTTAGTGAATTACTTGACTGCTGGGTATATAAGAGCTCCAACAACAGGCACACGCTTTCCCATTATAAATATTCAGGATAATAGGGAATATATGAAGCTCTGTTCCAATTTAGAAGAAGGTTTCTCCAACAATTTGAAAGATAACATTTTCTTCTTGCCTGTCTTTTTTCACTATTTCTGTCTGGCATGTTCTGCGTTTCTTCTAAGACCGATCCTCCAGCTTCATGAAGCTGGGCAAGCAGCCATAAGGTGAGTAACTTTTCTTGGATTAAGGTTTGCTCTTGGGTGGTTTCCTGAGGATTATACTCAAAAGTAGATGGAGCCAAAATAAAACAGGCAGGGCCGAAAGGGCTGGAGTGAACAAAAGAGCCAGCTGTTGATTGTTCATCAATTAAATATATGCAATAATAAAACAAATAGTCTGCTTTTAGCATTGACCTTCCAGAAGTAGAAGTGAAAACTTTAACAAAACAACATATGTTCATATGTAAATTTGTACCAATGCTCCTCCTTTTTTAGAAAAACTCCTCTGTTCTTTAATAATAGTAATATTAATAATGTAATATTTTGATCTGAACACTATTTAAAATGAAACAATACAATAATCAATGATGTTTGAAAAGAAGAAAAAACAAGATGTAAAATAAACTAATCAAATATTCAGTATTTCTTATCCAGAGGTTTAATGATACCATCCTCAATATTTTTTCATTTGTCAAGCTTTTTTTTAATTTCAGCCTTCAATCTTTTCTGACTACTAAAACTGCTTCCAAGCAGTTTGCCCCTTACACGATGTAGTGATTTGCTGCCAAAACTCAATATAAAATTAAATTAATGTGGGTGAGGGCTGCAAGGAAGTGAACCAATACCTTGGGAGGATGCCTCTGGCAAACAGATTTCCCATACATATTTATCTCTGTGGTTGTGCCCAGCATGAGTAATAGATTTTTCAGGCCGTGGGCCTGGCACTATACTCTTCAGGACTATCTGTGTAAGAAATGTTTCATATAAAAGTTTTAATAATTCTTAATAATTCTTAAGGCATATGGGTAACTGCTTTTTTTTGTATAGATGTTTGCTTTTAGTTATTTATTTGGGCTTTATATCATTACTCCAGATAAAGCTGATTTCAAAAGTTTATGTTACTTTCCTGTGAAATAGGTAGGAAATTAAGCTTTAAAACAATCTACATTTGTCCTAGTTTTCTCAGAAAATAAAGAATTGGATGATTTCTTTGTAGCAGATTAAATCTATTTATTTTATTTATTTGATTTGATTTGTCAATCGCTTACAAGATCATAGGTATAAGTATAAACATGAGTAAGAATACAGGAAATAGGTACAAATAAATGGGGACAATAGGACAGGGACGGGAGGAAAATCACTGAAAATCTTGAATTCCTTGGTATACCACTCTGAGTAACAAAGCGAAAACACCTCTTGGCCATGCCTCTGCAACATACTGAAAGTACATTTCAAGCATTCATAATTTTCTAATCAGTGAGATGAAGTTGGTGGTCAGGAGAGTTAGTGCAATTAATGAGGAAAATAAAGTACATTTTGAACAAGAGGAATGTATTCTGTCATGCACAAGACAAATACATTAGTCCTTCTAATTGTGAAGGGGAGGTATTTGGGCCTTGCCTTCTTTCCCTCAGCTACTTATACCTGAGCTTCAGCACAGTCATATTCTTCTGCCTGATTGGGAACCCTTGTTCCAACCCGCCCCCTTCCCGGCACATGTTTAGTGATCTGATTTGCAGTTATAATATCTTAAGAAATGTTGCAGTTCAGACATAATTATTTATCAAAATACATTTAAATGGAACATATCCTATGACATTTTTCAGTATGATCAGTCCATCTTATAATACAATAAAGTTCTATACATCAACAAATGTTTTGTAGATAATTGTTACACCATTGATTTGTTGTACTCTGAATAAGTACCTTCCTCTATGACTTTCTTTCACTGTAACATTTAACTGGAGAGGCAAGGCTTTACAATTAAGAAAAATAATCTGAAGCCAATGGCATTTGTGGTAATTTGGCATGATCAGAATCATGCCAAAATAATGAAACATGCATTGTGCTGTTTTAGGGTTAGGGTCTTTCATGCTTGATTTGTGAAATTGCACAGAAATACATAAGGGGCAGAATTTGTATTATGACATTGTGACTCATTTTCATCACTGAAGGAATCATGAATTCCTTCATCTGAAGCATCATCCAAGCACATCTGAAAGTTCTGTTTTTATTCAGGCTCTGGTCCTAAATGTACTAGGAAACAAACTGTATGGAATGCAAGTCATATTTCCAAATAAAGATACTGAAGTTGTTTGTCTATCTTGTCTGTTGATAGTGTTGCCAAGCCTACACCACATATTCCTTATAAACTTCACTATTGTCTCACTCAACTCATTATAAATTGGCCAGGAGCTGATAAAATAAGGTCCTATATTCATAATAAATTCAATCCACACGTGAAGTTTAGATTTAAATTAGTTGCAGTATATGTCTAATTATATGGTTATGAATCTGACAAGAGCATTTCTGCATATCCTAGTTGATTTGTGAACACAAGGAGAGGTTTTTTTCAGGTGCCTCTGATGTTCCTGCCATATTTCTTGACTGGTATTATTTGAAAGATGGTCTTGAGGGAATACAAAAGGTTGCTAATGTTCTCTATTTCTTGACTGGTATTATTTGAAAGATGGTCTTGAGGGAATACAAAAGGTTGCTAATGTTCTCTAAGCTACTGGTAGAATTTAATAATAATCAAGCTGCAGGCAGTTGGCTCCTGAATCCAGACAGGAATGTTGGAGTCCCAACTTTTTTGGTCAAGTGGATAGAAATAAATGCATTAGAAGAATAGGAAGAAGTTGGGAAAAGGCCAAAGGAGAGCACAGACCTTCAGAAACAGTTGCAAGGTCAAAACCGCTGATTTATTTGTCTGTTTATTTGTTTCTTTTCATTCATCCAATTCGTTAAATGTGTATGACTGCCCTTTCAAACAATGTATCTTGAATTGTTTCCTAAAGTTAATTGGTAGCCTGTGCAGCTGAAGAAGCAATGGTATTTCATAGGTGTACTGCAGTGGATCCATACTGTAACAACTCATGTTTTTGCATTCTAAATCCTTTCAGTGTAGGGAACTATTCTTCATCCAGGAAGTAAAATCAAACTATGTGGCAGGTTATTGGGTAATATGCATATCAGAGTTTTCTAAATGGATTGAGATAATAGGTTAGTAGGAAAAGAAATTTGATACTGTCCTGCCTCACTTCTTCATCATTCTACCTTTCTTTAGCATCTAAAATAGCAAAACCCTCTTCACTTCAAATAAATCCCCACAAAACACAACCACCACCAGCAACCCCCGTCTCCCAATTACCTTCTTCAAGAGGCAATGATGATCTGGATCAGGACAGACTTCCAAGTAAAATAAAAAACAGAGCTTTTCATTCTATATGAATGAATGGGTTCACTTGAACCCACTCTGGGTTGTGAGAGTACCGTGTTAAATCAGAACCAGAAGTCTCATTAGTCTCAAAGGGCTATTTGTTTTTGATTCTTAAAGCAGCATCACACTTGATAGCTTGTGAGGAATGCAAGTCAAAAGGTTTTTGCATTTATCTAGGCTGACTTAACATTATGTTTCCTGAGGCAAAAGACTGCATGGTACTCTTTTCAAATCCCATCTACCAGAGACAAATATCCTCCACATTATGTGAATTAAGAGAATAGCTTAGGGGAACAGGAAGACTGCAAAACATACTTTACTCTGTCCTCCAACATTAGCCTCTTCCTGCTTCTTAACATCTTCTGCCTCAGGCAGCTGCCCCATTTTGCCTAATTGTAGGACTGGCCTTGATATTTATAGCTTTATAATACTGATTAGAGTGCATGAATTACATGTACCATGAACCAAAAATCATTTATGTTGTTTGAAATAAAATCATCACATGACAATTTAATTTTTATGTTTTGGGCTTAGAATTTCAAATCTTTAATATGAACAGAACTTATCTCATTAATCATCACTATGGAGCTAGTCCTCTTTCATTAGAACATATTTCCATATTTTTATCTGCCTTTTTGACGGCAGGTTTTTGATCTGCATTGCTGCTTCATTTCTAAAATAGAATGGGTTTCCCTGTTCCTTTCTTAGAAAGAAATTCTGTCTCTCTATTCTAATAGGATGGCTTATTCCATGGTGCAAAGAATATGAACATCTTGGTAGCTCCTTGAATATCTGGAATAACCCTAGCTAGAAGTATATTAGGACTATTTTCAGATAGTGAGCAACAAATAAAATGGGATAGTTACATACAATTTATAAAGAAGAGAATGATGACTGACAATATGAACTGTTGGTGATATTTTTGGTTCTTCTGATTTTGAGCTATTAAAGTTTGAAGGTATTTTGTATGATAATGTAATTACAATGAATTGTGTGCAATGATGTATTAACAGCTAGCACAGAATTGATACAAGGGAACTTCTTGCTCTCTCAGTTTTGTGGAACATTAGTTGCTGATGAAGCCCTAGCAACTATACAAGCATTCAAGTGCTCAATACCAGTTCAAGTTCCCAAACCATTTTCCCACATAGATGACACTGCAGTAGTCAGATCTGATTGAATGCCAACATTGATAACCAAGATTATGATTGCTTTCCTTAGACAACATCACAGTTATGAAGAAACAAAAAACCTTCTATGTCTATAGGCAAGAAGGCAAGGAAGCTCTGTAAAACAACTTCATTTTTCATGATATCAAAGTACTTTTCATGACAAAACTGGGTTAAAGTGACAAATTCTGCTCATTATAATGATTAAACAGCAAAGACAGATGTGCCATTGCTAGGTTTTTGCCATGATCCTGAGAGTCCATTTACTTGTTGCCAAGGTACTGAATGCACACAGCATGGTTCTTTTTTACCATTTTAAAAGCCACAGCTGAGTGATTCTCAATAGAGATTTTAGTCGACAAATTAAAAAGAAATATGTAAAACAGCAATGAATGGGAATCTGACTTTAAAAAAAAACCTTTTACAAATCCCAAACATTGAGCTTGGGATGGGATGGATTAGTTTCATTTTATTGTGCTACTATATTTACTTAACTGATCTGTATAGATGGAATAAACTATAGTTGTTTTCTAGACATCTAACTTGAAGTCTGCTACATATAACCAAGTTTAAGTAAAAGGGAACAAGAAAACGGGACAAAACCTCTTTTTAACAGATTGTCTAACATTTTTTAGATTACAGCTCATTATTCCATTCTCATTAATGACGACCAATGTATCCCCAATGTCTTTCTTTTGGTGAAGCGAGGCAGTCGAGGACCAACTGGTTGTATTCAAAGAGAAATCATCTTAAGAGTCACAAAGTTTGCTTTCAACACCTGAAATATTTGTCCAACAAAAGATTTAAAAGAGAGACTTGATTATAGTGATTAATGTTCCTGCAGCTTTTAAAGTGTTTCTGAAGCAATTTATTTTCATTTTTTAAGGAAATAGTAGATTAAAGGATGAAAAAAATGATAATATGGCATTCCAACCAACAATTCGGAATTTCTAATGTTCTTGTAATGACCATATTTAGTGAGCAATCCTGAAACTACAGACTCATGCAGCTACACAAATCATCTGTAGCAATAGTCCCTTAATTTAATATATATCCCTCATTATCTTACCTACAGATCAAAAATAGTGGCACAGCAATTACTAAATTGTATATATAACGCATCCTTCCTTTCATATATAACTTTGAAATACCTAAAATGGGAGGTCATATGAAGAAGCAGAATGGAAGATAGTCACCATGCTTGAAATATTACTTTAGTATATATTTTGACTGTTGTGCGATGATCTGCTTTCAAAGGGGAAATGATAATTTAAGGTGTGTATGGATGTGCATGGAGCACATGATGATAACATCTTTAAAAACTGCTTCTTCAAGGAGTTGCTGACAACTCTAGAAGTGTGGAATTGTTTTTGACATAATTTCAAAATAGGGTCCCAGTATTGCCATAATTACTGTGTATTAAAGGGAACAGTGATAATGACTTTAAAAGAAATGTGCATTATTAGGAAATGCCCACCTTAAAATGGATCAGCAAGAATAATTGATAGCTATTATTGATTTTACCCCATTAGATAATTTTCAAAGTTCATCTAACCTCTAAATTTTGTCACTCTTCTGAGGAGGAAAAAAATGAAGAAATCCAAAATTTAGTGGAGCCTAATTTGGGGGCAAACAGTCTTGAGAAAGGGAAGGGAAGGTTTGCATTCTTTGAACATTTTAACATCTAAAGAGCCAATGCAGCTGGGATATGATCTAATGAGGCACAAGGCTTTGGCACCAAAAGGAGCACTGGATTTGGACTGAAGACTACTTAACACAGACAAGTTGGACATATTTTATATCCTGAGATAATTCTGAATAAATAATTTCTGCCTGAACCTTCTGTCTCTCCCTCTCCTGTTGTTACAATTATTAAATGCTCAACAGCATTATACCTACTTGAAGGATGTCAGTTCCTATCTGTAGGCATGAAGTTTCATAAATAAAAAATGAAAAAAGAATGAAGTGGAAAAAGGAAAGTAAGGATTTTAAGCAGCAATGTTTGTGGTTGATAGTTGTGTCCCATTTGATTTTGCTATATCAGGTCTTCAGGCAAAAAGGTAGAAAACTGAGGTAGATAACGTTTGGCAGGCCATCTCTTTGGATCATAGATTTAGAAATTGCAGTTTAGGCCATAAATTCCCACTCTTGTTCAGTGGAAAAATATCAATTAAAGCATCTCTGACAAATTATCTAGTCTCTACTTGAACACATCTAAATAAAAGCAGCCCAATTTATTGCTGGATAATTAGTTTCACTGTTGAGCTGCTCTTACTGTCAGGGATTTCCCCCCAACTTTCAGCTGGAATCTGCCTTCTCATAGCTTGAATTCACTTGTCCTGCACTCTGGAATGATGACAGGATGTCAAGACTTTTTTTCTGTGTGACACTACTTCAGGTATTTCAAGAATGCTATCATATCCCTTTCAATCTTCGCTCATGGTGAACCATCCCCAGTTCCTTCAATCTCTCTTCATAGGCTTAGTTTCTAATCCTTTGATAATACTTGCTGCTGTTCTCTGAGCCTGTTGAAGTGACACTGATCTTTCTTAAAGTGTTGTGCCCAGGATAGAACACTCAAGATCTCTTTGATCAGCTCCAAGTAAACTAGAAACTGTACTTCCCATGAAGTATTTTGATCTCATATGAAATCATATTGCTAACTAGCTGTGGTGGTGCAGTGGTTAGAATGCAGTATTGTAGGCTAATTCCGCTGATTGCCAGCAGTTTGATTCTCACTGCCTCAAACTTGACTCGGCCTTCCATCCTTCCAACACCAGTAAAATGAGGACTGAAATAGTTGGGGGCAATATGCTGACTCTATAAAACCCTTAAAGAGGGCTATAAAGCACCGTGAAGTCTACGTCCTATTGCTAAGTGCTATTATACTCAGTCTGCAATCAACTACTATTCTAAGATCATTTTCACAAGTAATGTTTTCAAGCCAAATATATCTCAACTTAGACTCCTGAATTTATCTTAGTTCTTTAATTTGCCAAGTTTTTCGTTTGGTTGTGGAGGTTGCTGTTGTATAGCTAGATTACAATGATTACTGTGCTGGTAGGAAATTATGAGTATGGAGTAACTAAGGCAGTTTGTACTGATTCCATGGTACCTACAGGATATCTATGGCATTTTTTAGAAACACAGCAGCATATAAATTCAGTTCAAAAGTTCCCCAGCATGAATGAATTAAACACGAGGAAGAGAAATACACAATTTTGTGTTGAATTTAATTTCTGTCTTTTAAGGTATTAATTATACCATCCAAGATTATGTCATCTGCAACTTTAACAAATATTTTGTTTCTTCATCAAAGTCTTTTAAAAAGGTTAAATTGAGGAAACCAGGATTGAATCATGTAACACATCTCTTAGGACTTCACTGGAGTTATAGTTCTGCACTCAGAAAGCAATTGGTTATCTATTTCTTAGAGTTGTGCACTCTTTGGTTAATGTAAGAAGCCATGTTTTCTTTCCTATATCATGATATATTTTTCTCTTTTATAAGGCAGGGAATGAACCCAACTCCTTTTTGAACAAAGATGGCTTCTAAGATGGCTGCGCATATGGATGCTGCAGCTAGGCGCTCCTTCTTTTATTTAATTCCATTGTACGAGGTGCAATGACAATAAAGTAAACTAAAGAAAACTAACTAAACTAAACACGAAGGCCTGTGTTTGCATTGTTTCTGTAAAATAATTCTTTTATTCTGTTACCATTGTCCATTCTCACTTTCCTTTAGTTCTCATTCAAGGTCTCCACATTCTGATATATTAAAAACAAGAGACCATGTAAAACAGTGGCAAAGTTTCAAGATCATAGAATATAAAATGTTTATGTTCCTCTTTTTTCCTCTACCCTCTTTTATATTTCACCTTTTTGCTTCTTCCCTTCTCTGCAGAGATCTCTTTGCAACCTGTTAGCTTCTAACTATAAAGATTATTTCAGGTAGGTTGGGGTCTTAATCCCCCCCCCCCCCAGGTTCCAGGGATACAGAGCAGTATTTTGTTGCAGGTCTAAAAGCTATTAGAAATTTGAACCAACATTGCATAATTCTCGGAAGCAATATGTGTTTTGCTGGCATATTGCATGAGTTTTATAATATTAGATAGCACTTTAGAGGATTATACTGCAATGGAAATACAGTGAATTCTTCAAAACAAAGTGATCAAAACTATTCCTGCTTATGCTTAATTTTTAAGGTTGGGAGAATCTTTGATATCTTGGGGAGGTAAGGAGAAAGCTTTTCTGCTTATCCACTTGGATTCTGAAAAACAGCCATGACCTTGCTATCTCTTTACTTCTGCAAGTTTCCAGTTATGTTGAAAAAATTTAAGTATACTTTCAGCTATTTTTTAAATCTTTCAGCTAACAGAGCCAGTTTAATATAGTGGTTAAGGAAACTGAGAGGCTGTGAGTTCTAATTCTGTCCTGGGCACAAAGCCAATTGGGTGACCTTGGGTCAGTCACTTTCTCTCAGCCTTAGGAAGGAGGCAATGGTAAACCAGTTCTGGAGTCATACCCAAAAAACTGTAGAGCAGGGATGTCCAACTCTGGGAGTTGAAGTCCACAAGTCTTAAAGTTGCCAAGGTTGGACACCCCTGCTGTAGAGATTCATCTGGACAGTCACCAAGGGGCCAACCCTGACTTAAAAGGGCGCACACATAGGTCAGAACACTTGAGAATATTCCCTCATGAGGTCTAAAGCACTGAGTGTTTTTGAAAATGTTTTGTTTCTCCCCCTTTTATAATATGATTTTATATATTGTGGCTAACTCATTTAAAAAAATTATCATTTCATTGTTTCTCATAAAACTACTCCTGTGCCTCTTACAGGGCTTTTTCTACAATGGGTTAACTCATGATGCAGACATTAATTAAAAGGTGCTTCAGGGTGTGGCAACTCATTGATGTTTTCATCTTCCCAGTGCTGTTTCATTTGCATCTACTACAAGTAGATGTCATAATCTGTTTTTCACCCTGCCTATCCAGCAGTGATACTGCTTTCTTCAGCATGGCATGGACAACTTAACTGTTGAATAAGCCCTCCTGTTTTTGCTCCAGAGACACAGTTCCAAAGTCTAGGATAGTTGCCTAATTTTGAAGAGCATGTTGCTTCCTGTTTTATGGGAACTCGAAAGGATTTTCTTCAATTTAGCTGACGTGAATTTGGGTAAGAGATCTTCATAGAAACGAATAATGCTTCATTTTAATGCAATGTGTGGAGTTTGGTATGTATATAAAGGAGAATATTATTTCATTTTCCTCAATAGTATGAAACGGGGGGAATAGGATGTGATTGGTTTTATAGGACGTGATTGGAGGAACCTCCTAGCATGAGAGAAGAGTGTAACAAAAGTGGCATTGAAACTTTTAAAAATGGGCAAAAAGAGAACTGATTTGCTGATTTGGCCGGAGAAAACGAACAAGCTTCATAGAAGCAGAATTGATTGAAATTGTGATCTAGCTTTCCCACAACAGTGTCCATTTCTTGTTTCATCTATGTGTGTCCCTCTAGAGCTGAGCTACAAGTTGTAGATCTGGGGTTCCACAGTTGAAAGGAGCACACACAGAGAGTGTTAAGAACAAGCCAAGGGCAAGTAATGATCGGGAGAACTAGTTTTGTTTCTTCCATGCCAAGCAGGGGAAGTGTAGTGGGAGCATGACACGCAAGTTGCATAGAGATAGGAATAGCCAGGATAAAGGGCTACTCCAGGATTTCCCAGAAAACTTTCTCAAACCTGTGGCTGCTGCTTAAAGACTAAAGAATAATGGAAGGGAGTAGGAATAGCTTTTTCTCTTACTGCTGCTTTTAAGCAATTGAAGAAGAGCGAATAGAATTTTGAATGGACTGCATTGCTATCCCCAAAGTTTCCCTGAAAATAAAATTCCAAATTACATAGCTGTTATTGCAAGCAATATATTGAAGAGAGCTGTTTTGAGACTACTGTCTTTAAGCCAAATGTCTCCATCATGAAATCTGAAGTAAGCCATGTTGATAGCCATTTGTTGAAGATTGCAAATAGGTGAAATGTGCATTTTTATCAAAAATGTATTTCAGCAGACAAAATATTCTGCCTTTTCACTCTAAAACAATGTGAATGCTTTTTCTGAACTCTCTCAACTTAACTAGTTATTGAAGAGGATGATCCAGAGTCTGGAAATGCCTGTTTTCAAAATGTAGTGGGCGTGAGTTGACAAGCAACTGTTGTGCCTTAAAGGGCTATTGGCTAAGCTATCAGTCAGACTCTGTGAATTTTCCTGAACTGGTATGCATCATTTATGATTTTGGAATATGCTTAGACTGTAATATGTCATCTCCATGAGTCACCATCTTCAGTCAGGCTGAATTTTAAGCGTATCTACTTCATTTATAGTTGCAGAGGAAGACTAATTAAAACATAGTTAAAATGCATGAGTAAAGAAAAAGTGATTTTCTGCACAAATTTTTTTAGGATCCTTGCTAAATAAGATCAGATTCTGTTTATTGTCTATTATTGACTCAAGTCAGTGACTTGTATTTCTCCATGCATCTGTTTAATTTTTGTGTATATTTTATTCCATAAGTTGAATTTTTCCATTTTCCTTTGTCATCTAAGTTATTAAAATAATTCAAATGAAAGGAAATCTGTGTAGATATCTTGAGCAGAATATAAATGTAATGCCTGTATAAACATGCAGTAATTAAATAAAATAATGCAGTATTCGCAAATTACATCAGAGTGCACATGAAGAGAGGCTGACAGCAAAATGGTATGCCCCACTTAATGTCTTTTAACTCTGCAAAACTATTCAAAAGAAAGTTTCAGTAATTTATTTCTAACTTGCTGCAGTTGAAGAAAATGCTTCTTTAGAATTACATATATAATTAGTTGCATTTGATATCTGTGTCTTCTAGATGTTGCTTTTGATTGAGAATAGAATGCTGACTCTATATAATTTTTAGCATCTTCATTTCTGAATCATTAATAATATTTTCCAGCTGTGTTATTCAGCCTTTCCCACCATGGTACCCTTTAGAAGCATTGGGAACAATATTGGAGCTGGTCTTGTGGTCCAGAACGGAGATGTGAATTTTGCTGCCTTTAGTATGATTAGTACCAGTGAGTTATCTATTATAATTATACATGGAAGACTCTTTTATTTACAATTGGCTTTTAAGAGTCAGGGTTAAGCATGTATAAGAATTGCAAAGCATCTGACCTGCTTTATCTCCTTTAATGGAATATATTGCACATTCCATATATTTAATTTGTAATAGAAATTTAAGTAGGGATTTATCCATTTTAATTTCTTCAGTGCCAAGATGTCGAGACAGTCATAGTGTCCCTTTTCTCTATCTTAAAGAATACATCTTCATGATTTCTTTGAGGTGCACATTTGCAATGTTAATTTTGCTGATGGTATTCCTCCCAGTAATTGCAGGTCTCCTTGCCCATTCTTCCCTGAGCTGTTCAGAGCATCCAGTAGTGGGAGGTGCTTCAGTCTCCTCTTGGATAGGCTGGGCTTAATCCTCCTCCTCCATGGTACTCCTCCCTAGCACCCCCAGTTTTAGCTCAGCCTTCGTAGGATTAGGCAGCTTTTTCTGTTGGTTGGCCAGAATAGCTAAAAAGACTCTCCAAAACTCTCAAGTTTGATTCTCTTTCTCTAATTACCCTCTTGAGATTCCTTAACAACTCCGTCAGTCTTATCTAAAAGAATCACCATCGACGGATCTTCCGATACCTCATTAGCGCCTTCAGCGCTCCAAGGAGAAAGAGAGGCTTTTGGCTCAAACGTCTCTCGCCTTAACGTCGCATTTGCTTAAACAGACCTCCGTATAAATCACTCCATTCAGCTGGTTATAGCGAATTTAAAGCAGCACCAGACCGAACAATGAGCATGACTCGTGGTCGGTCAATTCAACAGCCCGAGGCATTTCCCCATGGAACACCACTGGGGGTAGAAGCACTAGCACTGATACCCTTCCCCGCTTGCCTTTTCTTGTGTGAGACGCTGATTTAAGCGGGGGTAGCTGCTGGAAGTTTGCATGCCAAAACAGCGGCCGCCATTTTGCCTAGTGCGCAAGGCAGGCAACATATATTTACTGTGATAAAGTTTAATTTTACTTTCTCACTGGACTTAACTCAATAAGACCAAAAGGTTTAAGCCCTGCTATTCCAATCAGAGAGTTTCGGTTGGCTGACTATCACAGTGTATTTCCAGCAGTTTTTCACAGTGAGCACCAAGGCCTAAGTCTGCCTGTGCACAGCAGCTGGAGCAGGCCTATTGTTAAGGTACAAAGCCCTTGGCCTGAGTAGGTGTTCCCCAAAATTTCTCTCCTCGTATTCGGTCTAATTTTGCTCCCAATAATATCAAAATAATACTACTGATATTATTAATAAAAATATAATAATTAAAAAAATAAAATTATATATGTATATAAATATATATGTATGGTATTCAGCTTTGTTCGGGTATTTTCCCACGTCATTATAGTTGTGCTTTTAAAGTTGTAGTGATGTTTTGGCAGAATCTCATCTGCCATCATCAGGCTTGTGTATTGTGTTCGTCTGTGAGTCAGTCTTTCACAGCTGTTTCTGTTTTAAATTTGGTGCTAGCCTACTGCTGTGTTAGAATGGTTTTTTCTTCATCCTGATTGGTTGGGAATCTTGCTCTGTGTTTATTGGTCTTGGAGTTTGCTGTGTTCTGCTTGATTTGTGTTTCTAATATCTTCTGTCTGTTTTGTAGCATTTTTTTGTCTTGATTGGCTGGCAACACTGTGTTTCCTGTATTGGAGGCTTTTAGTGCAGCTTGGCTTCGAGTAAACGGACGGCTATCATTTATTAAGAAGCTAGGTTTCATCTGGGTGTCTGATTGGGGTGTGTTTGAGCTGGAGGTATTGGGGGGGGTCTGTTTGTGCCCAGGTGTTTGCCTGGCTTGTGGTGTGGAGATTTTTTTGTTTGTGAGTGCAGGCTTCCAGATAATTGACAGTCTGGTGGAGTCATCTCTTCTATTCATGCTTTCAGGTCTTTTTTCAATCACTATGGCTTCTCTGATAATTCTGTAGCTGGGGTTTTCTATAGTGGCTAGGGTTTTGGTGCCATTGAAGTCGATGCTATGACCTGTGGCTTTCATGTGTTGGACTAGCGAGGAAGTGTGTCCAACTTTTTTACTCCATTTTTGTGTTCATCCAGGTGGGTACTTATTTTTCTATTGGTCTGTCCAATGTATGTGGTAGGGCATGATACGCAGGGGACTTCATATATGCCTTCGTTTTCCAGGTTAATAAACACAGACCAAGACTCCTAACCAATCAGGATGAAGAAAAAACCATTCTAACACAGCAGTAGGCTAGCACCAAATTTAAAACAGAAACGGCTGTGAAAGCCTGACTCACAGACGAACACAATACACAAGCCTGATGATGGCAGATGAGATTCTGCCGAAATGTCGCTACAACTTTAAAAGCACAACTATAATGATGTGGGAAAATATCTGAACAAAGCTGAATACCATACATATAAATACCCGCAAAAACTTAAGAAAACGTGTATGTGTTTGTGTGTGTAGATATATGTGTATGTGTATGTGTGTGTGTGTATATATAAATATAATAATAATAATAATAATAATTTTGTTCAAATTACTGGGGATTCTTAATTTCACAGGGTTCCCTGTCCAATTGTGGAACAGGCCTCTGGGCTTGCCAACCACCCCACGCTGCTATTTTACTACTTGCAAAGATTATATCTTTAGAGGCAAAAGTTCCAGAGCCACTTCCTCAAGAGACTCAACCAGGGCTCACGAAAAATCAAGGAACCCAAAAGGTCCTTCTAAAGCCTCCGAAAAGGATGCCCAAAGGCATCATCTGGCCATTGAATGGCATATGAGGAGAAATATGTGGGAGACTGAGAAGTCCACTACAGTCCCACCTACTCCACAACCAACTGAATCCCCAAACCCTCCTTCCCCATCCCTGGACCTGTCCTCACAGTCCAGGAGGGGATCCATCTCACAACCTCACCTTCAGAGCTTGGCCACAACGTCCACAGCATGTCGATCCCCTGAGGCCACATTCACCCCTACAGCAGCCGGACTTCGTCAGGAGGACATCTTACCAGACGAAGTCCCTGCCAAGATGAGGGCGTGGATGGAGCTGGCGACTCGGCAGGGCATCACAGCAGGAGTCCAACAGTCTTCAGCTGTCAGACAAAGATCCACAGTCTCAGGTTGTGATTCACAATCTCTGCAATCGGTAAGCAGAATGGATCAACGTTGCACACAGGTACATTCCCATGGGGAGTTTACCATCTATCCAGATGCTCCCCTTCAGGAGCCACAGGAGGAGTGTGAGCAAGATGACCAGTTGCTCCAGGTTGAGTCAGGTTAAGCCCATGGGACTGATCTGGTGCTGTCAGAGGAGGACCCTCTAGAACGGGGCATGTCCCAGGACGAAGGCCTTATTCCTGACCAACCAATTTTCACGGGCCTGTTTCGTCCCCAAATATTTAAATAGCTATTATTCAAGGCCAAGAATACTGCACGTCTTAACAAATCAACCCCAGCTTTACAGCAAGAGATTTCACAGGATGTGTCAGAAGACCTAATCTTCTCTCAACCTGTTACCGAAGCGGATGTCATTCCAGTGCCTCATATGTTTTCAGACCTAGTTCAAAAACAGTGGGCCTCTGCTGCATCTTATCCTGCTCCCATGGGATACAATAGGAAATTTTATAATCTGGCCCCTGAATTTGCTAATACTCTTAACACCCCGAGGTAGATGACCTTGGCATCCTCCTCTACTATCCCAGGTGAAGCAGAGGAGGCATTTAAGCCAGAAGAAAAAAGGGCGGAACTAGCGCTTTGCAGAGCTCACCAAGCTGATGCGTGGGCCATAAGGGTAGCTACTGCCACATCCTTTTTTACTAGATCTTCCTTAAGATGGCTTTGCCATCTGAGGGACACCATCCCCCACTCCAATATACGAGTGCATCAGGACATTGCCAAGCTCATAGCCGCAGCAGAATTTTCTGCGGATGCAACGTTTAATGCTGTTAAATTTTCTTCCAGAGCCACTGCCTTTCAGGTATCTGCACACAGACTACTTTGGCTCAGACACTGGCAAGCTGACAACACAAGTGGAAGCTTGCCTCTGCACCCATCTCAGGCAACAAGCTATTTGGCACTGCCCTCGATCCACTCCTAATAGAATCTAGGAACAAGAAAAAATTCTTGCCATCTCTTTTTCGGAAATTGTACAATAGAAATCTGCAGTCCTTTCGGAGGTACTCCTTTTGCCCTTTCTACCAGAGTTCCTACTCCAACAGATCCTAAAGGTCCCAGCAATATAGGCAAGGGCAACCACCCGAAAGGTCCGACTTTGGAGACAGGACTAGGAGGAGAGGTCAAAGCAAGAGACCTTTCCAGGGGACTGGAAACAGGTTTTTCCGGCATCCCAAGAAGGAATCCCAGGAGATCCCTCTTGGTGGTCGGCTACAATTCTTTGCCGATCAATGGGAGTCCTCTACCACCAACTCGTGGGTTAGGGACATAGTTAGATTTGGTTTGGCTCTGGAATTCCAATCCACTCCCCTGAACTTCTTTATGAAATCTCCCCTGTCTAGAGACCCGGTCAAAAGATCTCTTATGCAAGCGGCTATACAACATCTACTGGAGATCCGGGCCATTCAACCGGTGGTTCCGGATCAGCAAGGACAGGGGTTTTATTCACACCTTTTCGTGGCTCCAAAGAGTTCGGGGGGATGGAAGGCAATTTTAGATCTAAAACACCTCAACCGCTCTCTGGTGTACTGGAAATTTAAGATGACCACGTTACAATCTATCCTACTGGGCATCAAGAAGGGCGATGTTTTAACATCTATAGACTTATCAGAGGCATACTTGCACATTCCAATTCAGCCTCCCCACAGTAAATTTCTTAGATTTTGCTATAATAATATGCATTTTGAGTATGTGGCTCTTCCTTTCGGGCTAGCATCAGGTCCTAGGGCATTCATTAAGGTCTTGGCAGCTCTGGCCGGACATCTCCGAGGTAGACCCATCCGGTTACAGTGTTATCTTGCTGACATTTTAATTCTGTCATCATTGGTTAGTCAGTCCGAACTAGACACCCGTTTTACGATACAGGCTCTTCAACATCATGGGTTCTCTATAAATTGGGCCAAGAGTCACAACCCCATCAACTCGCTTAATTCACCTAGGAGCCATCATAGATACTATAGAAAGGAGAGTCTTCCTTTCTCCCGACAGGCAGGAGAGCATTAGGCTTCTAGCTCAGGAGACCAGGACCCTTAAACGGGTACCCCTGATCCAGTTATCTAAACTATTAGGGAAACTGATCTCCTGTATTTCTATTGTTCCCTGGGCCCGTTTGCATTCCAGAACCCTACAATGGTACCTGCTGCCCTCCCAAAGGTCAGGAAGAGACACTTCCAACTCACGGGTACTAGTGCCACCGAAGGTCCTCAGATCCCTTTGCTGATGGGCCGCATCTGTCATCAACAAAGGTTGCCTATTCAAGGAACCCAACAGAGCGATCATCACGACAAATGCCAGCCTGTTTGGATGGGGAGCGCACTACCAACACTACATGGCACAGGGGCGTTGGTCTGTTCTAGAACAATCATGCAGTATGAATCTATTGGAACTCAGAGCTGTCTTTCTGGCTCTTCACAGCTTCCTTCCACTAATTCAGTCCAAACACGTCCTGGTTCTAACAGACAATGTTACAACGAAGGCTCATATAAACAAACGGGGGTATCCACTCGGGTCAACTGATGAGGGAGGCAGAGAAGTTGTGACTTTGGGTGGAGAGGAATTTAGTCTCTGTCAGGGCAGAGCACATCTCCGGTCTGTCAAACATCCAGGCAGACTGGCTGAGCAGGGCCACGGTCGATCAGTCACAGTGGCAACTGCATCCGTCACTATTTCAAAAAGCGGCCCTGAAATTCGGACAACTAGTGATCGACTTATTCACCTCAACTCTCAACACACAACTCCCGAGATTCATATCGAGGTACCCAACCCAGGGAGCAGAGAATATCAATGCCCTTTGATGCTGTTGTCCACCAGGTCTACTGTATGCATCCCCCCCCACTGATCCCCAAGATGATCCAAAAGCTTCTGGAGGAGAAAGCGGAACTGTCACTAGTAGTGCCATACTGGCCCAGGCAGCCGTGGTTTGCAGACTTCCGAGATCTGTCATTAGTGGAACCATGGAGAATTCCGCCGGACAAAGCCGCTCTATCTCAGGGTCCAGTCCTACACCCGGATCCTCAATGGCTCTACCTTGCTGTATGGAGATTGAGCAGCGACGTCTAAAAGGTGAGAAAATTTCCAACAGAGTCATTTCCACCATTCTGGCACCCATCGACTAATCATATTTACAATGCCACCTGAACCATTTGTAAATGGTGTATTAAGTTCAATATTGAACCCACTTCTCCATCAGTGGCACAAATATTAGAATTCTTGCAAGAGGGTCTGGACAGAGGTCTTTCGCCCAACACCTTGCGAAGACAGGTGGCAGCCTTAGTTTCGGTCATTTCTTGGGCTAATCTGCGTTCCATTTCACATCATCCTTGCATTCGTAGTTTCATTCGGGGAGCCAAAAAACTACGTTCCCCCCGGTGATTCACTGCTACCCAACTTGGGAGCTTTACAAGGTCCTTTCTGCTCTCACGAAGAAACCCTTCGAGCCTCTGAGGGCGACGAGTCTTCACATTCTAACATATAAGGTGGTGTTTTTGACAGCTATCACGTCAGCAAGATGAATTTCTGAACTAGCTGCATTGTCAGTAAGAAAGGACCTCTGTATATTTCACCAGGACAGGGTAGTTCTCCGCCCAGATCCAACATTTGTGCTGAAGGTCAATTCAACATTCCACAGGGCACAAGAGTTGATTCTCCCAAACTTTTGCCCGAGACCAACTCATAGACTTGAATACCAATGGCATTGGCTTGACGTGAAATGCGCCCTACGCATTTACTTAGATCATACAGCTGCTTTCAGGAAAATGGAATCTCTTTTCGTTTCTTTTCAACCTAACAAGGGTGCAAAGTTTCTCCTTCTACAATTGGCAGATGGTTGAGGGCCACAATTGCCAAAGCGTATGAGGCCCAATCACTTTCAGTACCTAGAGGCATAACGGCGCATTCCACAAGGAGTGCAGCAACATTGGCAGCATGGGCCACACAAGCGCCAATAGAAGAAATTTGCAGGGCAGCAACTTGGGCTTCTCCATCACCCTTCATCAGACACTATAAAATTGACATCATTGCCTCTGCGGAGACATCATTTGGTAGGAGAGTGTTGCAAGGAGTCCACAGAGACCAAGAGGGACCATTGATCCAGACAGCATCTCTCCCGTAGGACAGGCCAAGCTTTGGTGTGTCCCACTACTGGAAGCTCTGAACAGCTCAGGGGAGAAAGGGCTTGGTACTTACCTGATATGCCTGTTCTCCATGAGCTGTGAAGAGCATCCAGCCCCACCCAATTCCATCTGGTGGGGTTTCTATTCCGGCCAACTCTTAGATAGGGTGAAGAACAGAAATGTGTCCACACTTCGACTTCGCCAAAACTGGGGACGCTAGGGAGGAGTACCATGGAGGAGGAGGAGCGTCCTTGTAATTAAGCCCAGCCTATCCAAGAGGAGACTGAAGCACCTCCCACTACTGGATGCTCTTCACAGCTTACGGAGAACGGGCGTATCATGTAAGTACCAACACCCTTTCCCTAAAGGCACATGGATCTGATAGGCAAAGTGGTAACCTGCCCTCAACTAATGTAAATGAAAGGGAGAAAATATGATGATTAAAGACTTCTACCTACGACCTCTTAAGAA
Organism: Notechis scutatus; assembly: GCF_049901735.1. NCBI lineage: Eukaryota > Metazoa > Chordata > Lepidosauria > Squamata > Elapidae > Notechis > Notechis scutatus. The sequence goes on along the minus strand of NC_142013.1, from coordinate 50,932,571 downwards.
CACAAGAATGATTAGAAAGAGAGTGAGAGATGTAGGGTACTGTGAAAACAAGTTAGGTAGTCTTCTAATGTGCATTTTTCAGAACTGTCAAATTGCTTTGTTTACATTTCATTAAAAATTGAACATGATGCAGAACTCTGCCTTCATGAAATATTTGTGCATCCATTTTTGGATGGATGGAAGATTTAAACCTTGCCTGTTTAAAGACTGCCCAAGATACAACTTGGTTTTTAACCCAATGAAGTAATATGGCTACTGTGTTAAAATAAGTGATATTCAGGAATGTGTGACACTTTCTTGAAGACTTAATAACACCTACCATTGAATTTTATTGTTTTTTTTTAAAAAAATTAAATTAAATATTGTATGCACAATGGTAAAAGCCAATAAAAATTAAATTAAAGAGTTAAAGAATAAAGAGTGCAAAAAAAGAGGAAGAAATATTGCAATCATAACTTACAGCTTCAATATTACACATGGACCACTGTTTCTGCTTCTCCAGATGTAGTTCTGCAAATTACAATTATGATGTGATATTGTTTTCTGAGTCAGAATGGGACCTGTGACCCTGCAGGTTTTGCTGGACTATTAACTATTATTATGGGCAATAGTAAAGAATGTTGGGAATTGTAATTGATCAACAATTGGGGAAGCTTGAGTTGTTTCATATCTTCCTTTTACTTTTCTTCCCACCCATCTCATGCACCACATCCTGGGAGGCTTACAGATGGCAATAAAAAAAATAAAAAACAAAACATAAAACCCTCACAAAAATTTCTGGTGCCTCAGAAACCATACTCCTCTACAAACCAATATTCAGTTTTGCAGGTCTCTAGCTTTGCTTTACGCTACTGCTTCTGGGAATTGGCATTCAGGTCTTTCCAGAAAGCTAGGAGAATAGGGGCCTGCTGGTTCTCCTGGGGAAAGAGAATTTATTAGATTAGTATTCAATCAACAAGACTCTTGGCAGTTAACATCCATGATAAAGTATTTTTTTCATTAAAAGCAAATAATCACACAATAGTCAGATAGTCGATCAGATAGACTAGATAGGAAACATGACCAGATAAGCTAATGCTACTTTAATGTAACAATATATTAACAGTTGTGAGTCTGAAAGTACAGTTCTCCTGCCGTCTCCTTTAGAGCCTGGGAAACTTGGGAAGGTCTGTTCTGGGCGTCTTGCTACATCCTCCATGCCAGGAGTCTCCAACCTTGGCAACTTTAAGTTTGGAGGACTTCAACTCCCAGAATTCCCCAGCCAGCAAAGCTGAAGTCCTCCAGGCTTAAAGTTGCCAAGGTTGGAGACTCCTGCTCTGTGCAGCTGTGGCTATGCTGTCCCTTATCTGACCATTCCCTAGGCAACATGTCTTGCTCTGCTTCTAAGGTTTTCCCCCACAAAGCTTTACAGATGGCACATCAGTGAGTATCCCATAGCAATTGGCCACTATATTCTGAACCAATTGCAACTTCCAATGAACTAAGGAAGCCCTACTGTAGTCATAGTAAATGATGAGGGCATAAGTTAAATTTGGTGACACCAGTGGATGGCAGGAGGTTTGGAAGTTACGGAATGGACCCATGTCTTTTTCCATTGACTCCCTTTACTGAGAAGCATAACAGGTTTTTAAAGGATAAATATAAAGAAAATGTATCCTTTAAAATTCTAGCTAAGTATTTATTGTGCAAGTGAATAAAATGGCATTTTGATATAACCATTAAAAGCTTTTCAATTTTCTGGCCGGAGAAAATTCAGATTTATATAATTCCCTTTTTGCAAATGGTGCTTGTCTTTGTAAATATCTCATGGTCTTCCAAGTGTTAAAAAGAGCATAAATTGAAAAGGGTGTGGCAGGAAGGCATTCTTTATTCCCCAGTTGGTTGGCAGAGACATTGTGACACCTAATCCAGTTGTGAGTCAGGAACTGCCTTTGCCTGCTCTTTGTATGGACTTTCCTGATCGACCTGTTGCTTCACCATGTGTCAAAGATGCACGGGTGCGATTTCTCACTTGTGGACGAGGCTTCCCTCTCTATATCAGTTGCATTATAGCTGTCAACATCTTTTGGCAACCCAGCACTCCTGGAGAGCAATGGCCTAAGAAGGCTGACTTGGTCTTTTATTCAGCTCACTATGTTTCTTCACCGATTGTCTAAAGCTGCAGTTGTTTCCAAGCTTCTTTGTCTAGGCTGTGAGGTGGTGTTTGTAGGTATTTAGATTTCAGGGAACTGAAGGAGACCCCTAGCCTGCTTTTCTCTGTATGACAAAATGGGTGAAAAAAAAAGAAAGAAAAGCTTTTATTCTTGAGAAAAGGAGGGAGGAGGGGGAAGAGAGAAAACTTTACAAATACACCCAAATGACCCATTCCCACTTAGCATGGAACTTAACAAGTTACACCCACTTTCTGAGCCAGAAACGGAATGAAAGATTCATGCTTCCTCATTTTTGTTGCTAGAATTGGCTGCTTTCTGAAATGAGAGCAGAGAATATGTCTCTGCCACTGAGGAAAGAGGTAAGCAGCTACCAGCAGATATTCTCCTATTGGGTGTGCTTACAGCCCTATGCAAAAAAGTGGGATTGGGAAAGACGTATACGAGTGGTTGCTGTCATCATTAGTATGCTATTTACAGAGTATTCCTTGTGATCTTCTTCCATGCTAGAAGCTGAAAGTTGTCCTTTTGTTTATTTTACACAAATAGGCCTTCGAGAATTCTCATTTCCCCCCCATCTTTTCATCATTTATCTGTAGACCTGAAATGTGAGACTTTTTCAAAAAGGAAATTTGATGCAGTGGGAAGGAGTGATTGAGTAAAAGTATTTCCAAAGAGGCAGTGAAGACAGTAAGTTTCATGTTACATATTAAAGATGCCTTTTCCCTGAGCTGCTTGTCTGTATAATTATAAGCTATCACCTGAGTTACGTTTAAAGCTTACGATCTGCAAGTTTCCAGTTTCAGTCAAGATTCCGCTGTGAGTACTGAACCTTTAAAATTGGGAATGTGATTCTGCAATATTTATACTTGCTTTCTGCACCTTCATGCCTTCAGGAACCTTAGCTTAATTCCCATTCAGCAAGACCCTCAGGATGATTCTAACGATATTTTTTATGGCACCCGAAAGGATTCTTCCAAGGAAAAACTGCATTCTAGTTACAAGAAGGGCTTGGATCTGTCCCATTTAGATTTGCAAAGTGTTCCAAAGAACAGCTGTTTAAAATCATTTTGTGCAATTATGGCAACTTTTTCCTTACAAACTTTTAACATTAATTTGAACTTTCCTTTCAAGTTAAAGTTTCTTTCCTTTTAGGAGATAATGAAATGTGAGTAGCAGAGGTTTTTGATTTGTGTTTCTTTTAATTCCTGTTTTTTTTTAAGTCAACCTTGCTATCTTCACTCTTCATTTTTCTGTATTTTTTTGTTTTTAATGTTTTTATTTGTAACTGTTCAGATCATTAGAAGCTGGATAGGATATAAAGTTAATAATAGTTGGATCATGTTCAAAATTAATAGCAAAGTTTAAGGAGAGAAATTACCTGGACCCTGCAATAAAGTGTAGTACAAAATTAGATTGTAAATTGATATCAGTATCAAAATGCAATAAAACTGAGTCAAGATAGAATGGTGTACACCAGTTCCCTCCAATCTGGTGCTGCTGGCTGAAAATGAAAAAAAAAAAGTTGTTACCCAATGTATCTGGAGAGCATCGGGTTGAGGTGTTAAAGCTCTTGCTGATTTCTGACTCAGATTGTCTGATATTATAGCAATAGATAGGCAGCATTTTGAACTTCATGACTGGCCCAGCATTTTGTCACTTGGACCCGATTCCTCAAGGTTACACAAACAAAATACATTTTCTTCAGCTTTATTAAGACACAAGTGCTGCTTTGCGTGGGTCATTTCATTATGTTTTCTGAAAATCTAGTTGTCAAAACTGTTATTAATTTTAGAAGTGTAACTTTCCAAAATTGATTGAAGTGATCAAGTGAAATCGACATAAAAAGCCTCTCTGGACCAGGCTTCTGTGAATATGTCAATTTTGACCTTAAAAACAATCATGATTTCACTTTGAAATACTTTGAAAATTGCTGTCATAGTTGTATTCTTAGTATACAGTATTTATTATTTTAAAAGTACATTCTTTATTAATAGCATTATTTCTTGATTTATTATTTCTTCTGTGATCAAAGCAAATTTTCTATATTGGTGCCCATCAGTTCCAGGAGGCAGGAAGTTGACAGAGCCATACTCTCCTAGCTTTTATCTGCAGAGGGTGTAAATGACATCAAAATGCAGGTGAAACTGGGCAATTAAGGGCCCATCTTTTTTACATATATGTAATGAGTGTTAAAAAATTCACAGGCTGTCAACTGTCTGGTCCCACCCACTGTTTTGGGTCATTGACTCCATCTGTGGACGTCCCTGCTTAAATTACATTTTTCTCCTTATGTTTTCAGTGCATGAATGCTGCTGATTTTATGAAGTGCATTAATATAAGGCTGATATAAAATTTTATGAAGTGCCTTAATATAAGGCTGATATAAAATGTGACTACTATCTTAAATATACAGTTTTATTTTAAAATATTAAAAATGAAGAATTTCTAGTAGATGTCAGTGTTTGGTATTCCCTTCCCCTTCCCTTCTCTTCATTGTACCAGAGTACAGGAAATTATGGTCTGTGCAAATCTTATGTAGTACATTGAACCAGAACAAAAGTTGAGTTGCTAAACCCAAACAACAAGATTGGATATCTGAGCAGAACAACACTCTTCTTTCTTTGCGCTGCAAATTTGTAGCTAACTTTCCCTCATGTTATTCATAATATTATCTCTTACTTCCTGGAGAAACTGCACATACTTGGTTGTTTGAAGCAATCTGAGGCACACCTAATAATGTTCAAGAAAGAAATGTACTACATTGACTTTTGTGACCCTAATGAACTTGGAGATTTATTGTGAAAAAATGTCATGGACCAAAGCCATCTTTATCAGATAAGATTCATGGATTCTACTGCAACTTGAAATCAGTTCATTTGTTGGATCCCACATTGTGTCTTTGCTGTAACAGGAGTAACAGTTATTATCTTTCTTCATTATGCAAAAAAGTATAAATAATAAGTATTGTCTCAAGAACTGTTTAGTCTTTCTTTCTTCCACTTTTCCTCCATATGTGGTTATGATTGAAATTGCCAGTATTTCCAGTTGTAGGATATCTGGAGGAGGTCAGCTAGTTGAAAACTAATTTACCTTCACCCTGTTCTCTTCTCTTTGACTTTATCATGAAAATTGTCAGGGCAAGTAAACCAATACAGGTAGCAATAAAGTTGCACAGATGAAATAGTTTATCAACTATTGCAACTTTCAACCAGTCTTTGTTTTTAATTAGAATAAGTTTTTTAAAATCACTGCTATACCCAGGATCTTTAGATTAATATTTAAAATAGTGAATGTGCAGGGGAGGACATTGGCTTAACCATGTTTTCTTCGGAATGTCTTTCTGGGTATTTGTGCAGGAGTGATTCCAGCATGTTTCAGTGATTTTTATGGAACAATAATCCATAACTGGATGAGAGGAATAAATTATTAATAGAGCTGAATGTTTCAGCATGGGGCTTTTAAGGGAGGTCAGGACACAGAATGCTCAGTTCAAGATTAACACAGCCTGGTTACAATGCTCCAGGAGCAGTAAGGAGGAAAATGGGTCGAGAACAAGTTTAGGAATCCGGAAAGCATTTATACTTAATCACAGATGGTAGAGAAGACTCCATCTGATTCCAAAAGCATCTTACCTTTAAATGGTTGCCTGGTTATAACATATTCCAGTTTTAATAATATAAACAAAAGTGACGATTTCACTCCCTTAATTCAGCAGGTATATTCTTTGACTGTTGGTTTAATTGTGCTGCGATACATTGTCATGAGTCTATTAAGAAGCCAGAACACAAAACATTACTAACAAATTCAAGCCTCAAGAAGAGTACTTTATAAAGAACACATTATAAAAATGCTGTGGACAAATTTGGATTTGTTTTCCCCTTCTCTTAGAGAGTTAACTTTTTATTCAGCAATATTGAAAAAGCTTGACATATCTGAGCCAAAGTTAAGTCCTGCAATTTCAACAAAGCTAACTAACATAGCCCTTGTTTAGGCATATAACATTAGAAAAATAATTTAGCTGTTTTTTTCCTGCAGACAGGTAAAGAATGCAATCATATTAATCCCTGTCAATATAAACAGTAACTGTAATATTGACAGAGTCAGTGTGAGAATTAAAAGCACGAGCTTGGTGAAATAAATCATAGTCAGAATCACAGATGTCTGCAGTGGAAGAGACCTGAACTCAGCACCATAGTAGCAAAAGTTTCTCTGGTTAAGCCAGAATTCTGAAGAATCCTGGCTTATATCTGTTTGATGAGCCTCATTTGTGGGTTTTTTTCCCCCTTGGCAGTGGAAGCCGTTAAAAAACTTGGAAATATTTAGAATGGAATAGAATAACAGAGTTGGAAGGGACCTTGGAGGTCTTCTAGTCCAACCCCCGGCTTAGGCAGGAAACCCTACACCACTTCAGACAAATGGTTGTCCAATCTCTTCTTAAAAACTTCCAGTGTTGGAGCATTTACAGCTTCTGGAGGCAAGTTGTTCCACTGATTAATTGCTCCAACGTCAGGAAATTCCTTCTTAGTTCATCCATTGTTTTCATCCATTACTTCTTGTCATGCCCTCAAGTGTGTTGGAGAATAGCTTGACTCCCTCTTCTTTGTGGCAGCCCCTCTCACATCGGAACACCACTATCATGTCGCTCCTACTCCTTTTTTTCATTAAACTAGACCTACCCAATCCCAGCAACCATTCTTTATATGTTTTAGCCTCCAGTCTCCTAGTCATCTTTGTTGCTTCATTTTCCCTGCTTTGCTTTGTCTTGATGTGGGCACACATTACTTGCAATTCTTGGTTTGTAAAAAGTGCTCATATGGGACTGCAGTTTCTTTGCAATCACTAATCTTTCAAGTGGCAGTCTCCATCATGTACGAGAACCAACCTGGGAAACTTCATGCAAAACCAGAGAGTTCTTGTGAGTTTGATGTAATTTCAGCCATGTGCAATGATTATAAAAGTTTTAATATATTTGATTTTGTGACTTAATTGGCACTCAATAATTGAGAATATTCACTGTCAATGAAATAGGCATAACTTCCTTTATTGCCTATATTTTGTATAAGTCCAACTCTGCCTTCTCTAACCTTCTGTCTGAATGAAATTCTGCCCATCCATCCATCCATCCATCCATTTTCAATTTATAAAAAAATCTGATTCTACCAATAGAAAACTATAAATGCTAAGCTAAGCATACCAAATATTAGAATTCTAGGAATTCTCTGCAAGAAGGAAACATATATTTCTGAATATGGTTTGGTGTAAATATACAACATGAGTTTGTTAAATAAATCTGGATTTCAGTATATCATGAAGAAATGGATGAAATAATATTGATCCTCACTGATGAACTGTTATTTTTAGAAGGTTTTATCTATTTTTCCATAGATTGTGATTTAGTTTGTTAGATCTTACCTAAGAAATCTCACATTAAAGTTTGTGGAATTATTTCCTTTTTTAATAATCCGAATAATTCCTGAACAGCAATTTGCTCATGGGCTATGTAGTGATATCAACAAATACTAATTTCACTCTTCAGAAAACCTGTTAGGAATTATTTATTTATCACAACTGAATAGTGGATAGCGACAGAACAGTTCCTACAGCATGTTAAGTATAGCCTTTAAATATCTAAGAGAGATGGCATTTTGATCTGTCTAAATAATATAACAAAACTTACCTAATATAGGTGATGAAAGTCAAATGGTAAAAAAAAAAAAAACCAAAACTAAACTGGAAAGTATCTAATTATGGGAGAAAATCAGGGGTGGGATTCTACAGGTTTGCACCTATTCGCTAGAACTGGTTGTTAACATTCTAAGCAGGCCGGAGAACTGGTTGTTAGAAGAAATTACTGGCCTAATCCTGTAAGGAAGGCAGGAAGGAAACATTCTGGTGTTGCTTACAGAAACTGCCTCTCCGTTAACTCTTCTTACATTCTTGGCAGGACTAGACTTCCTGTCTCAGGAACTTCTCTGGAGTTTTTTTTTCCTCCTTTGCTGGTACTTTGCTTGTGTGGAGTGACCATTCAAAGTTACAATGGCACTGAAAAAAGTGACTTATGACTATTTTCCACACTTACAACTGTTACAGCATCCCCACAGTCATGAGAGGCCAGGCGAGGAGATGCGTGTCTCGATGTGAGTGATATTGAGTTGGCCACGCCCACCAACTAAGCCATGCCCACAGAATCGGTTGTTAAAAAATTTGAATCCCATTCCTGGAGAAAATGCACCTTCAAATCATATTGCTGCACAACACAGGAGAAAGAGTATATTTTATCACATATGTATTATTTGAAGTGTATTCTCTCCCAGTATTAAGGAAGTTTAACAAAATAGTTTGGGTCTGACTTGTATCATCTAATACAATAGTTTAAATTATCTTGAGATTTGTTAGTATACACAGTGATGTAAACCAGCACTATCTGAATCAAATTCATTTTGCATCCTTCATCATTCCAGAGACTCCTTCTCACTCCTTAACATTACAAACTGGAATATTTATACAGTTGGAGTATCACCAAATCTCTCCTTTTCTGGCTGACTTTTTAACTGTCTTGCCTGATTAACATATATTGAGAACTCAGTATTTCTTAACTATCTTGTAAACCTTTAGCTAGTTTAACAAAGATAATCCCAGTTGATACTAATTTTCATAGAAGCATTTCTACATACATGGAGATTAGAAGTTTGACCATGAAAGGGTTCTGATAGGTCATTTTTGATTAGGCTTGCCTAAGAAGGTAATGCTGATTTTCTACCGCTAAAATCTGCAAACAAAGAACCATTCATCTGTGTTTGTTCTCATTTTCTTTTTCTGAAAAAATGGAAACCAATATTTTGATCGAAATGAACATTTTTGCATAGTCTGAATTTTTTATAATTGAGAAGATACATTTAACTCATGTATTTTAAAAAGTAGCATTCATTTTATTCTAAGTTTTTATTATTTAGAGAAGGGCTATAAGTCCTCTGTATCTACTGTAGATCCGAGTTTATATACCCCCACTCTTGCAAGACATAGTGTTCTGTATTCTGTACAGTGGTAGATTTTGTCTTCTGTACAGATGCAGATAGATAAACTCAACAAAACATACATACAAAGTCTTTATTATTGGTTCCTCAGGTATCCTCATAACTCACATTTGTGATGAAGTTCTTCTTTAATGACCAATCCTTTGCATATCTGTCTTGTAGGTAAAAAGATGGTTATCTCCTATCCCTTTTCTCCCTTCTCATAGCAGTAAAAGTAGAACAGATACCACGAGTCCGTGAGTTCAATCAAGAGTGAGGAAACCTCCCCCAACCCATTGAGGGTCAATTTAGTGACCAATCAGGATTACAGATGTGGTCACGTGATATGGACTACATTTCCCAGGATACCTTAACTATATTTACCATGATGCATTCCCTTAAGGGGACAGTTCACAATTGCTAACTAACTATCCAATTCCCACACACTGGCTGGATAGCACACATGGGTTTATAACAATAATCTTCATTCTTCTTCTAGATTACCCACTTAATAATAGCATCACTTGAACACTATTCATACTGACAAAATCACTACAACCTAGTTGAAAAAGGCAGTTTTATAGCTAACATCCTGCAGCATTACTTTTACCATTATTAAACAACATCTACTTACCTCAGGTTTTTTGGGAAGAACTCAATAGGTGGACAAAAAATGCCAAATCCTGTTTAAATATCTGGCTGATTGGGTGACCAATCATAAAAATGCTAATGGAAAAAGAAATATGCTGTTAAACCAATTGCGATTGGAGCTCTTGGAGCAATATCTAAAAGACGCCTTCACTATCTAGAAACTTTAAATTTATCAGATCTGAACATCCTAATTTTACCCCAAAAGCCACACCTTGCTTGGAATGCTCTATATTCTTAGTCACTACCTTAATAATAATTAGTCCTTGGTTAGGACTTCAGTTATTAATTTTTTTTACAAATCTTAGACTGTGAATCTAAATGTAGATTACTACTACTATTACTACAACAACTACTACTAATGATAATACTGATAATAAAAAAATGGAACTGCTTTTTTATTTAATTTATTTTTTGAAATCTGCTCACTGTTTATATGGGCAGACTGTGATCTAGTTTCCAGCAGGCGATCCTTGATTTGAAGGTGCCTCTATGTGAAGGGGTGTTCAATTCAAGCCTGATTTTTTTTCTTATAAAAAGACTATAAAAAAGGCAAACTCTAATCGCATCAGCATCAGTACCTGGATAAAAGAGCTGGTAAATGGAAGATTTGCTGGCTACACTTTCCCACCATAGTGAAATGTTCTGTATTTCTTGCTAAATTATAGTAATTATTTCTAAATCTGCACCTGCATCTATATATAAAAAAATAACACATGCTGACCTTAGGCAACCTGGCATTCTGCTTTGTTCTCTTATGTATTTTTTTCTTTTTTTTTCTGGGTGGTGATCATCCCTTGGTAACTGCTCTGGTTTACAGTGACAGTGGGTTTTGTGTGTATTGTAATTTGCTCTTTTTAGCTGGGAAGCAAGAGATGAATAAGTCAGACAGTGAGGAAACTGACATCTCATTATGCTTTAAAAAATTTCTAGGTGTGGCATCAGAGAAATAAGGCTCAGACCAAGCAGATTATTTGAGTCTGCTTTCATAGATTATTTCTCATCTCCATAATGTCTGCACCACTAGTCCCAAGGGCCAAGAAGATCTAAGCAAGTCATGAATGGCATCATGGCTGAATACCTGCATCTTTTCCAGCCAACCAGAGCTATTAACATTTAAATTGAGAATGATGAGGGAGGGGGAAGGCAGTCTAGACAGAATAAACAAACTCACTTCATAAAAGTGTAATACAAAAGGCAGGAGATGAAGTAGAACCAGAGGAGTGTAAGAATTAAGCCATGGATTTCAGCCATGGATCAAAACGGTTATTTTAAAATATATTTATTTTAGGAGGTTGATACTTTTATAGCAGCCTCTTTTATCTTCCTGGCCTGATATTTCTCCATATTTAGCAAGTACATTTTTCCTTTAGAAAAATATGCAAAAGTACATGCAAAATTTGTATTTTATTAAAAATGTCTTTTAAATAAATGCCTATTTCATATGAATGCAAGTCAGAAGGAACACTTACAAAACAAAGACACCTGGAAAATTACCTGGTTCGCTCTTGGTTTAAAATAGCTTGGTACCAATTAAACTGTTTAACTATCCAAAGCTTGCATCACATTGGCATTTTTTCTACTGTAGAATTCACATAGAATAGTTTTCTTAATTTAAAACACCCTTACATTGCCTAAAGAAGATGTTCAGTGCAAAAAGTGATGTTGGATCTTTCTTAGTTTGCTTAAAATGCACTTCACAGCATGCCTTTAGCTATAGCTTATATGGTATGCTAAAAATGTTTCTTAGCATCAGTATCTGGTTAATGTTCCTTTATATATTCTTGTTTAAAATTTGAAAAATAATTTATATACACACACAGTGATCTTTTGTTTGCCTGGTCCTCTATCATGGTTGCATTTTATGGTATAGAATATCTATATCATCTATCTATCATCTATATAAACATTTAGAAACTATTTGCTCTCCAAGGAAAAATAAGCAGGAATCAAATATATTTTAAACAAATGAACTTTGGAAGGAGTGTGGAGAAAATCAATAAATCAATATTAGCGCAGGGTGATAGTGTGATATTCTACCAATCTTCTGCAAAATATTTTTTCTTATTGCTACACATTGGAGAAAGGTATAGTTTTGATTTCAAAAGCATAGGTATGGAAAGATTAATTAATCTCTCTACAAGCCAGCATACAAATGATTAAAAATACCCTTTAAAATAATTATGAAATTGTTTATTTTTTTAAAGGAGCTTTAAGGAAGCCTTAAAGAAGGAAAAAATAGTATTAAGTCCTCTTACCATTCTGCATATTTAGGTATAATATGTAAATAGATTCAGATTCAGCAATGGGTTAGAGTGATTTACTTTGATGTAGAATGTAAATGTGCTCTAATGTGCAATTTGCCATATAATGTATATTAGCTTTCTAAAAATTGGCCGCCTTCCAATGTGTTTGGATTACAAATCTCTAAATTCTGAGGACTTGCCCATTGATTTCACTGAATTCAAAACTGTTGGTAAGGGTGTGTGTGTGTGAAGATGCTTGTGTGACTATTTGTTTTTTCCACTGAAGATAAAAAAATGAAATTATTAATATATTGCATATGAAAGTTTGTGCAAACTGGTAGCTTTGTGGAATCATAGTCTTGGATTATTGGACCTGAAAGGATAGTTATCAGACTATTTATTGGGTAATGAATTGGAGTTCAGAAAGCGATGAGACTGGAAATGAGTTGTAGGACCTGGCTCAATCAATATATTTTGATTATATTTATATCCTGATTTCTTGCAAGATGCTCATACCTCTGTTTGGTTTTTCATGTCAATTTTGTTGTGAGGGCAGCTTTTTGGTTACTGTCTTATCAAAATAAGCCCTTTGAGGTAGATCATGTTAGGACACCCAAGAAATATTAGAACTTTATTGGTATGAGCTATACTAGCAGAATTGTGAAAGTCTGACAGAATTTCTCCTTTCCTCCTCCTCATATCAAGGACAATCAAAGTGAGACAATCTTGACTTACTTTCTCATATTTTCCTATTTCCAGGATTAAGTTCACATTTTCCTAATGGTTGCTGCATATTTTCTTTCTCTCTACACCTTCTCATTCTGTTTTTCAGTTATTCTGAATGGGCATTAAACTAATGACAGACCAGTTCTATTTCAATAATAAAATGATTCCAGATCTGTTTTGTTGTTTATTTGCTGACATATATTTATAGATGTAGAGTACTAGGAAACTTATTTTGAAAATGCACAGATCAGAAATCCAGATCTGGTGGGTGAAGGTTTGAGCTGGGGTAGAATTTGGGAGATTTCCACATTATGATTTTTTTTCTGAAAAACACATAATTAGCTGGATGCTTTTTGACTCAATTAAGGTTGTGGGTGTTCATTTATTTATTTGGAAGAAAACTTTTAGCTGCGGAGAGATGACTTGTTTAGTCAGAGCTTGAATTTCTCTTGCCCTCTCCTCCTCCCAGCCCTCCTCTCCATCATAAAAGGTAGTCAAAATTGATAACTTAGGATTTTCCTTTTTTTAAAATGGCTTATTTTAAATCTTAGTTTAATGTTGAGCCTAGCTGTAAAAGATAAAATGACCATTAATTTAGTAGAAGTGTTTTACCTCTAAATTTAGGCAGTGGCTTACAAAAGAAGCAGTTGGAGATGTGTGTGACCTACAGGTCACTTGTTGCTCTGCTCTGCCTTACTTGAAGAACTAATTCATACAAAGAACTAATTCATTTATTGAAGCAGAACAGTAGACCTTCATCTTTGTTCTTAATCCTCTCTGTTCATAGCCACAAGAAACAAAAATATTTTGGATTATTACAATTAAACATTATGATGTTAATGGTAATAGCACTTGTAATTAATACACCATAATTAATAATGATAGAATATCTAGCTTTCCCCTCTTTTTTGTGTCCAATACATTTTTTTTCTTTTTACAAAGCTGTAATCCCTTAATTCAGGATAGAGTCAAGGTTACTTGTTGAAGCTCAGCATTTACTGACTGGATACCCTTCTTAATGCCTACGTGGAGTTTGCAGCAATTTTTTCTTTGTGCCCTAAGAGAAAAATATGTGCCAGTACCTAGATTTGAACTTTCAACCTTCTGAGTGGGAGGAGAGTGTCTTCATCACTAGGCTACCATGCTGCACTTTGATATCTAAACAATAGAATTTTAACAACTTAAAGTATATTATATAAATATTGTACTGAAATAACAATGTATCAAAAATTATATTTACACAATGAAAAGAACCCCTCACCCCACAATGATTACCATTGACAACTGTAGATCCAGTAGCATCTTTTAATTACATCACTCTTCATTGTACCCTACTATGTTAGCACATCAAAGGCCACTGATGGTCATCCTCCTATCTAAAGTAACAGATATGAACTCATGATGAGAAAAAAAAATCTCTAGTGCTTTTTCCTTAATCCTGCAGAGCTCCACCCTTGTGTCTGCTTTGTGTTTTATTCCCATTGTCTATTCTGACTAGGGATTCTGTGAATTGGAGATCAAAATGTTCAGAAGTCATCAGATTGAAGAAGTTTGTCCTAATGACCTTAGAGAGCATTGTAGTGCGAAGGGGCTATTCAGAACTCCTCCTTTTTTAGATGGTTAATTCCTATTTCTCATTTGCTGATTTTATTGTTATTTGGAGGATGTGACATGTCAGTTACATAGAGATACAAGGTTTTTTGGGGAGGGATAATTAACTTTCTATTTATAGTTTTGTGTAGGATTGATCCTCATACTGGGATGAATCATTTATTTGACAATTTTAACTGCAGCTTTATTTGCGAATGTTCCATGAATAGACAAATATGCCTGAGAACGATAGCTGCTTTCGAAAGAAAGAAAGAAAATAAGAAAGAAAGAACGAAAAGTAATCTTTCCGCTTATTCTTTCAGAACATCTACTTGTTACTGCATATTCACTGAGTGAATATATTTATGGATTGGGGAGTTATAAAGACTCTTATTAACTCTTAAGTTTCTCATTTGGACTTGGACATTAAATCAGATTAATATCAGCTATGGTTTGCAAATTGTATTTTTGCTATGTATGTACTTTGATTCTCTTTGCATATTGTAAGCTCAAGCTTCTCAACCATAACTTCCAACCTCAGGATTATTTCTCCAATGCAATATGCTACAAAAATTTCCTCAGAAACAAGCATAGTAGCATCACACCTACATTTTGAAATCCATTATCAACATAAAAGTAATCTCAAATAGCATTTTTTTTGCCTGTGATAACCTGAACTCAGTTCCAATGATGATGACAAGGATAATACATCGCATGGGATGGATTGCAAGATGATTGCAACTTTTGAAATATTTAAATATTACTTTTCCATGCTCTAAATCACCAGGAAAACCCAAACAAGCCAATTAAATAAAAAACATTCAGGGGACCCAACAGTTTCAGAGTTGTAAGGAGAGACAAGTAAGAGCAAGAATGAGGAAAGAGAGAGCAGGGACGTTCCTATATAGCCAGTAATTAAGAGGAAAGGGAGGAAAAGGAACAAAGGGAGAAAACTACTTGCTGTTGTTTGCCAACTTAACAATAGAATAAAATTAGAAGGCAAAGTGAGCACTCATGCTGTGGTAATATAGCTGGGAGCTTGTATCTTAGAAATGGTAACATAAAAATAGTTTGAAACTTATTTCCTAAAGCCATATACAGCGGCTAGGGATGTATTTTACAGATGCAAGTAATATTGTGTGTACTTAGTTGGTATAATCCATGGTATAAGCATTCCGCGGGTAAGTAACTCTTTCACTCAAGGACTTGCTTGATTGGCTACAAGAAGAAATACTAGCAAACTATCCAAATCTGCCTTTGGATTCTGGAAGTCATAGCCCCTTTCTCATGCACAGAGGATGAGGAAGAGCAGGAAAGGTCTTGGAGAACAAAATCTATAAGGAATGGCCCAACAGGACAAGGCTTGAAGGTTTGACCCCCATTAACAAAATACTTGTTGGCCCAGCTCTGATTGGAATTCATCAGAGCATCCTCCAAATCATCAGCCCCAGGTTAGACATCAGAGAGCTAAAATATATCGAGAATGTGAGATTGGATAGTTCCTGTACTCCTGGAATACACTGACTTTCTGAGCTGAGTGAATGCAGTCCACCATGATTAGAACAGAGATTTGAAATCTGGACCTAAAGCTTATCATCTGGATGTGAGTCAGAGCTGGGTTCATCTTTGATGTGCTTCACTAAACAGTTGCCTGAAATCCTGCAAAGCTTGTAGTCTGCCTTGATATAGTTGACTTTGCCTTGACTTAATGCCATTTTGGATTTGGAATTTTAGGTTGATTGGCTCAGTTCAAATATTGGGCTGTTGTTGGACCAAGGCAGCCTTTGCATAATTGCCTACCTATTGTAGTTTGTAAATTTGTTTGACCTCCCAGCTTTGTTGTCTATTTATGAGAGGTTAGATAGGAAAAGGAACACGGTAATCTTACTTTCTATGTGCAATGCTCGTTAGTTTCTGAGTAACTGGCTAAGGAAGAAAAAGGGCTTTTGTGGCTAACCCTCCACTCCATATTAATAAAGACTGCCTTATAAATGGAGAGATTAAAAGGCCTCTATTGTATTGTAAACTAATGCACTAGAAAGAAATTACTGTGTATACTTCTAAAAAGCAGTTTCTGTTCCTAGGGTTGGCCTGGGGCAAGTCTAAACACAGCACCTGAGCACAGGTGTCCTCCAGCTAAGTGAAATGGTCAAATGCCATATAAACATATTAATCTTTCCTAGGAACTCAGCTGTTTGGCCTAATTGGAATGTTTCTCCAGTGGGTTTACTCTGTTCCTCATGGGAACAGTTTTTTTCTTATCCCTTTTTGAGGTTGAGAAACCAGAAGTGCTTAGTTTTGAGTGGTCTTTCTTATTAATAACTGTTATAGTTCAAACAGCATTTCTTTAGGAGCTTTTAATTAGCTGAGATGAAAAGATACACATTGGTTTGTGAAATAGACCTTTTGTATCCCACAGTGATGAGTTCATAAAAGTTTAGATTTTTTTCAGACATAGTTAATTGATTACTAAATACTGCTTGCAATTGAGTAATAACTGTCTCTGGATATGATCATTTAGAGGCAGATGTCAACTGCAACTTCCAAGTAGTCCTCAAAAGTAACCCCACAAAGTGCATGACAGTAGTTGCCTTTAGAGGTGGTAATAGAACATGAAGTGGTGAGATTACAGTGCCTTGAACCATGACTCAATAATTGACCCAATAATTATTGTCACTGGATTTAGGGATGGCCTAAATTATCACAGAAAGTGTTGTTCAACAAAATGTTGTAACGGAAGGCTGTGGTCTTAGGTCTCCACGTAAGCTATGATGCACAAATTGAGGTCAGTGAGACTTAGTATAGAGTTGAAAAATAGCTAGTTTCAGACACAAACATTTTAGCAAATGAAGATAAATATATGTGTCTCAGGGTAATGTTGATGTTCCAATCTGAGTCGGTCACTGGGATCAAAAGTTTGTTCTTCCAAGCTTTCGGGCTGGAGCCCATCATCAGGGAATTTCTCTCTCTCCAGAAGATACACCCCTGCCACCAAGCCACATCCACAAATTAGGCCATGCCCACAGAACCAGTTAGTGGTCCCTGGAATCTAAAATTATGAGTTTGGTGGTCCCTGAGGTCCAAAAGGTTGGCAACCCCTGTTCTAAAGAGTTTCCTGATGATGGGCTCCAGCACAAGTCCAAAAGTTTATTCTTCAAATAAACCTCTGGTCCCAGTGACAGACTCAGATTGGATCATGCAACAAACCTTTTAATTTGGTTGTGTCCTGGTGATTTCCCTTTTTCTTGCATGTTTTCACTTTTTGGCAAATAATATCCTGTCATTTTCACTTGAAACTTTTAAGTATTTTCAACTTCCTTGTAAATTAGTGTTTCATTTAAGAAAAAAGAGTCACAGGAAGGACAGAAAGAGACCTAAGGCCATCCCTCTGTCACATAATGGCAAATTCTGATTTGTGGAATCATTGCATCCTTGAGGGTTTGTCTTAGAGGAGCATGTGGAACAAATCTGTACAATAATCTGGGGAAATAGTTACAGTATTCTGTTCCCAAATAATTTGGTTCAAAGTAGCATGTACCAAATATTTCTGTTATCATCCATATGTATATATCTGTGGAATGTATGAATAATAATATAAACTGAATACCCAAATCTAGGTGGACAACTTGCCAAGTGTTGTGAATCTAGCCTTGAAAATTATTGGCAACTGGCATGCTAATGAAACTATTTAAATAGAATGAGCTGCCTAGTTGTTAGACTTTAAGGAACAGCTGGTGTTTTCAGTGTAATAGGTAACAATGATAGCAAAATATCACACCTTCTCTTAATTTTTGGATAATTTATTTTCTACTGGAACATTTTTTTTTACAAATGTAAATGTTGCCTTTAAAGTAAAAGCGTATGGGAAAATCAGGTCCTATGTATGTCTCATTCAGTTTCACCCTAGACTGTTAGTCATGTTTTAAATTGTGCAATGAATTTCAGTGAAGCCAGTCAAACCTGTTTCTCCAAGTGCTGTCCTTTAAATTCAACTTGCAGATTCTGAAATTCACATGATTGTAAAAGGCATTTCAATAGGTTTCTTTCTTTTCTTAGTGTGAGAGTTATTTCATATAGCGATTTGTGGAAATAGCAAAGAAGGGCCATCTAATTAGAATAGTCTTCATTTCTTCACTTCACATTTTGTGTTTTACTCCTTCTATTTAAACCAAGAGATACCATTTTAGGTTTGCATTCGTATTAGTCAGACTATTTTTTTAAATGATAATTCCTGTAAGTCAAACCGTTCCTCCCCCTGATCTTTAGAATACAACAGAAAGGTAATTATTATGTACTGTAATGTGGCTTCTATAACACCAGCACATAAATGATAAATGTAAATGATGAAAATGGAATGTATACCCATTCTGGCTAAATCTTTGTTTTGCTTCTCTCTTTTTGTCTTCCCCACCAGGATTTTGGCATATATTCACAGGCTCCTAGAAGACAATAATGAAACCTTTCAGTGGCAGGTGATAAATTCCACATTTTTTTTCCTAAGAGAGTAGTGCCGTACTTCAGGACTTTCTGGGTGAGGTATGTAGGTTCTATGCATTTTTGTATGAGAACTATCTACCAGGAATGAAATTTTTGAGATCAGAATATATTTTATCATTATACCTGTTGACTTCCCATTCACTCACTACTGATATCACGCTCCACCCTTTCCCCTTCAGGTTTGAATTGCTTGCCAGCCAATTTTAAAATGTGTTTTGTCCTTTAATGGATAAATAGTAGATTATAAATGGCCACAGACCATTAAAACTGAAACATCTGCTGCCGGGGCATGCTAATAAAGATTACTGTAGTCTGTTACAATTAAGTAACACAAAAACACTTAAGTTAATATGACTTCTGAAGATTTTTCATTTTGTACAAAATACAGATTTGGTAGAAGATAAATTGAAAAGGACACACATATACCCTATCACTACTCCCTTTACTTCACTTTGCCAGCCCATTTCTTGGAGTGGAAAGGGCAGTGAGGACACTTCCAAAGAAAACATGGGATTGCAGTCATTGACCTTTTCCATTTGGTAAGAGTATATAGAGGGTCCAATGCCAGAGCTTCAAAAATGGTAGATGTTCATGCTTTGCTTTGCAACAGGCTAACTATCAAAGGAAAAAAGAGACTGCAGATATTAGACAAGGGCCCTGGAGTCTTCAAAGTAGATATCCACTAGCATTATTAGCCTTGGAAAACACCTTGTTTTTCTCTGTTAAAAGTAGTTGCGATAGACTTGGCTTTAAAATAATTAGCCTGCTGCTATCATATATAGTTTGAGCCGAGAATACATTTAGTTCAGGGGACAAAAGTTTTGTATTGTTGAACCTTTCTTCCTATTTTCACAGTCTTAAAACTTAGCTTGCAGCAGAAAGTACAAATCTGATGGTAATAGCCTCCCACCAGAATCTAATTTAAGTTTGCAATCTGTTGTCTTGTAAGGTACTTCACATTTAATGGTGGTGATGTAAATTCAGGAGAGCTACAACTTTGGAGACTTTAATTTAGCTTGTAATTTTCAGTAATGTTAATAAGAAAGAAAAAAACAATAACAAAATACTAAGTGAAGAGACGATTTGTTAGGAAGCAAGAGCTGGGAAAACCAATAGATTTCATTTATAATTAATATATCAGTATATTGTTCTGTAAAGATTTACCACATAAATAGCTCAGATGTCATAGCAATAAAATCAAGAGCTGTAATCTAGAACAGTGGTCACCAACCGGTGGGCTGTAGCCCACTGATGCGCCATGGAAAATTTTTGGTGGGCCACAGAAGAAATGGCCCCCCAAAGCAATTAATCTGGGCCGCGCAGTTCTTGCACCTCCCGGCTCTCTGAGGAACCCTGGAGTCAGGCCCCTGAGATGCACGCGCCAACCAGCTCCTACACCCGTCGGCGGTGGCAATAGCAGTCCCCTCCCCCAGCGCCCGCTGTAAGCTCTCCCCATTAGTTCTCTAGCTTTGAATTGCTCCCAGCTCTCTCTCTTTCCTCCCCCCATGTGCAGGCAGGAAAGGAAAGGGAGGCGGAGCCGTGCACAGCTCTCCCCTTTTCCAGCCCTTGCTGCCTCTCCCAACATCGAAGCCTTGGAAACGCAGGCAAAGAATTACCAAGAGCGGCAGTCCTTCTGCAGGCAGATGCCTGCTGAGAAGCCTCTGGAATAGCAGCCAAGGGGCGCTGCCCCCCCAAGGAGAGCAAAGCCCCCTTTCTGCCTCTGCTTCTCCCAGCAGCAGTTGCCCCAAGGCCCCTCAGCTCAGACACACACACACACACACCCTGCCTGCTCTTCTGTCTCTTTGGAAGGTGCCAGGTGGGGGGAGGCTTCCAGCCCGGAACGTTTTATTTTGCTATCATTAAGCATTTACATTTTTCTTATAATTAAATAAGCAAGTGTGTGTGTGTGTGTGTGTGTATCATGTATGTGTGTGTGTATGTGTGTGTGTGTATATATAAATATATATATATATGTGTGTGTGTGTGTGTGTGTATGTGTATGTGTATGTGTATGTGTATGTACGTGTGTGTGTGTGTGTGTGTGTGTGTGTGTATGTTTTCTTAAGTTTTTTGGTACTTACATGTATGTTATTCAGCTTTGTTCGGGTATTTTCCCACGTCATTGTAGTTGTGCTTTTAAAGTTGTAGCACGCGGCAGAATCTCATCTGCCATCATCAGGCTTCTTTATTGTGTTCGTCTGTCTGTGTCAGTCAGTCTGACTCACAGACGAACACAATACAGAAGCCTGATGATGGCAGATGAGATTCTGCCAAACGTTGCTACAACTTTAAAAGCACAACTACAATGACATGGGAAAATACCCGCAAAACTTAAGAAAACCTGTGTGTGTGTGTGTGTATGTGTGTGTGTGTGTGTATATATCTGAGGTTCTCGCGGGTATTTGTATGTGGATCTTTGGTTATTCGGGTTTTCTCCCGCGTAAGATTCAAAGTATCTAGGCAACGTTTCGATGAAGTCTCATTCATCATCTTCAGGCTTGCTTCTTCGGCTCTGTGCTTCTCACTCTGAGAAGCACAGAGCCGAAGAAGCAAGCCTGAAGATGATGAATGAGACTTCATCAAACGTGCCAGATACTTTGAATCTTCGGGAGAAAACCCGAATAACCAAAGATCCATATATATATATATATATATATATATATATATATATATATATATATATATATATATATATATATATATATATATATATATATATATATATATATATTTGTTTTCTTATGTTCCCCTAAATACCATATATGTATATAGGGCTCCCACAAACCCAAGCTATGGCTAAGATACATTGATGACACATTTGTTATTTGGCCTCATGGAAAAGAAAACCTAAACAATTTCCTAACACACCTAAACAGCACACACCCAAAAATCAAATTCACCATGGAAACGGAAACAAACAAACAACTACCATTCCTAGATGTACTAATCTACAAAAAAACAGATTGCACACTAGGACACACCATATACCAGAAGAAAACACATACCAACCACTACCTCAAAGCCTAATTCCACCACCACCCAGCACAGATAAACTCCATGGCCAAGACACTAATTGCCAGAACCAAACGCCTGGCAGATAAGACACACATAAAGACTGAACTATGCACCCTGACTAAAGTACTGACAGCCAACGGCTTCCACAAAAACAAAATCACAGGCCTGATCCACAAAAACACACTGAGACATAATGGAGACCTAGAAGATAAACAGACCTATGGAACAGCTGTCCTGCCCTACATAAGAGGTACTACAGACAAAATCAGTAAAATACTACATAGGCATCGCATCAAGGCTGTCTTCAAAACGGACAGAAATTTAGCAGCCATCCTAAGAAACCCCAAAGATAAAATTGACCTGGAAACCCAAGGCATATATGAAGTCCCCTGCACATACATTGGACAGACCAATAGAAGAATAAGTACCCACCTGGATGAACACAAAGATGCAGTAAAAAAGCTAGAACACACTTCCTCACTAGTTCAACACATGAAAGCCACAGGTCATAGCATCTACTTCAATGGCACCAAAACGCTAGCCACTATAGAAAACCCCAGCTACAGAATTATCAGAGAAGCCATAGTGATTGAAAAAATACCCGAAAGCATGAATAGAAGAGATGACTCCACCAGACTGTCAATTATCTGGAAGCCTGCACTCACAAACAAACAAAATCTCCACACCACAAGCCAAGCAAATACCTTGGCACAAACAGACCCCACCTGATACCTCCAGCTCAAACACACCCCAACCAGGCACCCAGATGAAACCTAGCTTCCTAATAAATGATAGCCGTCCATTTACTTGAAGCCAAGCCGCACTAAAAGCTTCTAATACAGGAAACACAATGTTGCCAGCCAATCAAGACAAAAAAACGCTACAAAACAGACAGAAGATATTAGAAACACCAATCAAGCAAGAACACAGCAAACTCCAAGACCAATAAACACAGAGCAAGACTCCCAACCAATCAGGATGAAGAAAAAAACCATTCTAACACAGTAATCGGCTAGCACCAAATTTAAAACAGAAACGTCTGTGAAAGTCTGACTCACAGACGAACACTATACAGAAGCCTGATGATGGCAGATGAGATTCTGCCGAAACGTTGCTACAACTTTAAAAGCACAACTACAATGACGTGGGAAAATACCCGAACAAAGCTGAATACCATACATATATGTGTGTGTATATGTATATATGTATATATATATAAATTTATATTTAACATAAAAAATTATATTAAATATATTAGCTTTAAAAAATATTCGTATTAGTGGTCCTCGGGATTTAAAAGTATGAGTTTGGTGGTCCCTGAGATCCAAAAGGTTGGCAACCCCTGATCTAGAAAGTACCCAGTTCATTTTTATCAGTTTAGTTGTTACTGTTAGTTGATGTTGATTAGATTTACATTCCATTTTACCTTGAGGACTTCAGAATTATAACTTGAACCATCCTATGGGAGAGGAAGAGATTCAGAATCACCTAGGAAGCTTCATTCTTAAACAGGAAATATTTGAAAGGAAGGAAGCAATATCTTCAAGATGAGGCATCTTTTGTTTGTAGGAAGAAACATAATAAATTGGTCTTCTATTTTCATTTTATTTATTTTTAGCAATTTTTGATTTTTTTTTCACAGTATTGAAAATCATACACCTGTAATGTGTTGTAACAACTACAAAAAGACCAATATTCCTTATTACAGAAGAGTGGTCAAAACTGAGAAAGGGTAGACTATGTTAGTTCCTTAATAAATTAACTGCAGAACTGAGATTCAAAAAGCAAACAATTATTCTTTTTCCTTTATGAGTTTTGAATGTGAAAGCTCCAGGGAACTGTGCAAGCCAAAACACCATCCTTTTTTTTAATTACAAAGGCCATTTTGTTTTAAAAGCCTGTTTTGCTAAACAGATTTTACTTCAACGTTTATTTTAGACTACTACCTTTATTTAGCCAATAGACATATAGCAATATGCCTCCTTTCATTGAAACATTTCATCTTGGAAATGTAGTAACCTAAGAGAGACTTTGAAATTTGGGGGGCTGGAGGGAGGGAGAGGAGGGCGCAGCACTGCTTATTTTGCTTTTTAAAATTGTTTTACCTCAGATATACAGCCAGAATGTATCCTGACCAGTATTTTACCACTTTCTAAATAATTAAACAGTGCAAAAACTGTAGTAGTATTAACATTTTCTTTGTCCCCATAACTTTTGAGTGGTGATGAGAAAATATTTAAAAATTAAATAATGTGTTTTGCTATTTGAACAGTGTCCATGGCATATTAACAGGCTCTGAGTCTATATCATCTCCAATGTACTAGAGCTGCTTAGGTACAGTCCTATTATCATTTCATATTGGTGGCTAAAGCATTTTCATTATTTCCTCTGTTTGTATTCCCAAACATAGTACTACACAGGGAACCATTATCTCAAATTCTTCGTTGTAGCAAATATATTTCTTCTTGCATTAATGTGCTTTTCTCTTAGCTGCTTTTATTTTTCATTCAGCATAGATTACCGTAAGATTACTTTGTAGAGTGGGGGATAGAAAATCTTTTTACATATTGTATATGTCCATTATTTATATTTTATGTATGGTTCATGGTAGGTTTTAACTGAACAGCATATTGTCTCCAGTTGCCCTTCTGAGAGCAAGTTTTAACATGTCTAGGGATGGAGTTTCTGTGTTCAATCAGTCTAGAATGAGTAACTTCTAAAACTGCTTCATGCTTTTTCTCACACAGTGATCTCATATTCTTGAGGATGATCTGTCACAGAACAGATTTTTACAGCTTTAAAAAGCTGAGGTGAAATATGGTTGCTATTGACAAAACAATGCCTGGTAGTTCTCAAATTTTATCTTTCTGTTTCTTCCCTAATTCAAGATAGAAAATGAGTGAAGACTAATCCCCTAAACACACTAACCTTGGGATAATTGAATACTGTGGAATTTCTGAAAAGGAGACTAGGATTGTCTCAGATCTAGTAATTGCAGCTAAGAGATACACACACACACACACACACACACACACACACACACACACACACACACACACCTCTTTTGATACAAATTAACAATCATAAATATTTAAAACTAAACCTTTATGCTTCTGTTTACGATTGTTAAATAGGGAGGCATATATTCTTTGTTTTTTGAACTTGGGAAGTTTGGAAAGGGAGTAACATTTTCAAGAAAACATTTAAACATGTGAAGGAACTATTCTTTGCATCATTCCTAAACTTTGTCGGAAAGAAGAGCATGGGGTAGCTTTTCGCAAAAGTTTGCTATACTGGCTGTTATTCATACATTTGGAGGATACTAGTTTGGGAAAACCTGGCATATAATTTTATCAGGGCTAGTGGAAAACATTTTATTGTTTAAAGAGAAGGTGATACTTCTCAACCAACTGCAAACAATTTCAACTAAATGAATCAACAACTAGTTGTCAGGCTAGGGACTGTGGCAAAAGGAGAAATATAGAAATGAGAAATCAGTCAAGCAGCATAGACCAATGTGTAAACCAGCCTCTGCATTTTCTGTATCAGATTTGGAGAGCACATCTTTTCTCCTTCTGCCCTGCCCACTTTTTACAGAGCCTCAATTGAGAGTGTTTTAACAAACTGCATCACTGTTTAGTTTGGTGGCAGCAGTGCCTCAGATAGAAAGTCCATTCAGAGAGTGGTAAGGACAGCTGAGAAGATTATAGGTAGGGTTAGGGTCATTTTCTGTTATTCAGGATACTGCTTATAAGCGCTATGTGCTTATTGTTAGAGACCCCACACACCCACTACATGGTCTATTTCTGTTGCTCCCCTCTGGGAGGAGGTTTCTAAATATTTCTACCAGGACTACCCGATTCTTTTAACAGCTTTGTTCCCTTTGCCATCTGTCTGGTAAACTTGCAAGGTTCGTTTTCTTGCCATGTACATGTATACATCTGAACTAGTTTGTGTTGTTTCTCTGTGTCATATAATACATGTGGGTATATGGTTATGTATGTATGTATGTATGTATGTATGTATGTATGCATGTATGCATTTACTTACTTGGAAAGTTTGATAGGCCAAGCAATAGGCCTAGCAATAGAGACAGGAGAGAGGAAGGACTACTGGATTGAGTAGAAAAAGCTCACACATACTAATAAAATCTACTGCCTGAGGCTAGGGCCTCATTCAATAAGGTTAGTTTTGCCTTGTGGCAGGGTGAGTTATCCTAATAGACTTGGGACGTTGTAATGCCTCACTTTTTTAGTTAGGATATATAGTCAAATTTTACTGCCTGAAAGATGCTTGTAGCTTGTACATAATATTTGGGTTGCTTCTAGTAAAACTATTGGGGGGGGGGGGGGGGGGGGGGGGGGGGGGGGGGGGGGGGGGGGGGGGGGGGGGGGGGGGGGGGGGGGGGGGGGGGGTGGGGTGGGGGTGTTTGGTTTGTTTTTTTTTGTTGGTGTGGGTTGTGTTTTGGGGGGGGGGGGGGGGGGGGGGGGGGGGGGGGGGGGGGGGGGGGGGGGGGGGGGGGGGGGGGGGTCTTTTCTTTATTTCAGATTTTCCAAAGAATTGCGTTTATACCATGCTTTTAAATGCAAAAAGTGGAACCAATATAAGCCTTAATTGTGTTCAACCAAGCTAAATTTTGCAGCTTTTATTTATGGTGCAAATTAAATAACTGTAGATCATCTGCTAAGATATAATGTAAAAAATGTCACATGTAATTCTAAACTTGTTTGAAATAAATAGGAATAATAAGAAGGTACATCACATGGAACTACACTATCATGCAAAAGATTAAGCAATACTGTAGGAAAATGCATTATCCAAATGATTAATAATTACAATAGTTTTGGTCAAAGTAATAATTACTTTCCAAGAAGAAAAGAAGAACTTTATTTTATTTATTTATTTGCTTTGTCAAGATAATAGGTATAAGTATAAACATGGGTAAGAATACAGGAAATAGGTACGAATAAATGAGGACAATAGGACAGGGACGGTAGGCATGATTGTGCACTTATGCACGCCCGTTACAGACCTCTTAGGAACGGGGTGAGTTCAATAGTGGATAATTTAAGGTTGAAGGAGTGGGGGTTAGAGGATGTAACAACAGAGTCAGGTAGTGCATTCCAGGCATTGGCTACTCTGTTGCTGAAGTCATACTTTCTGCAATTAAGTTTGGAGTGGTTAACATTGAGTTTGTATCTGTTGTGTGCTCTTGTATTGTTGCGGTTGAAGCTGAAGTAGTCATTGACTGGTAGGACATTGTAGCAGATAATTTTGTGTACTATGCTTAAGTCCAACCGTACGCGGCATAGTTCAAGGTTGTCCAAGCCCAAAATTCCAAGCCTGGTGATATAGAGTATTCTGTTGTGAGCAGAGGAGTGTAGTACTCTTCTCGTGAAATACTTCTGGACTCGCTCAATTGTATTAATGTCCAATATGCAGTGCGGATTTCAGACAGATGAAGTATATTTGAGTATTGGTCTAGCAAAGATTTTGTATGCCCTAGTTAGCAATTCTATATTTCCGGAGGAGAAACTTCGTAAGATTAGATTTACAACTCTTAATGCCTTTTTGGCAATGCTGTTACAGTGAGCTCTGGTGCTTAGATCGTTAGATATGAGTACTCCGAGGTCCTTGACAGAGTGAGGGTTGTAAATGAGGTCATATCTGCTTAGCTTGTATTTGGTGTACTGATTTTTTTTTACCAATGTGTAGGACAGAGCATTTGTTGGTTGCGATTTGGACTTGCCAATTGTTTGACTATTCAGATACATAATCAAGGTCACTTTGAAGGACAGTAGCATTGTTGGTGGTGTTGAATAGTTTTACACCATCCGCGAAGAGGATGCAGTTGCTTATAAGGTGATCGCAAAGTTCATTTATATAGAGTATAAAGAGTGTGGGTCCTAGAACACTGCCCTGGGGGACACCGCTGTTAACTGGAGCAGGGTTTGATAGGGTGTTTCCTATTTTTACTATTTGTTGCCTGTTTGACAGGAATGCAGTAATCCACTTATGAAGGGATCCGGAAATGCCGTAAGAGTTTAGTTTTAACAGTAGTTTGTCATGTATCTCTGAATCAAAGGCTTTGCAGAAGTCTATATAAATTGCGTCTATAGCTTTACCCTGGTCAAGTAGAGCAGTGTTTTTGCAGTGTAGGAGTTGTAGATTGCAGGACAATTTTTTCCTGAAACCAAATTGTTTTTTGGAGAATAGGTTGTTTGACTCTAAGTGAAGGGTGATGAATTGGTTTATGATTGATTCCATGACTTTGGACATGACACAATACAGTGAGATTGGTCTGTAGGTTTCAACCAAGCTGGGGTCACCTTTTTTGAAGATAGGGATGACCATAGCTAAGGATCATAGGTTCAGTAAGGAGATGGTTCTGAATGATATCTCATATATAATGAGGTTCTGCTATGACAGTGGAGAGCTTTTTTAAGAAGTATGCACATAATCCACTTATAATTATATAATATAACTTATAATAATTATAACTTAATAATTTATATGTTATAAGTTATAATAATTATAACTTATAATTATATCTATGAGACTAAGATATGTAAGTTACCTATTTGCTAGTGATACAAAAGAACATATTCCAGGCTTAAAAGAAAAAGAAAAAAGTAACATTTTAAAGTTTATGGAGCATAGATCAAGCACCCTTGTATATTTAGTTTCTAACGATGACATTTTGCATTCCTGCAGGTATTAAAACAATGGGAAATGCAGAGAGCCAAAGTGTAGAACATCAATTTTATGGTGAGAAACATGCTAGTTTGGGCCGAAAGCATACATCACGTTCTCTTCGTCTTTCAAACAAAGCAGTACGGCGGACCAGACATGCATCCTCAGGAAAAATTATTCACAGAAACTCAGAAGTAAGCACAAGATCTAGCAGTACTCCCAGCATCCCTCAATCACTAGCAGACAATTGTTTGGAGCCTTTTACTCAAGAATCCGATTTAGGGGATTTTGGAAGCTCAATCTGGGGGGACAGAATGGATATGGGCTTGAGGCCAGTTTCTTACCACACTGATTCTTCTGTCACTCCAAGCATGGATAGCAGTTCAGCCCTTATGGCAGCCTCGGTACAAAGCATGCCAGATTCAGAAGGCGGAAGACTTTACAGAGACGAGTCAACATATTTGACTGAAGTAGGTGGTAGGCAACATTCTTATTCAACAAATGGGACCACATTTTTGGAGCCTATGATTTTCAAGAAAAAACGTTCAAAGTCTGCAGATATCTGGCGGGAGGACAGTTTAGAATTTTCTCTGTCTGATCTTAGTCAAGAACATTTGACAAGCAATGAAGAGATCCTAGGATCTCCTGGAGAAAAGGACAGTGAGGAAACTCCAGGGAGAGAACCTAGTAATAGTCGTCAACCATTGGTCACATGCCAGCGTGCCAATTCCATGAGTGACTTGTATTCTCCTAAAAGTTCAACTGTTACAATAAATGGTGGACCACGTAACATGCTAGGAGGTTATTGTCGGAATATAGGGTCTCATATCCCAGATATGGAAAACCACAAAATATCACCAAACACAATGGATAATGTGTCCTCTTATAATACTTACAACACACTTCCGTGTCGGAAATCTCATTGCCTTTCTGAAGGACTCAATCACATCAAAATGAACCACAGCAACAGTATGCATGGCAGACGAGCAAAAACAACGCAGGTAAGAAGCCTGTATATTCTTTCAACATAGACAAATACCAGGTTGGCTGATAACACTTTTACTTAGATAACGTCAGGTAAGTTATGTTTAGTTTCAGATCCTTTATAGGTAATAAAAGGGCAATATAGATATTGATGTTTAAAAGAGAACTTTGTTTTCCAACACTTATCTTACATTTAAACTTTTCCGAGAATAAGACTCTCAAAACATCCCTGATGGTAATTGAACTTAAGCTGAATGAATAGTAGAGAACAGCAATTCCCAAACTAGAATTTTTCAGACACACTGCAATTAAGTCCCAAATTTCTCAGCTGGGTTGGCCAAAGGAATGTCCCAACAAATGTAGAAGGCATTTATGTTGGCTAGTTCAAAGGAAGTGCATTTTCACTCCATGAAAAATTCCTGAATGGTGAAAAAAGATCACCTGCTTAATTATCAGTAAATACAAAGTCCATGATGCTTGTATTTTACTACTAATGTTGGAAGAAGAAAATTGTCCTCTTTTACTGAAAAAGAATTTACTCTATTATACAGTAATTGTTCATGGAGCGAAATAGTGCTGCTACTCATGCTTCCTGGTTTTTTTTAAAAAATAAATATGCTTGATAGGGAATGAAACAATATAGAAGTCACACTCATCAAAGCTGATTATTACAAAAATCAAACAAATCTTGTTTTTTTTATCAGAAGTTTTATATGATGATTGCCTGATAAGATTTCCAGCAGTCCATCACTTCCTGATTAACTGTTTCTCCTTGCAAACTATTAAGCTTTCAGTCAACTTACTTTTAAACTAAGAGCACACATCTGTATTTGATCAATGGAAGGACTCTGGGAATTCATTCTTATTCTAGACCTGCAATATGAATTAATAGCCAAATATAAAAAAATTTTTTTACAAGCTTTTGTAAGCAATATTGATTGCCGAACCCTAGAAAAGAAGAGAAACATAGAGCTGTCTTCCATTTTTAATAATCTCTATTAATTCCTTTTATCTTGACAGGTTAACATTTTTAGAAATAGTCATTTCAAATATGCATTTGTGCTGTAAGTTTTGCTTTGGATTAACATTTTTCAATGTTCTGGGTTGAAATGGTATATGAACTAAGGAGTTAAAAAATGAAAAAAAAAATGATATTCCATGCAGTTTATGATCAACCTGCAACTCTTCCAATTGGAATATTTCCCCAAAATATCCTTTGCAGAGTACAGATTTAAGAAATAAGTGCTATGATAACCTTGGTATAATGTTCTTCGGTAATCTCTAATTGCTTTCCTTCAACATTTGATGTGAAATGTAGTCAGTGGAGTTAAACAGAATAGTCCAGGAAAACAACTTGAACATATAGGTCAAGACTTGGTGTAATTTCCTCATATTCTGATTTTCTTATATTTTCAACCTTGATATACTGGGAAGGCTTCAGTGGTCCTGTGAATAACAGTGACAGGAACATGAGGAACCCTGGTGGGGTCATCATACAAGCTTGGTCAAAAAGGAGAGGTACGAAGCTAAACGAATTAACAATCAGATGAGGGCAAGTGGGAGGGAAGATAACAAACTTAGGAAATAGAGCTCCAGAATCAAAAATGGAAGAAAGCAAACCACTTTTGTGTTGCTAGGAGAATAGTATTGTCATGGCTATAACATTACACGAGCTTAAGTGCCAAAGGGATTCAGGCATCAGTGTTCTTCTCCTCTGCTTCTCATTATTATTATTTACATGTATTATTTATAAATTTATTATAGTCCACAGCCATAGACTCTGGATAGCTTACAAATAAATATGCAAATAATAGAATGCATTAAACACACACAACCCATTGGCAACCAAGACTAAAACGATCAAACAATAACAAACTAAACCAACCAAGATCCTCACCAACATAACAAACCCAGTCCTGAGACCAAAGCTAGGTATTAAGTGCTTTTCAGAACACTAGGAGATAAGTTTCTGTATGTATCTCTTGAGGGAACACTGTTCCAGAGGGTGGGGTTTGTGACAGACAAGGCATGCTTCCTTCTCATAAGATGACATCATTGATTAAAAGGGTCCTGGAGCATTCCCATTCTGCTGGAATGTGCCAGATGAGCAGAAACAGTTGGAGATAGTTACTGGGGAAGAGCATTAAAATTTCATGAGCAGATTTAAAAATGATTCGGAATAGGGAAGGAAGTGAGACAAGGATGTGTTTTGTGCTATATGTCTTTAATTTAAACAACAAATATGAGTGATAGAATCTGGAGAAATGGTTTCTGGAATCAAAATTAGACACCAAACCACTATCAACTGAGATCTGCAAATGTTACCATATTGTTAACTAAAAGCTTAGAAAGCTAGAAAATTCTCATTATTAAAGTAAAAACAAAGAGGAAAAATCTTGTTTTAGCATTAAATATTAAGAAGATAATGTTGATGTTAACCAGCACACACACTACGGCTTCTATTTTGGTTGCAGTAAAGCCATTTATTGTTGTTCCTGTGGGTTTTGCCATTAGTGAATTCCTTAGTCTTTTAATGTGGAAATTTATTGCTGAACCAGGGCACTTAGTGAATTTACAATTTATAGGAAACAAGTGAAAGTGTAGCATTTTTTAATAGAACAATCTTGGAAAGTCAGTAGAAGATTATATAATGCTAGAGAGGAAGATAATCACAACTTAGACAAGATCATGAAGGATAAGAATGTTATTACAACAAAATTCAAAATAGTTAAGGCAAAGTTTTAACTCTAGTGATTATATGGTTGTAAAAGCTAGATATGGAGAAAACTAGACAAAAGTGATATCTTTCAGTTATTCCAGTATGTAGGTAATTTGCTAAGAGTAATAAGAGTACCATGCCTAAAAGAAGAACCAATCAGAAGCAAAATAAATGCCAGTTGAGGCAACTTTCAGTAAGCAGAAACTCACATACTTTGCTATGCATTTGGAAAACTATCTACCTTTGGCATAGGAGAAGGAAAGGGAAGATTCTGGATATATAGAATCATAGAGGTTATTGGAATATTCTTAGAAGGGCCCTGGATTATTACTGGAGAAAAATTGAGATGACATTTGCCCATACAATTATCAAGTCATCTGCCTCAGCTTGGTAGTACCAAACTACCCATATGTGACAGGGAATATAGACTGCATCTTATGAAAAGGAGAAAAATCTGTATATTAAAATAAAATGGTGGTAGGGTAGTGGGGTGAGAAATCTCTAGATTGGCGTCCAGATTCCTTTGGCAAGGCAGCTCTCCTAAGTGCTATTCAGTTTAAGAGTTTTAAACATCCTGCAAAGTGCTTGGAATCTGCAAAGAGAATGCATTAGACAGAGAAACCCACTGAGTAATGAAAATAAGTCTAAACAAACAGAGAATTTGGACAGGAGGGAGGGAACACATGTCTCCATTGACACTGAGGCAGCTGGAGGTGGGTTTCTGGATTTGTTGCCTGTGCTTCATATAAGAAGATGTGCTGCTTCTATATATAACTATGACATTTTGAAACAGATGCTGCTGTTTTCACAGCAGAAGTTCTGTAGCTTAAAAAAAAAATCATACCAACCTTTCTTTTCTTTTTGAGGTTATTTATCCAGGACAGATCAAAAGTCTGGTTAGAGATAGGAAAAAGCCGAAAAATCCTTATAGATATCCACCTTGGTGTCTGCTCGGCTATCTTCCCCTTGGACTAATTTTTAAAATACTGTTCACTTAAAAATAGAAAGGAACATACTGCAAAATATGGTGCCACCTTTTAACACTTTTTTTTTAAAAAAAAAAATCTAAATTGCCTTAAATCCACATGTGCCCCATGGGCATTTTTAAAAATAATAACAATAATAATGAACGACTGCAGCCCACTGCTTTCTGTAGAGGTGTATCTGTTTGGTCAGAAAAAAAACAAGCTGGGGGATAGAGCAGAGCACACCAGTGAGTCCGGAGCAAAATACTTCCTTTATGGCCATGTGCATAGCATTATAATGTAGAAGAGGGCCAGTGGCTTGTGTTATAATATCATGATGCTGCTTGCATCACTCTGGCTCCCTTTGTTCTCCTCCTGTTGTCATTGCTGCTCTAGAGAGGGCCAGGGAGCTGCATCTTTAACAGTTTGCCTTCTGATAAATTTATCTTTTATGATAGGCCAGACTCGGTCAACAGAGTTTCCTCATAGCAACCATTTTGTTGGCATTGAAAGAACAATCTCAGAACTCCAAAAGATTATTTCTGAAATAATGCTTTTTACTACTATCACAAAAGATGTCCAACACAGAACATAAAAATAAAAATAAAAAAGCTTGTCTTGAAGCATATCTAGTAGTCTTTTTAAAACAAAGAACACAGAATAACAGAATCTTGTAATGTTATCCATTGGGAATAATATGAAACGGTTCAAAGCAGATTTGTTTCTCTACGTTGACTAAAAATTATAAATCTGAAAATGAAGTCTAATTTCAGTAGGCACTTATTCTGTGATGTGCTTTCAGTAGATCTTTATTCCTAGGCTTGTCTTTCAATTGTGGGCTGTTCTAATATGTTGTTCTGATATTTTGCAGTTTATTCTAGGAAAAAAAGAAAACAGAGTTAGAAATCTGAATGCGCTGACATTTCCCTTTGTTCTAAGTTACAGAAAGGTAATAAATAGATGACTAAAAGTCATAGCTTTCCTCAGAATGATTAGATCTACATATTATTTTCATATTTTCTTCAGATGTGCAGAAAACTGATCCATCATATACCGAATCTGTGAGGTAGATGATTCATTAGTCAAACTTGCTTCTAGAATAAAAAATTCAGCCGAAATGCTGCAAATAACCTTTACAAAATTATACAAACCTAGTTCCTAATTTCACCGAAAGTATATACAGGCATATGAAAAATCCTTGTGGCTTAAAAAAAAAAGGATTTAGTTTCCTTTAGTTAATTTAGAGGTTAAACATGAGTATAGATTTTGAGAACTGGAGTGCTTTTTGAGTGCTCTGAATGTGAATGATGCAAGTGATTAACATCTAAAATATTGGGGTAAGGGTAACTACAAAGCACTTAAGAATTCAGCCTAACTGACAAAGATCCCCTGGAGAGAGGGAGGAAATATTGCTTTGATTTTGCAGTTTATGTTGGCATAAAAGCTCTGAAGGAAGCCTGCTTTTCAGTAGCATTCTTTTCTTTAACAAAATGTTCCTTTTGGATAGCCAGGTTCTAAGCTCCGTTCTGATCCCTTCCTTTTCAAACAAAACTCTTTATTATTCCAGAGTAATCTCTAGACTCTTTGCCATCCTTTCATACCACTTAAGAACTGCTGCCTACGTAAATTACCCCAGCTAGGACTGACCTTCAAGATGAAAGAGAAAGATTGGTTGACCTCAGTTGCCTTCCTTTCTTTTCTGAAAGATTGGGTCCACAACCATTTATTCTCATTAAAAAGGAAAGGAAAGCTAGAGTACTGTAGTTATAGAATGGAGTTAGTTGTTTTTAATTTTTAGCAGCCATTACTAAGCTTGTTGGGTGCGTGTGCAAAAACATGATAGTTATATGTACCTCCTGAAAAAGGTATATTTAGGAAATGATTGCATTTTTCTTTTTAACAATTACCATAAATAGATTTTCAGCTAGCATTGCTGTTCTGCAATCAGTTGCCCATTGTTGAAACTCATGCATTGTCCTTATGCTGCTTATAATAGGAGCAGATAACTATGTTGTTATTGTGATTACAAGATAAATAGCTATATTTCAAAATAAAAATTTAAATTTTTACTGGGAGTAGGAGCACATTGTCACATAGCATAGAAAAATGTTAAAAATGTTTTTAAGTAAGTACATACTGTTCACATTTCTGAATGAGATATCCACAGCTATGATTTTTCAGCTGTGCATCTAGCTCTGAAAAGGGTAAAATGTAAATTGGATTTGTGAGATAGCCGTCAATTGTTGACAAATTTGCTTCTAACTTGGTAGACCCAACTCTAATAATATGGGTAAACAGAGAGGCCTTCAGTATGGTACAAGCTGTTGTTTTCTAGAGCAGCTGTAATTCCCAGATGCTCTTTGAGGCCAACTTCATGTGAACATGTTGCAATAATCCAACTGGAAAGTGAGCAAAGTATGAGTGAATGCAAGGCTTCCCAGTTGAGGAATGGGAGTAATTGGCATACAAGACATACTGTATCTGTACAAAGGTCCCCTAGCCATGCCTGTCAGTTGCACCATCTCTATTGCTGAACTCTCCAAAGGTCATCCATTAGCATTAACAATGATGTTTCTGTATTATGTCCTGGGTTGTAGTGGAATGTGTGTGTGACTTTGGGGGATGAGGGAAAGAGATGCTGCAAAGATGTCAGCAAAGGTGTTTACCTCTGAATAAACGAGGGAGGAAACATAGCTTGATGAGCTAAATCTACTTGATTGTATGGCTACATTAATGGTAACTGGCAAGTCTGATAGTACAAAACTTCCCACTTCTACTTTTAACTGTTTGATCCATTCGGGTGAGTCTTTTCTAAGTTTCTTTCTTTGATTGTTAAGTTACTGGGGGCTCCTACCTTTCTTGTCTGATTATTGCCTAGAGAGCATCTCTTCCCCTCTTTCTCCAAGCTCATTCTCACATTTCATTATGCTAAGAAACAATCAGACAAAAGAATTAGAAGTCCCAATGAATTATCAGCCAAAGGAAGAAAATTGGGAAGAACCTGTCCATAGCAATAAAAATATAGCCATGTTCATATATCTGTATTTAGGATTTCTGGGATAAGTTTTGAGGAAGTCAAGATTAAAATTTAGGATTTTTGTTATATTTTATTAAAAGTAACTGGAACATAATAAAATATGGGATTGATTTGAACTTGGTGACTTCCTTTAAATTCCATATTAGAAAGGACAGATTCAAAATGTTGTCTTGATCAAGATAATAGCTTTCCTCTTTGCAAGTATAGAAAACAAGAACAGCCTTTCCAATTATTCCAGAATGATTTTCTGCATAAGCACAAAGATGAAAAATTTATCTTTCTTGTGTCTGGAGCTCTTAAATATGATAGACCAAATTTCTGTAAACTTTTTTATTTGTTTGGTTTGAATAGCTGACTACATTATATTGCTTTAAAAACTACAGATCATTGTTAAATGTAATCTATTAATATCAGTATTAATAGTCTGAAGAATATAAATCATAAAATGAGATTAATAATTACTGTAGTTTCTATCCAGCAAATTAAAACTGTTATGTTAATAGAAACCTAATACAATACAATTAGATGTAATACAAGTTCATATAGAAAGTTCCTCTCTAGAAATAGAATAGAATTGTGTAATTAGACACACAAGGAATTTGTCTTTGGTGTATATGCTCTCAGTGTACATAAAAAGAAATAAAAATACATTCATCAAGAATAGTAAGATTAGTGATGTCATAAGTTATTAAATAAGCAGTCAAATCATACTAGGCAACATATAAAAAAATATAAACCGTAGAGATATAAGCAACAAGGTTATAGTCATAAGTGGGAGGACAGAGATAATAGGAGGGATGAGAAGAATTATAGTAACACAGTCTTAGTAAATAGTTTGACAGTGTTGTGGGAATTAGTTGTTTAGTAGAATGATGGCATTTGGGAAAAAACTGTTCTTGTGTCTAGTTGTTCTGGTGTGCAGTGCCCTATAGTGTCATTTTGAGGGTAGAAGTTAAAACCATTTATGTCCACGATGTTAGGCATCTGTAGATATTTTCACAGCCCTCTTTTTGACTCGTGCAGTATATAGGTCCTCAATGGAAGGCAGGTTGCAATGGTTTTTTCTGCAGTTCTAATTACACTCTGAAGTCTGTGTCTGTCTTGTTAGGTTGTAGAGCCAAACCAGACAGTTATAGAGGTGCAGATAACAGACTCAATAATTCATCTGTAGAACTGTATCAGCAGCTCCTTGGGCAGTTTGAGCTTTCTGAGTTGGCGCAGAAAGAATATTCTTTCTTGTGCTTTTTTGATGACATTTTTGATGTTGGGTGTCCATTTTAAGTCTTGAGATATGACAGAACGTAGAAACTTGAAGGTCTCTCCTGTTGATACTGTGTTGTCTAGTATTGCAGTCAAGGCAAGCCTGTAGCTTTAGCTTTGCCTCCTCAGTCCAAGTCCTCACTAATTTAATTGTTGGTTTCATGGTCTTTGTCTGTAAGCAGGTACAAGGTGAATCATTGTTTCAGGTTGAAGTAAATTTTGTGTTTGATTTACTTGTGAACCATAAAGTTATTCTGGACAATAAGGCATTCAGGTTCATTAGCCATTCTTCTAAGAAAGAATTCTGTGTACTTTTAAATAGCTATAAACCTTAATTGTTACATTATAAAAATTAAAATTTACTGAACTCCATATTTGGTAAAAAATAAAAATACATAATTGTAGGCATATGGGGTTAAAATTGATTTTTTTAAAAAAAGCTGAAAAGAAAATTCAATAAATAATTTTTCAACATTATTTAGCTTTCCAACATTGTGACCAAGTTAAAAAAAGTCCTCAAATCTGTTCATTATATTTCAAATAATTGTTCCCATATTTAGAGAACTGCCATATTAATGAGCAGTCTGGATTGTTCCACCAGTGCTAAAACATGTTACATCAGTT
This sequence comes from Notechis scutatus, assembly GCF_049901735.1. Lineage (NCBI taxonomy): Eukaryota > Metazoa > Chordata > Lepidosauria > Squamata > Elapidae > Notechis > Notechis scutatus. Next base: position 50,894,401 of record NC_142013.1, on the reverse strand, counting down.
TTCTCTAATATTCACTGTGAATATTTTTCTCCCATTGAAATTCCCATTGTTGCATATTGATTATTGTTTGTAATTTCTTTATTTAACCGTATCTTTGCTTTGTTAGAATTTACAGTAGACAAAGTAGAGAGTCATATTTCATCAACAATTTATAAACAAGGCCCAACAAATGCTTCAAAATTAGTGTTAAAAGGTTTTAAAATAAAGTCTCAATTTCCATAATCCTTAGGCTATGCTGTCGCTGGCTTTTCAGGATAGAGACTATGGAAACTGTAGTTCAATATATCTAGAAAAAAGACAGATTTTTTTTTTTGAAAAAATCAAGATATCTCAAATGGGCCAATTTAGATAGAATATGTCCAAAAATTCACAACTCACAATTCCCCTGGAATTGAAATTTGGCAAATTTTATAAAAAGTATCATAAAACAATACAAAATGTCATAAACATTTCCTGTGTTGATGTTTGTGCTACGCAGATCAACATGGACTATTTTTAAAGCAGATACATCTTTGAATGTATCCCCATATTTCTAGTGAAAGCAGCACATTAGAAGTTCTGTCATTGCTGAAGGCAATTGAAGAATCTGGTAAGGAAATATCTTTGAAATGATGTCCCAGCGAGGCATGGGTTGCCTAGTGGCTATTATAAACCATATACTGTATTTATCACTCTCTGCCATTTAATTTTTTATGGCATCTAACATAGAGCTATAGTACAGCAGTATAAAATATTAAATATTTCAACAGTAATACTGTTTTCCTTCATTAACTTAACGTGAAATTCTACTGTATTGTGCAAATTGCTCAGTGTACTATTTTTGCATACGTTCCTCAGCTGAACTGAAAGTTCAAGGACTTATTTAAAAATACTTTTCCTCTGGCAATGAATATTATGTCAGCATGAATGTAAATTATGGCTAAAGTTAAAATGATGCGTAAATCATGTATTGGCCAGGTAGGTAGTGTTCAGATTTACTATGCAGCAACGTTTCCTTTTTTTTTTAAAAGAGATTTCCTGTGAAGATTCAGAAGGAATTTGCACTTTCATTTATGGCTAATGTAGAATAGACGTTAAAACTTTTCATCTGAGGAATATAAAAATATCATTGTTGCTGCTCTTCTGAAACAAATGGTAGGTTGCCTTTTTTTCTCTAGCATCAAAGGACTAAAGAGAAAAAGAGAGAATTCAAAGAACTGAAGAGAAAAAAGAGAGGAAGTGAAGAGGGGAGAATTAGAAGTTATTGCTCATGAACACCATTTAGTGGTATTAACAAACCTGAAAACCTATTCTGTTATCTTAATAGTAGAATATATTGAAGTGATTGGAGTTTGAAAATGGATGTTTCATCATGTTTTCTATTTCTAATGCTCTGGTGTGAGTGCCAGTACAAATGTAACAAAAATCAGTAGGTAGTAATGGTAATGGTTTAAAGTCTGGAGACATAAAATAAACCAATGGGACTTCCACACATAAGATAATGAGACCACTAGCTATTGCCTGTGATGTCTCAGTAGATCAGGGCTGTCAAACTCCCAGCCCATGGCTGGCTGCATCACGTGCTGGCCACGCCCACCCCGGTTTAGTGAAGAGGAAATAAGTCCCAATACATCATGTGATGCCCCCATGATGATGTGAGTTGGACACCCCTGCAGTAGATGTTAGAACTACCTGAGCTTGGCTGATCCCCTCCCTACAAAACTAATCAGGAGTGGAACTCATTAGCACTTGGATAGGAATTTACCAAGAAATCTAAAAGCCATAGCTTCAAAACAGAAATATGCTAATAGAAAGCCATAGCAACCCACTTCCATGTCTGCAAAAAAGCTTTTAAAGGGCATATCCTTGCAATCGCCATCACTGAAGCTCAGCTTAAGAACTTTGAGTCATCATTGAAGCTCAGTTTCAGCTCAGTTTAAGAATCTTGATTTCTACCAGTTTTTTTTATTTTTATGGAGGACTTGCATGTTCAGACCATTATGTTCTGAATCCTGATAGCAAGAACAAAATATGAGTGCCAGTACTGTTATTTTCATGTTCTGTCCATTTTCTTGCAAGTAAGATGATTGACAGGTCTGCAAAACTCAGAAGCTGGAAACTGGAAGTTCAGAATAAGAATTATAAATGTCAGAGAACAAATCGGAGGAACAAACCACAATTACCATTAAAAAGATCAGAAATGTTATATGCACATAAAGCATGGGAAGATTTTGTTGCCTGGGCGGAGTTCCACTGAAAAGCACTCTTATATTTCTTCTTTCCCAGGAGAAACTAGTGGCCAGTCTAAAAGCAGCTAATCCCAAATACTTTTTTTAAAAAACCAAGAGCTGTGGCTGTCAGCCGGAGCAGTGCTTCTATATTACTGGGATGGTCAAAAGAACTTTGATTTTAAAAGCTTGATATTGTTATATAAAATAAATGATTTTAATTAGTACAGTAAACATTTATGATTCTTTCTCGTACTCTGGCACCCCCTCCCCCCCATGCATGTACTGTATATAGTCCAAATAGAATGGCTTTAGATAATTACAGTGATTTGGTTTGCTCTTTGTATTGAATGTACACATTTCAATTTTGTGCACACAATTGAAGTTTTTAAGTTAAGGAAATCTCTTGATTATATGTTATACACTTCAAGGACGTCTTGTGAAAATTTACAAAGAATTGCTACAATTGATGAGAAAGTATGTCTATTAGATGAGTGTTGTTTGGAAGAGTTAACATTTCCAGTTAAATATATTTTTCAATCTTTTTTTTCCCCTGAATGATTTTTTTTACAGTTTTCTATACCTGGTTTAACATCTGGTAGATCATAATTAATTTCTGTCTCAATTCATTTATGAAATTGTTCAGACAAGCTACTTCTATGTAACTAGTTTGCTTCTTCAGCATTTTTCTTGTTCTATCTTGTATACTTTGAAAATATATTTGAAGGTAAGTGCAAATAATCCTCATCTTTTGCTGAAAGGCAAGGCTGTTTGCTCTAGCCTTAAAAGGAAGGTTTTATTTTCGTAAACATCATGAAATATGAAAACTATCTCTTCCAGCATGTTATTGCAGTTAAGTTAGCTTTCATATAGACCACCTTAACGGTTTCTTAGGGAAACAGGAAATAAACAAGTCCCATTAACATATTTCACTGAGATGAAATTGGACTTTTGTCATCAAACATTTAATCAAAAACAGCTGCAACCATTCATAGCACTCTGGTAATCATTTCATGCAGTGCACATGTTTGCAAAGCATATGTATCATATTCATATTTTACATTTTAATATACATGCATAGACTCAGAAAGAATATGAAGTACAGAATGGTCTGATGCTTCATCAATAGTTTGATAACATTGATTTGCTATTAACCATAGAGACAACCAGAAAATCCACTGAGTTATGTGTTAAATTATAACACAACTGTAATGTGGAAGTGCCTCCAAGTTCTCCAAAATCTCCATAGGCTTTTCATATCTAAATCTGTAATTCAGTATAAGACAACCAATCCCACTGTGAATGCCATTTGGATATATTAGGAAAATTAAACCAATGCATCAAGAGGTCACCCAGCTGAGGAAGTCTAGCATAAAACATTGCTTCTTTAATATTTGAAACAACAACTTTCTGTATCTGCTATAATTTCTCTTATTTGCATTCAAGAATGATTTCTGCTTAAACAAATCTTGTTGTCTATCATGTGATTTTTAAAATATGCCATTCAATGTTTATACTGTAAGCTCGATGGGGCATAATAGCACAGCTCTCTCTATATCACAGTGAAGATTTAATTGTCACAAATGCCTTAAGATAAAACAGATATTGCCAATAGTAATCAAACTGTTAAAACTCTATTGGCCAATTACCACTATTATAATTTTCATTATTTTCATCAAATACTTTCATTCAAATCTGAGCTATATTGGGATGCAGTTTTTTGCCCTAACGCGGCAAGAGGAGCTGCTGTGAAGGACCGCGGTTTTCACTCCTTGACAGGCTGTTTTTGCCGCCTGACAGATGTCGGGCGGGAAGCGCCATTTTGAGCGCTTTGACAGTTATGGGCCATCAGATCGGCAGCATTTTTACAGAAAGAACATGAAGAGAGAGGCTTGCTTTGCTTCCTGCCCCTGGAGGGAGCGTAGCTTTGTAAAAGCCGTAATCACCAGAACCGATTCAGAAGGCTCTCCTGGCTGCCTGCCCTTAAGGGAGAGCAGTCCCGAAGCAGCACGTCTGCCAGCATCATAGGGGGTAACAGATATAGTGATCACCCAATTCTATAGACTTAAAACAGGGACTTACATGGAACTATAATTTTTGGTAACTATGTAGCAATTTTAACTATATAACAAGTTTCCATGGAGCAAGCCAGGTCTATGTCAGCATTTTTCTGCTGAAATATCTGACAATATTTTAAAAAATGGTCATGATATGCACTGAAGATGGTGTTTGATTTCATTATACGAGGTGCAATGACAATAAAGTAAACTAAACTAAAACCTACTGCATTAATAGATAGGATTATGGGTGTTGCTTCTGGGAGAAGGTTAATCAGTTTTGCCTGTGGCAATTTTACTGAGAAGCAGTAAGCAGTAATGACTCAGCATATCACCTGGACCAGTTTTTGACAAAGAGGGCAAAAAACTCTGCACTTCAGATCCTACCCATTGTTTCACATAATATGAACTCTGGCTGAGCACCAGAAGCCTCAAGGAGAAGAACTATGTATATAGTCTTTTAGGGGTTGCGCAATGATGCAAGAAGTCCTGGAAAGATTGGGAGAAAAAATAGTTTAGGAAAACACCAACCTGAAGATTATTGTTGCATTTCCTTTATTCTTGGATCCAGAGGAAGAGCTGACAATCAAGGATAGGCATTTGAGAACAGGGTGGAAAAACACTTCATCAAAAACTTCCTTACAGTGATACACAGAATAATCAGATATCAACATTTTAGCTAGAACTGATAAAATTTTATTGCCAACTTGTGAGTTTTGAAGCTTGCAGGGGTTTTTTTGGGGGGGGGAATGAGGGAGGATATTTGAATAAAATCTATATAAACCCAGATGCTTATATTTAGTATTGGTGTCAGCAACGGAAGCAGGCTGTGGTCTTGGCTCTTGCTGCCATCCCTCCTCTTTGGGGAGTGAGGGC